>NC_091620.1:16160055-16841775 GCF_027580195.1 Bos mutus
CAATACAGTATACTAATGCATATATATGGAATTTAGAAAGATGGTAACAATAACCCTGTATACGAGACAGCAAAAGAGGCACTGATGTATAGAACAGTCTTTTGGACTCTGTGGGAGAGGGAGAGGGTGGGATGATTTGGGAGAATGGCATTGAAACATGTATAATATCATATATGAAACGAGTCGCCAGTCCAGGTTCGATGCACGATACTGGATGCTTGGGGCTGGTGCGCTGGGATGACCCAGAGGGATGGTATGGGGAGGGAGGAGGGAGGAGGGTTCAGGACGGGGAACACATGTATACCTGTGGCGGATTCATTTTGATATATGGCAAAACCAATACAATATTGTAAAGTTAAAAAATAAAATAAAAGGAGAGTGTATACTGGAATAAGAAAGACTGTTCCAGCCTCAATTCTGTCACTTATTATCTGTGTGATCCAAGGTGTTGACTTAGCCTTCTTGATCCTCTCTTCCCTTCCCTGTATAAGAGACATGATGATACTTACCCGGCAAACTTTTATGTTTTTGTTTTTAAGAATCTAAAGTGTGTGTGAAGTGTGTGCTCATTACCAGGCAGATGGAGGGCCCTCAGAAATAGCAATCACCAATGTTTGGTGGATCTTACTTCCTGGGCACCCAGGGGGGCTGTGTGCCCTCTTGTAACAAATCTACCCTCAGGAGGGCATCAAATAGCTAACATTTGAACGTGAAGGTGAGCAAAAGTCAAGTGAGAGAAAGGAAGTAAGGAATGTCAGATTAAAATGCAGGGGTGCGGAGAGGGTAGGAATGACGCATGGTACGTGTTTAAAAACAATGGATCTTTCTCAGCCCTTCTCAGACATGCAGCCAAGGAGCCAGAATAAGTTGTCCTCCCTTGCTATGTCCTCCTCCAATACCGGTCATTCCCTCAATGTGGATTTCATCTCCCCTGCTTCAGTGAATCTGCTCTCATCACTGACCTTACGTTGGCAAACTAGTTCTAAGTAACATAAATGGGGCATTTGTGCTTAATATATGTTGCCTTCTTCTTCTCGTAGCAGCTTTCTTTGTTTCCCATGACTCAACAAGGTCTTCGCTTAGGTTCAGTTTTTTTTTTTTTTTTTTTCAATTTGTAGGATAATGGCCTTACAATGTGTTGGTTTCTGACATACAGCATGAATCAGTCATAACAGTATATATGTGTGTGTATATATATGTATATACACATGCAGGGAGATCCAACCAATCCATCCTAAAGGAGATCAATCCTGAGTGTTCATTGGAAGGACTGATGCTGAAGCTGAAACTTCAATACTTTGGCCACCTCATGCGAAGAGCTGACTCATTGGAAAAGACCCTGATGCTGGGAAAGATTGAGGGCAGGAGGAGAAGGGGACGACAGAGGATGAGATGATTGAATGGCATCACTGACTCAATGGACATGGGTCTGAGTAGACTCCGGGAGCTGGTGATGGACAGGGAGGCCTGGCGTGCTGTGGTCCATGGGGTCGCAAAGTGTCAGGCATGACTGAGCGACTGAACTGAACTGATACATATATGTATATATACACCCTCTTTCTGTGCCTCCCTCCTTTCTCCCACACCTCTAGGTCACCACAGGGTGCCAGGCTAGGTTCCCAGGGTTAGACAGCAGCCCCCCAGCTCGCTATGTTTTACGCTTGATGGAGTATATGCGTTAGTGCGTCTTGCTCCATCCACCCCGCCCTCTCCTTCCCGCTCTGTGTCCACAAGTCTGTTCTCTGCACCGTGTCTCCATTCATTCCCTGCAAGTAGGGTCATCATTCTACAAGGTCACCATCACCGTGATAGCAAAACCACAGATACCACCCACACCAAAAAAAAAAAGAAAGAAAGAAAGAAAATTAAAAGCCAGTATCACTGATGAACATAGAAGCAAAAATCCTTGACAAAGTTCTTGCAAACAGAACCCAGCAACATTTAAAGGATCATACACCATGATCAAGTGGGTTCAGTTTGGGTGAGGCTATTGTCTCTCAGTCTGCGTCCTGGACTCTTCCTTTAGCCTCACCCTTGGGGCAGCGTTCCCAAGTGTGGTCCTCAGGTTTTCCTCTCACTTATACTCTTTCCCTTGATGCCCCCAACCATGTCTTCAATGCCCGTTTATATGATGAAGATTTCTCAACCTGCTCAGCCAAGACATTCTACTGGATCGATTAACCTGATGGACACTGACTGGCACACAGAAGGAATTTAATAAATACTTGTTGAATTATGCAAACATCTCAGTATCCTCCATGCTACGTCACTATAATAAACTCAGCAGGTTGAAATTCACCTTTCCTTTCCCTCATCCCACCCAGGCTTGTAATTCCTCCTGTATCACCTGTAAATGTAAATGGTCCATTACCAACACGGTCACTGATACTAGTTACCTAAAACTCGCACATCGAATCAGTCCCCAGGTCCAATATATTCTACCTCTGGAACATTATTCATACCTCACCTCCATCTCCAGGGCTACGCTCAGCTCAGCCTCTCCTCACTTCTGAGCAACTGCAGGGACCTTCCAACTGGGTGTGAGAGCCTTCAGCTCATCCTTCACATGTTTTCAGTAGTACTCAGCTCATGCCATTTATTGCAGGAAACATTCCATCATCACAGATCTAATTTAGAACCCTACCCTCTGTGCTCCCACAGCCTACTGTATATACTCTGTCAACAAAATAGCAATATAGACTTACTGGATAGTTCATCTTTTTTTTCACACTGAGAAATGAGTTTATTGAGTTTGGAAATGGAATGTGATTTAAAAAAAAATCCTGGGCAGACCTCAGGCATGGCTGGATCCTGGATATTAGCTTCTTGATATTAAAAAAAAACAAAAACAAAAAACCTCCTTATTTGACTTCATAAATTAAATCACATAACCAGACTAGTGCAGTAGGCACAAATGCTTGCTATGCAACAAGTGTGAATGGGTGTAAGGGAGCCTGACACTCCCCAGACTACTTATTGGCAGGATATTTGCTTGAAGAAAGGCAGCTGGGTTTGTGCTAAACTTTGTCTTCTCTTTCTCTGTCCCTTCCCACAGTTGTGCTTTGTCTCCCTAATCTCTGTCAAATGAGGGAAGTTCTGATACCAGTCACTTATTTGGAAATTCTTTTGTTGTGTATGGAATTTGATCATTGTCACATTTCCCAATGGTTATACTTTAAGCTGGCTTGAAATTAAAAAATACTTCTCCTTGGAAGAAAAGCTATGACCAACCTAGACAGCATATTAAAAAGCAGAGACATTACTTTGCCAACAAAGGTCCTTCTAGTCAAAGCTATGGTTTTTCCAGTAGTCATGTATCAATGTGAGAGATGGACTATAAAGAAAGCTGAGCGCCAAAGAATTGATCCTTTTGAACTGTGGTGTTGGAGAAGACTCTTGAGAGTCCCTTGAACAGCAAGGATATCAAATCAGTAAATTTTAAAGGAAATCAGTCCTGAATATTCACTGGAAAGACTGCTGCTGAAGCTGAAGCTCTAATACTTTGGCCACCTGATGCGAAGAACTGACTCATTGGAAAACACCCTGATGCTGGGAAAAATTGAAGGCAGGAAGAAAAGGGGATGATAGAGAATGAGATGGTAGGATGGCATCACCAACTCAATGGACATGAGTTTGAGTAAGCTCCGGGAGTTAGTGATGAACAGGGAAGCCTGGCATGCTGCAGTTCATGGGGTTTCAGAGTTGGACCCGACTGAGTGACTGAACTGAACTAAACCGATATGTAGTTGAGAAAGGAAAGATAGGTTTCCAGTTAAATAAATCTCATGGAAGAAAAACCTTACTGCTCCTTGCTTTCTTACTTGTAAAGTTAGCCCTTACTATACTATTTAATCCTTTTACGCTGCTTGGAATGTGTTCAGAGATTTTCTCTGCAGTTTGTTTTTTTTTTTTTCCATCTAGCAGTTAATCCCTAGGTACTTCTGAAAGGAAGGAGTATTTGAGCTTCACTCTCTGAACTTGGAGACCAGCAGTCAGTCCATCAGTTCTTTTTTCGTTTGTTTTGTTTTCTCTAAGCCAGTGGTTCTTACATTCTAATTTGAGAATCACCTGAGTAAATCTATAAAGTACAGATTCCAGAGCAACATCCCAAGAGTTTCTGTTTTATAAGGTCTGTAACAGACTCAGGAAATCTACATTTTAATGAGCTTACTAGAATATTCTAGAGCAATGACTCCTGCCAGTTTGAGTAGATAATACTTCCCTTCCATTCTCTTCCTCCAGCCAGAAGATAGAGCCTCTCTTCAGTTCTACTCATTATCTTTCCTTCCCTTCAGGTTCACCAAACCCATCACTCAGTGGCCTTTGATGGAGCAAATTCACTGTCTATCTTACTTTAGCTTTAGTATCAGTTCAGCCCCTTGCCACATGGGCTGTCCATTACCTTGTGATCATGAGCTTACGTCACCTCATCTTCACCAGGTTGCAGGACATGGTCAAGAAGCAAGCCGCTGACACAACATTATAAAGCAATCATCCTCCAATTAAAAAAAAAAAATTAAAAAAGGAAAAAAACAGAAAACAAAATCAAAGAAATCACACACAAAAAGAAGCAAGCCACTGCAGAGCATACTGTCAAGGGGACTTCAGAAGGAAAGACAGTCCCTCAGAATCCTCACACCCCAGCCATGAGGATGGTGAATGGGTAAAAAACAGAAGAGCTTAAGTTTCAAGCTTTCATTCCAAAATCTTTGTTTTTAATGTTGAAGGTGTTTGAGATAACTACATGTGGTGTCAGGAATAAAACTCTCCCCTCAAAATAAAATTACAACTGATACCAAGAAGGAAGAAATAAAAATCTCCAAAAGTTTTATTTAACAGTAAGTGACGTCCATACATTTGGAATTATTATTAATTCACAATTCTCAAGCATGCATTTTACACATTCTAATACGTGATATATGCTATTGTTGTAGACATTGTTTTATTACAGCACTTAATTTCTGACACGTTCAGATTTCACATTCAGTAGCATACTCACAACTTAAAAAAAAAAAATGACAACAGAGGAAGCATTATTTTCCATTGTTCTGAATCCAGACCAAATAGACAGTGAACTGCTCTGACGGTTCATACAGACAACTCCAGGCCTTTTTAGTTTTCCAGCCCTCTGGCTATCTTTTTTATGTCAGTGACAAAAGGCAGTACATTTTAGTACATCATGAATACGAAACCTGGCACTTCTTTGAACCGTACCTCGCACCTTCTCCTTTTGTTCTGATCTTCATACACTATTTAAAGAGCGATGCAAGTACCAAGAATTCATAGCATAATGATTTCATGGTTTTAATTCTACGTTTCTTGAAATGTTCTTTCCTCCTCAAGCTGGTTTCTTTTTTAATAAAAAAGCTAATTATCCTTTAAAGCAACATTTTTTTTTTTTTTTTTTTTGGTTTTAGTAATAGAACTAGGAAGTAATTTAGTAACTTTCTAATAGTAAGTTAATGAGTTTCATCCAGGAGCTAGCATCGTGTGGTGCGTATTTTTTATGTGTACATAATGTTTCTCAGCTAAGCCCAGTTAATTTTTTGTTGTTGTTGTTTTTACTTTTATCAGCAAGAGAGAGAGGCTAAAAATCAGACTCATAGCTCTCCCGTGGGCTTAAGAGGATTATTTCAGAGCGTCCAAACATATTTATCACTGTATACATAAAGGTAAAGAGCTCTCTGCCACAAAATGACAAGGATCAGAGGCAAATCACTATGGGAGGTGCCCAGGCAGCTTTTATTTCTAATGTTCTTGCTGTGCTGGTTGTCTTTGGAGAAAACATAACCTATTTTCCTCAACCTTGCATGAGCAAAGAAGAATGCCTGTGGGTGGTTTGCATAGTGGGAGGTCCAGGTGCCAGTGCATACCTCAATAAACTCTGTTTGCTTATCTGTTTGTCTTTAATCCCATTTAGTAGCCTCATGATTCAAATAATTACCTTGTCAAAGCATTATCATAGCCTGTACTACTTCGGAGGAATCTTTAAAAAGACAAACAGCAAATTTTAAGGGAAGAAATAAAATGAGATGGAAGAGAAAAATTACAGGAGCGGTATTCCAGTTAATGTACATTATATCCTAAGGCACACAGCAGGTCTGCTACACTCTGTGCCATACCCAGGACCATAGATCTCTAACACACGCACGCATGTAGCAGCAAAGGGTTCTCACTCCCAATTGCCAACACGTTGTTTTGAGATATTTTTCCAGAACCACCAGGGAGTATTTTTATGGAAAGAATTTCAAAATATTTTTGCAGATCTAAATCTTCAGTACTGAATACTCACATCGTCAATGTCAGAAAAGTGCTTCTATAGGGAAGAAAAGCTCATATCACATAAATCCATGTCATGGTTTTATCTTTGTTCATACCACATAACAAATCCATGTTGTGGTTTTATCAGTCAGACTGCCTTCAGTTTAAATCACAGAGACTCAGACCTATCTCAGACTCTGTCCATGTTCAATTTTTCTAAGATTTTTTCCCATAACTAAATAAAAAATTCCAAGCTGTAGGACAATTTTTAGTAATATTATAAACAGAAATTTCATACATTAACTTTTTTTGAAAAGTTATTAACCATTAGGGAAAATAAAAGTTTTCATTCTCATTTAAAGAATTATAAATTGAATTTAAATCAAGATCTGTCATGCTCCAGTGGCCAATATTTTTAAACTTGAGTATGAACTTTGACCAACAATTTTATTTATGGAATTATATAGTGAGGAAATAATTAAACATACTTAAAATATTTATGTACAATCTTTATCTCAATATAGTCTTGGATGAAAAAAATTAGGAGCAAATTGGAGCATCTACCAATAAGAGTATGGTAAAACAAACGATGATATAATGACGTCCTGGTAAACTATTCAATTCATGAACTGGAGCCATATTGTTTGACACAGAAAATGTAAGACTCGCACTACACTATGAGGAGAATAAAACTAAAATCAGAATGAACTAAAAGTAAAGAAAAACTATAAAGTGTTATTTTATAATTTTACATTATTGTTGTCAAGTACTGAGATTACTGATCATAAAACTTTTTCATATTTAAATATTGCCTTATTTGTATTTACATAAACATGAATTACTTTTTTACAACAAAGTATAAGCTTTTTTATTTTTTAAACATTGTGGTAAAGAAAATTAAATAGGATTAAAAAGACCAGATAGGTATATGTAAGTGAAAGTGAAACTTGCTTAGTCATGTCCGACTCTTTGCCACCCCAAGGACTATACAGTCCATGGAATTCTCCAGGCCATAATACTGGAGTGGGTAGCCTTTCCCTTCTCCAGGGGGTCTTCCCAACCCAGGAATTGAATCCAGTTCAGTTCAGTTCAGTCCCTCAGTTGTGTCCGACTCTTTGCGACCCCGTGAATCGCAGCACGCCAGGCCTCCCTGTCCATCACCAACTTCCGGAGTTCACTCAGACTCAGGTCCATCGAGTCAGTGATGCCATCCAGTCATCTCATCCTCTGTCATCCCCTTCTCCTTCTGCCCCCAGTCCCTCCCAGCATCAGAGTCTTTTCCAATGAGTCAACTCTTCGCATGAGGTGGCCAAAGTACTGGAGTTTCGGCTTTAGCATCATTCCTTCCAAAGAACACCCAGGGCTGATCTCCTTCAGAATAGACTGGTTGGATCTCCTTGCAGTCCAAGGGACTCTCAAGAGTCTTCTCCAACACCACAGTTCAAAAGCATCAATTCTTCGGCGCTCAGATTTCTTCACAGTCCAACTCACATCCATACATGACCACTGGAAAAACCATAGCCTTGACTAGACAGACCTTTGTTGGCAAAGTAATTATCTCTGATTTTTAATATGCTATCTAGGTTGGTCATAACTTTACTTCAAAGGAGTAAGCGTCTTTTAATTTCATGGCTGCAATCACCATCTGCAGTGATTTTGGAGCCCCAAAAAATAAAGTCTGACACTGTTTCCCCATCTATTTCTCATGAAGTGATGGGACCAGATGCCATGATCTTTGTTTTCTGAATGTTGAGCTTTAAGCCAACTTTTTCACTCTCCTCTTTCACTTTCATCAAGAGGCTTTTGAGTTCCTCTTCACTTTCTGCCATAAGGGTGGTGTCATCTGCATATCTGAGGTTATTGATGTTTCTCCTGGCAATCTTGATTCCAGCTTGTGCTTCTTCCAGCCCAGCATTTCTCATGATGTACTCTGCATATAAGTTAAATAAGCAGGGTGACAATATACAGCCTTGACATATTCCTTTTCCTATTTGGAACCAGTCTGTTGTTCCATGTTCAGTTCTAACTGTTGCTTCCTGACCTGCGTATAGGTTTCTCAAGAGGCAGATCAGGTTGTCTGGTATTCCCATGTCTTTCAGAATTTTCCACAGTTTATTGTGATCCATACAGTCAAAGGCTTAGGCATAGTCAATAAAGCAGATGCGAGGTGGATTCTTTACCAGCTGAGCCACAATGGAAGCCCAGGTATATGTAATGTACAATGTAATTAGAAAAAAAGGGGAAGAAAAAGACCAGATATTAAATTGTACTCTATTTTCAATCCCTAATCAGAATTTAAATATCTATTTGTACAAACACCTGAATGGACTGTGAGCTCCTCAAGGAGAAAGACAGTATATTAATTTGTTTCTCTTCTGCAATACTCTGCAAAAGGGAGAATAGTGAATACATGGTAAATATGTTTTGAATCAATGTGTAGCCTTGGTTAAGTCATTTTCCCTCTCTGAGACTCATATTTCTTTTCTATAAAACAAATGAAAGTTTTTCTCCCCCTCTTGCTGCAGATTACTGTGAGGCTAAAATGAGGACATGCTGTCTATACAAAGTACTCCACGTGTACAAAGGAACACCAATTTTAACCTCAGCGGTTACACTCAGGGCAGTCGATGGAGCCAGTGTTGGATCCTCACCCCCAGGGAAGGTTCAAGGAAAACCCTGAAGCAAGAAGCAGTCACATTCTGCCCATCGGGCTGCCTGCTTCATTTCAGGGCCACCACCTGCCTCATTGTCCAGTTCCTTCTTGTTTTATCTCCAGTTTTCACCCAAATTTAATCTCATGGAAATAGTGGCTCATGTTTTAACCTACTCTGAGTGGAATTTGCATTGTCACCAGAGATAAATTATCAGGCAAGATAAATAATGACCAGCCACAGATTTTCCTGTTGATGAGCAACCCCAAAGTCCCCCAAACCCCTATCCCACCCCTAGTGAAATCACACTACCTTGCTTGCCCTCCTCTGAATGAGGGCCAACCATCAGCTCCCTTCATCAGAAGTAGGGAGTTCTTTGAAAGACAGTACTTCTGGCTCAAATCTCTGCTCAGTTCAGTTGAGTTACTCAGTCATGTCCAATTCTTTGCGACCCCAGGGACTGCAGCTCACCAGGCTTCCCTGTCCATCACCAACTCCCGGAAACTGCTCAGACTCATGTCCATTGAGTTGGTGATGCCATCCAACCATCTCATTCTCTGCCATCCCCTTCTCCTCCTGCCCTCAATCTTTCCCAGCATCGGGGTCTTTTCCAATGAGTCAGTTCTTTGCATCAGGTGCTGCTCTGACCATATCTCTGCCATGGAAAAAATCACAAATCCGTTGAAGCAAAATTCCACCACTTTTTAAGAAAAATATCAATTGTTATTAAGAGTTATCCATGTGTCACATTTAAAAATAAGAAAAAATTCAGTGATAGTAGATTTTGCTAGAGTACTTCTATAATCATAATTATAATGCTGTATTAAGGCTTCCCTGGTGGCTCAGACAGTAAAGAATCCACTTTCAATGCAGGAAACTCAAGTTCAGTCCCCGGGTTGGGAAGATTCCCTGGAGAAGGGAATGGCAACCCTCTCCAGTATTCTTATCTAGAGAATTCCATGGACAGAGGAGCCTGGCGGGCTACAATCCATGGGGTCGCAAATACACCACTAAGTAACTAACACTTTCACTCTCATTAAGCACTGAGAACAAAAGTAGGCAAACATATTTCCTTATTCAGTCCTTTAAGTAGAAATAAATATTTTTTTTATTTTTTAGATACAAGAAGATATAGACAGATATACATGTATAGATACATTTTACATGTATTATATTATTTGTTTTAGATTGTATATTTGCATAAAATATGTATTTACGTATTTTACACATATGTAGATTTTTGAGTAGCCTGAAATTTGTTAGATCTACAAAATTATTTAAAAGTGAAATTTACTCTTAAAAATCTACCCTATATATATTCCACCACATATATTTACCATATATATAATTTTCCAGCTTTCTAACATCTTATATGTGTATATATTATATATAACATGTATAATGTTAGAAAGCTGGCAAACTCTTTTAATCAGGACAAAGTCACAAAATAAACCTATTTACATGCCTCAGGGAATGCAGTTTAATGGACTGTTTAGAATAGCATGAGGTTAATTAGATTAGGATTCTTAGAAAAGTGAGACTTAAAGTGAATTAGTTTGTTATATTGATGAAAAGGAGAGGGTCTTATAAGCCACTACGAATGTCTCCATACCAGGCAGGAGGCACTTCCCTTTGACTGCTCGCTGTACTCATACCCCACCTCCATCCGTCAGCTGGTTCTGCTCTCTACCTCCATTGCCACCTCTCAGGTCAAACACCTCTGTGTTTTACCCTCTATTCCTATGACCTCCTACTTGCTCTCACCCTTGCCACACCTCAGTCTACTCTCATTACAGCAACCAGAACAAGTCTGTTAACATATATGTTGCTGTCATGTCAAACGTCCAAGACTATGGCCTCCAAGATGCTGCTCTCTTGATCTTGGCACTGACTACCCTCTGCATAACTTGTTTGCTCACCCACTCAGTTTCAGCCATACTAGGCATGTTGTATTCCACAAAGATATCAGGCCCATTGCATTTACTATTCCCCTAACATATCTGCAAGCATGGCCATCTCCATCAACTCCATCAATCACTTTTCAGATGTCATCTTCTCACTAAGACCTTCCTTGAGAATCATACCTAAAACTTACTCACTTTAGTCTTCATCTCCCATTGCTTGATGTAACTTTCTTCATAGCACTAATCATTCTTTAATATAACATGTGATTTACTTGGGGGCTTCCCTGGTGGCTCAGATGGTGAAGAATTTGCCTGCAATGCAGGAGACCTGGGTTCTATCCTTGGGTCAGGAAGATCCCCTGGAGAAGGGAATGACTACCCACTACAGTATTCTTGCCTTATCCATTTGCTTTACTATCTGTCCTATGCAACTAGAATGTAGATTACATGACTTTAGGGGATTTTTGCCTGTTTTGTTTGTTATGGTATCAGCAGAATTTAAATAATGCCTGTCACAGCAGTAGGGCCTCAATAAATATTTATTGGATTAAATAAATGTATTTATTTGTACTGGAGAGGCAAGGAAATTAGAAGTGGCTGAAATTAGACCTAAAAGAGGTTAGTTAAATAGATTTCCAGTTGAAAAATACTGAGAGCTTGTATTAAGATATAGTTACGGAATGGTATACTGACATTAAAATATTATAAGCCAAGCTAAAAGTGAAAGTGAAGAGTGAAAAAGTTGGCTTAAAGCTCAACATTCAGAAAACGAAGATCATGGCATCTGGTCCCGTCACTTCATGGGAAATAGATGGGGAAACAGTGGAAACAGTGTCAGACTTTATTTTTTGGGGCTTGAAAATCACTGCAGATAGTGACTGCAGCCATGAAATTAAAAGACGCTTACTCCTTGGAAGGAAAGTTATGACCAACCTAGATAGCATATTCAAAAGCAGAGACATTACTTTGCCAACAAAGGTCCGTCTAGTCAAGGCTATGGTTTTTCCTGTGATCATGTATGGATGTGAGAGTTGGACTGTGAAGAAGGCTGAGCGCCAAAGAATTGATGCTTTTCAACTGTGGTGTTGGAGAAGACTCTTGAGAGTCCCTTGGACTGCAAGGAGATCCAACCAGTCCATTCTGAAGGAGATCAGCCCTGGGATTTCTTTGGAAGGAATGATGCTAAAGCTGAAACTCCAGTACTTTGGCCACCTCATGCGAAGAGTGGACTCATTGGAAAAGACTCTGATGCTGGGAGGGATTGGGGGCAGGAGAAGAAGGGGACAACAGAGGATGAGATGGCTGGATGGCATCACTGACTCGAAGGACGTGAGTCTGGGTGAACTCCAGGAGTTGGTGATGGACAGGGAAGCCTGGTGTGCTGCGATTCATGGGGTCACAAAGAGTTGGACACAACTGAGTGACTGAACTGAACTGAAAAGTTAAGTATAGATTCTAAAATAAATAATGCTAAATCATTTATTTCTGGGAAATAATATGATCCTGTTTCTTCTATTACAACACAAATAAAGGATTTACAAAATCTACAAGTTAATGAAAGATCAGAAATTTTTGAACTGTTATGAGAAAAACTAATAAACTAATGAACATTAAAAAGCAGAGACATTACTTTGCCAACAAAGGTCTGTCTAGTCAAGACTATGCTTTTTCCAGTGGTCATGTATGGATGTGAGAGTTGGACTATAAAGAAAGCTGAGCACCAAAGAATTGATGCTTTTGAACTGTGGTGTTGGAGAAGACTCTTGAGAGTCCCTTGGACTGCAAGGAGTCCAACCAGTCCATCCTAAAGGAGATCAGTCCTGGGTGTTCATTGGAAGGACTGATGCTGAAGCTGAAACTCCAATACTTTGGCCACCTCATGAGAAGAGTTGACTCATTGGAAAAGCCCCTGATGCTGGGAGGGATTGAGGGCAGGAGGAGAAGGGGACGACAGAGGATGAGATGGCTGGATGGCATCACTGACTCGATGGACATGGGTTTGGGTGAACTCCGGGAGTTGGTGATGGACAGGGAAGCCTGGCGTGCTGCGATTCATGGGGTCGCGAAGAGTTAGACACGACTGAGCGACTGAACTGAACTGAATGAACAAACAAATATTTCCAGGGGTTGATAAAAACTGTCTACTGCTAATTGCTTGTTTTGTACTTTTTAAAAAAGCTACTCATGTGTGGAACAAAAAAATAGAACAAATTAATCATAGACTCAGAATGATTCAGTATGTACAGTTTACAAATTAATTAGCTTTCTCTTAATCTTTTCAATTAAAAAAGTGTTAAAGTGTTAGTTTATTGCTTATTTCAATGTTAAAATGCTGGTTAATTACAAAACATTATTAGTGGCTAATATTAAAATTTGACTTACAAGCATGAAGGGAACAAAATACATTTAAGGTTGATTTTCAAATCTAGCTTTTATAAGTGTTGGGTTAAAGAAAAACTGCTAAAGTGCTTTACCATATTCTGATGATACGTGTGTGTATAAGTTTTTCATTTGACTAACATATGTATCTGTATACAAATACACATTTATACAATATATGTATATATATACATACATGTATGCAGGGCTTCCCTGGTAGCTTAGAGATAAAGAATCCACCTGGTAATACAAGAGACAGGGGTTCAATCCTTGGGTTGGGAAGATCCCCTGGATAAGAAAATGGCTACCCACTTCAGTTTTCTTGGCTGGGAAATGCCATGGAAAGAGGAGCCTGGCGGGCTACAGTCAGTCCATGGGGGTCACAAAGATTTGGATGTGACTGAAGGACTAAAGAACAACAACAGCAGCAACAATGTATATGTACAAATTCTTAGTAGCATTAATTCTGTTCATAAAATCATAAACTGGTATGAAAGCTGGACAACTGTGTATGAAAATTAAGAACTATGCAGACGAATCTATTTATGATGTTACAGACTCTGAGCTTTCAGTGTCCAGTGTTCTCTTCTTTCTTCTCTATGTCAGATAGCCCACAGATATCTTCTATTCAGACAAAGTCAAGATGTGATGCATTTGGTCAAGGTTTGGAATCAATCCTGCTGGAATATAACATTCAAGGAGAAAATTATGAACTAGGACCCGAAAGTATTCACAAAGAGTTATTTCTTAATGCTTCAAAGGCAGCCTTGACTACAGGAGGGGAGTGAAAACCCTCCTACTTTTAAATACTTTCTGGAGTGGGTATGAAGAACGTCTTTGTCACATGTTTTGCTGTGTACTGAACCAGAGGTATACACATGGAGAATAGAACTCAAATACAAATGCCATGGCAAGTGGCAGATGTGAGCAGCTGAAAAGTGATATTCAAACAGGACATAAAAGATCAACTAATGGATGTCAGGAAAATTATTTCTAAAAACACTCAATAAGTAGGTAGCTCTACAGTGGCAAAGCAAGTGTAGGAAGCAAGTGTAAGCCTACTGTAGAAAATTATTATAAAAAGGGAAAGCAAACAAAAACTGAGGTTTCTTTGCACACATGTAAATAAGAGTACAGCATGGAATAAGACTCACCTCTCAATGTATTTTGCATTGGTTTTGCTTTGTTAAAAATTTAATCAGTTCCCAGAAACTTAGATTTCAAATCCTAAAAAGAGATTTAATCTGGTGGCTCAGATGGTATAGAATGTGCCTGCAATGAAGGAGACCGGGTTCAATATCTGAGTCACGAAGGTCCCCTGGAGAAGGGAATGGCAACCCACTCCAGTACTCTTGCCTAGAGAATTCCATGGACAGAGGAGCCTGGTGGGCTATAGTCCATGGGGTCACAAAGAGTCAGACACTATTTAGAAATTAACACTTTCACTTCACTTTCACTTAAATGGAATTAGGGGGATAGGGCTTTTGTGGGGGGATTTGGGCAAGTTATCTTTTTAAAAAGAGATAGTCTCTCTTCAGAAAAATGTTATTTCAAGATGGGATATGTAATATGGGAGAAATGGAAAGAATAAAAAAGGAAAGAGTCATCCATTGCCTCACTCTCTAGAAATAACCACTATTATCTGTTGTGACACACTTTCTATTTCTTTTTTTTTTCCAGTCCATATACATGTCAATTCATTAAAAGCAAATTTCATTTTTGGTAGCTACCATTAAAATTAAGCACACAGAATGGAAAGATATTCAAAAATAACTATTTTATAGCTTCAGTATATCACAATTGAAAAGGAATGAAAATACATTGAACATAAGGAAAATTCAAACTTTTGGATAAATAGAAGAAGTAAGGTAGATTTTAGTTCCAAATGATGGCCAGGAGAAGAAGTCAGAAAGAAAAAGAAGAGGATGTGAGGAGAGAGAGAAAGAAAAAATGAGTGAGAGCAGGCAGGAGGCAGAGCCTTAAGCGGAGGGTAAAGGAGAAGGAAATGGAGTCGGATGCCAACATCCGACCAACAAATCTGGTCTCAGCCCAGATTTCGGAGACCCACTCTGGCCTCCCTCTCACCACGCCTTTAGCTTTTGCAGTCCAGCACACAAGCATAGGAAGAACACCTCTGTGAAAAGGCCAATGTTTTTCTGTGCCAGAAACTTTACTTCGGGTCTTCCGGTGGGCAGAGTTGTGTGGGTTGCTCTCTCAGGCGTTTTTATAAAAGTCATAAATGCCAAAATGCCCAGCACTCAACAGAGGAGGCCAACCTTGTTTCTAGCCTTCGATGCTGTGCTCTAATCTCATTATCAGAGCCTTCATCTTCAACTTCTCTTAAAGGAGACCTTATTCAATTAAAAAATGAAGCATTCTATATTTTTAATGCTGCTGTAACAAATTACGACAAACTTAGTGGCTTAAAAGAACACAAATTCATTTTTTTATAGTTTGATGGGTTAGGAGTCTGAAATGGATCCCGTTGGATTAAAAGCCAAGGGGTCAACAAGGCTGCATTTTTTTTTTTCTGGATCCTCTAAAAGAGAATCTGTTCTCTTGTGTTTTGCGGCTTCCAGAGGCCACTTGTACTCCTGGGCTTGCCGCCCCTTCCTCCATCTTCAAAGCCAGCAGGGGCTGGCTCAGTCTTTCTTACACCCTATTATCCTCATATGACTGCCTGCCTCTCTCTTTCACTTGTAGGAACTCTTGTTTTTATATTAGTGCCATCCAGATAACTCAGGATAACCTCTCACCTCAAGATCCTTAACGTTATCACATCTGCCAAGTCCCAGGAAAGGTATGACGATTGCAGATTCCTGGGATTATGAGGGAACATCTTTGGGGGAGGCACTATTCTGCCTCCAACAAACATAAACTCATGAAACTGAATATTTTCTTCCTGTGTAGCATAAGCAGAAATTATAAAGCATGATAACCATCCAAGAACCATCAAGGTTTTAGAAGGACCCTTAGGTCAACATTTTTCCTGCTGGAGGGAGATTTTCTTCCGTATCTTAAGATTTCTCAGCATTATTTTAGCACGTGTTTTGTGTTTTAGTTTGAAATATATTTATTTTTTATTCTTTATTTCCTTCTCACTTGCTTCCTCTCCTCACTGCTTTCACAGAATTCAGTGACTGTATTTTGGGACAAAAATGTTAGGAGTATGGGGAGCCTGAGTGTGAAAACTCAATTTTCTCATGAACTCAAACACATGGCAGTCAGTATGACATTTGAAGATATGTCTATAATGTTAGTGTATGTCCATAGAATTTCAGATCGAGGACTCTAAAGGTCTAGGGATGCCATAGGAACAACTTGGTGTGTTATAGCTAGCTCCCTGTACAACTCTCTGTACAACATTAAACCAGGTAGAACCAGAGAGAGTTCCTACTTTAAGTTAGTGTATTCAGTCAGATGATTTTATTCACCACATTTGCCCTTCAAACACCACCCTTTGAAGGAAGATATAGCATACCCGTGTTGCCATCTCCCAGGTTTCTTTCTTCCATCATCAAATTCATACTTTAGCTATTGGATGAATGACATGCGAAGGCAATTTCCTGTAAGTTGCAAGGACACAGGCACTGATATTTAACTAACATAGAGGAGAAATCCAGAATGAAACAAAGGACCTGCATTGACTGGATATCAGTTTTTCCATCTGTTCCTAAGACAAAGTAATTTCAGCTTCAGTTCAGTTCAGTTCAGTTGCTCAGTCGTGTCCGACTCTTTGTGACCCCATGAATCGCAGCACACCAGGCCTCCCAGTCCATCACCAGCTCCCAGAGCTCACTCAGACTCGCATCCATCGAGTCAGTGATGCCATCCAGCCATCTCATCCTCTGTCATCCCCTTCTCCTCCTGCCCCCAATCCTTCCCAGAATCAGTCTTTTCCAATGAGTCAACTCTTCGCATGAGGTGGCCAAAGTACTGGAGTTTTGGCTTTAGCATCATTCCTTCCAAAGAAATCCCAGGGCTGATCTCCTTCAGAATGGACTGGTTGGATCTCTTTGCAGTCCAAGGGACCCGCAAGAGTCTTCTCCAACACCACAGTTCAAAACCATCAATTCTTCAGGGCTCGGCCTTTTTCACAGTCCAACTCTCACATCCATACATGACCCCAGGAAAAACCATAGCTTTGACTAGACAGACCTTTGTTGGCAAAGTAATGTCTCTGCTTTTGAATATGCTATCTAGGTTGGTCATAACTTTCCTTTCAAGGAGTAAGCGTCTTTTAATTTCATGGCTGCAGTCACCATCTGCAGTGATTTTCAAGCCCCCAAAAATAAAGTCTGACACTGTTTCCACTGTTTCTCCATCTATTTCCCATGAAGTGATGGGACCGGATGCCATGATCTTCGTTTTCTGAATGTTGAGCTTTAAGCCAACCTTTTCACTCTCCAATTTCACTTTCATCAAGAGGCTTTTGAGTTCCTCTTCACTTTCTGCCATAAGAGTGGTGTCATCTGCATATCTGAGGTTATTGATATTTCTCCCGGCAATCTTGATTCCAGCTTGTGTTTCTTCCAGTCCAGCATTTCTCATGATGTACTCTGCATATAAGTTAAATAAGCATGGTGACAATATACAGCCTTGACGTACTCCTTTTCCTATTTGGAATCAGTCTGTTGTTCCATGTCCAGTTCTAACTGTTGCTTCCTGACCTGCATACAGATTTCTCAAGAGGCAGGTCAGGTGGTCTGGTATTCCCATCTCTTTCAGAATTTTCCACAGTTTATTCTGATCCACACAGTCAAAGGCAATTTCAGCTTACTGTGGCACAAAACTCGTCAAGAGCATTGGATATCATTGAGAATTGTAAGCTTCCTACAAGATTTTGTTTTTAACTTCCAGAAAATTCTGATTCACTAGCCTATTAATTTGTTCTACTTAAGTGTTTCCTATCCCTAAATAGTCCTTGAAGAGCCATGCTCAGCCCCTTTCTACTCTGCTGGTAGAATTCTGAAAGAAGGAATGGTCAGGAACTGGCAACTACACTGGCTGATCTCTTTGACTGGCATTTCTGGCAGACATGACAGCAACAAACAGGAGACAGAATATATCAAGGAATGAGTGTGTGTGAAAGTCGCTCAGTCATGTCCGACTCTTTGCGACTCCGTAGACTATACACTCCATGGAATTTGTCAGGCCAGAATACTGGAGTGAGTAGCCTTTCCCTTCTCCAGGGCATCTTCCCAACCCAGGGATCAAACCCAGGTCTCCCACATTGCAGGCGGATTCTTTACCAGCTGAGCTATCAGGGAATAGTTCATCCTTATTCATTTTTAACATAATTTTTAAATATATTCTTCAGTCAGTTCAGTTCAGTCACTCAGTCGTGTCCGACTCTTTGCAACCCTATGAATCGAAGCACGCCAGGCCTCCCTGTCCATCACCAACTCTCTTGCTGCTAAGTCGCTTCAGTCATGTCTGACCCTGTGCGACCCCATAGATGGCAGCCCACCAGGCTCCCCTGTCCCTGGGATTCTCCAGGCAAGAGCACTGGAATGGGTTGCCATTTCCTTCTCCAAAGCATGAAAGTGAAAAATGAAAGTGAAGTCGCTCAGTCGTGTCCGACTCTTTGCGACCCCATGAATCGCAGCACACCAGGCCTCCCTGTCCATCACCAACTCTCTTATATGTATGTAAATTGAGAATCTGGGTCAAAGTAACAGAGAACACATCCTATCCTATGCAGATGATTCGTGTGTGTGTGTGTGTGTGTGAGAATAGAAATACACAGAGAAACAGAGAAAGAGAGGAAAGAATACAAACCAATGCACATAGACCTTGAAAGATTTCCCAAGTGGATTAAAAAGTGTATTTGAAAGAAGAAGTAAGGTGTTCTCACCCTGGGAGAACTCGGGTGTCTGGTGTGTCTGGCGAAGGTGGAGGACTGGCAAGGGTGAGGTTGGGTGGGTAGGCAGAAGCTGGTGATACAAATTTGGGTATCTTAAACCTAAGGCTTTGAACTTTATCCAAGAAGGTCTTGATTTCATGGGGTAGCACTTCCTAAGATGGGCTTCCCTGATGGCTCAGATGGTAAAGAATCTGCCTGCAATGCAGGAGACCTGGATTCCATTCCTGGGTCAGGAAGGTCCCCTGGAGAAGGGAACGGCAATCCACTGCAGTATTCTCACCTGGAGAATTCCATGGACAGAGGAGTCTGGCAAGTTATAGTCCATGGGGTTGCAAAGAGTCAGACACAACTGACTAACATTTTCACTTACCCAATGTAACAAGGTTGTGCCCGGGGAGAAGAGAAATTCCCGTGGCCAAGTTAGGTCAGTAAACATATTCTTTATCTGTATCAGTTTAAGAATTCTTTCTTATTTCAACATGTACCTTGTTTCCCCAAATTTTTTTTACAACAGAAACCTTTTCTTACAGAACTGGGGGTTACAGAATCTTAAGGGACCAGTGTTCCACAGATCATGCTTTAGAAATTGTTTTTGGAAAGTTTTACAGAGGTACCTGCATCTTTAACATGATTTTTCGTGTAGTTCACAGTGTGACTTTGGGCAAATAACTTCATTTATTTGGGCTTTTTTTCCTCCTTGCAAACTAAGTAGGAGAAAAATAGTGTCTGTGCTTCCTTCTAGCACTAATATTCTAGCAGCCAGGGGAAAATATCCTATAATCAGCCTGTCTGGAATATAGATATCAAGCTTGAGGTAAAGCTTCACTCACAAGGATTAAATCAGTGACAAGTGATATATATATATAGCTATAGATACATACACACATACACAATCAACTTGAAATACTTTAATAATGAGTTAGTGCACATTGCTTGGAGGAATGGTTTTTAACAAGGTCATAATTTTCAAGGCCAATGTTCATTTTTGCCTTGAACATTAGTAAGAATTAGAACCTGGAGTATATAGGTCAATGCATTCTGAGAGGTATTTCTGTGTGTGCTCGCCAAATCAGTTAGCCTTTTAAATGAAAGTGAAAACCTCTTTGAGTTCAGGCAAAGTAGATGAAACCAGTCTAACTGGTGAAGATGGAAGAATCTCATGCCTGCAATTAATATTTTTCACCAGTATGTCACGGTGGTATGAGATAGAATAAAGACGTTTCCAAAAAGCTCATGTGGGTTTTTTGGACTTTTTTGGTATGTACTTCTATTTATTCTCTTAAAATATATGCAATAAATTTTTTTCTTGTCATTTAGGCACCATCAATTATTGAACCAATTGAGCACTATACTTCTGAGTCCCATGAATTATGCAAGCTAGGTATTTCTTTTCACATTTTATAGCTCAGAAATCCAAGGTTCAGAAATTTTAGAGATCATGCTCAGGTCTTAAAAGTAAAAAGGTACAAAATTGGAAGTGCAGTTTAAGTCTTCTCTGTATTCTCTGCATTTGTATGAAGTCAATTATGTAAAATATAATCACATGTATAACATTTATCACAAAGAAATGTATATATACTGTATAAAATTCCCCCAATAATGAAAACTCTCAATGAATTTTTAAAATGTGTTCTGAGAGTCATTATGAGGGCTTCTCCAGTGGCTCCGTTCTAAATAATCTGCCTTTAATGCAGGAGACTTGGGTTCAATCCTTGGGTCAAGAAGATCCCCTGGAGAAGGAAATGGCAACACACTCCAGTATTCTTGCTTGGAGAATTCCATGGACAGAGAAGCCTGGCAGGCTACAGTCTATAGGGTTGCAAAGAGTTGGACACAACCAAGCAACTAAACAGCAACAAGGGTCTTTGTAGGTCTAGAGCAGAGCCCAAATTATGTAGCAAAATTTACTATGATGGCCTGAGTCTTCTCACTTACTCTTTGGTGTCAGGTGAGACTAGATAGGAACATTGGTGAATCGCAAGTGTTAGCCATATACAATACAATCCCCTTATGAAGCCATTTCACCACAGAAAATGGCTCTTGTCATAGTTTAGGTTTTCCCCCAAGCAGTTCTTCAAACTCTGGACTTGGCTGGAGGTAGTTTATTTGGGAGATTATCCTGCAAAGCCCAAGTCAGTGGAGATGATGAGACAAGAGAGAGAGTAATGAAAGATACACAGATAAGTGAGTGACCGCGGTCGTCACTGGGGCTCAATCCCCTGGAGAGTCTCTGAGAAATCTTTCGATATATGGGGCACTGGGGCATTTATTCACTGACTCTGCCCCCTCATTGGTTCAGGGTGGACTCTCTCAATGAGAGAACACTGACTCTCATACCCTTCTTGACTAATGCAGCTGGCTCCTTTTGAGCCCAGAAATGTCTGCAGAGAGAGTCAGGTGCTTGAGGCAGAAGCTTGTCAATATAGTTGAAGTAGTAATAAAACTCAGTGACATGTGAACTTGGAGATATGTTGAAAGGATAAAAGAAAAATAAAGTTGGACTTCCTTGTTTATAGGCCTCATGGCTGAAAGGCAAACTGTATTAGCCAAGATCATTTTGGTTGCCAGTAATATAACATGCTGTGTGCTAAGGCCACTTGGATGGCTCTCGAAGGTTGCAAGAGTGAATTGTGACACACGAGAGCAGAGAAGGGCCCAGAAAGGATGTGGAACAGTAAAGACTTGTTCTGTCTCCAATTCGACTTCCCTCAGTGTACCAGCATCTCATTCTCCTTCACACACACGCATGTGTGCACACACACACACACACACACACACACACACCAGCTTTGTCTGCATGTTACATGTTCCCAGTCTCATAAAGAAAGGAAAGATGACCTTTGTCTGTGAGTAACAATTCTGTATTCCTGGTGAAGGAACTAGGACTGATGCACATGAATGGAAGTAGGTAGATGTAAGGTGTTTAAATCCTGCAAGAATGGGCTTGATAGAGAGCTGGAGAGTTAACCCCATGTGCAAATCCACTAGAATATCAACCGGAACAGATCAGTATTCCACCAAACAACCAAATGGAGGGAAAAGAAGGGATATCATCTGTGCTTTTTTAAATAACACATTGTATGCGCGTGTGCATTGTAAGTTGCTTCAGTCATGTCTGACTCTTTGAGACCCTTTGAACTATAGCCCACCAGGATCCTCTGTCTATGGGATTCTCCAGGAAAGAATACTTGAATGGGTTGTCATACCTTCTTCCAGGGAATCTTCCTGACCCAGGGATCGAACTTGCATCTCTTACGTCTCCTGAACAGGCAGGTGGGTTATTTACTATTAGCGCTACTTGGGAAGCTCAATACACATTGGATGAGCCCAAAACATACCATATAACTCAGTAGCTGTCTGGAAGCTATTAGATAAGCAGAAAGACAGAGCACAGGTCATGGTTCTGACACTGCCTTTTAGGATGGAAGTGGAGTAAAGTGTAAGAAAGTTATGTTAATCTTAAAATGGAAAAGAACTATGTCCATTTCAGAATCAACTGGTGCAGAAAAATGTGAATACATTAGCATTTTCTACATTATTCCACTGATATTTTATAAATTCTGAGTTTAGTGGCACCAAATCATGAAAAGGAATACTGGAAAATTTGGACAGATTTTATCCATGTGATTCTCAGTGAAAGCTTCAGCTTTTTCTTTCCTGATGAAAATTAAAGTTAGCAATTATATTTGACTAATATTTATAAATGCTCTAGTGGTTAACTTTGGTTTTTAAAGTGAACCCTAGCACAGTAAGACAGGATCCTTCCTCCATTCCTTGGTTCCTCCCTTCCTTCCCCTCATTGTTCACTCATTCATTCATTCATGTTACCATGTTACAGGCACTGTACCACACATTCTCAGCTGTTGACACCAGACACAAGGTCTCTGCCCCCTTGGATGTAATCAAGAGGCTACAGCAGAACCCTGTGGCTTTTTCAGAGAACTATTCCCATGGCAGCCTACTCCCTGAACAGGGTAATAATGGTACTTTAAATTGAGCTCTTATGGTGATGCTATCACTTTCTTACTAAGCAAGATCCAGGAAATCAAAGGAATAAAGTTTTAATAAAGAATCAAAGTGTATTTGTATTGTTATTGTGTGTTAGGGCTATAGGATTGCATAAAATAAAAATGTAATGCCCACACAATTTTATTATTAGAGTTTTCAAAGAAGACATAAGTTTATCTGTTGTCAACAGAGCTCAAAATGATATACGCAGGATAAAAATTTTTTCCGACTATTTCCGTAAGGTTCCATTATGTTGCTGAACACAGAAAAATTATTTCAATCACTAAGAAATGTAGGACTTACCTGGGGGAGAAAAGGCCCCTGTCTGATAACAGTTTACCTATCTCCCTGCCTATTAGTGTTAACATACTTATTCTAGCAAGGTCAGAATATTCAATGTATAATTAATGATGATGGGGGTGGTGATGACAGTGGCGATGATAACAATAGTACTCTAGTTTTGTACAAAGTACTAGGATTCCTCAAGCAGTTTCTCAAATTCAAATTTGTTTCTCATAAAAATTTCAGGAAACAAGAAGGTGTCACTCTTATTTTACTGACGTGGATACTTAGGCCGAAAGAGTTTAAATGATACATCCAAGATCACATAGATAATGATGACAAAACCATGACCGTAATCCAGTTTGGTTGGGAATATTGTTTTGTCTTGTCGTCTGTTACTAAGTCGTATCCATCTCTTTGCAAGCCCATGGACTGCAGCATGCCGGGCTTCTCTGTCCTTCAGTTTCTCCAGGAGTCTGCTCAAACCTATGTTCATAGTCAGTGATGCCATCCAACCATCTCATCTTCTGTTGACCCCTTCTCCTCCTGTCCTCAATCTTCCCCAGCATCCGGGTGTTTTCCAAGGACCTGGCTCTTCACATCATGTAGCCAAATTATTGGAGATTCAGCTTCAGTCTTTCCAATGAATATTCAGAGTTGATTTCCTTTAGGATTGACTAGTTTGATCTCCTTGCTATCCAAGGGACTGCCAAGAGATTTCTCCAGCACCACAATTTGAAAACAGTCTTTGTGGTCCAACTCTCACATCCATTTCATGACTACTGGAAAAACCATAGCTTTGAGTATAATGATATTTGTCAGCATTGATGTCTCTGCTTTTTAATATGCTGTCTAGCTTTGTCATAGCTTTTCTTCCAAGGAGCAAGTGTCTTTTAATTTCATGGCTCCAGTCACCATCTGTTATTTTGTCTTAGTTTGATCTCAAGGGAGGGGTGTGGGCAGTTATTGTACTAAATGATTTTCACTCTCGTTCTAAGCTCAAAAACAACAGTGTTAAATAGCCCCATGCCTAAAATTCTGAAAGGTTACCAAATGTCATGAAAACAATTAATAACTTGATTATTTCTACATAAGTGCCCTCCCTTTGTAATCAAAGCCTTTGGAGTAAATTCTTTGCAGAACTGACTTCCTTAAACTTCATGAAAGTGAGAAATAAGAACGAGCAGAACTGAAAAATACCCACTGTACATGTTTTTAGTGATATAGACATAAGATAGAGTTAAGGATTTATTAAATTGAATTAAAGATTTTAAAGTCTGCTGACAAATCAAAAAGAAGTTCACACGGTTAATCTTCATGTTTAAAGGAATATATTAAATTATCACTTTTTAAAAAATCAGGTATCCTTTACCCCATTCTGTTGGTGATAACCAGACACCACTGAATGGCTAATAAAGTGTCTAACGATAGTCACAATTATAATTACTGGTAGTAATAGTTGTAAACAGTTATAATTACTGATAGTAATAGTTGTTCTGGTGGTAATAGTTGTACTGGTAGTAACAGTTTATGTTTACTATAGATACAATTACAAAATAAGTATTAATTATTAATATTAATTTAACCAAAACTACCATGAAAACTAAAGAGCCTCTTGATGAAAGTGAAAGAGAAGAGTGAAAAAGTTGGCTTAAAGCTCAACATTCAGAAAACTAAGATCATGCCATCTGGTCCCATTACTTCATGGCAAATAGATAGGGAAACAATGGAAATAGTGACAGACTTAATGTTTTGGGGCTCCAAAATCACTGCAGATGGTGACTGCAGCCATGAAATTAAAAGACGCTTGCTCCTTAGAAGAAAAGTTATGACCAACCTAGACAGTATATTAAAAAGCAGAGACATTACTTTGCCAACAAAGGTCCATCTAGTCAAAGCTATGGTTTTTCCTGTAATCATGTATGGATGTGAGAGTTGGGCTATACAGAAAGCTAAGTGCCAAAGAATTGATGTTTCTGAACTGTAGTGCTGGAGAAGACTCTTTAGAGTCCATTGGATGCAAGGAGATCCAACCAGTCCATCCTAAAAGAAATCAGTCCTGAATATTCATTGGAAGGACGGATGCTGAAGCTGAAACTCCAATACTTTGGCTACCTGATCCAAAGAACTGACTCATTTGGAAAGACCCTGATTCTGGGAAAGATTGAAGGTGAGAGGAGAAGGGGACGACAGAGGATGAGATGGTTGGATCATATCACCAACTTGATGGACATGAGTTTGAGTAAACTCTGGGAGTTGGTGACAGACAGGGAAGCCTGGCATGCTGCAATCCATGGGGTTGCAAAGAGTCAGACACAACTGAGCAATTGAACTGAACTGAACTATAGAACTTTGAATGCTTAGAATCGTCTGTGAATGCTGGAACTTTGCCACCATGCGGCCTGTCTGCACAGTACAGTTTTGGTTGTCAGTAATTACAATCCTGTTTAGATATTTTTGGGCAGTAGTGGAAATTGAAAGAGGATAATAGCTTTTGCTACTTAAAAGAGGAAGTTAGAAGCTGTGTTTAGAAGATGTGACTGAACGACTGAACTGAACCATGAAAAGTGAATGTGTTAGTTGCTCAGTCATGTCTGACTCTTTGCAATCCTATAGACACTGCCAGGCTGCTCTGTCCATGGGATTTTCCATGCAAAAATACAGGAGTGGTGCCGGGGTCCAGCCCTGGCTGATCCAGGGTATTCGAAGGAGAGACGGCGTAGGCGAGGATCAGGAACAACTGTTTAATTAAATGTTAATTAAGGATATAAAGAGTAATAGAATGAGGATAGCTCAGTAGGAAAATTCAGTGGAGAAAAGAGGCTGAGTAGCTTGGTTTATGCGGGAGACCAATAAAACTTCAAGACAAGAAGTTTGCACCACTTACGTAGGCCGCAGGCGTCCTTCCATTCTCCCGAAGGAGAGGAGACACTGAGGCCTCCCCGGTCGGATCTTAGAAGCCCAGGCATAATTAGTAAGCGTGGTGGGTTCTGCGGTCCAGAGGAAGACTCAGCCAGAGTGAGAGAGAGAGCAACATGTGGAGACCAAGTTTCGGTGAACAAGGCCCGCACTTTATTTTCCAAAGTAGTTTTTATACCTTAAGTTGTGCACAGAGGATAATGGGGGAAGGGGTGGAGTCATGCAAGGACAGCAGTTCCTGGTCCTAATCGAAGCCAGGCTTTCAAACTTATCATATGCAAAAGTTCAGGTGATTTACATCATCTTCTGGCCAGGAGGCCTGTTAACATTTTAAGAAACTTATTTTTCTCTAAAGGTGATTATTCCAAAGTCAGGCACCAGCCTCCAAAAAAGCACTGGACAAAGCTGCATTCCTATAGGGCAAAGGTGAGGTGGGCTCAATCAAGAAAAGAGTTAACTCAAGGGTCCAAGGTTACAAACATTGAGTCTACTACTTACATTTCTATACACCCATTATATCAATCAATACACTGCCAAGGACACAGTAGGTAAGGGGTATGGAGACTTAGCAGCAAATATTGGCCCAATAAGTGAAAAAACCCTTCACCAATACAATTTCTAATCAATCTTTTAACTACTCAAAGGAATCTGTGTTTAGACAGTTTAGAACATCTCCTGCCTCTCACAGTTGGGAGGCTCTGAACAATCACATGTGGCCGGAAAAACCTATTCAGGCAGGCTAGAGGACTTCCAAAGGAGTTTGTAGGTTGAAACACTGTCACACCCAGGAATTGTTAAATGGAGCTGTAAGCTAACTCTTCTTTCAGAGAGAGGTAGTGGGGGACAGCCCCCCTGTGAAGTCAGAGGTGTAGGTGAGAGCACAAAGCAGAAAGTAGGCAGACTCTGGTTTGGGGGTAGATGCTCGAGAATTTCCAGGGGGACTTCTGAGGCTCGATCCTGCCTTTGTGTATGCCGAGCCTCCTTCCTCATGACCTTTGTCATGGGCAGAGTTCCTCACGCTGGCTCCCGGCAGTGATAGAATTCCAGTTGAGCTATTCCAGGTCCTGAAAGATGATGCTGTGGGAAGTGCTGCATTCAATATGCAATATGCAATATGCACTCAATATGCAATATGCCGGCTCCCGGCAGAGTGGGTAGCCCTTCCCTTTCCCAGGGGATCTTTCCAACCAAGGAATTGAACCCATGTGTCCTGCATTGCAGGAAGATTCTTTACCGTCTGAGCCACCAGGGAAGCCCAAGCTACCATAACTAGCATTATACCATTTCATTTTTATCATTACTTATGGATGAAGAAATGGAGGTTCAGAGAACTTAATAACTTTGCTATTTTAAGTCAGCTTTTTGGTGGTTTAAAGAGATCAGTGTTGCCCTTAACTTTCTTATGCAATTCCCCATCAACTTGGAGGCTCAGCCTGATTTTTAGGCATCTTACAGAACAGTAATCCTCAACAGGACTGTTATTGAAGCTGAAGCTCCAGTACTTTGGCCTCCTGATTCGAAGAGTTGACTCATTAGAAAAGACCCTGATGCTGGAAAAGGCAGAAAGCAAAGGAGAAGGGGGTGGCAGAGGATAACATGGTTAGGTAGCATTATTGACTCAATGAATATAAATTTGAGCAAGATCTGGGAGATAATGAAGGACGGGGAGCCTGGAGTGCTGCAGTCTATGGGTTTTCAAAGAGTTGGACACAACTTAGCGACTGAACGACTACAACAATCCTCAACAGGAGTGATTTTAACCCCCAGGAGACGTGGCCATGTCTGGAGAGATTTGTGACTGTCTGATTTGGAAGGGGGAATGCTGCTGGCCTGTAGGGAATGGAAGCCACTGATGCTGATAACGTCCTACAAACCACAGGACAGCCCTACAAGAAAGAATTTTTCAGCCCGAATTGTCGGTGGTGCTGAGTTGAGAAACCCTGGTATAAGCCTAAAAGACAGACTAATGATGGGAGATGTTTTATTTAAATCACTTGGTATGATGCCATTTAGAATGTTATTTGTTAAGAAGATAGAGCTCAATTTCCTCTGGCCTAAGCCTCCTTAGGGTACGGAGGAAGGAGCCTATAGTACCCATTCAAAGAACAAAGCCAGAGCAATCATACTGTTCTGAATGCCAAAGAGATTGTCAGGCTGATGGTCTTGTGAAGTGACTGACACTTTTGTCAGCTCCCAAGAAAATTACTGAAACTTGAGTCTTTTGCAGGTATGCAAAATCGGTAGATTTTATACAAATTGGACCTTTATTTCAAAGATTTGACTTTTCAAGTTTAAAATACAGACAAGATTTTTCCAGGTGGAAAAAGAACTAGGAATCCAGATTTCAAAAGGGAGTGATAGCAAGTGATAATTTACTCTGACGCTCACCGCTGAGGTGAAGCACATTTGCGATAAGAATTTAGCACTGTTATCCTCGCCCTGAAAATATACTGAGTGCCTCTTCATGATGCCTTCAGCTGCTCTCCTCTCACTTATACTAAGTTGGGTTTTCAAAAATTTCAGAATACAGACTATGAGCATGAATTTCTCCTTAGTCACATAAACTTGGGTGGCACTAGCTGGAGAAGGAAATGGCAACCCACTCCAGTGTTTTTGCCTGGAGAATCCCAGGGACAGGGGAGCCTGGTGGGCCGTCGTCTCTGGGGTCGCACAGAGTCGGACACGACTGAAGTGACTTAGCAGCAGCAGCAGCGATTCATCAACAGAAGTCTCAGTGGGCACCAGGAAGACTGGGGCCTGGGGCCTCTGTACCCGCTCAGCATTCCCCTCTCCCCAGCCATCTCTCAGCACCCAGTCCCAACATCTAGCATTTAGTAAATATCCAGGGGATATTAAATACTGAACTACAGTTTGACCTACAGGGGGCAGCAGAGAATGAGATGCTTAGAGAGCATCGATGACTCTGAACATAAACTTGAGCAAACTTTGGAAGACAGTGGAGGACAGAGGAGCTCAGTGTGCTGCAGTCAATGGGGTTGCAAGAATCAGATATGACAGCAACTGAACAACAGCCACAACAGCTTGATAAAGATCTGATGACAATAGGTGGCCAGAGGCTCTGTTAACATCAACTAGTTAAAAGTAGAAATTAAAATCACAGTGGAAAACTAATTATTACTGGAAAAAAGAGTTGGAAGACTGAACTTAAGTTTCTAGTAACTGGCTGGTTTCTGCAGGCCACACCAACTGTCTCAAGGTTTTCATTTCCTCACCTGTAAAATGGGGAGCTGGAGAGGACAATCTGGAAGTCTAAGATTCCCTCAAATTTTAATATTCCACCATTTTTAAAGGGAAGAAGAAATTAAAAAGTTCCTCGAATCCATAATAACTTCTATGAAATTATTATTCATTTTTTGAATAGTCTCTCATGCATGAATAAAGAGCTTAATCTGCCCCTAAAGTTCTGATATTATGAATGTGTAGTGAAGGTAAAAATTTTTGAAACAGCTTAATGTGCTTTGACCCTTTGTGTCTCTGTGTAGGACTTTCTCCTAAGTTATCCCAAAGCATCCGTTTGTGGGTGGGGGGTGGGGAGGAGGGGAGGACTGAGACACTCTGAAAAAGAATGCAAATAGTAATAAAAGGTTAATAATATTCACCTTCTCTCTGAAAAAGTAGGCTTTCCCAATCTCTGACAATGTCCTTTCATGTGCTTAAAAACAGGCCTTGCCAAGAAATAGAGAGTTTTCTAAATTCCTTTATATTCCCATTTAATATATCAAGAGACAGTCTCGTAGCCTTGATCATAGCATTTCACATAAAGGAGAGTTTAGCCAGATAGGAAGACAGAAATCCATGCAAACTCCTCTCAGCAGTGGTAGGGACAGGTGTCTCAAACTCTGAATATTTAGACTTTTGACTCAATTAGACAAGGACTGGACTTCTTTTTTGATGACTACATTTCACTCTGTTCAAATGGTTAGACTAACACTTCATGTTTTTTCCCATACTTTGAAAATAAATTCCTTCTTTGAAATTTCTTTCCAATTTATCTTTCATCTACTTAAGTTCATATATATTTTCTTTTATTTACTCCGTCAACAAGTGTTACTGAGCATCTACCATGTACAGGGTCCTGGGAATGTAGCAGTGAGACTGTAAATAATGTCCCTACCCTCATGGAACCCCATTCTAGTTGGAGAGACACAAGTGTTAGACCATAAAGAAGACTGCCCGCCAGAGAACTGTGGTGCTGGAGAATACTCTTGAGAGTCCCTTGGACTGCAGCGAGATCAAACCAGAAAACCCAATAGGAAATTAACCCTGAATATTTATTGGAAGGAATGAAACTGAAGTTCCAATACTTTGGCTACCTGATGCGAAGAGCAGACATATATGATAAGACTCTGATGCTGGGAAAGATTGAAGGCAGGAGAAAAGGGGGATGACAGTGGATGAGATGATTTAATAGCATCCCTCAAACTCAATGGACATGAGTTTGAGAAAACTCCAGGAGACAGGGGAGGCTGGCATGCTGCAGTCCATGGAGTTGCATAGTCAGAAATAACAATGACTGAACAACAAAAGAGAGTCCTTTGTGGGAAAAAAAAAAGAACAGGATACCACTCCCCGGTTCCCGTGTTCTGGGTCACCCAGCAGGACTGTGGTCTCTAACTTCAGTTCAGTCGCTCAGTTGTGTCTGACTCTTCGTGACACCATGGACTGCAGCACACCAGCCTTCCCTGTCCATCACCAACTCCAAGTTTGAGCTTGCTCAAACTCATGTCCATCCAGTTGTTGATGACATCCAACCATCATATCCTCTGTCATCCCCTTCTCCTCCTGCCTTCAATCTTTCCCAGCATCAGGGTCTTTTCCAAGCAGTCAGTTCTTCATATCAGGTAGGCAAAGTGTTGGAGTTTCAGTTTCAACATCGGTCCATCCAATGAACATTCAGGACTAATTTCCTTTAGGATGGACTGGATTGATCTCCTTGCAGTCCAAGGGACTCTTAAGAGTTTTCTCCAACACCACAGTTCAAAAGCATCAATTCTTCAGTGCTAAGCTTTCTTTGTAACCATAGCTTTGACTAGAGGGACCTTTGTCAGCAAAGTAATGTCTTCGGCACTCAGCTGTCTTTATAGTCCAACTCTCACATCCATACATGACTACTGGAAAAATCATAGCTTTTACTATATGGAACTTTGTTGGCAAAGTAATGTCTCTGCTTTTGAATATGCTGTCTAGGTTGGTCATAGCTTCTTCTCCAAGCACCGAGTGTCTTTTAATTTCATGGCTGCAGTCACCATCTGCAGTGATTTTAAAAAAAAAAAAAAAAAAAATCTCTCACCGTTTCATTGTTTCCCCATCTGTTTGCCGTAAAGTGATGGGACTGGATGCCATTATCTTCATTTTTTGAATGTTGAGTTTTAAGCCAACTTTTTCACTCTCCTCTTTCATGTTCATCAAGAGGCTCTTCAGTTCTTCTTCACTTTCTGCCATAAGGTGTCATCTGTGTATCTGAGGGCATTGATATTTCTCCCAGCAATCTTGATTCCAGCTTGTGCTTCATACAGCCCAATATTTCCCATGTCGTTCTCTGCATGTAAGTTAAATAAGCAGGATGACAATATGCAGCCTTGATGTACTCCTTTCCCAATTTAGAACCAGTCTGTTGTTCCGTGTCCAGTTCTAACTGTTGCAACTTTACCTGCATACAGGTTTGTCAGAGGCAGGTCAGGTGGTCTGTTATTCCCATCTCTTGAAGAATTTTCCACAGTTTTCTGTGATCTACACAGTCAAAGATTTTGACATAATCAATGAAGCAGAAGTAGATGTTTTTCTGGTATTCTCTTTCTTTTTCTATGATCCAACAGATGTTGGCAATTTGATCTCTGGTTCCTCTGCCTTTTCTAAATCCAACTTAAAATCTGGAAGTTCACGGTTCACGTGCTATTGAAGCCTGGCTTGGAGAATTTTGAGCATTACTTTGCTAGCCTGTGAGATGAGTGCAAAACTGTGCAAACTGGATGCTGATTTGAACATTCTTTGGCATTGCCTTTCTTTGGTATTGCAATGACAACTGACCTTTTCCAGTCCTGTGGCCGCTGCTGACTTTTCCAAATTTGCTGGCATATTGAGTGTGGCACTTTCACAGCATCAATTTTAGGATTTGAAATAATTCAACTGGAATTCTATCACCTCCACTAGCTTTGTTCACAGTGATGGGCTTCCTATGGCCCACTTGACTTTACACTCCAGGATGTCTGGCTCTAGGTGAGTTTGATCACAGCATTGTGGATATCTGGGTCATGATCTTTTTGGTATAGTTCTTCTGTGTATTCTCATCACCTCTTCTTAATATCTTCTGTTTCTGTTAGGTCCATACCATTTCTGTCCTTTATTGTACCCGACTTTGCATGAAATATTCCCTTGGTATCTCTAATTTTCTTGAAGAGATCTCTAATCTTTCCCATTCTTTTGTTTTCCTCTATTTTTTTGCATTGATAGCTGAGAATGACTTTCTTATCTCTCCTTGCTATTCTCTGGAACTCTGCATTCAAATGGGTATATCTTTCCTTTTCTCCTTTGCCTTTAGCTTCTCTTCTCAGCTCTTTGTAAGTCCTCCTCAGACAACCATTTTGCCTTTTTGCGTTTCTTTTTCTTGGGGATGGTCTTGATCACTGCCTCCTGTACAATGTTACAAACACCCATCCATTGTTCTTCAGGCACTCTGTCTATGAGATCTAATCCCTTATTGTCACTTCCATTGTATAATGGTAAGGAATTTGATTTAAAATCCAGCCATTTAGCTTTCAGTTCAGTTCAGTTCAGTCGCTCAGTTGTGTCCAACTGTTTGTGACCCCATGAACCACAGCACGCCAGGCCTCCCTGTCCATCACCAACTCCTGGAGTCCACCCAAACTCACATCCATCGAGTCGGTGATGCCATCCAGCCATGTCATCCTCTGTCATCCCCTTCTCCTCCTGCTCTCAATCTCTCCCAGCATCAGGGTCTTTTCCAATGAGTCAACTCTTCGCATGAGGTGGCCAAAGTATTGGAGTTTCAGCTTCAACATCAGTCCTTCCAATGAACACTCAGGACTGATCTCCTTTAGGATGGACTGGTTGGATCTCCTTGCAGTCCAAGGGACTCTCAAGAGTCTTCTCCAACGCCACAGTTCAAAAGCATCAATTCTTTGGCGCTCAGCTTTCTTTATAGTCCAACTCTCACATCCATACATGACCACTGGAAAAACCATAGCCTTGACTAAGATGGACCTTTGTTGACAAAGTAATGTCTCTGCTTTTCAATATGCTGTCTAGTTTGGTCATAACTTTCCTTCCAAGGAGTAAGCGTCTTTTAATTTCATGGCTACAGTCACCATCTGCAGTGATTTTGGAGCCCAGAGAAATAATGTCAGCCACTGTTTCCACTCTTTCCCCATCTATCTGCCATGAAGTGATGGGACCGGATGCCATGATCTTCGTTTTCTGAATGTTGAGCTTTAAGCCAACTTTTTCACTCTCCTCTTTCACTTTCATCAAGAGGCTGTTTAGTTCTTCTTCACTTTCTGCCATAAGGGTGGTGTCATCTGCATATCTGAGATTATTGATATTTGTCCCAGCAATCTTGATTCCAGCTTGTGCTTCCTCCAGCACAGCGTTTCTCATGATATACTCTGCAAATTCAACCAATTTCCTGCACACCTTGTTTCATTAGAAATCCAGCCCACACTGAGAGTTCCCTCCTCTGACCTTTCACAGCACAGTTTAGCACTTTCAATCATAGACACCCAGACTTTGAAGAAGCATACAGATCTTCTACTGCAGCCTTGAATGCCATGTGGAAAGCACAGTTTAGCATTTCTAATAGGTGGCTCAGATGGTTACACTCTCTATTAGTATTTTTCAAATAAGTAAGTTTAAAAAGATACAAATATCTATGTACTAATATATGTATGTATACTTATATACATTCGTATGCTTCCCTGATGGCTCAGATGGTAAGGAATCCTCCTGCAATGTGGGAGACGTGGGTTCAAACCCTGGGTTGGGAAGTCCCCTGGAGGAGGGCATGGCAATCCACTCTAGTATTCTTGCCTGGAGAATCCTCATGGACACAGGAGCCTGGCAGGCTGCAGTCTATGGGGTCGCAAAGAGTCAGACATTACTGAGCAACTAAGCACACACAACATATACATTGGTACATCACAAAAAGCTAGATAAGACTGAGTAACTTGCAAAACATATAAATAAGTCCTTATGCTTATAGCTTTCATAAAATCATAAAAGAAAATATTAAAAATGAAATATAAACCAATGACAAATCTAATTCATTTTCAGTGATCAATATTTATTGTGATGATGGTGTTTCATTAAAGCAAAGTGTTTTTTCTCATGTAAATGTGGTACTGACTACTATCAAGCAGCTTCTTCAGGAAATGTCATAATGTGTCTTTACGTAGCTATCAAGTCTACCTCTGCCATTTTTAAAGGCAGCTACTAGAGCCAGACATCATGGAATGTAAAGTCAAGTGGGCCTTAGAAAGCATCACTACAAACAAAGCTAGTGGAGGTGATGGAATTCCAGTTGAGCTCTTTCAAATCCTGAAAAATGATGCTGTGAAAGTGCTGCACTCAATATGCCAGCAAATTTGGAAAACTCAGCAGTGGCCACAGGACTGGAAAAGGTCAGTTTTCATTCCAATCCCAAAGAAAGGCAATGCCAGAGAATGCTCTAACTACCACACAGTTGCACTCATCTCACACGCTAGTTAAGTAATGCTCAAAATTCTCCAAGCCAGGCTTCAGCAATACATGAACCGTGAACTTCCAGACATTCAAGCTGGTTTTAGAAAAGGCAGAGGAACCAGAGATCAAATTGCCAACATCTGCTGGATCATGGAAAAAGGAAGAGAGTACCAGAAAAACATCTATTTCTGCTTTATTGACTATGCCAAAGCCTTTGACTGTGTGGATCATAAGAAACTGTGGAAAATTGTGAAAGAGATGGGAATACCAGACCACCTGACCTGCCTCTTGAGAAACCTATATGCAGGTCAGGAGGTAACAGTTAGAACTGGACATGGAACAAAAGACTGGACCCAAATAGGAAAAGGAGTATGTCAAGGCTGTATATTGTCACCCTGCTTATTTAACTTCTATGCAGAATACATCATGAGAAACACTGGGCTGGAAGAAGCACAAGCTGGAATCAAGATTGCCAGGAGAATTATTAATAACCTCAGATATGCAGATGACACCACCCTTATGGCAGAAAGTGAAGAGGAACTAAAAAGCCTCTTGATGAAAGTGAAAGAGGAGAGTGAAAAAGTTGGCTTAAAGCTCAACATTCAGAAAATGAAGATCATGGCATCTGGCCCCATCACTTCATGGGAAATAAATGGGGAAACAGTGGAAACAGTGTCAGAGTTTATTTTGGAGGGTTCAAAATCACTGCAGATGGTGATTGCAGCTGTGAAATTAAAAGACTCTTACTCCTTGGAAGGAAAGTTATGACCAACCTAGACAGCATATTCAAAAGCAGAGACATTGCTTTGCCAACAAAGGTTCGTCTAGTCAAGGCTATGGTTTTTCCAGTGGTCATGTATGGATGTGAGAGTTGGACTGTGAAGAAAGCTGAGCGCTGAAGAATTGATGCTTTTGGACTGCAAGGAGATCCAACAAATCCATTTGAAAGGAGATCAGTCCTGGGTGTTCTTTGGAAGGACTAATGCTAAAGCTGAAACTCCAGTACTTTGGCCACCTCATGCAAAGAGTTGACTCATTGGACAAGACTCACACTGGGAGGGATTGGGGGCAGGAGAACAGGACGACAGAGAATGAGATAGCTGGATGGCATCACTGACTTGATGGATGTGAGTCTGAGTGAATCCGGGAGTTGGTAATGGACAGGGAAGCCTGGCGTGCTGCAATTCATGGGGTCACAAAGAGTCGGACACGACTGAGGGACTTCACTTTCACTTTTCACTTTCATGCATTGGAGAAGGAAATGGCAACCCAGTCCAGCATTCTTACCTGGAGAGTCCCAGGGATGGAGGAGCCTGGTGGGCTGCCGTTTATGGGGTCACACAGGGTCAGACATGACTGAAGCGACTTAGCAGCAGCAAGAGAGTTGGTGATGGATAGGGAAACCTGGCATGCTGCAATTCATGGGGTCGCAAAGAGTCAGACACGACTGAGCAACTGAACTGAACTGAACTGAACTGATAAGTTGTTGTGGGCCTTCCCCTGGTGGCTCATTGGTAAGGAGTCTGCCTGCAATGCCGGAGACTAAAGTTTAGTCTCTGGGTTGGGAAGATCCCCTGCAGAAGGAAATGGCAGCCCACTCCAATATTCTTGCCTGGGAAAGCCCCTGAAGAGAGGAACCTGGAGGGCTATAGTCCATGGGGTCACAAAAGAGTCAGATACGACTAAGCAACTAAACAATATAAATTGTGGTAGCTTTGCACTAAAAATATCTGCAGTACACAGACAATTTGGGCCCTACACAGGGTAGTGATCTAGGTCATGTGTGATTTTTTTTTTTCATTTAAAGATAAAACTTAAGAACTTTCAGCATTTTCGCAGAAACATATGTGCCACTTATATTCTCAGTTTTCCATGTGTCCAGAGGCCCATGCCATATAGTTTTAGGCTATAGAAGTTTATGCCATGACTCAGCAAATGGACATGCATTTGCATGACTCAGCAAATGGACATGCTGGTATGAATCAGCAAATAAAATGGACTGCCGGCAAGGACTGTATTTAACATTTACTCTCTTTGCCTCATAAATAGTACCTAACATAGCAGGTAAGATATGCCAGATGTTAACAGATTTCTTGCGTCTTTTTTTTTTTTTCTACTTCTTTCATCATTTCTTCTGATATGAATTCCAGAAGTTCATTCACAGACCTCCATAAATCTCTCAGCAAAGTGAGTTAGTGATTATTCCTTGATTCTGATTTTCTGGATAAATATTTACAAGAGTGCCACAAGACCTTTCAACAGACAACTGCTCAAAATGAGAAAGTCCAATTTTAAGACCAAAAAAAAGGCTGAAAAATGATCAGCATAAGAAAGTCAAAATCAAGGTAACCTAAAGGTCAAGTGATAGTTGGAGTATGATAAATGAAATGTGGTTGTTGACCGAGGAAGGTTTCCCTTTGCTGACAGTCATGAGAAGGACACATCTTTTTCACTCTTTACAGTTGTCTCCTTTGGTGACAGTAGCCCTGTTAGTAACTCAGTAAAAAAGAAATTGCTTCCCTATCTTTGAAATTTTCATACAGAAATCTGTATTCTTAAGCTTTCAGGAGAAAATAGGGTAAAAAACATTCTATAATTCTCAGCTGAAAGAATTGATATCACCTGCCTGCCACTTCCCCTTCTCCCCACTCCCGGATATTTTAACTCCTTTGGACTTCCCTGTGGCTCAGCTGGTAAAGAATCCGCCTGCAGTGCAGGAGATCTGGGTTTGATCCCTGGGTTGGGAAGATGGAGAAGGAAAAGGCTACCCACTCCAGTATTCTGGCCTAGAGAATTCCATGGACTGTATAGTCCATGGGGTCGCAAAGAGTTGGACACGACTGAGCAACTTTCACTATCTACCTTTCACTACTTAGTTTCTCAACTAAAGGTTTATGGTTAATCGTGTGTGTGTGGTGGGGGGTTGTTTTTGCTGTTGTTGCCGTTGTTGTTGTTATTTGACGTCGGTGAACAGCTGTCTTCCTTCTCACTTGGTAGATTGATAGTAGACCATGGCCAAAGAAGATTGCTCATTGAGCTGTTTTCTTTCATCTGGGTGGTCATCTCTTTATCCTCCCTCCCTTCTCACAACTATCCTTCTGAGTCTGGGTCTTAATAGTGTCGAGACTCTAATAATTAGGCCTTTGTCGTATGCCTTACTTGTATGCTTTGGGGGTACCTGGGAACCCACTGGCATTTAAATGTTCCTTTTAATCTATATGCCCCAAACCCTGAAATTTACTAGTGGCAAGCAAGAGTACTTTGCTTTCCAAAATTACAGCCTTTTAAAAAGATCCAAAGAAAGTTGTCTGACGCTATTCACATCTTAATGTGAATTAGTTTATCAGAACTCATATCTTTGTGACAAACACTAGGAAAGACTGAGTGAAAAGCTAATTAGAGGTTTACTGGGGGTTGGGGTATTAATCTGGGAGGAAGGTTTTAGAGGAAATCATGCCAACTGTCAGGAGCGCCCTGTAGTATATTGTGGGGCAATAGGAGGTAACCGAGAACTAGTTTGCACGTTTACTTAGGATTAGTCCTGACTGTGAGTAATTAATATTCAAAGCATTTAGGAACCCCTTATATTTTCATGGGGATTAAATATTAAGCTAATTTTAAAAGCATGCAATTAAATTAAAAAATAGTCTGCATCATTTGGGGTCATCAAAGGGAAGAATTAAGATCGGTTGTAATATAGTGGTCCGATTTCAACTTAGTGTTAGATGAAGTTTGGAACAGTTAGAACTCTTTAAAGTTAATATGTTTCCTTCCAAGACAGTGAGCTGTCTCTCAGTAGAACTGCTGATACAGCGGCTGAATGATGTCAACTTTGGGCTTAATATTGGTTTTAGGTTTTATTCTAGGATGTTCCTTCTGATTTAAGAATGATTATATATATATGTGTGTGTATATATATATATATATATATATATATGTGAAAGTGTTAGTCATGTCTGACTCTTTGCAACCCTATGGACTGTAGCCCACAAGCCACCTCTGTCCATGAGATTTTCCAGGCAAGAATACTGGAGTGGGTTGCCATGACCTCCTCCAGGAGATCTTCCCAACCCAGGGATCAAACCTACATTTCTTATGTCTTCTGCATAGAGAGGTGGGTTCTTTACAACTGGTGCCACCTGGGAAGCCTATATATGTCAAACAGGAGAAGCGGGCAACTGAGGATGAGATGTTTGAACAGCATCTACAATTCAATGGACATGAGTTTGAGCAAACTCCAGGACATAGTGGAATACATGGAAGCCTGGTGTACCGCAGTCCATGGAGTCACAAAGAGTCAGACACGACTTAGCAATTAAAAAACAACAACAACACACCTGAAACAAATGTAAGCTAAATTCCCATCTATAATTAGCACTTTACAAGACTTTCACTTCTAGAGCCATGGTACTCAGGACCATAACAGTTAAAACAGTAACTGCTAGTACTAATGCAAAGCTCAATAAGTACAAGATGCTAAATGTTCACAACTCACAGAACTCTTGTTATTGTTGTTGTCCAGTTGCTAAGTTGTGTTCAACTATGTGACCCCAAGGAATGCAGCCCACCAGGCTCCCCTGTCCTCCACTATCTCCAAGAGTTTGCTCAAATTCATGTCCATTGTCCATCCAACCATCTCATCCTTTGCCGCTCCCTTCTCCTTTTGCTTTCAGTCTTTCCCAGAATCAGGGTCTTTTCCAGTGAGTTGGCTCTTTCCATCAGGTGACCAAAATATTGGAGCTTAGGTATCAGTCCTTCCAATGAATATTTAGGGTTAATTTCCTTTGGGATTGACTGGTTGGATCACTCTGCTGTCCAAGGGACCCTCAAGAGTTCTGTCCAGCACCACAATTCAAAAGCATCAGTTCTTCCATACTCATCCTTCTTTATGGTCCAACTCTCTTATCTATACATGACTATCGGAAAAATCATAGCTTAAACTATGCGGACCTTTGTTCTCATAGTACTGTCTCTGCTTTTTTGATACACTGTCTAGATTTGTCATAGCTTTTCTTCCAAGGAGCAGGTGCCTTTTAATTTCATGGCTGCAGTCACTGTCCACAGTGATTTTGGAGCCCAAGAAAATAAAATCTGTCACTGCTTCCACTTTTCCCCCTTCTATTTGCCATGAAGTGATGGGACTAGATACCATGATCTTGGTTTTTTTAATGTTGAGTTCCTAGCCAGCTTTTTCACTGTTTTCTTTCACCCTTATCAAGAAGGCTTTTTAATTCCTCTTCTGCCATTAGAGTGGTATCATCTGCAAATCTGAGGTTGTTTATAAACAATCTCCCTTCTACAGATTGGGCTCCCCTCATAGCTCAGTCAGTAAAGAATCTGCCTTCAATGCTGGAGACCCAGATTTGATTCCTGGGTTAGGAAGATCCCCTAGAGAAGGACATGGCGACCCACTCCAATATTCTTGCCTGGAGAATCCCATGGACAGAGGAGCCTGGCAGGCTACAGTTCCATGGGGTTGCAAGAGTCGGACACGACCTAGCGGCTAAACTACTACTAACTACAGATACGAGGGATTCCCTACTAGCTCAGTCAGTAAAGAATCTGCCTGCAATGCAGGAGACCTGGGTTCAATTCCTGGGTCAGGAAGAAACTCTGAAGAAGGAAATGGCAACCCATTCCAATATTCTTGCCTGGGAAATCCCATGGACAGAGGAGCCTGATGGGCAACAGTCCATAGAGTCGCAAAGAGTCGGACGTGACTTCGGGAGTAAACCTTCTGTAGATAGCGGAACTGAGCTGCTGTCCGTTAAGTGCTGTGCTAAGCTTGTGAAAGTATTAGTTGCTCAGTTGTGTAGACTCTTTGTGACCCCATGGATGTAATGCGCCAGGCTCCTCTGTCCATGGAGTTCTTCAGGATTGGGTAGCCATTCCCTTCTCCAGGGGATTTTCCTGACCCAGGGATAGAACCTGGGTCTCCTGCATTGCAGGCAGGTTCTTTGCTATCTGAGCAACCAGGGAAGCCCCTGTGCTGAGTTTACAGAGCACATAAATAAGGAAGGCAGCCAAGAGTCAAACTATTCTAGGATCAGAGGACAGGTTTAACAATGACACTGTGCATTAACTAGCACCTCGTTGAGGAACCACCAGCATAACCTCAGAACGTTACCAGATGGCTAAATGAACTGAGATTCTGGAACACTGAACTGTGCTGTGTTTACTGCAGCCTTTACAAATCTTTATGTTTTTACAGACCACAAGAGTAAATCAGTGTCACAACAGCCTTAAAAGGCAACTGTGTGTGTTTTGTCACTAAGTCATGTCCAAATCTTTAGACACTCCACGGACTATGGCCCGTTAGGCATCTCTGTCCATGGGATTCTCCAGGCAAGAATACTAGAGAGGGATGCCATTTCCTTTTCAAGGGATCTTCCTTGCTTTATGACTCCAGCATAGTGATGATATCAGCTTCTAGCTGTAGTCAAGTAGAGATAAAGTGTCCTAAACCAGGTCAAAGTCTTTATTTCTTTGCATAGCATTGGCCATGTATTAGGAAACAATCATAAGCTACAGAACCACAAAATTATAGGTTTAGAATGGACGAGGTCTTTGGGAAATGTGTCTCCCTTCTCATCACAGAAATGAGGATACTGATTTCTGCTGAGAGGATTTTGTTTCAAAACTTTGCCATGGCCTTGTAGATGGTCTCTATGTCCAGTCTTCCTATTACAGCCAACGGGAATTCTTAATACAACTTGATCATCTCATCCTGCTTCTTTAAACTCCTCAGGTACCCCTCAGACTCAGTCAAAGTCCTGGAGGTCAAGGCACCAGTTCTTTGAAGACCTGGTCCCCTGACTGACTCTAGTCTCAACTCCTCCAGCTTGCTTGTCTTGAACTCTTGACTCCAGTCACTCAGAGGGCCTTTCAGGCCCCACCTCTGCTTTCCAGAGCATCATACTCTGGCATCTGAGCCTTTGAACATTCTATGTCTTTGCTTTCACAGTGCTTTCCCTGGCCTCTCCTGGCTGCCTCTACTTTATCCTTCAGAAAGTAACTTAATTCCCCCTAGGGGAATATGACTTCTAATGGTCAGATTTGTTGTTTCATTTTTCAAACACCCGGTATAAACCAACATGACTGCATTGTTTCCCAACCTGTAACATATAAAGAATAATTTTATTTCTGTGTGTCTTGACAAGACGTACAGTTTCAAATTGGACAATAGCAGGATGACATCCCAAGTCATACAGCAAAGATCCATAGTTTATAAAAAGGGAAACCAACAAGTCAATGAAACAAAGTTTTCTGGTATCATTTGGTGTGACTCTCTTGTGTTGTTACTATATACTCCAATGACTGATGTAGGTAATTATGAAACTTGAGTCAGCAAGAAATGGCACTTATATTTAATGTAGTGTGATTAAGGAGGCAGAAAGCTGTGCAATAACTTTTAGAATGATTTTCACTGATAATATTTAAAATAAAATGAGTTTTAGTGCTTAAAGGGAGGAACATAGCTTACCAGTTCATTTATATTAAAGATCCAGATATGCTAGAGTTTGTATGATAAGAAGAAATGTGATAATAGGTAGTCAGGAAACACAAGTTCTGGTCTCATAATTGATGCTAAATAAATGAGTGATTTTTGTAAGACATTATCATATTTGATTCTCAGAGCTGGTGTAATATTGTGTATAAAAACAGGGGTCATGGGCTCAAATACAATCCCAGATTTGTTACTTTTAAGCTATGTAGCCTTCAGTTATTTTACTATCTGTAGGCCTCAGTTTGCTTATCTATAAAATGGAAATAATAATACATGCTAATAGTGCATACCTCATAGGCTTACTGTGAAAAACAAATGGCCTACTGCTTACAAGCACTCAGCAGAGAATATAATTTTTCATAAGGGCTCAAGTAGCCATTGTTGCTGTATAATTATTTATAAATATATTGATAAATATAATTATAAATATTATAATTATTCACAGTGAAGGAGATAGATTAGATGATTCAGGTCTTCTCAGGCACAAAAACTCTATGGTTCTATGAATGGATCATTCCTAAATGATGTCAGATAAATAAGGTTTCATTGTATATTGGGCAAGAAATCAATATGGCCAATTTTCAATTGTACAAAATAAAGTAAGGTAAGCAGAGCATGAATTATTCAAAACATTGGTTACACTCAGCATATTTCTATTTGATCTTGGAATGCATATAATGCTTTAAAAGAATATTTTTATCCTTCTTATATTGTGTTTAATGATTAAGATGAATTTGGCCTTTCTGTGTTCACCAAAGGGAAAGAAATAGAACAATATTAGATGATGTATATATGGTATTTCACTTGATCACTAGCAATTTAGATGAAGTCATCTGGCAACTCCATGGGTAACAGAAAAATCAAACATATTAAGTGTAGCACTTTAACAGCATCATCTTTTAGGGTTTGAAATAGCTCAGCTGGAATTCCATCACCTCCCCACTAGCTTTGCTCTTAGTGATGCTTCCTAAGGCCCACTTGACTTTGCACTCCAGGATGTCTGGCTCAAGGTGAGCGATCACACCATCATGGTTATCCAGGATACTAATATCTTTTCTGTATAGTTCTTCCATGTATTCTTGCCACCTCTTCTTAGTATCTTCTGCTTCTGTTAGGTCCATATTGTTTCTGTCCTTTATTGTGCCCATCTTTGCATGAAATATTCCCTTGTTATCTCTAATTTTCTTGAAGAGATCTCTATTCTTTCCTGATCTATTGTTTAACTCACATTATATATATGTGTTAATATATTGGAAAAGACCCTGATGCTGGGAGGGACTGGGGACAGGAGCACAAGGGGATGACAGAGGATGAGATGGCTGGATGGCATCACCGACTCTGGGTGAACTCCAGGAGTAGGTGATGGACAGGGAGGCCTGGCCTGCTGCGATTCATGGGGTCGCAAAGAGTCGGACACGAGTGAGCAACTGAACTGAACTGAACTGAATATATGATATGTTTTTCTCTTTCTGACTTATTTCATTCTATACAACAGTCTCTAGCTCCTTCAGATCAGATCAGATCAGTCGCTCAGTCGTGTCTGACTCTTTGCGACCCCATGAATCGCAGCACGCCGGGCCTCCCTGTCCATCACCAACTCCCAGAGTTCACTGAGACTCACGTCCATAGAGTCAGTGATGCCATCCAGCCATCTCATCCTCTGTCGTCCCCTTCTCCTCCTGCCCCCAATCTCTCCCAGCATCAGAGTCTTTTCCAATGAGTCAACTCTTCACATGAGGTGGCCAAAGTACTGGAGTTTCAGCTTTAGCATCATTCCTTCCAAAGAAATCCCAGGGCTAATCTCCTTCAGAATGGACTGGTTGGATCTCCTTGCAGTCCAAGGGACTCTCAAGAGTCTTCTCCAACACCACAGTTCAAAAGCATCAATTATTTGATGCTCAGCCTTCTTCACAGTCCAACTCTCACATCCATACATGACCACTGGAAAAACCATAGCCTTGACTAGATGAATCTTTGTTGGCAAAGTCATGTCTCTGCTTTTGAATATGCTATCTAGGTTGGTCATAACTTTCCTTCCAAGGAGTAAGCGTCTTTTAATTTCATGGCTGCAGTCACCATCTGTAGTGATTTTGGAGCCCAGAAAAATAAAGTCTGACACTGTTTCCACTGTTTCCCCATCTATTTCCCATGAAGTGGTGGGACCGGATGCCATGATCTTTGTTTTCTGAATGTTGAACTTTAAGCCAACTTTTTCACTCTCCACTTTCACTTTCATCAAGAGGCTTTTTAGTTCTTCTTCACTTTCTGCCATAAGGGTGGTGTTATCTGCATATCTGAGGTTATTGATGTTTCTCCCGGCAATCTTGATTCCAGCTTGTGTTTCTTCCAGTCCAGCGTTTCTCATGATGTACTCATATTTTTAAATGGTTTATTTTTCCATCAAATCCAAATGACTTTGTCATTTAAAATCAGTAATTTTGCCTTATTCATTAAATTGGGTAAAATATACTAAAGATTTTTATAGTAAAGCATTTTAAAGCTGTAAAGTAGTATAAAATATAATTATCTTTTTATTATTTGAATTACCAGGACAACTTTACTCAAAATGACTGACATTTCCAAAAAGATTAGCACTTTCTAATCAGAGCCAGATATGACTTTTTGTTAAAGTTTTGTTTACCTAAAAGCAGTTCCTCATTACATTTCTGTTTTCTCAACACACATATACGTACACACACACAGATAAATAAGAAAAATCTTATTTATTTTTTCTATTTATCTATTTTTCCTTCAAAAGGCTTTTCAACATTGAAATATATTTCTTTCACTTTTCTCTAAGCTGTCCTTCAACAATAAAAACAAAATACCCCTTTTTCGAAGATGAGATTAGTATAAACAATTTAGCATAATTTAAGAGCAGGGACTCTGGGAAGTCCCTGGCAGTCCAGTCGTTAGGACTTGTTGCTCTCACTGCAGGAGCGTGGGTTTGAGCCCTGGGCTGGGAGTGAAGATCCTGCAAGCTGCACAACATGGCCAAAAATAAAATAAAATAAGAAGAAGAGCAGGGACTTTGCAAGCAGAACCCTGTGTTCCAATTATGGTTCTGAGTTTTTCTAGATGGACAATCTTGGACAAACTAACTAATCCTTCCATGCGGATGACAGAGACAGAACACTGAGGACAAGCCCAAAAGAATAACTCGCTCTAGAGTCCAGAAGAAGAAAAGGGACAGTGCAGGACACAGGAAAGGAGTGGCCAGAGGGGCATCAGCAGGAAGACAAGTGTAGGGTGCAGAAAGTAAGAGAAGAATGAGCATCCGTGAGCACATGGCCAACAGCGACCAAGCCTCCCTAAATCACAGAACACAAGGACTTAGTAAAAGTCAGCATGGACATCCTTGACATTCTTGAAAGTGAAATGGAAATGTTAACTTTCGATCTTTCTGGTGTTAAGGTTTAAACGGTGAAGACACAGAAGTTCCCTTATAGTTGGGACTAGAGAGCAACATGGAGAAGGCAATGGCACACCACTCCAGTACTTTTGCCTGGAAAATCCCATGGATGGAGGAGCCTGGTGCGCTGCAGTCCATGGGGTCGCTAGGAGTCGGACACGACTGAGCGACTTCACTTTCACTTTTCACTTTCATGCATTGGAGAAGGAAATGGCAACCCACTCCAGTGTTCTTGCCTGGAGAATCCCAGGGACGGGGGAGCCTGTGGGCTGCCATTATGGGGTCGCACAGAGTGGGACACGACTGACCTGACAGCAGCAGCAGCAGAGAACAACATGTATATTTTTTTTTTGTTTTTCTTTCCCATTATAAGACAGTGGAGACAGATTAGATAATGCATATTATCAGACATAGAAGATGGAACCAATGGAAAAAAGAGAGAAGGAAAACCAATACAAGAGTTATCTTAAATTACCTGAGGACTCTTGTAATAGCAGGAAAGAAGGGTTCTCTCCCTGGCAAACTCCTGTCATCCTTTGCGACTCAGTTTAAGGTGGCTTCACAGATGAAATCTGCTGACTGTACTAAACCAAGTCATCCAATCCCTTACCTAAACATCCGAAGTGAAGTGAAGTGAAAGTTGTTCAGTTGTGTCCAGCTCTTTGCAACCCCATGGACTATACAGTCCATGGAATTCTCTAGGCCAGAATACTGGAGTGAGTAGCCTTTCCCATCTCCAGGGGATCCTCCCAACCTAGGAATTGAACCCAGGTCTCCTGCATTGCAGGTGGATTCTTTACCAGTTGAGCCCCAAGGGAAGCCCACCCTGTCTGAGCATTTTGTTTGTATCTTTTTTATAACAGAAAATTATATAATATTTTATCTTTCAACATGTCATCCCCAAATATTAGATAACAGATTGCTCAGAGCCAGGATCTAAGATTCATTCATTTTTACAAATTTCTAGTATAAGACATAGCATTAGAACAAGTACTATATTAATAGGTATTAATAAATAAGTTGATTAATTAGCAATAAGAAAGGAAAAAGGACTTGAGTAGTGGAGAGTTATATTGAAGGAGGGGAATATAGGCACTAACACATCTTGAGTCACTGTTTTTAGTCTCAAAAATGAAAGTGAAAAGGTTAAAATGGGACCAGGGTATTAAATGGATGGAGCAGGAAACCATGTAGGCACCCTCTATAGGATCTAAGTAAGTCCTTGAGATGGCTGGTGGCTCAGAAGATAAAGAATCTGCCTGCAGTGTGGGGGATCTGGGTCCGAGTCCTGATTTTCTTGCCTGGAGAATTCCATGGACAGAGGAGCCTGGCAGGCCACAGCCCATGGGGTCACAAAGAGTTGGACTCAACGAAGCAATTTTCACTTTCACTTTTGAGCTCCACTGTAGAGACCTATTAAAATAAGGAAGCATGAGTTTGTAGTATGCCCTCTTGGTTTTATAGTTTTTCTTTGCTCCTTATAGTCTTCTATAACCTAAATGTAATAATGAAGAAAATAATAAGTACAGCTTGTCCGGATGAAATGTTTAAAAAAAGGACAATATGACATTCTGTGAAGTTAAAATCAAAGAGTAACAGCAACAAATATTGACATAACCAAGGAATAAGGCAGTTGTAATGGTACCGAGACAAAGAGTTGTAGAAAGTCCTGTAGCTAGTATTGCAAAGGTGTGGATGGAAAGTAGTGCCTTGGAGCCAATGCAAAGAATGGAGAAATTTGGGAAGGATCAAACACAGGCAGAAATGGATAGATAGGGAGAGTAGATTTTATTCTGATTTCCAAAAATTTTTTGAAGGACTTGTCAGGTAAGAAAACTGTAAACTTTTGTTTTATTAAGAGGAAGTAAAAACTTGATTTTTTTTTTTTTCTTCTAAATTACCTTTTTCCCTTGGGACGTGGACAGGCGAAAGATCCCATTAGAGTACGATAATGAACAACATCCTATACAGAAATTACATTCATGGAAAGATCATGACATAATATTAGCATGCAGGCTATCTGCTTTTAAACCCATCCTCTCTCTACCCACCACTATTTGCTGTGTGTCAATTATGAGACAATAGTTCCTCAGGGAAATAATGTAGTTTACTCAGGGCATTCATTCAAGCTTAAAAAAAAAAAAAATCCAAAGAGACAGAAAAAATATCAGGTTAATATTCAAGTGTTAATGAGGACTTAGGTATTGTAAAGCTTACATTGTGCTAATTAAAAATAATTACATGGTCCTAGAATTAGGGAGCTTTCACAGGGAAAGTTCTCAAGGCCACTGTGCCTCTCTGGATTTCCAGTCTGGCTGTGTACAAACCTCAGTAGTTACCTTAACAGGAATAATTAGATCCTGGAAAGACAAGTTTCTCCAACCAAATCAGCTAGAGTCTAATTGAGATCAGAAAGTCAGTGTCATTGTTTCCAATGAGAAATGTCTTTTTCCAAAGGAAACACTTATTTTTGAAAGACAGATTAAGATCACAGGTGGTACAGTGATTAAAAAGGGTCAGAATAAGGCGGGCTCCACCAACCCAAATATGACCCGGCCCCTGTCAAGGGCTTACAACTACCATTTTGTTTGTTTCTGCTATATCCATGTTTTCCATTAAAATACTTGTTTTTTTTTTAAATTTTATTTTATTTTGAAACTTTACATAATTGTGTTAGTTTTGCCAAATATCAAAATAATTCCGCCACGGGTATACATGTGTTCCCCATCCTGAACCCTCCTCCCTCCTCCCTCCCCATACCATCCCTCTGGGTCGTCCCAGTGCTCTAGCCCCAAGCATCCAGTATCGTGCATCGATCCCGGACTGGCATCTCGTTTCATACATGATATTTTACATGTTTCAATGCCATTCTCCCAAATCTTCCCACCCTCTCCCTCTCCCACAGAGTCCATAAGACTGTTCTATACATCAGTGTCTCTTTTGCTGTCTCGTACACTGGGTTATTGTTACCATCTTTCTAAATTCCATATATATGCGTTAGTATACTGTATTGGTGTTTTTCCTTCTGGCTTACTTCACTCTGTATAATAGGCTCCAGTTTCATCCACCTCATTAGAACTGACTCAAATGTTTTCTTTTTAATGGCTGAGTAATACTCCATTGTGTATATGTACCACTGCTTTCTTATCCATTCATCTGCTGATGGACATCTAGGTTGCTTCCATGTCCTGGCTATTATAAACAGTGCTGCGATGAACACTGGGGTACACGTGTCTCTTTCCCTTCTGGTTTCCTCAGTGTGTATGCCCAGCAGTGGAATTGCTGGATCATAAGGCAGTTCTATTTCCAGTTTTTTAAGGAATCTCCACACTGTTCTCCATAGTGGCTGTACTAGTTTGCATTCCCACCAACAGTGTAAGAGGGTTCCCTTTTCTCCACACCCTCTCCAGCATTTATTATTTGTAGACTTTTGGATCGCAGCCATTCTGACTGGTGTGAAATGGTACCTCATAGTGGTTTTGATTTGCATTTCTCTGATAATGAGTGATGTTGAGCATCTTTTCATGTGTTTGTTAGCCCTCTGTATGTCTTCTTTGGAGAAATGTCTATTTAGTTCTTTGGCCCATTTTTTGATTGGGTCATTTATTTTTCTGGAGTTGAGCTGTAGGAGTTGCTTGTATATTTTTGAGATTAGTTGTTTGTCAGTTGCTTCATTTGCTATTATTTTCTCCCATTCTGAAGGCTGTCTTTTCACCTTGCTAATACTTTCCTTTGATGTGCAGAAGCTTTTAAGGTTAATTAGGTCCCATTTGTTTATTTTTGCTTTTATTTCCAATATTCTGGGAGATGGGTCATAGAGGATCCTGCTGTGATGTATGTCAGAGAGTGTTTTGCCTATGTTCTCCTCTAGGAGTTTTATAGTTTCTGGTCTTACGTTTAGATCTTTAATCCATTTTGAGTTTATTTTTGTGTACGGTGTTAGAAAGTGTTCTAGTTTCATTCTTTTACAAGTGGTTGACCAGATTTCCCAGCACCACTTGTTAAAGAGATTGTCTTTAATCCATTGTATATTCTTGCCTCCTTTGTCAAAGATAAGGTGTCCATATGTGCATGGATTTATCTCTGGGCTTTCTATTTTGTTCCATTGATCTATATTTCTGTCTTTGTGCCAGTACCATACTGTCTTGATAACTGTGGCTTTCTAGTAGAGCCTGAAGTCAGGTAGGTTGATTCCTCCAGTTCCATTCTTCTTTCTCAAGATCGCTTTGGCTATTCGAGGTTTTTTTAAATTCAAGAGTAGAGTGTCCAGTAAACCATCTTCCCTTTTCAGGACTTCTGACACCTAGTTCCTATTGCTGTTGTTTTTGTTCAGTTGCTAAGTCTTGTCTGATCTTTGTGACTCCATGGACTGCAGCACGCCAGGCTCCTCTGTTCTCCACTATCCCTGGAGTTTGCTCAATCTCATGTCCATTGAGTCTGCGATGCTATCCAGCCATCTCATCCTCTGTCATCCCCTTCTCCTCCTGCCTTCAATATTTCCCAGCATCAGGGTCTTTTCCAATGAGTCAGCTGTTTGCATTAGGTGGCCCAGGTATTGGAGCTTCAGCATCAATTCTTCCTATGAACAGTCACAGTTGATCTCCTTTAGGATGGACTGGTTGGATCTCCTTGCAGTCCAAGGGACTCTCAAGAGTCTTCTCCAACACCACAGTTCAAAAGCATCAATTCTTCAGCGTTCAGCCTTCTTTATGGTCCAACTCTCACATTCACATAGCAAGTTTGTATTAAGTTCTGGGTCACCTCCAATATAAGAGAGCAGGAAAGTGAGGCTATTCATAAACTATCAATACTCAAAATGTCATGTTATAGCATTTATTAGTAAATGAACCATAAAGTTATTTTATGCTTCTTTCCAGTTTTATATCAAATCATTAGAAGTGAACTTTTCCCTTTCTGTGCAATTAGGAAAAGACTACTTATGATGTTCCAAAGGTGACCTTTATGTATGTGTTCATTTTTGACTTGCAATTAACTTCCTAACATGGTTCATCCTTGGCCACTTCAAGCAATCGGTATGCTCTAGAAGGTAGTAACAAAAGGGATGCATCCCACATGCTTAATTGCTTCTCTCAAAGCATGAGACATAGAAGAGGTTTTGGAGAGCCTTTCTCAGCTCATCAGCATCGTAGAGATTAGAGAGCTGTTGCTTTGTACTATTCAGAGCACCCAGCCTAAGACCTCGCACAGAGCGGGCCAAAAGCAACTATTTTATCAGCAGATATTCTTTATTAGAATGGTGGTTCAGGAACATGGTGGAGAGTCCTCCCCATCATCTATAAGAACCTTGGAGGAGCTCAGAAGTGGGAGTGGAGATGTTAGTTCAGTCAGTTGGCAACTGTATGTCTGTGTTAGATACCTAGAGATACTGTAACAAAGTAACAAGCAGTAAGGGAAATGTATTGCCTCACAATTTTGAGGCTATAAATCTGCAGCCAAGGTGTCTTTTGATTGTTCTTTCTACAGGCTGTGAGAGAGAATCTATTACATACTTCTCTCGTAGTTCCTGGGAGCCTCAAGTACCCCTTGGTTATGGTTAGCATTATCCCTGTGTCTTTTTTGTTTTTAATTTATTTATTTGACTGGTTTGGGTCTTATTTGTGGTATGTGGGATCTTTAGTTGCAACATGTGGGATATAGCTCCCCTTACCAGGGATTGAATCTGGGCACCCTGCATTGGGAGTGTGGAGTCTTAGCCACTGGACAACCAGGGAAGTCCCTATCTCTGTGTCTTCATGTTGTCTTCCCATTATAGGTATCTGTCTGTGTGTCCCAATTTCCCCTTTTTTATGGGGTACCAGCCCCCTTAGATTAGGGGCCACCCTAATGACCTCATCTTAACTTCAGTTCAGTTCAATTCAGTCGCATCTGATTCTTTATTACCCCATGGACTGCAGCATGCCAGGCTTCCCTGTCCATCAGCAACTCCCAGAGCTTACTCAAACTCATGTACATTGAGTCAGTGATGCCATCCAGCCATCTCAGCCTCTGTCATCCCCTTCTCTTCCTGCCTTCAATCTTTCCCAGAATCAGGGGCTTTTCAAATGAGTCAGTTCTTCACATCAGGTGCCCAAAGTATTGGAGTTTCAGCTTCAGCATCAGTCCTTCCAATGAATATTCAGGACTGATTTCTTAACTTAATCACCTTCAAAAATCTTATTTGCAAATAAAGTTTAGAACTTCAAAACCTATTAGGGGATACATTTCAACCCATAGAAGTGCCCTTCTTGAATCAGTGTTTATGTAAGAAATGAAGCCATGGCACAAATCACAGGTTTTCTCTCTCTCTTTTTTTTTTTTCAGGGGCTTTAGGTCTCAATCATATGTGTATTATGATTCGTTTCCATGTCCCCTTGCAATAGTCTCCTTATGCTCACGTTCACTCACTTCAGTGGTGTCTGACTCTTTGCAACCCCATGGACCCCATGGACCCACCAGGCTCCTCTGTCTATGGGATTTTCATGGCAAGAATACTGGAGTGGGTTGCCATGCCCTCTTTCAGAGGACCTTTCAGACCCAGGGATCAATCCTGCTTCTCCTGTGTCTCCTTCGTGTCCTGCATTGCAGGTGGATTCTTTTAACACTTAGCCACTGGGGAAGCCCATAATAATCTCCTAGTTGATATTAACTTTCCTTACCTGCCCAAGGTGGCTCAGTGGTAAAGAATCTGCCTTCAGTGCAGAAGTTGGAGGAGACATGGGTTCAATCCCTGCATCAGGGAGATCCCCTAGAGAAAGCCATGGCAACCCATTCCAGTATTCTTGCCTGCAGAAACCCATGGACAGAGGAGCCTCGTGGGCTACAGTCCATAGGGTCTCAAGAGTTGGACATGACTGAAGTGACTGAGCATGCAACGTTTCCACACAAGTGTCAGGAGGTACTCCTTAAACACAAAATTGATGATGTTACTACATTATTTTAAATTCTTTAGCCTATGCTTACAGAGTAAATACTAACTCCTTAGTCTTAGAGTCAAGACTTTTACTGCCACAGATGGAAGATAATAGTATACATTTAAGAGTTTTGAAAGCATTTTTAAAGGGGAAATCTTAATAGAGTTAATAACAAAGTATTATATATCCAAAACTACGTATTCGAGGTAATAAGGCAAAAACCAAGGAAGACAAATACGATAATGCAGATTTTAATCTGCATTTATATCTTAGGTGATTTAAGTCAATAGAAAAATGCTGACAATAAATAAGTGGGCAAAAGCCATAACTATACACTTCATAGAAGATTTTTAAATCTTTCCAATGTATATGTGAAAGTAAATTTTCAAATCAAACAATAATGAAGTTTTTTGTTTTTTTGTTTTTGCCAAGTAAGAAACTTTTCTTTTTCTTTTATTTTAAATCAATCTAGCTAGTGCTGGTAAAGATGCATTAACAGGCAAAGTTGTTGTTTATGTATTATCAAGACTCTGAAATTGACCATCAGATTTAGAGCTTATTCCCCGGTGGCCGATAGTGAGCAGAGGAATGAGTCTGTAACAACCACTAGTGAAACCTGGCCATTATGTATCCTGGATTCTGATGTTTATGTGGGCATCTCATACGCTTGAAGAAAGTCTAGAAAAGAGGTAGGAGAAGGGCCTGGCATTCCAAAGAATGAAACACAAGCTTCCCCAAGTTTACTTATGGAGCTAGGGAAACAGAAGTTTCTTTTTTTTTAATTATTTGTTATTTTTTCAGGATTAATCCAAGGAATATAAATTTTCTTTATAACCACAAACTATACCATTAATAATAAACACGAATCTATTTCACATATTCTAACAAAAATTCTCTCACTTTTACTTAGCAATCTCTATCAACTTTTTTTATAATTTTTTACCTTTCATGGTTTAAATTCCTACAATAATGTGGTCACCTCCCATTCCGTTCCACCAACTAATTCCTTTTCTTATAATCCAGTTTCTACAAATGCTACCACCAAGAAATATTAAAAGAGTCACCCAAATCTGCTCATTAAATGTATTAGCATTTCCCTGACCTGATTCCCATTCCGATTTTCTAAAACAACTCATACTATTGAGACTTATCCTTTTCCCTGGGGGTGGCTCCTTGCTTGTACCCTATCTTTACACTAAACATTCTTAAGTCATGCTTTGTTCCTAATGCTTTAGACCTATTTCATATCTTTGCTCTTAAGCTCTTTGCTTTTCTTTCTACCCATGTGATGTGTTGACATCTTTCGCTAATCAGCAACACTGGGAGTACATGGCTGCTGCCGCCAAGTCGCTTCAGTCGTGTCCGACTCTGTGTGACCCCATAGACGCAGCCCACCAGGCTCCCCCATCCATGGGATTCTCCAGGCAAGAACACTGGAGTGGGTTGCCATTTCCTTCTCCAATGCATAAAAGTGAAAGTGAAGTCATTCAGTTGTGTCCTACTCCTAGCAACCCCATGGACTGTAGCCCCCCAGGCCCCTCCGTCCATGGGATTTTCCAGGCAAGAGTACTGGAGTGGGGTGCCATTGCCTTCTCTGGGAGTACATTAGGTACTTAATAAGAATTTTTCTTTATATAGAACAATCACAGTATTTTTATATAGTTGTGATAGACAGGATAATCCTCTCTCCACCAAACATGTCTATATCCTAAACTGTGCAACCTGTGAATATATTACTTTATATGGCAAAGAGACTATGATTAAGGAAAGACCTTCTCATGAAGAGAGTGCCCCAGATTATCTGGGTGGGCCTGATGTAACCAGAGTTCTTTAAAATAGAGAGAGGTGACAATCAAGCAGAGAATCAGAGTGGAGCATGAGAAAGATCCCACTAACTACAGCTGACTTTGCAGATGAAGAAATAGGAAAATGAACCAAGGAATTCAGGTAGACTCGGAAGCTGGGAAAAGCAAGAAAATGGATTCTCCCTTAGAGGTTTTCAGAAGGAACACAGCCCTGTTTAGCTCGGTGAAACCTACTTTGAACATCTGACCAATAGATTTCTTTCAACCCACTAAGCATTTGGTTACTGTTGCAGCAGCCCTCTGAAACTGATACAGTAGTGCTTTGTCATTTTGCATGACAGCTAATATGATATCACACAGACAATATTCAATATTTAATGAAAATGACTAAGTACTTAGGATTTGCCACTTTCTGGATATTTATAAGCTATGAAATTCAATATCATGTGTTCAACGGTCATATTTCTGAACACCTGAGATTTATTTAAGAATATGTAGAATAATATGAGAAATTTGTTTGGGAGTAGGAGTTGAAACAGAAGAATTACTCGTCCAATAAATCAATGAACTTGATGAGTCTATTTATTTTGCCACTAGTCCAATTGCCTTTCTGTTCTCCTGCAGTCTACTAGAAAAGCTCGATCACTGACGATAGCTCAGATCCTCTCTTTCTTCGGTGGTTGCTGACTTAGCCCCTTCTGCGCTGTCATCTCCCTGGGGCTTGATATGCACAAACTGTGCAACCCAGATAGGACTCCACTGAGTACAGAGTTAACTGGCTGAGGCATGCAAGCTAAATACTAAATTCTTCTGTGCATTAAAATATCCATGCACTCAATGCTTTTTAGTTTAAAAAGTGTGTGATTTCACTTGATATTTATGCTAACTTGGTGGAGGAGGTACTATTGCCTTCATTTTATGGTTGAGAAAAAGAAAAGTTAAGGGGAGTGTCTTGGTCATAAATGACAGAAAGGAGATTTGAACAGAAATCTGTTAATTTCTAAGTGAGGGACAGAATGAATATAATTTTACTATATACATCTGTTCTTGCCATTTTGTCTCAGTGTTATTATTCCATGTATATATTTTGCAAGTGTATTTTTAATGATATTATAACTTATGCACATTATAGTGTGGAAAACACTGGAAAGTATGAAGTTTTAAATCATCCATAATCTTACTGTGGAAAGACAACCACTGTGACCATTTGAGTAATACTCAATGGTAACAGAGGTAACAAGAGTATTTTGGAAACATATATATTTCTTTCCAAATATTTTTCTGCACATCCATCCAAGTATATTTCTTTTGACATGTATTTTTATTTACAGCTTATTTGGAGTTCTATTTTTATTATTCTGAGCGAAGTGAGGTGGCAGTCTAGCCTTATGTTATTTAAAATTGTACTGTATTGCCTTGCAGTGACCTGTTTTTCCTGTTTATATTAAAATATAAATAAAGAATTAGTCCACCCTTCTTGAGTTAATTTTTATTTTTTCATGATTAGAGCCATGCTTCTCAAAATGAAGTCAGAACCAGCAGTATGAGCATCACTTGGGATCTTGTTAGCACTGCAAATTCTCTACTGAGTCAGAATCTTTGGGGTGAGGCCCAGGAATCCCTGTCTTAACAAGCTCTCCAGGTGATTTTTCACACATGATAAAGTTTGGACTAAAGTTTTGCCTTTCTATTTGTGTTGATGAGGCAAAAGCAGCCAGTAAACCTGTTTTAGGTTAGAGACAAGCCGAATAATTGTCACACTTTGAAGAAAAATAAAAAGCTTCTCGCTTATCCAAATTTCCCTCACCCACATGCTTTCAACTGTGTGCTCAAAATGCTTGTATGCTTACACAGAAATGTTAGTAGTTCCCTATCCTTACTATCATCCAAGCGTGCTTTCATATGGATAGACTTCTTCTGGCAAGCCAACTAATCATTTATCAAAATCAGAACAGGATGAAGGGTAGGTACATTTTAAGTTTCATTCCGATAGTCTTTCTTAACCAGCTACCAGGTTATTAATAGCTTAATATAGAGTAAAAAGGAAAAGCACATTTTCTAGACCCTGTCCTCATGACAGTTCACAATCTTACTAGGAAGTAAAATTTTCATATATGTTTTAATTAACAACAATCAATCGAGTCTTACATTGACTATAATTAAGCATTATAGTTCATGAGATGAGCCCTGGACTGTACAGAAAGCAGGATGTTTTGATTAGAGAAGGTCTCCTCAAGAAAGGAAAAAGGTCAGTGGTGCCTAAATAATAATTATTGCATTAACAATAAACACTCCACCTATTAATTAATATAGGGGCTTCCCTGATGGCTCAGTGGTAAAGAATCAGCCTATCAATGCTGGTTATGTGAATTCAATCCCTGGGTCGGGAAGATCCCCTGGAATGGCAACCCACTCCAGAATTCTTGCCTGGAAAATCCCATGGACAGAGGAACGTGGCAGGCTACAGTCCATAGGGTCACAAAGAGTTGGACATGACTGAGCACACATAACCATTAATTAATATACCTATGATACCTGTTTCCTGGTGGTGGTGGTTTAGTCGCTAAGTCGTGTCCGACTCTTGCGACCCAACGGACTGCAGCCTGCCAGACTCCTCTGTCCATGGGATTCTCCAGGCAAGAATAATGGAGTCGGCTGCCATTTCCTTCTCCAACCTATTTCCTAGACAAGGCTGCTGCTGTTGCTACTGCTAAGTCACTTCAGTCGTGTTCGACTCTGTGCGACCACATAGACGGCAGCCCACCAGGCTCCCCATCCCTGGGATTTTTCAGGCAAGAACACTGGAGTGGGTTGCCATTTCCTTCTCCAGTGCATGAAAGCTAAATGAGATTAAATATCTTTGTCAAGGTTATATAATTAGTGCCTGGTGGAGTCAGAATTTAAACTTAGATGTGTTTGACTGGAGCCCTGTTTCTTAACACTTGTTCCTTCATAGTTAACTCTGACTGAGAAGTTTTATAGATTGAGAAAAAGGCCTGTAGAAAACCACAGGCAATCCCAGAAAGGGTAAACATAGGTTAAATAAGTTCCTTTGTCAGATTTGCCTGAGCAGAGAGCAAGGTTGATGTCAGCAAGTTGCTGAAACCTAATGAGATCTGTAAGGATTTTGGAAGGTTTTGCATGCTTAGATGACGATCTGGGACACACTGTCAGAGATGAGGAAGAACTATTACACATTTAACTTAAAGTAATGTTTTAGGACAAGACCAACATTGGATTAAAAAGCATAATTGGGTGGGGAGTGAAGCGATATTTGGGTAGAGCAGTCAGTTAATAAGATGATTGCTATAAACCAGATATCAGATGATAAGGAAAATGACAGAGGGGAAGCTGGAAAACAAAGATGACAGTTTTTAATGGTAGATTGGCTGAACTGGCTAATTGGAAAAACTAAGAATTTAAACCTTATCTTCTAAGTGATTTTGAACTGTACATAATAATTGCAATAATCTGAAGGAAGATTGTCAAAAGTTAATAAGGCAATTGGTTTCAGAGATTGTGAATTTAACGCATTCTTTCTTTCTTTCCAACTATGTCCACTTCCTGATCTTAAACGTGTGATCAGTTCCGTCTATTTTATCCTGTCTTATTTGTTTTATCCGTTCTCATAATAGCTCTGGCCATCTCACCATAGCCCTTTGGCAAGTATTGAGCTTCCCAGGCAGAGAAGGCAATGGCACCCCACTCCAGTACTCTTGCCTGGAAAATCCCATGGACAGAGGAGCCTGGTAGGCTGCAGTCCATGGAGTCGCTAAGAGTCGGGAACGACTAAGTGACTTCACTTTCACTTTTCACTTTCATGCATCGGAGAAGGAACTGGCAACCCACTCTAGTGTTCTTGCCTGGAGAATCCCAGGGAGGGGGAAGCCTGGTGGGCTGCTGTCTATGGGGTGGCACAGAGTCGGACACAACTGAAGCGACTTAGCAGCAGCAGCAGCAGCAGCAGAGCTTCCCAGGTGTCTCAGTGGGAAAGAATCCATTTGCTAATGCAGGAGATGCAGGTTGATCCCTGGGTTGGGGAGATCCCCTGGAGGAGGAAATAGCAGCCCACTCCAGTATTCTTGTCTGGAAAATTCCATGGATGGAGGAGCCTGGTGGGCTACAGTCCATGTCGTCACAAAGAATCAGACATGACTGAGCATGCACGCAAATGGCAAGTATAGCCTATCTGCTCTCATTACCTTCTGAATTACTTCCCTAAGATCTATTGTGTTTTGCTACAAGGAACCTTCTTTCTAAAACCTCTCTCAAAGTATATCATCTTTCTGCTGAAACTTTAAAAAATATTTCTTCACTGTCTTTTATTGCCTTACTTTACTTGGTATGGCATTCAGAATTAGAGCAACCATAGTTTATTATCTAAATTTGATAATTGGGAGGCAGAAAGTGGCATATTAATAATTGCATGCTCAGTTGCTCAGTCATGTCTGACTCTTTATGACCTCTTGGGCATGGCCTACCAGGCTCCTCTGTCCATGTAAATTTCCAGGCAAGAGTACTGGAGTGGGTTGCCATTTCCTTCTTCAGGGGATCTTTCAGACCCAGGGATCAAACCCTCATCTCCTGCATTGACTGGTGTGTTCTTTACCACTGATCACTGGGACAAAAGTGTGTGGTTGTGCTTAACACTCTAGCCACATTTTCTTCCAGTTGCACTTCATGAATGAACAGTGGCTGAGTACTGAGTGAACTGCCCCTGCTCCAAAGGTCCCTGAACTGTGCTGTTCACAGCTGTACTTGTTTTACCTAATCTACTGCTCAACACATCATATGGGCTCAATGACTAGTTGCAGAAGGAAGAAAGCAAGTGGAAAGCAAGCCCTGAGTAAATCAAAGCATTTCAGAACTGTTGTAGTGTGCTGTGTTTGCTGAAATGAAATAGAATTTAAGGTCTAGCATCTTTGGGAAGAGGAAACATGGAGAGCCAAAGGGAGGCACCAAGAACCTGGGAGAGGGAAGTAGAAAGAGGCAGCCCCAGAGTCAGACCTTGGCTTTATAACTTAGGAAAGGGCAGATGCTGAGAGTGTTGAATTCAAGAGCACTTTTCCAAAAGACTCCACTTATCAATATATAGATTTTTACCAATAGTAATGATCTCGAGTGGCCTCGGCCAGCAATGGCTCAGAGAGGGGCTTGGGTTCCCAACCAGAAACTGAAGCCGGGTCACAATGGTAAGAGCACCAGATCCTAGCCATTAGACCAGTGGTCAGTGACAAGGGCCCTGACCCTTTAGCTTTGCAGAAAAGAATTTCCACAAAGACAGAAAACAGTGAAGCAAGTAAAGTACTTATTAAGAGGAAAAGAGTACAATATGTGTGGATATAGACACTCAGGCAGACTCAGAAGGAGAATCTTTGCTAGTTTGAATCACTTACGTGGGGCATTTCTTCCAGGTTTCCCTTGGCCAATCATTTTGATTTGCCTGGTTCACAGTCTATATTTGCTGTATCTCAGGACCCTTCTGGAGAAGGCAATGGCACCCCACTCCAGTACTCTTGCCTAGCAAATCCCATGGACGGAGGAGCCTGGTAGGCTGCAGTTCATGGGGTCACTAGGAGTCAGACACGACTGAGCGACTTCACTTTGACTTTTCACTTTCATGCATTGAGAAGTAAATGGCAACCCACTCCACTGTTCTTGCCTGGAGAATCCCAGGGATGGGGGAGCCTGGTGGGCTGCCATCTATGGGGTTGCACAGAGTCGGACATGACTGAAGCGACTTAGCAGCAGCAGCAGCAGCAGCAGCAGGACCCTTCCATGTGTGTGCATGCATCTCTTTGCCAAGATGGATCCTACTGCAAGGGCATATGGGTTGATCACCCCTTGACTTTACTCCCACTTTGACCTTTAAGGAGCCTTTCTGCACACGTGTGGTCAGGGAAGTCTCCTGACTTCAGGAATGAGAAATATGTGGTCTGGGCAAGGCCCAACCTCCTCGCTTAATTGCCCTGCTAGGAATTTCGTCCATAGGGGATGAATCTCCAATGCTTTACCCTGTGTTGGAGTGAGGGGCCATCTACCTCCTGTCTCAGTAGTTCTTAGCTAAATACTGTCTAATCCCTCATAAAGTCAGTGTAGAGCTATTTTTAAAAAGTTTTCACAACAGTGTTTTAGAAGTTCCAGCTATAAAGGAGGTATGTCAGTGTCCATTCTGTGCTACTGAAATCAGGTGCATTCTCTGTGAGAAAAGAAAATATGCTGGGAGCAAGGGAACAAAAAGGAACATGATGAAAAGCTACAACCTAATTACATAAATGTCTTTTTTTTTTTTTTAACGAAAACTAGATTTAATGTAATTAAAGCACTTGTAACAAAATGAAGCAGGGGCATTTCTTTCCTTTTTTCCTGAAATAAAGGAAGGTTAGCAATCACATGCTGTTTGTAGGAAATTTATACTAAATATGCAAAAATGTGTCTGTGTGTTTGTCTGTCTGTGTGTGTGGGGTCGGGAGGGGGGCAGATTTTCTCTGATCTCTTAGCTGATTGACCGACAATGCAGTCAATATTCATGGCCTTTCAGTTATGTTCCTTACAGTAAGGAGATATCTGTAAATAAGTATAAACTAAATATTTTTCAATGCTCATGAGCACCTGTTTTAAGCAAACATTACATTTATTCCACAATTTATTGAATTTTTTTAGAGTTTTCCCTAACTATAAAGCCATAGCAGGAACTTAATGTCTTTGTTAGGTCAGAAAGAATGCTTGTGGACTAAAGATCAAATTGTGAGTTAACTTGTAGAAAAAAGAGGGCTCATTCTAACTTGAGGATATGCTTCTAATCAGCAGTTTGGTAGCATTTGGTCTGTAACTGGGGCATGGATCTCGGGAGACTCTTTTTTGGGTGCTGAGCTCATGCAGGATATTTCTTTCCAGCCATCTATGAGCCTTCCTGTGAAGCATACAAACACCTGGGCCAGACCTCAAATTACTACTGGATAGATCCCGATGGCAGTGGATCACTGGGGCCTCTGAAAGTTTACTGCAACATGACAGGTAACTATGCCCCATTTATACGTCATGAAGATGGCTTTTCTGTATGTTGGGAATGAATAGCACCACTGATGTTTGTTTCTCCTGTGCTGTGTTCTTGTCAATACATGAATGAAGCTAAATACTGCTGGGTCTGTTAGGCTAAAGGGTGAAGTGTAGTTTGACACTGAGTTTTGTTGTTATTTTTTTAAAGTCTACCTTCTGATTTGAACAGTTAATAATTAGCATTTTTAAAAAATCAGCATGTAGAGGAAAAAGTATAAAGTGAAATTGAAAGGTTGAAGTCCCCAGAAAGAACTAGCCCATGAAGAAGCCGCCACAAGAACCTGGACTGGGGAAGGTTGGTGTCATCTCTCAAAGCACTCACACTGCACATGGGAGAGGAAGCTCCGAGGCCACTCCAGGCCCTGCTCTACAGCAGACTGATTCAGTTATACACACATGCATCCTTCTCATATTTGGTGATGCTGACTCAATGGACACGGGCTTGAGTAAACTCTGGGAGATGGTGATGGACAGGGAGGCCTGGCGTGCTGCAGTCCATGGGGTCACAAAGAGTCTGACACGACTGAGCAACTCAACTAAACTGAACTGAATAGCATAGGGCCTTGTTTGCCCATAGGACCTCATTTGCCCATTCTTTAACTCCAGCTTGCACCTGCTAATCCCAAACTCCCAATTCATCCCACCCCCAACCTCCTCCAGCTTGGGAACCACAAGTCTGTGCTCCATGTCTGTGAGTCTCTTTCTGTTTTGTAGATAAGCTCATTTGTGCCACGTTTTAGATTCTACATACAAGTGATATATGGACTAATTTCACTTCGTATGACAATCGTTAGGTCTGTCCATGTTGCTGCGAACGGCATTCTTTCATTCTTCTTCTGGGGCTGAGTAATATACTATTCTGTATGTGTACTGTATCTTCTTCATCCATTCATATGTCAGTGGATGTGTGGCTTGCTTCCATGTCTTGGCTGTTGCGAATAGTGCTGCTATGAACATAGGGATGCATGTGTCTTTTTGAATTATGGTTTTGTCCAGATATATGCCCAGGAATTGGATTGCTGGATCGTATGGCAACTCTATTTTTAGCTTTTTGAGGAATTTCTATATCATTTCCCGTAGTAACTGCACTACTTTATATTCTCACCAACAGTCAGGAGGTTTTCCTTTTCTCCACACCCTCTCCAGCATTTGTTATTTGTAGATTTTTTAATGTTGGCCATTCTGACCAATGTGAGGTTGTCTCGGAAAAGGCAATGGCACCCCACTCCAGTACTCTTGCCTGGAAAATCCCATGGACCGAGGAGCCTGGTGGGCTGCAGTCCATGTGGTCGCTAAGAGTCGGACACAATTGAGTGACTTCACTTTCACTTTTCACTTTCCTGCATTGGAGAAGGAAATGGCAACCCACTCCAGTACTCTTGCCTGGAGAATCCCAGGGACGGGGGAGCCTGGTGGGCTGCTGTCTATGGGGTCGCACAGGGTTGGACACGACTGAAGCGACTTAGCAGCAGCATATATAAAATCTACATTATCTAAAAGATAAAATGCAATTAAAATATGTAATGGATACAGAAACAAGAAAAAAAAATGTGAATTTCTTCATAGACTTTGTGAAAAGGAAAAAGAATATTTAAGTGTACCTCTAGGATCCTTTTTCTAGGTTTTGCCATTCATATATTTACTATTTTGTCAGAAATTGTGTCGTGTGAGAATAAATTGATATTGTAAATGCCTTCATGGTGTTCACAACTTATAATAAAAACAAGCACTAAAAAAAGTAAACAAATATAAGTAATTTTTCTGCAGAGAAAAGTAATGGAATTGTGAAGAATGATTTATTTTGGATAGAGCATTTAAAAAAAGAAAAACCTCCCTAGGAAGCAACATTTTAGCCAAAATGTAGCATATGGATGAAGACAAGGCACTCAAAAAGGTGAGAAAGGAAGAGAAGCCCTGAAAATTTACACTCCAAGGCATGAAAAAAGTCATTTTCTTCGAAGGAACTAAAACCCAAGTGACTGAAGCATAATAAGACTGTAGGGGCCCAAAATGAAGTGGAGGAGACAGGCAGGAGCAGAGCAGATCAGGAAGTAAGGATGGTGGTACTGGGGGAAGAAAATATTTTTATTTTTTGAATTATGTTTCAGTGTAGTGGGTGGGAAGCTATGGAAAGGTTTTAAACAGGGGAATGAACAGGTCTTAAACAGGTTTTAAACAGGTCTCAGTTAAAACTACTGAGGCAGGAGGTAGATGGGCCCCCCAGGGTAAAGCGGTTGGAGATTCATTCTCTATTGACAGAAACTCCAAAACAAGAATAGCGGGACAATTGAAGGAGGTGGACAGGCCTGCTCAGACCACATATCTCTCATTTCCGAAGTCACACAAAGAATATTTCTTCACTAGAGCCCTCCCTCACCACACATGCACAGAAAAGGCTCCTTGCAGGCCAAAGGGGAGTGATGTCAAGGGATGTTCTACCCAGATACCTCTTTGGTAGAGTCCAGCTTGGCTGACAGATACGTGCATGCGCATGGGAGGATCCTGAGATGCACAAAATGTGGACTACAAACCAGGCGAATCAAAATGATTGGCCAAAGGAAACCCAGAAGAAATGACCATAAAAGTGATTCCAACTGCCATGAGGGTGTGACTCAGCAACCCTCTGACTGGGAACCCACGCCTGGCTCCTAGCTGCTGCACGCCGGGGCCACCCTAGATCAATACCAAGATCGATACCACTTTGAGCACCACGAATGACAGGCTGAAAGCACCGCAACCAGGTCTGAAGCTATAGTCAAGGTCCAGGGAAGAAAAGATGCTTCTCTGGACTTGGGTGGTGATAGTTTAAGTGTTGAGAAGAGATGCATTTCAGATGTATTTTGAAGGTAGTACTGTCATCAAAGACCCCGATTCTGGGAGAGATTGAAGGCAAAAGAAGAGGGAGGAAGAGGATGGGATGGTTAGGTAGCAACACTGACTGAATGGCGACGAATTTGAGCAAACTCTGGGAAATAGTGAAGGATGGGAGAATAATGGTTAAAGAGAGTTATCAAGAATAACTCCTGAATATATGGATTAAGTAACTCAGTGAATTATAGTGCCATTTTGGAGACATGCAAAATAAAGGAAAGAACAGATTTAGAGGAATTTCAAGAATTCAGTTTTGACCTATTTAAATATGAAGTGCTATATGCCATCTCAGTTGACGTGCAAATTTTGCAGTTGAATAAGCCCTGAAAAGATGTTTGGGTTAGAGATTAAAATGTGCTAATTGTTAGCATATGAATATATGAGAAATGATAATATCACTTAGAGGATTGTAAACTGGGAAAAGGCATCCCAGGAATGTAGTCCTAGGAACTCAGTAGGTAGATCAGATTTCTAGTGATGAAATATTCTTTGTGTCAAGAATGTAATAAGTAAAGGGAAAGTGTCTAATAGAATTCTGGCGACAAATGGGTCATCCATGTGGATGTTGAATTGACTGTTTGGATCCTAAAATTTATAAAATAGATTGGGAGGATGGAGAATGACTTTGAATCAATGGAAATGTATATAATGACTGAGAAGGCCCCATGGTCCTTCTAGGTTAGACTCCTCCCGCCCTCCATGCACCCCACCTCTTGTTTGTAAAAAAGCTTTACTTCCTATGCCTTCCCTTAGTTCCAAAGAGCAAATTTAATCACAGAAATGACAAAAGGCATAAACAAAAGATAATATTCAAGCAAGACAAAATAAGAATAGGTTCAGTTCAATTCAGTCCAGTCTCTCAGTCGTGTCCAACTCTTTGAGACCCCATGGACTGCAGCACACCAGGCCTCCCTATCCATCACCAACTCCCGGAGTTCACTCAAACCCATGTCCATTGAGTTGGTGATGCCATCCAACCATCTCATCCTCTGTCGTCCCCTTCTCCTCCTGCCTTCAATCTTTCCCAGCATCAGGTTCTTTTCAAATGAGTCTGTTCTTCACTTCAGGTGGCCAAAGTATGGGAGTTTCAGCTTCAGCATCAGTCCTTCCAATGCATATTCAGGACTGATTTCCTTTAGGATGGACTGGTTGGATCTCTTTGCATTCCAAGGACTCTCAAGAGTCTTATCCAACACCAGAGTTCAAAAGCATCGATTCTTCGGTGCTCAGATTTCTTTATAGATTAGCCTTAAAATAAAGCCAAGAACATTTAGTTCTTTTTCAAGGGCTATAGATAATATCCTGAGCCACCTCCTTGAGTTATTTTGCAGATTCTAAATCCTCCACCTGATGGAAAAAAGTTAACTGCATGCTGACCAGCAGTATCTATATCCCAGATAAGTTGTAACAAAAGGATGATAATTGAGATTCCCGAAACATCGCTGTGTTACCTCACCATCAACCCAATCAGAGAACTGTGCAGGAGCTGGTCATGCACCACACCCCTAATGTTGCCTTTAAACATTTCTTACCTGAAAGCCATTGAGGAATTCAGGTTGTTTGAACATAAGCTGCCCATACTCCTTTCTTGGTGCCTTGCAATAAATGCTGTACTTTCCTTCACTAGGATCCAGTGTCAGTAGACTAATTTTGCTACATATTCAGTGAGTGGACACAAGTTTAGTTTAGTAACAAAACAGTTGAAATTTGGTACCAGGGAAAAGGAAGCAATTGATGATCCTGTATTTTTAAAGAATGGCTTTGGCAACTGGGAATAGGATGTTCCAAAGGAGACCCACACAATAAGAGAGGAAAACAAATCAGAAAGTCACTGTTATAATTCAGGAGTTGAAACTGAGATTTAAGGTGGAGGCCATGAGGTAAAGGAGAGGATTAATTTGATAGATATTTAGAAAGTTGAGTTGACCAGACTGTGGCTGGTGAGGTTGGAGTTGAAAGTAATTCCCAAGTTTCTTTCTTGGGAAACCCATACGTTGGAGTACAGAAGAGCAGGTATGGGTCAAGAAAAGGTGGGACTCTATGTTGCCTTCAGCAGCTGTAAATCAGCCTGTTAGAGCTGTACTGTGGGCATACACTATGCAGATTCCCTGAAGACTTTGAGCCCAATTAATCTCTCTGTCTCAGTTTCCTTGTGAATAGAGTAGGAATTGGAATGAGTTGATCTCTACACTGCCTTCTATACTTAAAAAGACTGAAAAATTCTATTATTGCTATGAAACATGAAAGAAAAATACCACTATTCACATAATTTAGAGACAAAATCCTCTTGCCTCAAACAAGCTTGAATTTACTCATTTCTTGGCCATATTTGACATAAATTTGCATTCTTCATTTTTTATCATAAAGCAGTCCTTCTACCATGCGATTCTCCTTTTGGCTATCTGTACTTCAGTGCTTCATCACTTGAAAATTAGGGGGTGCCCTAAATGACACATCTCAAGTGCTCAGTTGACGCTAAGGAGATAGTGTATTCATTGAATCTTTTGTAGAAGAATCAATCATTCCATCCAAGTCAAAGCCTGGTTTCCTTTTTAAGATCTTAGGGCACATTATAAAATGTGGTCATTGGTATCCTCACCCTCCCTCTCAATTTCTGTTCTCTCTCTGAAAATTTGGTGTCATAGATATAATTTTTAATGAATGTATATTATCATATATTTATAATATTTGCCTCTTTCATGTGAATACTTCTCTAACACTTCAGCTTCTTATTTCTATTTTCTTAAGATGCTTATCAACATTTTCTAGAAACCTTGAGTTTTTGTATTTAAAGCTTCATTTAGTTCTCTCTTCCCAGGGATTAATAATATCAATAGTAAATAAAGCCAGATCCAGCCGTTATCCTTGGAAAATCACTGCTTATCCTTAAATCAAAAACTGTGCTTTCCTCAATATTCTATCTCAAATTCATCTTTATAACTCTCTTTGCATTCATATTTAATTTTTAAAAAATTAAGTAAACATCTGTGCTGTTTGATGTGATGTTTAAAGCCCAAGTAAGGAATGTCTCCTGCATTCTTCCTAGCGCTACTTTTGTGGTTTTATCAAAAAACCATTAAGCTTGTTTACATAATTTGTACTTTATAAAGCCCTGGGATTTAGCTGATCAAATTCTATTATCCTCTATAATGGTAAAAGCTGTTCATGTCTTTTTAATCTAATATTTATAGAGAGCTTGTTACTCAAGTTCCTAAGCACTTGCTCTCAGTAATATAATTTTTTTTTTTTTATCACATGCCTCTCAGAAGTTTCTGTAGTGCAGTGTAGGGGGTGGGGGTGACAATGGGCTGCCAGGGTGGGACTCTTGGGCTCTAGTAGAAAGAATCATGAACCTGCCCCATACTCCTTGTTGCCATAACCCCCCACCTACCCCTCAGCAAAGCAAAGCAGTTCCTTCTCTATTTTCTGCTTTCAATAACACCAATTTATTATATCATAGTTTTCATGGGTCAAGGCTCTGGCACAGGTTAGCTAGGTTGACTGCTCAGGGTCTCACAGGCTGAAATGAAGGGGTCAGCAGGGCTGTGGTCTCATCTGAGGCTTGGCGTCCTCTTCCACGTTTGTACAGGCTGTTGACAGAATTCAATTCCTTCAGGTTTTAAGACAGAGGGTCCCACTTTCTTGTCGGCCATTTGGCTGTGGCTTGCTCCTAGAGGATGCTCCCAGCCATGCATCCTTCTCATGTCATGGCAATGGGAGAATCTCTGACCTCTAGACTCGCTTTCAAGAGTGCACGTGATTAGGCCGTCCCTCGTAATCACCCAGTATAATACTCGTTCGATTAACTCAAGTCAACTAGGGGCCTTACTGACACCAGCAAAATCTCTTCACCTTTTTTTTGTTTGTTTGCTTTGTTTTTTGTACCAGCTAGTCATTTTATTTTATTGAAGGATAATTGCTTTACAATGTTGTGTTAGTTTCTGCTGTACAACGAAGTGAATCAGCGATATGTATACATATATCCCCTCCCTCTTGAGCCACCCATCTAGGTCATCACAGAGCATAGAGCACCTTTGCTGTATAGGGTAACATAATCTCAGTAGTGATAACCCATCGTATATATACACTTCTCACCTACATTCAAGGAATAGGATCAGGGAGTATACACCAGGGTTTGGGAATGCTGAGGGAATACTTTGTATTCTTTTTCCTGCTCTTTATACTATTCATATCTCTAGCTACATAGTGTCTTACCTATTGAGTAACAGTCCCAAACTTAGTTTGTAAAAAATTAAGGTTTCTTATTTATTACTTGTGGTTTTTATCATATTGTTCAAATAGGAAAACTTGAAAATATAGATAAGCAAAAATGAAAATTGCTTACCAGCTGAGATTAGAATTACTAACAGGTTAGGTGATGTGTGATAAGATTTTATATTTTACGCTTATAGTTATATTTATAGTATTGAGGGGAAACCAAATGTTGAGCACTATTCTAAGTGGATCAGACACACGGACTCATCTAATAATTCACAACAACCCCATGGAATATGTAATATTACTCTTATTCCCATTTTTGGGTGAGGAGACTAAAGCTCACAGAAATTAAGTCCTAAGTTACACATCTAGTGGGTTGTGGAGACAGCCGTCCGTGTGATCTGGAGCCAGAGTTCACAGCTGCTGTGCGTGCACATGTGTGTGCATGCATGACGTATGTGTGTGAATGCCCGAGCGAGTGTCACTCATCCTCATGGCCAGATGTGTGCATACTCCTCATTTTGGATTCTGTAGTCTGATTTAAGTGTGATTTCTGAAACGAGCATCTCTTATTCATGTCTTTTCATTATCATTAAAACTTCCTTACATAACTAATTCATTATCTGTGATAGGACAGCATTTTTGCCATAAACTATTTACTTCTTAATTGCCCCGCTGATGCCTTGGGGTTTTTAATCAGAGAACACATTTTAGATGAAATCAGTTTATAAGCCATTAAGCAATTATTATCAATTTTAGCTCTTAATTCAGCCAGGAGTACAAATTTCTGAGAGCTTTCATAGAATAACTTTTGTATTTCTTGTGTACTTGGGTTAATTATTCCTTAGGTTTTAAGCCTGACTTTTTTTATTGTTATAGCATTGCTATACATTGCTGTCTCAGTTTCTGTGGCACAGCAAAGCGAATCAGCCGTACATATACATGGAAAGCTACTCAGTGCTCTGTGCTGACCTAAATGGGAAGGAGATCCAAAAAAGAGGAGATATATATGCCCGAGTTTTAGGACGATCTAAATACTACTCCCGATGTCTAGTTACTTTTTCAGTGTAAAATCTTAAACTGAGTCTAACAAAATCTGGCTTGAGAAGGTAATGAGATTGAATGGAACTCTCTTGGGTATTACCAGCAATATTTAATGTGATTGCAGTGCCTCATTCCCTGTTCTTGCAAGGAAACTGGCTAGAAATGAAGACACACACAGCTTTCTTCTCTCCAAAAGCTTATTAACACCCACAGGCCAGGCAGGACGATGCCGCTGCCCCTTCATGTTCCTGGAGTGCCGTGCACTCTCTCTCTGATGTATCCACCTTTTAAAGTATAAGCCTCAAAACACTGTCTTCTTCCATTTTATTCCCTCCACTCATTTTTATTTTTTTCCCATCAAAGGCGTTTGCCCTCCTCTTTCTGTCTCCTAACCCAATCCGCTTCCTCAGCCGTTAACATTAACCTGCACGCAGAATAGTTCTCTGTCTTCTTTCACATCATCCCCTTTTCGTAGCCTTCTCACAGGCTGTCTTTGTTATAAACCTTTATAATCACTCAGCAACTCCTCTTCATGCGCTCAGCTATTTCAGTTCCTCACAATCAGTGTAAATCTTTGAATTCAATTCTGTTCCCACAGCTTCAGTTGAAAATCTAGGAGCCAACTCAGTGATCAAACGCAGCCTGAAAGGAGAGCTCGTCTCTGTAACTGATTACCCACCCGCCCAAGACTCCCATTCAGACTCACACTCCTGTTCCACGGATGACTTCTACCTGCCAAGGCTCCTTTGAGATCTCTTCATTGTGTGTCAGTCACAGTGACAGGTTAATACTATAAGAGTCCTCAAGTGCTTTTCGAACTTTAAATCAAGGAAGGGAGAGGGGAGCTACAGGAGGCCTGGTGAAGCCCACGCCTTCAGACAGGAGCCAGGAAGGGAAGGGAGGGCACCATGTGAAACCAAGACAGAGTGGTCTTGGATCTGGAACAGGCAGCCCAGCCACCTCTGAGCCTCCAAAACGGTACCCCGAATGCAAATGCCCCACCTTCAAACGTTTTTACACACCTGCCTAAACAGAATTTTAAACACACTGCGTTTCTGGTGCTCTGAAAGCACTGTCTTGGTTGTGCAATTTCAAAACCTGCTCAAAAACGGAGAATGGTTTCACACTGTCTATGACGATGGACTGCTGTTTGGCTTCCTCTGTCATTTGGGGTCTGAAACTCTAGTCTAGTCTACAGATATCAGCTTGTACATCTGGCAGGTGGGGGGAAAAAAAAAAAAGCCTTTGTGAAATCCAGTTAAATTAGCTCAAAGTGCAAGAATAACCTCACACTTGCTCACTAGGAATTCCTCCCTTCTGACTAAACTTAAAGCCACTATGCCTGAACTCCTATCTTTCCAATCCCTAGGTTTTCCAGTTTGCTGAGTCACCTTTCATTCCTTCTCAGTAAATCAATTTCCATTTTGAAAGATTCCTGGCAATTTTAGCAAGAGAATCTCATGTAGCAACTGGTCTGTCTTTTTATCTTTCCTCTTAGTCTAATTGATGCAACTGAGAAACTTAAATAATAAACTCTACCTAGTATGACATGGTGCCTAAACTGGCAAATATTGGAGTCCTGCTTCTGGGACTGATTTAAGCACAAGCCCTAAACCTCATCATGCCCAGCGTAAATGACGCCACATGACAGCATTTGTCTCATTTATGACAACTGACAAAATAACTCTGAAAAAATGTATACCTGTGAATGAAGTTGTCAGAAATCTTCTTGTGGTATTTATGGACAGAGGAGGTCATTAGGGCTGAGCCTCCCCTCGGATAATCATTAATCTCATATCCTGTTTCTACTATGTTTGAACAAAATCAGCATTGAAAATTAAGACTATATAAGAACTTACTAGATCCTCATCGTGATCGTCATTACAGTTATTCCTTTTATTGATGTACGTGTGTGCTCAGGCACTTCAGTTGTGGCCAACTCTTTGTGGCCCTCTGGGCTGTAGCCTACCAGGCTCCGCTGTCCATTGAAGTTTCTAGGCAAGAATACTGGAGTGGGTTGTCATTTCCAGGAGATCTTCCCAACTCAGGGGTCAAACCTGCATCTCTTGCCTCTCCTGCATCGGCAGGAGGATTCTTTACCACCCGAGCCACCTGGGAAGCCCTTTTTGATGTATAAATATGTGTAATTTATTTTCTCTTCACTGGAACCATATTTGCCCCTTCCGTTTCTAAGCTCACTTGGTTTACCTATAGGTGCCAGGGCTGAGAGACAGTAGCGTACTTTTGACTGGTGAACTAATGCACTAGCTCAGAGGCCCCCAACCTTTTTGGCACCAGGGACCGGTTTCACGGAAGACAATTTTTCCACAAACGGTGTAGTGGGAGGGTTTGGGGATGATTCGAGTGCATTACATTTATTGTGCACTTTATTTCCACTATTATTACATCAGTGCCATCTCATCAGGTGTTAGATCTTGAAATTTATTAGTGCATTATCGCTGCAAGCCAAGTACAGAGTAGAATCCAACATATTGTGCTCTCAGTATTTAAAAGACTATAAAATAATAGAGGATGTCTTGCTGATATTTCCCATTGCTCCAATCCAAACTGCTTGCTGTCTCTATCTGGGGCATCCTATCATCATGAAATCTCCCATCCCACCTGTATTTATTCACCCAACAATTTTCTCATCTTCCACTATGTCAGACCTCATGCTTCCCATTTCCTATGTCTTTTTCATGTCAATTTACACCCTCATTTGGGGGTAGCACATTCTCTGACAGTTTCTCAATCCTTTAATAAACCTATCCTTCTCCCTAGAAATTAGAAGAACTTTCTTTTATTCCCCAATATTCTGAAATTTCACAACAGGCATTAGAATAAGTCTGTTTTCATCCTTGGGCTAGGTGCTTACTTTCACACTGGCAACTCCTCAAATTTCTTTTTATTTTTCTATTCCTGATTGATTTCTCTGTTTTCTCCTTTTAGAATGATTTTCATCCTGGTTTTAAATCAAAGAGCTCCTTTTTGTTCTTTGGAAGTTCCATTTTAATAGTGTACTGTTCTTCGTATCTGCAGACTTTTTATTGTATCTTAAGGATAATAAATTTTTTTCCTTTCCCTCAGTTTTTTCTGAATTCCTTTATTCTGCTCACTTTCTCACCTTTTTATGTGTCCTGGAATCTCCTCAGTTACCTACAGATTCCTAATAATTACTAGCTATGTGTTTATTGTTAAGAGTTAGAGGGTCTTGTTGATTTTGAACTTCACTCTTAGTTATAGCATCACCGACTCAATGGACATGAGTTTGAGCAAAATCTGGGAGATGGTGAAGGACAGGGAAGCCTGCCAAGCTGCAGTCCATGGGGTTGCAAAGAGTCAGACGCGACTTAGCGACTGAACAATAACTTGCTTAGAGTGGCCATGTGTCCTGTATGCTCAATATAATCCCATCTTAATTTTTTTTGGCCTGATGTAGCTCTCCTTTTTACTTTCAATACTGTCCTAGTTTGAATATGTCTATGCATTTATCATATACATTTATGAATGTGTATGTATACATAAATATACTCTGGCTTTACTGGGGTTTTAGGAGGGAAAAAGTTAGATGACAGTCTTTATTCAACATCTTAACCAGTAATTCTAATATTCATTTGTAATTCTCAGATTTAATGCCTTAGAACCAAACAGTTTTTTAAAACATGTTTTTAAATTAAAATGTTCAAATTTTAATATCAATTAATATTTCCTTATTTGTTTAAAAGATATCATCATTTTAAACTGTTTATTGTTGACTCTCTGTAAGAGAGAATGTGATAGATGCCTTCATCTATTATAGTATTCTATCCATTTCATCTGTTCCTCACCATAACCTGGGGAGGTATTAGTATTCCAATTTTGAAGCCAGGTGAACTGAGACACAAACAGGTTTTAAAATTTCCCAAGCAGCTAATGAGTGTTTAAACATCTTATCATCCATGGGTGCATCTATAATACAGTTTACAAAAAGCTGTTTGCATAAAGAATATAGGTTTGAATGATACTAACAATGAGAGAATGAGAGGCTTCCTTATCTTTTAGTGGCATAAATGTATCACTTTTTAACTTTTTAATAACTTGAAGCATTCTAGAAACCCTTGGTTCTTTTAACTAACATAATATAAATTATTATTACTATTCTTATTTAAAAGTTTTCTTCCCCTTTCCTGACTAACGAGCATCTAGGAAGTGAGATGGGGTGTCTATATTGTTCACTCCTGAGTCCAGCAGTGTCTGGTATACAGTTGGCACTAATAGATGCATTGTTCAAATAGATCTGTGCCACTCTGGCTTTTTAGTAGACATAAGTAGCTACCATTAGTAAGAAATAGATGAGTATGTCTGGGGTTTCCTAGGTAGCACTAGTGGTAAAGAAGCAGCCCACTAATGCAGGAGACTTAAGAGATACGAGTTTGATCCCTGGTCAGGAAGATCCCTGGGAGGGAACCCACCCCAGTATTCTTGCCGGGAGAATCCCATGGACAGAGGACCCTGGTGGGTTAAAGTTCATAGGGTCACAAAGAATCAGACACGACTGAAGTGACTTAGCATGCACTCGTGAGTAGGTCTAAGTAATTTCTCCATCAATCTCAGTTCTATGTAAGACACAAGTGTGAGACAAAAGTCTGCCTCACCTACAACCAGAAGGCAAATGTTTATTAGCAACAGGCTCAAAAGTTGCCCTTACAACCTGTTCTTTAAATTTGAAAATCCAATCTCTCTATCCCATGAGTGTTTCCAACTTTTCCTTGTGTGGATGCTTCTCTCACAGAAAATGTGAAAAATTTTAGAAACAAGATTGAGATTACTTTATAATCAGAATCAACCAGAATCCTCTGATTCAATTGATGAAAAGAACTATTTAAGAACCCAACGTTGGTCCTATGAAAAGTAAAAGATAAGGGGCTTTCTAGAAGAGGGTGACAGAGGATGAGATGGTTGGATAGCATCAACAATGGACATGAGTTTGAGCAAACTCCAGGAGACAGTGAAGAACAGGGACAGCTGGCAGGCTGCAGTCCGTGGCATCGCAAAGAGCTGGACACAACTTAGTGACTGAACAACAACAAAGGTCTCCCTAGATTCCTTTATCCTTCTGATGCAAGAGTCTGGAGGAGTCTCTATTTTAGCCAACCAATTTAGCTGAACCTCGGTAATCTCACCAATAAAAATGCATCCCCCAGATCATAACTAAAATTAAATTAACTTATGCTAGTTAATAAAGCATGATGTACTAAGCAGTGATAAATGTAACATATACACTTGTATCCACTTATGAAATCTTGATTTTTTTTTAAATGCTCACCAACCACCTATGACTTGTGTGTTTCTGTTTTGAGCAATCCTATGCCAACTCTTGGGTATAAACTATCTAATACACACGCAAGTCTATGAAACCATCTTTGTGGACCACAAAACACGTGAATAACCCTCCAGGCCACCTACCAAAAATTTGTAAAAGAAAGTTCGTCGACATAAGCTGTAAATTTGGGGAAAAACTTGCCAAAGATGGTTACTTTAACATTATTCATATACTGGTTAAATGTAAATAAAGCATAGCATTATGTCCTCAGAATAGTTATCATCAGTGATGTTCCTATGTTTATGCATCATAACCCTGGACCACGCCTCTGGTTATTAACTGCAGTTCTAAGAAAACATGGACACCATTTTCCTTTACATTTTGTTTTGTTCCTTTCTTTCTTTCTTATGTCCTTATTTCCACAGCCTCCCCTACAATGTTCTCCTTTGGATAGAAGACAAGAGATTTGACATGACTTTAACATATTAATGTAATGTTAACTCTCCCAATGGTATTTCCATTTCAAAGAGAATAGCAAGCAGAATCAAAATATCAAGAAGGAATTTTCAAACAGAACATTTTCAAATGTTCTCTAAGTCATTCCTGCCTGTGCATACAGAAAACAATAGCCCAAATGATTTTGAAAGCCCTTCTGTGTGAAGTTTTTGTTTGAGAGCTGGCAAGCCCTGTTTCTATTACTAATTACTCTTACCTTTGCTTCAACATCTATTTTACATCAGGTCGCTTTTATTTCCTATACTCCACAAACAAACGCTAGAGGAAGATGAGATCAGAGACAAAAAAATCAAATTAAATATTACATGGAAACAAAATATAAAGGAATGTACTGTGCAATAGAATAATTACTCTCTCAGGGAAGAGAATCATCTATTATCCATCATAGTTCCACCACCACTACTCTCTCCGACTTCTGTCTTCCCTTTGAAAATTCTAGATGCTATTTATTGAAAGATTCAGTATCCCCATATACAATATTCATTTTTAATACTTGAAATCCTATTCTCTATTCCTGTGTGAAAGTAAAATACTGTGACTCTCATACAACATTTGACTACTTCCTCCATATGGCAACACATTGTGAGAGTTTGTGTGTATTTAGGGGTGCCATCACTTCATGGCAAATAGATGGGGAAACAATGGAAACAGTGACAGACTTATTTTTGGACTCCAAAATCACTGCAGACGGTGCCAACAAAGGTCCGTCTGGTCAAAGCTACGGTTTTTCCAGTAGTCGTGTATGGATGTGAGCATTGGACTATAAAGAAAGCTGAGCACCGAAGAATTGATGCTTTTGAACTGTGGTGTTGGAGAAAACTCTTGAAAGTCCCTTGGACTGCAAGGAGATCCAACCAGTCCATCCTAAAGGAAATCAACCCTGAATATTCATTGGAAGGACTGATGCTGAAGCTGAAACTCCAATACTTTGGCCACCTGATGTGAAGAACTGATTCCCTAGAAAAGACCCTGATGCTGGGAAAGATTGAAGGAGAAGGAGACAACAGAGGATGAGATGGTTGGATGGCATCACCGACTCGATGGAAATGAGTTTGAACAAGCTCCAGGAGTTGGTGATGGACAGGGAAGCCTGGCGTGCTGCAGTCCATGGGGTCACAAGGAGTCGGACATGACTGAACAACTGAACTGAACTGAACTGAAGAATCCTGAATGCTTAGAATCTCCTGTGAATGCCGGAATTTTGTCATCATGTTGCTTGTCTGCACAATACAGTTTTGGTTGTCAGTAATTACAATCCTGTTTAGATATTTCTGGGCAGTAGTGGAAAGTAAAAGGAGATAATAGTTTTTGCTACTTAAAAGAGGAAGATAGAAGCTGTGTTTAGAAGAAATTTACTGTTAAAACCAGCGATATTTCTTTTTCCCATTTCAAACCCTGAGCAGAAACCTTATGAAAACATCTGGATGGACTATTATGGCCCCACTGAGCACCTGCCTGTGTTACAGTGCCATTGAAATGAATTTTTGGTGCCCGTTCAATCTGTCTTCAGCTTTATAGACATGGCCTTATTTGTATCGATTGCTGTTCCTTTCATGGAAGCATAATAAAGGAAAGAAAACAATATCCAAAGGGGTCAACTTGCTAAGGCTTTCATTTGCCTTATTCCTTATGGTGTTTTTATAGACCTCAAATCTATTGAAGATGTTCCCAGCGGATATTAATCTTGTTTTAAACAAGGCATTAATTTTCTGTGTAATAGTAGGAAATTATTTAGTCTATAAATTACTCCTAAAATATAAAAAGCATTAAAATTGTATAAGCAATGGAAGTCTCAACTTTCCTTTACAAAAGAAATCATTTCTTTATCAAATTGTTTCCAACCCAGATGTAATTCTTCCACCATCTACCTTTACTAAACTTGTTGCTGTGTGTGCTCAGTCGTGTCTGACTCTTTGTGACTCCATGGGTTATAGACTGCCAGGTTCCTCTGTCCATGGAATTTTCCAGGCAAGAATACTGGAGTGGGTTGCCGTTTCCTCCTCCAGGGTATCTTCCCAACCCAGAGATTGAACCTAAGTCTCTTACATCTCCTACACTGGCAGGCTAGTTCTTGGAAAACACTAATAATGTGACCTTTACATTAAATTCAACTATATAGCTGAAGTTATTTAAGAATACTAATACATTTAGTAAATATGCAGAAAAAAATCAATTCTGAAATATTCTTACAAAGCAGTCTCTTTTCACATAATCTTTAAATTGACACCTGGACTTCTCAGTTACTTTGGTATTTAGTAGATCGTTAATTGACATGATTCCAAATCTCTTTCTAATTCTGGTCATTTTTTTTTTTCAGTTAATGAACTCTATGATTTGATTAGCAGCAACTTTAAGGATTTGTTGTTAGTTGCTAAGTTGTGTCCAACTCTTTGCGACCCCATGGACTGTAGCCCTCCAGGCTCCTCTGTCTGTGCCATTTTTCAGGCAAGAATACTGGAGTGGGTTGCCATTTTCTTTTCCAACTTTAAGGGTAGTTATAATATAATGGAGTTCTATCAGATATTAACAGAGTGAGAATCACTTTCCAGTCTTATAAAATATCTGTTTACTGTCCTATACTTTCCCCTGGGTAAAATTTTTAGAATTTTAATGTGTTTACCTAAAGTTTATATAGCTGTTTGTTTGTTCACTTAACTAATATTTCTTAATACATATAATGTGCCGGGCACTAAGAGCACAATAGTAACCATGTTAAACATGACATCTATTTGTATGGAGCTTAAAATGTTATAAATATGTATACAATTATTTTAAATAATCCAACAGAGTATTATATTTGTAATCAAGTCATTGTTATTAGACATTGAATTATTGAAATAAGTTATAAAGTGCTGTTTATACTGATTTTTGATAGATGTCATTTTATACATAAATAATTTATTATCTTATAATAAAAGTCTATCTATAAATGAATCATTTATTATTTTAAGTCAGCATTTCCCAAACATTTCTGATTTGTATACCATCTTCATGAGTTTTGCAAAGCCCACAAACAACCAATTATTGGGCTGGTCAAAAAGTTCATTATGGAAAAAGCCTAAATGAAGGTTTTGGCCAACCCAATACTTAATAAATACTTTTCTTTAAGTCAGCTCATTTTCTTTTAGTGTATTCTCATCAAAAACAATAATATCCATAAAATTATTTCTTTAGCGCACTTGATGTTTTCCTCCTCATGGGATGTTTAAACATTGTTATTTTGCAGACATGCAATTAATATAGTAGGATAGAGTATTTCTCAAAGTTTCTGTGGTGCATACTCTGGGAAATTCTGGTTTAATTAAACCCTTGTACCTATTTAATATTTATTTTTGAGAAACTATTAGGTTGCATGGCCTTGGACCAAGAATTGTAACTAGCACAATTCATGAACTTTCAAAATCTACCTAAATTCAAGGAAGCATTCAGAAAGAGAACTTTATTTTAAAATATATAATTTCATAGTAAATAATTAACTTGGATCTTAATCTGCTATTCTGCTAACAGTTTATGCATGTTGACCCTGCTGCTGCTGCTAAGTCTCCTCAGTCGTGTCCAACTCTGTGCGACCCCATAGATGGCAGCCCACCAGGCTCCCCTGTCCCTAGGATTCTCCAGGCAAGAAACTGGAGTGGGTTGCCATTTCCTTCTCTGTGTTGCCCCATGTGTCTTTTATTGCCCTCATCTGACCTTCAGACATCCTCTTCCTGTCCTTCCAACTGTAATGCTGATTGAAATTGGGTGTGCTTACTCGAAGAATGAACCCAAATAATACTTCGAACACTTCCTAAAAGCATTTTATATTGCTGTCTCTTTTTAAATCAGCTCACAAAATTATTTTGCTTATGTTATTTATACTACTTATTTATCCAATATCTTAGTCATTCATTACCCACATTTTGAGCATGTAAACAACAACAACAATTAGAAAGTGCTAATACTTAGCAAGGTGCGTCTAGCCAAGGCTATGGTTTCTCCAGTGGTCATGTATGGATGTGAGAGTTGGACAATAAAGAAAGCCGAGTGCTGAAGAATTGATGCTTTTGAACTGTGGTGTTGGAGAAGGCTCTTGAGAGTCCCTTGGACTGCAAGGAGATCCAACCAGTCCATCCTAAAGGAAATCAGTCCTGAGTGTTCATTGGAAGGACTGATGTTGAAGCTGAAACTCCAATACTTTGGCCTCTTGATGTGAAGAATTGACTCATTTGAAAAGACCCTGATGCTGGGAGGGACTGGGGGCAGGAGGAGAAGGGGACAACAGAGGATGAGATGGCTGGATGGCATCACTGACTAAATGGACGTGAGTCTGAGTGAACTCCAGGAGTTGGTGATGGACAGGGAGGCCTGGTGTGCTGCAGCCCATGGGGTCACAAAGAGTTGGAAACAACTGAGCGACTGAACTGAACGGAGCTGAATACTTAGCAAACCCTTACTATGTGCTAGAATTGTGCTCTGTGTGCACTAACTCACATGAGTTAGGTCATTTTATTATCCACTTTTATGTGTGAGGCAACTAAGGCAAAGTTAGTTAACTAGCTTAAATTCAAAATAGTTAAGTGAAATCTTGGAAACCAGGTTAGTGTGACTTTGGAGGCCACCATCTTTGTCACTTCATTATAGTATCCACTTTCTTCTGGTGCCATGCTAGAGGGATAAGACACTATATAAATGCATAAGACTCAAATCATACCTTTAATAAGTCTTCAGTTTACTTGGAAAGTGAGAAGTAAAAATATGATTCAGTAGATTCATATCTGAATAATGTTTGCCTACTTTCACAATTTAAGGCTGCTTTCATAAGAGAAAGATTCATAATCACTGATAGACAAGTGATCCATTCTATGGAGATATTTTCAGTCAAAACACTCCACATTGCTTTTCACAATGGCAGAATCAGTGAAATATTTGTAGTTTGATATTTTTACTTTTACTCCTGGAAATAAGGCAACCTAAGGCCCTTGGTCAACAGAGACAAAAGCCCTTAAAAGTCAAGTTACGGCAGGTCAAAGTGAGTAGAAGTCTCCTGGCAAAGACATTATGACTTACATCTGGTGACTTTCCCTTATCATCCAAATCCACTGAATAATCACTCATTCTAATACCAGGGCAACTCAGTCATAGCAATGTGTTCAGCTCAATTATCTGGGATAAAACAACAACAAAAATGTTTCTAGAATATGAGCGCTATAAAAGCATGCATTATATGTAAAGCAAAGAGCTTATACGTAGTGGGGACTTATTAAATAAACATTCCTGATTGGTTTCAAAGTACATAGTCACAAAGTACAGCTATTTAAACATGTGAATAATATGAGTTATGGAATATGACATGAAAGTTTGTGTGAGGCAACTAAGGCAAAGTTAGCTAGCTAGCCTAAATTCAAAACAGTGAAGTTTTGTGTATAAGAGACGAGCTAAGAGATTTTAGGAGAAAAAGTAAGATAGAAACAATTTTGTAGCTTATGAGAAACTTAGAAGTTTATTGAAATTCTTTGCTAATAGACTTGGTACTTTTACAGAATTGTTATAATAGCTTCAATTTCCAAACAAGTGAGTGCATATAATTGCCAGGTAGCCATAATAATGAGAGTTGTGGTGCCACAAATTAGCTTTGTAGCCTCCATTCTTCATCCAAGCAGGCTTACCCTGGCACTTGCAGATTGCATGTTCTTATTGCAGGTGACATTGAGAGATTACATTAAGCTGGTTATCGATCATACTGTATGGGTTCACTTTACTAAAATGTAATCTGTTTCTACAAATCTAAATTTGACAGAGTATACCATTTTGATGCCATTATAGTCTCAGCAAGAAGTTATAAGAGAGACTAGAGGTGGATTGAGACCCCAAGTTGTGAGTATTTCAAATGCAACCCACCGTGTTATTTAGAAGTATCAAATTAAATGATGCACATGAAAATGTTTTTATACATTAATATATATATGTGAAATGACTATACTTTGAAAAGTACAAAACAGGTGTCATTCAACATCTAGTTTCTACAAGACTCTCTCTGGAGACTCTACAATGAATAAGTCATTCTCTCCAGGGATTTAAGAGTAAAGGAAGCCTCTGTGACAATAGTGACTTTTATGTGATAATTATCACAGTAGAAGAAAATGGAAAGCTTATAAGTCTACCTTCTGGCCTCCCTTATTAATTGTATCAGCTTATTTTCATATTATCCATTATAAGACATGAATCATTCTGGACACATTCTTTCTGATCTCAGCCTTATCCCACCCTAAGTCAGCCACAGGTACAAAAGTAACGGTCCCTGAAGCTACCACTACTAATCTGGACTTTATGCAAGACAATTTTCACTTCCATTTAACTAATGACTCTAATCCCCACAGCCTATTTAATCACTATTACTATTGTCTATCTTATTGCTGAAAAAAAATTGGTATGTAGGCCAAAGAAAAAAAGGATGCATTTGTGTGTTCCTGGAAACAAGCAGACACCCAGGTATTCGCATAAGGGGATATCCATGACATTGGTTATATTATTATTGTCTGGAGAGCTTCATTGTTGAATAAGAGGTGGCAAAATCATAGATGAATGACCCATATCTAAAACTCAGTAGATTGATATTTAAAACTAAAACATCAATTAATTTAATTTCTAATGAGAAATAATTATCCTGAAACCTGATACTCAAAAACCTGATACTCAATAGTTTTTGAGTTTTATCTTCTCCCTTATTGGCAATCCTACATAATCAGGCAATGTGGAGGCTTGGGCTCAATATAAAAAGGAATTACATAAATCACTGGAAGTGATGACCTCAGGCTAAGCCTGTGGGCTGCATTATTTTACTTCTTTGTTGACTAAACTTCCCTCTCCATTTGATAACTTATGCTTCTACAAGTCTTCCTTTCCCCAAGTTTCTGAGGTTGGACAAATAACATTCTGACCATTTTTTCCTTTACATATGTGCTGTACTGTGCTCAGTTCACCCAGTCATGTCCGACTCTTTGCTACCCCATGGACTGTAGCCCCCCAGGCTCCTCTGCCCATAGGGATTCTCCAGGCAAGAATACTGGAGTGGGTTGCCATTTCCTCCTCCAGAGGATCTTCCCAACCCAGGGATCAAACCCAGGTCTCTCTCTTCTTCACTTTTAAATGATGTCAAACATTAAACTTAGAACTTCTAGATCTATAAATTAACCCATCTCTTAAAATTAGTTTGCATTTTCCACTTGAATTCACTCTCAGTTCTCTAGTTTAACTCATTGAGGGGAATTTTGTCCCTCACATATTCACATTTTTAGGGCTCTCCTCAACAATGCCTTAAAGAGTTTATAGCATGTTCTCTGAGAGGGAGTGCTCTGTAAGACAACATTCTGAAATATGAAAAATTCTATGTATTGTCAAAATCTCAGTGAAAACAATAGTTCATTGATTCTTGAATGCACACCGTTTTTCACAACTTCAGCGCCTCTGATGTCAGAATGTGTCTTACTGTTGACAGCTCTTGTCATTTCTCTTGGCCAAGAAGCAATTTTGAAATGAGTTTTCTTTGGCTGGGTGCATATGGCACTAGCGTTAAAACTTGCGAATTAGATTCAGCGGCTTAGAAGAAAATTCTAGAGGCAATGGAAGAGTCCTCCCTTTTAAGCACTTTCCTATCACCAGTGTTTTTATAGACACGGAGGACCTTTCTGTGGGGACCTTGGTGATTTGAGCTGTGAAGTATTTCAGGAGATTTGGACCACGAGTGTGAAGAAAGTTGAGGGAAGCCTTAACCAATTCATTTCACAGTATTTTCCTTTTCACGTATGAGCCTGTGGTCATGTATGGATGTGAGAGTTGGACTGTGAAGAAGGCTGAGCACCGAAGAATTGATGCTTTTGAACTGTGGTGTTGGAGAAGACTCTTGAGAGTCCCTTGGACTGCAAGGAGATCCAACCAGTCCATTCTGAAGGAGATTAGCCCTGGGATTTCTTTGGAAGGAATGATGCTAAAGCTGAAACTCCAGTACTTTGGCCACCTCATGTGAAGAGTTGACTCATTGGAAAAGACTCTGATGCTGGGAGGGATTGGGGGCAGGAGGAGAAGGGGACAACAGAGGATGAGATGGCTGGATGGCATCACTGACTCCGGGACGTGAGTTTGACTGAACTCTGGGAGTTGGTGATGGACAGGGAGGCCTGGCGTGCTGCGATTCATGGGATCCCAAAGAGTCGGACACAACTGAGCAACTGAACTTAACTGAAGGATAATATAATTAAATAAAATTAATTAGAGCTCTTTTGCAATGTTTTAATTTTCCCTTCTTAGTGGAGTATCTTATGATCAATAACCTTATAAATTATGAAATGCAATATATATTTTAAGCAGTATTCCATCTCCATCTACATGTTGGCCATTTTGGATATCTTTATGCTGGAATCAACATCTTTTATGAGGTGGGCAAATCTCCATTTCTTTACTCTCTGGTGAAGGAAGGTGGCAGGAGGTCATCATTCCTGTTCTGAAAGGTATAATGGGTAAATTTAAGTGATATTTTCAAATTCTATCCAAATAGCAAATGCAAAGTTAAAGCATTTTTTCCAGGAAGTATGATAAAGAGCTATTTAATTACTACATTACTATATAGTCAAACCCATTATGCACATGGTCTGCATATGAAAAAATCGTAGAGAATTAATGCAGTAGGGGAAGGGAAATGTCATGTTTAAATCTGGAAATGGAATTTCCTGAAGAGTACATTGGCAGTATTGTTACTGTTTATGTGAAAAATGTGGGGCTTCTTGCCTCTTCCTCTCCCCCGAGGCAGATGTTCTCAGGAAAGGAATGTTTCAGCTTGAAGCCACTACAGGAAGCAAGCATCTCCCAGACGATGCTTTGCTGGGGTGGGCTCCACAGGGAGGACTCATGGAACCCCTGGCTCAGCAGCCCGGGAAACAAGGCTGCCCTTGATGGTGAGCGGCTTTGCAGGCCTGCAGGCAGGGGAGATATTGATCGCGTGACTCTCACTGAGAACCTCAGGGACACTCTGTGGGCCTCAGGGGTATACTGGCGCTTTTCAGTGTCTGAATCTCTGTGCTGCCCCTGACATATTGCCTGCACTGTCCTAATTGACAGAAACACTGGCATAAAGGCAAAAGCAGTCCCAGTAAATCTTGTTCCTATGATTTGATTTGACGTGACATCCCCAAAAGTCAGTGGGGTCACAGAGTTGGATACACCTGAGCGACTGAGCATCCGCACACCCCAAATGACACTTGCAAGTCAGAAACATATATACTCACAGACTAGTGTGGTTCGGCTTATCCAATTAAAGATTTTAATGAAGGGGTATGATTTTAAGTTTATATCCATATATATTGAATCATTGTATATACTGATCTAATTATTTAAAGCAACATAATATAAAAAATTATATATAGTATATGGAGTATACTTATGTATTATATCATTAAATGGAATATATAATTATATATATAAACTTTTACATGCATAAAAATTTATTCACCAGTTATATAGATAGATACAAATAAAATATATTTAATATGGGTAATATATTGTTTATTATATTCATTATTTATGTATTTATATATAATATAATATCTAGCATTACTGTATAAGTAATATATAAGCTTACTGTATAATCTATGTATAAGCAATGAGAAGAGATAATTTGAGTCCAAACTATCAGTTCAGTTCAGTTGCTCAGTCATGTCTAATTTTTTGCAACCCCATGGACTGCAGCATGCCAGGCCTCCCTGTCTATCACCAACTCCTGGAGTTCACTCAAACTCACGTCCATTGAGTCGGTGATGCCATCCAATCGTCTCATCCCCTGTCATCCCCTTTTCCTCCCGCCTTCAGTCTTTCCCGGCATCAGGGTCTTTTCCAATGAGTCAGTTCTTCTCATCAACTGGCGAAAGTATTGAAATTTCTGCTTCAACATCAGTCCTTCCAATGAACATTCAGAACTGATTTCCTTTAGGATGGACTGTATCTCCTTGCAGTCCAGGGGACTCTCAAGAGTCTTCTCCAACACCACAGTTCAAAATCATCAATTCTTCAGTGCTCAGCTTTCTTTGTAGTCCAACTCTGACATCCATACATGACTATTGGAAAAACCATAGCCTTGACTAGCTGGACCTCTGTTGGCAAAGTAATGTCCAACCTATGCATGCTTATTATCTTCTGTCCTTAATTGGTTTAGACTGGAAATAATTGACCATTCATCTTAAATTATTTTCTATGAAATTTCTCTTTTGTTTTACTCCTCTAAACAGTATGTATGTAGAATGAAAGAAAAGGAGAGAGCTGGGGTAAGGGAGACAATGAGGTAGAAACATAAGTACCTATGACAGCATAATGTGTACATACGTGTAGCCACTGGGCTGGTCATACAGTTGTGTGGCTTGTTCCCTGAACAAGGCAGCCGGACTAGTGAGTCAGAGCTGCAGTCAATTCCTGCTCCACTCAGAAACATGTGCCGGCTCATTGTCTGCATTTACAGGGTAAATGTGACCCTTCTTGAAGTCACATACAGGCACCACCAAGGGCTGGCCCAAGTAGTAGAAGTGCACATTTCCCACCTAGGCAATGCAGAGTCTAGAGTTACACCTGTAGAAAGTCAGGCTGTTGTAGTATCCATTACTATCTCCAAACACATCATTTAAAATCCAATGACACTTCCATGTGAAGGAACTTAATTGGTTGTTTGATAAGAACCCAAAGGAATTTGGGCAGAGGAATCTCAAAGAAAGTAGTGAGAAAAAAGGCAAAAGGTGTTGCAAGCTGGTGTGCCTGCTTCCTCACGGTCATCTGGGGATCTAGAGGATGGCTGTCTCTACATTAAATACTCACTTTTCATTTGCTTTACAGCATTTTGGGTCAGCACTTGAGAATTAGCACTATGACTAAAACATCCATAGCGTCTTCTCTGTTCAGAAGTGATGTTGGAATAAAACCCAGGTCTAGAGCTCTTGTGACAGTGACAATTTCAGCTAGTTTTGCAAGACGAATTTCACACCCATGCCTTTGCAGCATGAAGTTGGCAAGCCTTTCTCACTGTGAACCTCATTAGCTGGTTACCACAGGCACTGGATGGAGACAAGAGAATCTCCAAACTTGGTTTCTGCTTGCTGGCTTATGCCTACATTTTAGCGTATTTTAAATTTCTCAATTTCATTTTTGAGCCTGATATAGATTTAACATTGTATAACCCTAAAAATTACCTGAACTCAGCTCTAACATAAACTACTACTGAAAATCCGACTTACAGAGTTGGAAGTACTCTGTTGAGGAACCATTCATCTAAAAGCTACAGCAAAGATTTATCACTACCTGGTGAAATCCTGCCAGTCCATTCTTCACTGCCCACCTCTCTCCTGAAGATAAGACATTCTTGTAAAGACAAATATAAGACTCATAATGATATTTCACTTGGAACCTCGTGATAGAGAACTCAATATATTAGAACACCATAGTATTTGTAATTACTTTAGATTTCTTTGTGTGTGTGTGTTTCTTTCCTATCATAGCATGAAATGAAAGGAGAAAATATCATTATTTGCAAGCGTACTATACCAGGAGCCAGAAATTCTAAACTGTATTTTTCTGATTTCTGAATAACTGTAAGACTGCAGACAAACCAGTTTGCTTCTCTGGGCCTCTGTTTTCTTATTTATGAAGTGAGACAATTGAACCACATGAAACTTAAGATCACATCCAACCATAAATGTACCATAACACTATTATATGTGTGTTCAGTTACTAAGTCATGTCCAGCTCTTTGCAAAGCACACTGGGCTTCCTTATCCTTCAACTCTCTCTTGGCATTTGGTCAGATTCATGTCCATTGAGTCAGTGATACTATCCAACCATCTCATCCTCTGTCGCCCCCTTCTCCTCTTGTTGTCAATCTTTCCCAGCATCAGGGTCTTTTCTAATAAGTCGGCTCTTTGCATCAGGTGGCCAAAGTATTGGAGCTTCAGCTTCAGCTCAGTGCTGTTACCCAAAGAGTATGGTGGGGTCCAGCTGCTTGCTGCTCAAAAACCAATAAACAAGCCAGGTTGGTGGAAAGGAAAGATTGCTATAATTCAGAAGCCTGCAACTGGAGGAGGTAGTGGGGCAAGGGTGGCAGACATTTGTCCCCCTGCACTGGCAACCAGTGGGGCAAGAGCCTTTATAGACAGAGATGTTGGGGTGAGGGGCCTACATGCAGAAAAAGCACAGTCAGCTCTAATGGTTATCTTCAGATTGGTCATCAGTGATCTGACAGGCATTATGTTGGTGGTTTTAGGTACAGTTAATCTTCAGTTCCAGGGTCCACTTGTTCCGATTTCTTTGCGACCAATACTTGGAACTGTGAGAGCTCATGTCCTGGGTACAGTCTGGTCATCATGTAGTTAACTTCTTCACCTGGTGTGTTAGTATTTATAAGACAGCTTACAGGATATGGCTCAGAATTTTATCTATAGCCCTTGAGAAAGAAGTAAAAGCCCTTGACTATGGTTAATGACTACATTGTTATTATTTAATGTCCTTTGACTGTTTTTCTTTGTTTCTGCATTTCTCATTTCCCTCATTAAACGTATTCTTTCACTTCTTTTGAAGTTTTCCATGGAAAAAAAGGCAGACAGAAAACATGGAGCCAGGGGGTGGGGGCACAAGGACCATAGAGTCCTGCTCTGTTTTACTTCCAATGAATATTCAGGGTTGATTTCCTTCGGGATTGACTGGTTTGGTTTCCTTGCTGCCCAAGGAAATCTCAAGAGTCTTCTCCAGCTCCACAATTCAAAAGCAGTTCTTCAATGCTCAGCCTTCTTTATGGTCCAACTCTCAGATCCATACATGACTATTGGAAAAACCATAACTTGGACTAGATGGACCTTTGTCAGCAAAGTGATGTCTCTGCTTTTTAATATGCGGTCTAGTTTTGTTATAGCTTTCCTTCCATGGAACTACTGTCTTTTAATTTCATGATGGCAGTCACCATCCATAGTGATTTTGGAGCCCAGGAAAAGAAAATCTGTCACTGTTTCCACTTTTTACCCTTCTTTTTGCCATGAAGTGATGGGACCAGATGCCATGATCTTAGTTTTATGAAAGTTGAGTTTTAAGCCAGCTTTTTCCCTCTTCTCTTTCACCCTCATTAAGAGGCTCTTTAGTTTCTCTTTCAGCCATTAGGGTGGTATCATCTGCCTATCTGAGGTTGTTGATATTTCTCCCAGCAATCTTGATTTCAACTTGTAATTCATCCAGCCTGGCATTTCAAATGATGTAGTCTGGGACTTCCCTGGTGGCTCAGCAGTAAAGAAACCACCTGCAATGCAGGAGACGTAGGAGATGCTGGTTTGATCCCTGGGTCAGGAAGATGCCCTGGAGGAGGGCATGGTATTTCCAGTATTTTTGCCAGGAAATCCCATGGATGGAGGAACTGGGTGGGCCACAGTCCATAGGATCACACAGTCAGACATGACTGAGCACACACACACTTTGCATAGACTTTAAATGAGCAGGATGACCATATACAGCCTTGACATAATCTCTTCCCAATTTTTAACCAGTCCATTGTTCCATGTAAGGTTCTAACCGTTGCTTCTTGACTTATATACAGATTTCTCAGGAGGGAGGCAAGGTGGTCTGGTATTCCCATCTCTTTCAGAATTTTCCACAGTTTGTTGTGATCCACACAGTCAAAGGCTTTGGCATAGTCAATGAAGCAGACTACATTTATTTTTGGATTTTCTTGCTTTTTCCATGATCCAACAGATGTTGGCTGTTTGATCTCTGGTTCCTCTGCCTTTTCTAAATCCAGCTTGTACATCTGGAAGTTCCTGAAGCCTAGCTTGAAGGATTTTGAAAATTACCTTGTTAGAATGTGAAAGGAGCACAATTGTATGGTAGTTTGAACATTCTTTGGCATTGCCGTTCTTTGGGATTGAAATGAAAACTGACATTTTCCAGTCCTGTGGCCACTGCTGACTTTTCCAAATTGGCTGGCATATTGAGTGTAGCACTTCAACAGCATTATCATTTAGGATTTGAAATAGCTCAACTGGAATTCCATCACCTCCACTAGCTTTGTTCATAGTAATGCTTCCTAAGGCCTACTTGACTTCACAATCTAGGATGTCTGGCTCTAGGTGTGTGACCATGACATTGTGGTTATCTGTGTTAACACCATTTTTGTTTAGTTCTTCTGTCTTCTTAATTTTTTCTGCTTATGTTATGTCCATACTGTTTCTGTCCTTTTTTGTGCCTATCCTTGCATAAATTGTTCCCTTGGTATCTCCAATTTCCTTGAAGAGATCTCTAGTCTTTCCCATTCTATTGTTTTCTTCTATTTCTTTACATTGTTCATTTAACAAGGCTTTCTTATCTCTTCTTGCTATTCTCTGGAAAACTACATTCAGTTGGGTATATCTTTCCCTTTCTCCCTTGCCTTTCACTTCTCTTTTTTCTCAGCTATTTGTAAGGCCTCCTCAGACAACCAATTGCCTTCTTGCATTTCTTTCTCTTTGGGATGGTTTTGGTCAGTGCCTGTTGGACAATGCTGTGAACCTGTCCATAGTTCTTCAGGCACTCTGTCTATCAGATCTAATCCCTTAAATTTATTCCTCACCTCCATTGTATAATCATAAGGGATTTGCTTTGGCTCACGTCTGAATGGCCTAGTGGTTATCCCAACTTTCTTCAATTTAAGCCTGAATTTTGTCATAAGGAGTTGATGATCTGAGCCACAGTCAACTCTTGGTCTTGTTTTTTTCTGACTGTATAGAGCCTCTCCATCTTCAATGGCAAAGAATATAATCAATCTGATTTCAATATTGACCATTTGGTGATGTGTAGAGTCATGTCTTTTGTTGTTGGAAAAGGGTGATTGCTATGACCAGTGTGTTCTCTTGACAACACTATCAACCTTTGCCCTGCTTCATGTTGAACTCCGAGGTCGAGCTTGCCTGTTACTTAAGATATCTCTTGACTTCCTACTTTTGCATTTCAATCCCCTATGATGAAAAGGACATCTTTTTTTTTTTTTTTTGGTGTTAGTTCTAGAAGGTATTGTAGGTCTTCTCAGAACCAATCAACTTCAGCTTCTTTGGCATCAGTGGTTTGGACATAGTCATAGATTAATGTGATGTTGAAACAAATTGGAAACAAACAGATTTTTCTATCATTTTTGAGATTGCACCCAAGTACTCTTTTATTGACTATAAGGTTTACTCCATTTCTTCTAAGGGATTCTTGCCCACAGTAGTAGATATAATGGTCATCTGAATTAAATTCTCCCATTCCCATCCATTCTAGTTCACTGATTCCTAACATGTCAGTGTTCACTCTTGTCATCTCCTGCTTGACCACTTCCAATTTACCTTGATTCACAGACCTAACATTCCAGGTTCCTATGCAGTATTGTTCTTAACAGCATCAGACTTTACTTTCACCACCAGACACATCCACAGCTGAGCATCATTCCCACTTTGGTCCAGTTTCTTCATTCTTATTGGAGCCAATAGCAATCACCCTCTGCTCTTCCCCAGTAGCATACTGGACTCCTTCCAATTTGGGGTGCTCATCTTATGGCATCATATCTTTTTGCCTTTCCATGCTGTTCATGGATTCTCCAGGCAAGAATATCAGAGTGGCTCGCCATTTCCTTCTCCAGGGAACCACGTTTTGTCAGAACTCTCCACCATGAGCCATCCATCTAGGGTGGGCCTGCATAGCATGGCTTATAGCTTCATTAGCTTACGTAAGTCCCTTTTCCATGACAAGGCTATGATTCATGAAGAGTGATACAGTAATTAGAACCAAACTATTCATATATTCCATTATGTTCTTTCCCTCACATCATCGTATCAGGCTATAGTGGAGGGACAGAAGAGCCAGCCTGGTGCCTATATAGAGACCTTCTGAGTCTCTTCAGACAGATGCCATTTATGGGAGCTACTGTACCACATCCATAATTAATTCAAACCTCACAACAAGCACTGGCAAGCAGCTGGTCTACAGACAGAGGCCTCATCTCTTATTCATGTTTGAGACATTTTTTACTGGTTCATTGCCTTATTTTAAAGCTTCTTTAATTATAGGGACTACAAAAAGGATGTAGCAACCAGCAATTAAGTCAAGAGTACCACTCTGCTTTATAAGGGGGTAGGTTGATTACTTCACAGAGAGGGTAATTGGTTTTCGAAGCCCTAAGTGAATGTTCGGCCACCAAAACTCAATATTTTAAAAGATCCATTTGTTTCTGTTTAACATTTGCTTGTATAGTGAATTGAAAACAACTATTCCTCCTGCCTTATTTTATAGAAACACAGACATTTAGAATTGAATAGCCCTTTAGAAATAATTGAGTCTTTACTCTTTATTTTGTTCAAGAAACTTAGTCCTAGACTAGAGCAAATTTGTAAAAATAGCTGTTTCTTAAAAGTGTTAACACTAGAACTCAAGTTTGGGGGAATTTTGCCCCTCTAACAGGACCTCACATCCATAGTATTAATCATAGTCCTTGGTTTGTGTCATATTCTCATTGTGTGTGAGTGCTCAGTCAGGCCCAGCTCTTTGCAACCCCATGAACTGCAGCCCTCTGTCCATGGAATTTCCCAGGTAAAAATACTGGAGTGGGTTGCCACCTCCTACTCCAGGAGGTCTTCTGGGCCAGTGGGTTGAAACCACATCTCTTGCATACCCTGCATTGGCAGGCAGATTCTTTACCTCTGAGCCATCTGGGAAGCCCCACACTCTCATTATTCATCACTAACTATTCAACTTTTATTTAATATTAATATAATAAGGGCCTGAAAACTCACCATCCCCCTAAAAGATAAATAATATACTAAACTCACAGTCCTTCCCACCCCATCCTCCCCACCACACAGAGATAATCATCAATCTGAAGCCTCCATTTCCATGACGCCCTTTCTATAGTTTTCTTGCATGTAGATACAGTTCTTAAAAAGCATATATTTTTAGTTTAAGTTTATAAAAATAAACAGTACCATGCTGTGTATAACTTACTATATTACTTTCATCCACATTGTGGTATGTGCCAAGTATATTTTTCACTCTCCCATTAATAGGCTTTTGTACTGTCTGTAAGTTTCCTCTTGTGAACAGTGCTGCTTTGAATATTCTTGTCAATGTTGTTCCAAAGATTCAGGAATTTATAAGGAGTATATACTTAGCAAGAATTGTTAGGTAAGAGACTACACAAATATACAGCTTTTTACAGTAATAATAAACGTATCCTGAAGTGGAGAACCATTGTGGACTCCCACCATGAATTTGTAATATCTTATAGTCTCTCTCAGAGATCTGTAAGCTTTTTCTATAAAAGACTAGAAAATAAGTATTTTAAGCTTTGGAAGCCACATGCAGTCTCTATGGCAATTATTCAACTCTGCTAGTATAGGTGAAAGCAGTCAGGACAACATTTAAATAGCTGTGTTCCAATAATACCTGCTTTATGAGCAGTGAAATTTGAATTTTATAAATTTTTCACATTTCAAAATTCTTGCTTTTTCTTCCCTCCTATTTTAAAGTTCCAAAAAAATTCTTAGTTTGTGGGTTGTATTAAAAATAGGTGGCAGGCTGTTGATGTCCTCCCTTCCTACCTTATTTCCTCTATTCTTTTTTAAATTTATTTGAAAAAATTATAGATAACCTAGATTATGTCATTCACTGTTCCAAATACTGAGGATTTGTCAGTGACTGAAATACATAATAATGGTGTTATGCTTCCCTTGCAGCTCAGAAGGTAAAGAATCTACCTACAATGCAGGAGACCTGGGTTCGATTCCTGGGTTGGGAAGATCCCCTGGAGGAGGAAATGGCAACCCACTCCAGTATTCTTGCCTGGAGAATCCCATGGACAGAGAAGCCTGGTGGGCTACCGTGCATGGGGTCACAAAGAGTCAGACACGACTGAGCGACTAAACCACCACCACCATGTACTATGAAAACAAATCAAGGGAAGAGGATACTGGGGATAGGAGGTGATTTTTCAGACAGAATGGTCAGGTTCTCTTGTCTAATAGTATGACATTCGAGCTGATCCCTCAGTTTGAATGAGGAATTGAGGTATGTAAGTATCATAGAAGAAACTACTTCAGTAGAGATACCAGCAAATCTATACACCATCCCCCAAGCTTCACATTTGTATTTCTAATGCCATGCTGGCCACTTTGCAAATCTGCCACAAGTGCCTGCAACTCTCCATTTACCAATTTTAATTTACAATGTACTGCAGTCTTGAGTTTCCCAACTTGGTAAAAGGCATCTCTAATAACCTGTCACTCAAATCAAATCCCTTTGCATTTTCTTGCCTCTCTTCTCCCCCTTTAACCCAAACATCTATCCAGTCAACAAGTACTTCTATTTCTATTCTCTTACTATTTGTATTGGTCTACTACAGCTGCCGTAACAAACTACTACAGACTCAAAATATCAAACGTATTTCCTGACCACGATGGTGTGAGATAGAAATCAACTTCAAGAAAACAATTGCAAAAGCCATAAACACATGGAAGCTAAATAATATGCCACTAAATATTGAAGAAGTCACAGAGGAAATCAAAACATACCTAGAAAAATGAAGATAGAAACACAATGATCCTAAATCTATTAGATGAAGCAAAAACAGAACACGAGAAAAATTTAAAACAAGCAACCTAATTTTATACCTAAAGAAATGAGAAAAAGTAGACTGAGCAAAACCTAAAGTTAGTAGAAGGGAAGAAAGATCAGAGAGGAAATAAATGAAATAGAAACTAAAAAAGCAATAGAAAAGATCAATGAAACTAAGAGCTGTTTCTATAAAAAGATAAACAAAATTGATAAATCTTTAACCAGACCCAACAAGCAAAAAATGAGAGAGGGCACAAATAAATAAAGTCAGAAATGAAAGAGAAGAATTTAATCAACACCATAGAAATACAAAGGATCATAAGTGATTACTACAAATAATCACATGCCCATAAAGTGAATAACCTAGAAGAAATAGCTGAATTTCTAGAAATGTGCAATCTCCCAAGAATGAACCGGGAAGAAATAGAAAATATTAATAAACCAATAATCAGTAATGAAATTGAACCAAAAATTTTAAAAGTCCCAACAAAGTCCAAGTTTCAAGTCCAAGTCCATGGTTTCACAGATGAACTCTACCAAACATTTAAAGAAGACTTAACACCTATCCTCAAACTATTCTAAAAATACTGAAAAAGAAGGAATTCTGAACTCATTCTACAAGGCCAGCATCACCCTGATACCAAAACCAAGCAAAGACACCACAAGGAAGGAAAATGACAAACCAATATTACTGATGAATATAAATCAGAAAATCCTCAACAAAATATTAGCAAATGAATTCAACAGACCATTAAACATACACTACAATCAATTGGAAATAATCCCAGAGATGCAAAGATTATTCAGTATCCACAAATTATTCAATGTAATACGCATTAACAAGTTGAAGAATAAAAATCATATAACCATCTCAATAGAGGCAGATAAAGCTTTTGACAAAATTAAAACCCACTTATGATTTAAAAAAAAACCCTCAACAAAGTGGGTATAGCAAGAACAGATTTCAACATAATAAATGCCGTGTATGACAAGTCTACAGCAAGTATCATACTCAGTGGTGAAAATCTGAAAATATTTCTTCTAAGATCAGCAACAGAACAAGAATACTCACTCTCACCACTTTTATTCACCATAGTTTTAGAAGTTCTAGCCACAGCAAGAAGATGATAACAAGAAACAAAAGGAATCCAAAATGGAAAGGAAGAAGTAAAACTGTAATTGTTTTTTGATGACATGATACTATATATTGAAAATTCTAAAGACACCACCAAGAATCCATTAGCAATAATAAATGAATTCAGTAAAGTTGCAGGATGCTAAATTAATATACAGAAATATGTTGCATTTCTATTCACTAACAGTGAAGTATCAGAAAGAAAAAACAATCCCACCTATTCTTGCACTAGAAATCAAGAACCTAGGAATAAAAATAATCAAGGAAGTAAAAGACCTGTATTCAGACATCCGAAGATATCGATGAAAGAAACAGAAGACAACATAAACAAATGGAAATATACACCATCTCATGTATAGGAAGTACTTCTCAGGGCCATCTACAGGTTCAGTGCAATCTCTATCGAAATACCAATAGCATTTTTCACAGAACTAGAACAGACAAATTCTAAAATTTATGTGGAAATACCAAAGACCTCAAATAGCCAAAACAATCTTAAGAGGGAAAAATAAAGCTAGAGGTATCACAGTTCATCTTTTAAAGTATCATTTAAAGATACAATAAGCAAACAGTATGGTACTGGCACAAAAATGGACACGTGGACTAATACAACAGGCTGGAGAACCCAGTAATAAACCAAGCTTATATGGTCAGTTAATACACAACAAAGGAGATAAGAGTATAGAATGGGGAAAAGACAGCCTCTTCAATAAGTGACATTGGGAAAACTAGACAGCTCCATGCAAAAGACTCAGACTACTTTCTCACACTATATACAAAAATATAAAAATAAACTCAAAATGGATTAAAGACTTAAATGTAAGACCTGAAACCATACAATTCCTAGAAGAAAACATAAGCAGTATGGTCTGACATTGGTTTTAGCAATATGTTTTGGATATGTCTTCTCAGACGAAAGGGCTTCCCTGGTGGCTCAGTGGTAAAGAATCTCCCAGCAATACAAGAGCCATAGGGAGCTGTGGGTTCAGTCCCTGGGAAGATCCCCTGGAGAAGGGAATGGCAGCCCACTCCAGTATTCTTGCCTGGAGAATCCCATGGACAGCAGAGCCTGGTCAGCTATAGTCCATGAGGTTGCAAAGAGTCGGATGCGACTGGAGCAACTTAGCACTCTCAGGCAAAAGAACAAAAGCAAAATAAACAAATGGAACTGCATAAAACTTAAAAAAAATAAAATAAAACCTTTGCACAGCAAAGGAAACTACCAGCAAAACAAGAGCGCAGACTACCATATATCTGATAGGGGTTAATAGCCAGAATTTCCAATGAGATCATACAACTCAACATCTAAAAGCAAAACGAGGCACAAAAAATGAACAACCCAATTAAAAAACAGGCAGAGGACCCGAAAATATATTTTTCCAAAGAAAACATACAGATGACCAACAGACACATGGTAACTTACTCAACAACACTAATCATTGGGAGAATGCAAATCAAAACCACAATGTGATACCATCTCTTATCAGAATGACTACTATCAAAAAGGCAACAAACAGAAAGTGTTGAGGAGGATGTGTGAAAAAGGGAACCCTCATGCACTCTTGGTGGGAATATAATTTGATGCAATCATAATGGAAAAAAGTGCAGAGGTTTCTCAAAAAGTGAAAACTAGAAATACCATATGATCTAGCAATTCTACTTCAGGATATGTTTCTGAAGAAAACAGTAATACTAATTGGAAAAAAGATATATATATATATATATATATATATATATATATACCACTGTGCTCATTGAGCATTACTTACAGTAGCCAAGAGACGAGGCAACCTAAGTGTCTATTAATAGATGAATTAATAAAGAAAATGCAGTACCTGTATACTCAATAAAATGTCAATCATCCATAACAAAGAATGAAATTTTATGATTTGCTTCAACATGGATGGATCTAGCATATAATATAAGTGAAATAAAACAAAAATACAAAGACCATATGATTTCATTTATATGTGGAATCAAAGGTAACAAATGACCAAATATAACAAAGAAGAAACAGATTCATATATAGAGAACAGATTGGTGATTGCCAGATAGAAGGAGTGTTGGGAGATAAGTACAATAGCTGAAAGAGATTAAGAAGTATAAACTTCCACTTATAAAATAAATCACAAAGATGTAATATGTAGCACAGGGAATATAGTTATCGTATCATAACAACTATATGGAGACAGATGGGAAGTAGATTTATCATGGTGATCATTTTGTAATGTACAAAAGTATCAAATCACTGTGTTGTACATCTTAAACTAATATGATATTGTAAGTCAATTATACTTCAATTTAAAAGTGAAATAGAAAGAAAGGGGGAAAGAAAAAAGTAAAAATAGTGACACCAGTCCCATTGAATTAGGACCCTGCTAACAGCCTCATTTTATCTTTTGTTGCTGCGTCACTTCAGTCGTGTCCGACTCTGTGTGACCCCATGGACTGCAGCCTACCAGGCTTCTCCATCCATGGGATTCTCCAGGCAAGAACACTGGAGTGGGTTGCCATATCTTAATCACCCCAAATTCTTAGATATTAAAGAATTAGTGCTTCAAGATCTGAATTTTGAGAGAAGATAATTCAGCCTGTAGCAGTATATTTTATTTAGATCTTAATTTTAACCTCTCCATTTTAATGACATTTTCTTACTTAAGAAATAAAAATAAATTTCTATTTATTGATTTCCTTATTCTGCTTTATAGTCTCATGATTAACTCTCTCCAAAGGTAGCAGAATAATTATGCAAAAACGAAAATTCAATTTTGTTTGATTCTGCTTATCCTTCATCGTTTCCCCAGTAGTTTTCAGAACAATGCCCACTACCATATTATGGGCACAAGGAAGGGCACCCATGTTCATTTCCAGTCCTCTCTCTTCCCGAGTAAACACTCACCCACTCAGCTGCAGCAAGAGTAAACCACTTGCAGTTCAGGGCCTTTGCAAATTCTCTTTGCCTGAAATGCCACTTCTCCTCTAATCCAATCTTTTTATATAACTAATTAATATATCCCAAAAAGCACAGTTCAGTATCATCATCTTGGAAAAACATTAGGAGACCACCATTCTCAATGTGCTCAAAGTTAGCTGTGTCTCCTCTGTGTTCTCATTACGGTCTGTTTCCACATCACCAAGACGATACAGTAGAATTGTTTCTGCCTTGGACCATTGGCACCTCCTGAGCGGGGACTGTGTCTTGATTTATTCATGTATTTTTAGTGCCTGGGCTTCCCTGATAGCTCAGTTGGTAAAGAATCTGCCTGTAATGCAGGAGACCCTAGTTCAAATTCTGGGTCAAGAAAATCCATTGGAGAAGGGATAGGCTACCCACTCCAGAATTCTTGGTCTTCTCTTGTGGCTCAGCTGGTAAAGAATCCGCCGGCAATGCCAGAGACCTGGGTTCAGTCTCTGGGTTGAGAAGATCCCCTGGAGAAGGGAAAGGCTACCCACTCCCATATTCTGTCCTGGAGAATCCCATGGATGCAATAGTCCATGGGGTTGAAGAATCGGACACGACTGAGCGACTTTTACTTTAGTGCCTAGAGAAGTGCCTGCTCCTCTTAGGCGCTTGGTAAATATTTGATACATAAGTGAATGAATGAATGAATAAATGGATAAAAGATTAGCTGGAAGGAATATTCTTGTATGTTTTTTCAATACTCTAATGCCAACCTCATGAAAGTAATCAATCATGGTTAAAAATAGCTTCCCAGGTGGTGCTAGTGGTAAAGAAGCCTCCTACCAATTTAGGAGGTATAAGAGATGCAAGTATGATCCCTGGGTCAGGAAGATCCCCTAGGGGAGGAAATGACAACACACTCCAGTCTTTTGCCTGGAGAATCCCATGCACAGAGGAACCTGGTGAGCTACAGTCCTCAGGGTCCCAAAGAGTCAGACTGAAGCGACTTAGTATGCATAGTTAAAAATAAAGTGGCATACAAGGTATGACCATACATACATAAAAATTTTGAATTTCTATAGCAAAGGCACTGAAAATGAATACACCAATATTTTAAAATAGTGTTCTTTGTTTAGAAGTGATGAATCTATAGAATTTATTTACATTTTCCTACTTTTGTGCATTTCTCAAATGGCCTTAGTTCTATAAAATGTCCCATGATCCAACTCATGTTAACAAATTTACCCTTTTCCTAACATCCTCCTCTTCTTTACATTTCACTGTTTGGAAAACAAAAGGGGAGCGTCTGCAACAAATTATTCTGCCACAAACCGGCATTTTCATGGGAACCAAAATAAAACATGTAACAAGACTTGGAGGATACATATCTGCAACCCACTGTGAAATTTCCATTAAGGCCTTCATAACTTCTCCAGATCTTGGCCCTGAAGACAAATGAAGAGTATAATCTTTGATCAGGGGTTACTTCAACCTAAAATTATCTACTGTGATAGAAAAACTCTTCAGAATGGTCACATCTGCTGCTACAAAAGTGAGCATCTTCCACACAGCTCACATACTGCCTAGCTGCAGGATGCAAGACAAGGGGCTGAAAAAGAGATTAAACCTCATGCAAAACATTATTTTCATTAAAATTACATGATACAGAGTATTATTACCTAGATGGTTTTATTTTTCTATAACTCTAACAAAAATGTTGCCCTTATGGCAACCTTGCAGAATAACTTTCACTTTGGAGAAATGCAAAAAGGAATAGACATTATAATTTTCAGGAAGGAATAAAATCATAATGGCATGGTTTCTGGGAGCCTTCCCTCTGATTTTCTTTCATGTACTGATTATCTTCATGGCTAGATAATAGAACTGTAGCGTTTCAGAGATGGAAGGAATCTTACAGATCATCTCCTGTAGATAGCCTCATTTATGGTTGAAATTAAAGCCCAGAGCCGCTAAGGGACTTGGTAAATGTAGTCATTCCCTTTTCTCCCAGCGACCTTGGAAATGAATTTCATGATAAGTGACGTGTCTATGTCATTAATTTCAGTTATTCCATTTGTCTGCAAGCTCTGCAGTCAGAAAGACTTGTGTTGCATATTCCTTTCACCACATATCAATGTGATCTTGCATAAATTATTTAGTCTGTGGAAATCTCCACTTCCTCAACTATAAAGTACTAATTTCAAAGTACCTGTAGTGTAAAGTTATGTTAGGGTTAAATGAGAAACTGACTAGAAGGCTCTCCGGGTTCATAAATGATGCTGATCTCACCTATTTTCATTGTTGTCCTCATTTATTCCACTATTTGAGATAAGGCATTCTGAAAGATCCAAATTGGTAGTTGATGAAGATAGTCCCTTTAACACTCTTGCCTCAGACTGGTTTGTGTTCAGTTTTAATACCTCTGTTTCTTAGCAATTTTAAAGACTGACAAAGGAAGAGAAGGGCCCTAAACTCCAACAATAGTTGACACAAGAAGTGCTGGTTTGAGACAAGCTCTTTTCTTTTTTCCCTTTCTGTGTATTCTCCCATTTATTCTTCAAAATAACTTCACCAGGTTGGTAGGCACTGTGATAGTCCCCATTTTGCAGGGAGGAGACGGATGCAGAGGGATTAGTGTAGACATGTTATAACCATCACCCACACCTTTCCCCTCCTTCTCTGATGGCTTAGTGGTAAACAATCCACCTGCAATGTAAGGGACCTAAGAGATGCAGGTTCGATCCTTGGGTCAGGAAAATTCCCTGGAGAAGGAAATGGCAACCCACTCCTGTATTGTTGCCTTGAAAATTCCATGGAAAAGAGCCTGGCAGCCCATAGTCCAAAGGGTCGCAAAGACAGCATGAACATGCACACACATCACTCCTCCAGCTCCTGCCAACACAAATCAAGAGGATTTGCCACCGTCTGATGTTTGGTTTCTGATCTTTGGCCCCCAGAGCTGACAGTGGCTTGCCTGGTGGCAGGAGAGGTTCCAAACCCTCTGGCTGGCAAATCATACCTCTCACCAATCACCCCAGTGAGCAAGGATTTATAGAGCACACATGTAGCCTGTGATGAAGGTCTTGTGTAGCTAATTATAAATTAACATACAGTCTATACAATTATATGTAAGTTACGCCCTTGAAACAAGAAAATGGTTTGGAGTACTCTATGTTTTTTCTCTAGGTTCTTCACATCTCAATCTGATCTCTCTCTCTTCTAAGGCATTAGGTGAAATTTTAGACCAAGTCGTGTTGCTCCAGTGAAGGGAGGGTAAATATTCACTAGATCTGAAAGTTATTATTCACTTTTGTGTTTCAAATTACATTTTCAGAAACTCTTAGCAAGATAGCAGTTTTAAAGATAGAAGCATTTTTCTAGAATGCATAAAGTTAGATCTTATCAGAGTTAGAAGCAGAAAGCAACTAAAGTAAGTTATAGAGTAAGAAAGAATGTGCTTAAAAACAAAAGTTCTTGACACACATTAAAAGTGAAAGCTTTTCTGTTAGTGATGTGTTGGAGGGAAAAAAATGAGGAGCAGAGAAAAGAAGACAGAAGAGTGTAAATGAAAGAGAACTATTAGGTTGGTGCAAAAGTAACTGTGGTTTTGGACGGTGAATTTTTAATCATTAGAACCAGGGTCAAACATCTTTTTTAATCAAAATAGGAACCATTGCAATCAACACATTTTTGCCAAAGAGAAATAAGTTTGTTTATTCTTGTAGTGTAAAAATCCATGCTTCAGGATTCTATGGACTCTTGGAAAGCATTTTCTGCCTTCTGCTGGTTGCAGAAGTGTTTTCCCTGCAAAAAGTTGTTGAGATGCTTGAAGAGTGGTAGTAGGTCGGCAAGAGGTCAGGTGACTATGGAGGATGAGGCAAAACATCATAGCCCAATGTGTTCAACTTTTGAAGTGTTGGTTGTGTAACGTGCTTTTTGGGCATTGTCGTAGAGATGTATTTGGCCCATTCTGTTGCCCAGTGCTGCAGCTGTTGCAGTTTTCACTGCATCTCATCGATTTGCTGAGCATACTTCTCAGATGTAATGCTTTCAATGTGATTCAGAAAGCTGTAGTGGATCAGAGGGTAGCAGACCATCATACAGTGACCATGACCATTTTCTTTGGAACAAGATTGGCTTTGGGAAGTACTTTGGAGCTTCTTCTCAGTCCCACACTGAGCTGGTCATTGCCGGTTGGGCCATACATATTGCTGATGTTGCAAGTTATCTACACCATTTTATGACCCATTTTGAACTTGAATTAAAAAAAAAAAAATCCACTCAAATTTGCTTTTTGTCTAACATCATCTCCCTCAGTTCAGTTCAGTTGTTCAGTTGTGTCCAACTCTTTGTGACCCTATGAACCACAGCACTCCAGGCTTCCCTGTCCATCACTAACTCCCGGAGTCTACCCAAACCCATGTCCATCAAGTTGGTGATGCCATCCAGCCATCTCATCTTCTGTTGTCCCATTCTCCTCCTGCCCTCAATCTTTCCAAGCATCACAGTCTTTTCAAATGAGTCAGCTCTTCACATCAGGGGGCCAAAGTATTGGAGTTTCAGCTTCAACATCAGTCCTTCCAATGAACACCCAGGACTGATCTCCTTTAGGATGGACTGGTTGGATCTCCTTGCAGTCCAAGGGACTCTCAAGAGTCTTCTCCAACACCACAGTTCAAAAGCATCAGTTCTTCGGTGCTTAGCTTTCTTTATAGTCCAACTCTCAAATCCATACATGACCACTGGAAAAACCATACCCTTGAGTAGATGGACCTTTCTTGGCAAAGTAATGTCTCTGCTTTTTAATATGCTGTCTAGGCTGGTCATAACTCTCCTTCCAAGGAGTAAGCATCTTTTAATTTCATGGCTGCAATCACCATCTGCAGCAATCTTGGAGCCCAGAAAAATAAAGTCAGCCACTGTTTCCCCAACTATTTGCCATGAAGTAGTGGGACCAGATGCCATGATCTTAGTTTTCTGAATGTTGAGCTTTAAGCCAACTTTTTCACTCTCCTCTTTCACTTTCATCAAGGGCCTCTTTAGCTCTTCTTCACTTTCTGCCATAAGGGTGGTATCATCTGCATATCTGAGGTTATTGATATTTCTCCCAGCAATCTTGATTCTAGCTTGTGCTTCTTCCAGCCCAGCATCTCTCATGATGTACTCTGCATATAAGTTAAATAAGCAGGGTGACAATGGAGCCTTGACATACTCCTTTTCCTATTTGGAACCGATCTGTTGTTCCATGTCCAGTTCTAACTGTTGCTTCCTGACTTGCATACAGGTTTCTCAAGAGGCAGATCAGGTGCTCCGGTATTCCCATCTCTTTCAGAATGATCCACACAGTCAAAGGTTTTGGCATAGTCAATAATGCAGAAATAGATGTTTTTCCAGAACTCTCTTGCTTTTTCGATGATCCAGCGGATGTTGGCAATTTGATCTCTGGTTCCTCTGCTTTTTCTAAAATCATCTCCCTAGTCTAAAATAAATAAAAAATATACAGCAATTCATAAGTCATTAGCAAAAAAAGCAAGAAATGTGCATTGAAATTATGTTTAACATAACCACATTTAGGAATGTATTCTAGTATCAAACAGCAAAGTTCAACATAAATCACTATTAGTTTTGAACCAACCTAATAGCAGCAAGACTGAAATGAAAAGAGAATGACAGAAGACAAGAAGATGAGAAAAAAGCAAAACCCTTGAGCTCCCTGAATCCTCCCACCTTCCACCACTCAACACCCACCACCTTCTCCTTGATGTCAAAATCCTATGTGCAGGTAGAATGTAGAAATACCCAGATTGTTTTCAGGGAACTAAGTGTCTGAGACAAGTTCAAAATGAGTCTCTCAAACAAAGAGATTATGAGTATTCCCATAATTTTCCTCTATCCTCAATGTCAGCTCCTCTCCTGTACAGCTACAGTCAATAAACTTTTTATGCATTCCCTTCTTCACTTTGTGACTCATATCTAGATTTAGTAACTGTGATCTGTATTTACCATCTCTTAACCTCAGCATTCAAATGATTCACCAATTTATGCATGCAATTGTACTGTTACGCCTTATTTTCCAGTCTCCAAAGAAGCATCGTTTTGGAAATGTTATGCAGGTCTGGATATAAATGTTTCTCTATCTGATACGTAGCTTATACTTATGAATTGAAAAAAGTTTCAGGATTTTTATAGGGGCATTTAAAAACGTGAGGTGGTTTGAAATATCCCCTCCTGATGTACATCATCTCATTTGAAAGAATGTATTCGATGGAAGCAAATGATCTACTGAAGAGTATTCTTCATCTTGTTTCCCATAATAATTTACAGCCTTATCTCATTTCTCGGAATGCTTTTCCAATTACAGCCAGCACTTGATCATTTGAGCACACGGCATTTTAGTTGAACAATTCTTATGGTGCTTTTACCTTTTACCTTGTTACCTGACCTGAGACTCTCCTCAGAAGTTGTAGTTGCTGACTTTGGAGTAGAGAGGAGAGATACTGAGGCTGTGCTGTTTCTGACTATTAAATTCTTAGATTTCATTGACTTCACTCTCTTTTAAAAAAAAAAAAATTTTTATTGGGATGTAGTTGCTTTAAAATTTTGTGTTATTTTGTGCAGTACAGCAAAGTGAATCAGTTCAGTTCAGTTGCTAAGTTGCGTCTGACTCTTTGTGACCCCATGGACTGCAGCACGCCAGACCTCCCTTTATATTACCAACTCCCGGAGCTTGCTCAAACTCATGTCCATCAACTCGGTGATGCCATCCAACCATCTCATCCTCTGTCATCCCCTTCTCCTCCCACCTTCAAACTTTCCCAGCATCAGGGTCTTTTCCAATGAGTCAGTTCTTCGCATTAGGTGGCCAAAGTATTAGAGTTTCAGCTTCAACATCAGTCCTTCCAATGAACACTCAGGACTCATCTCCTTTAGGATGGACTGGTTTGATCTATTTTCTGTCCAAGGGACTCTTTAGAGTCTTTTCCAGCACTACAGTTCAAAAGCATCAATTCTTCAGTGCTCAGCTTTCTTTATGGTCCAACTCTCACATCCGTACATGACTACTGGAAAAAGCATAGTTTTGACTAGACAAACCTTTGTCAGCAAAGTAAAATCTCTACTTTTTAATATGCTGTCTAGGTTGGTCATAGATTTTCTTCCAAGGAGCAACTGTCTTTTAATTTCATGGCTGCAATAACCACCTTCAGTGATTTTGGAGCCCAAGGAAATAAAGTCTGTGACTGTTTCCATTATTTCTCCATCATTTGTCATGAAGTGGTGGGACCTGATGCCATGATCTTAGTTTTTTGTATGTTGGGTTTTAAGCCAGGTTTTTCACTCTCCTCTTTCACTTTCATCAAGAGTCTCTTGGGTTCCTCTTCATTTTCTGCCATAAGGGTGGGGTCATGTGCATATCTGAGGTTATTGATATTTCTCCCAGCAATCTAGATTCCAGCTTGTGCTTCATCCAGCCCAGCATTTCTCATTATGTACTCTGCATATAAGTTAAATAAGCAGGGTGACATCATACAGCCTTGATGTCCTCCTTTCCCAATTTGGAACCAGTCTGTTGTTCCATGTCCAGTTCTAACTGTTGCTTCTTGACCTACATACAGATTTCTCAGGAGGCAGGTAACATGGTCTGGTATTTCCAACTCTTTAAAAATTTTCCACAGTTTGTTGTGATCCACAGTCAACGTTGTTATTGTATTCAGTGAAGCAAAAGTAGATGCTCTTCTGGAAATCTCTAGCTTTTTCTATGTTGCAACAGATGTTGACAGTTTGATCTCTGGTTCTTCTGCCTTTTCTAAATTCAGTTTGAACATCTGGAAGTTCTCAGTTCACATACTGTTGAAGCCTAGCTTGGAGAATTTTGAGCGTTACTTTGCTAGCGTGTGAGATGAGTGCAATTGTGCAGTAGTTTGAACATTCTTTGGCATTGCTTTTCTTTGGGATTGGAATGAAAACTGACCTTTTCCAGTCCTGTGGCTACTGCTGACTTTTCCAAATTTGCTGCAATATTCAGTATAGCACTTTAACAGCATCACCTTTTAGGATTTTAAATAGCTCAACTGGAATTCCATCACCTCCACTAGCTTTGTTCATATTGATGCTTCCTAAGGCCCACCTGACCTCTCACTTCAGGATGTCTGGCTCTAGGTGAGTGATCACATCATCGTGGTTATCTGGGTCGTGAAGATCTTTTCTTGTATAGTTCTTCTGTGTATTCTTGCAACCTCTTCTTAATGTCTTCTGCTTCTGTTAGGTCCATACCATTTCTACCCTTTATTTTGCCTTTCTTTGCATGAACTGTTCCCTTGGTATATCTAATTTTCTTGAAGAGATCTGTAGTCTTTCCCATTCTATTGTTTTCCTCTACTTCTTTGCATTGATCACTTAGGAGGATTTCTTATCTCTCCTTCCTATTCTTTGATGGAGAATGCAACTCTGCATTCAGATTGATATATCTTTCCTTTTCTCCTTTGCCTCTTGCTTGTCTTCTTTTCTCAGCTACTTGTATGACCTCTTCAGACAACCATTTTGCCATTTTGTATTTCTTTTTCTTGGGGATGGTTTTGATCACTGCCTCCTATACAATGTCATGAACCTAAATCCATAGATCCTGAGGCAGTCTGTCTATCAAATCTAATCCCTTGAATCTATCTGTCACTTCCACTGTGTGATCATAAGAGATTTGATTTAGGTCATACCTGAGTGGTCTAGTCGTTTTCCCTACTTTCTTCAATTTAAGTCTGAATTTGACAATAAGGAGTTCATGATCTGAGCCACAGTCAGTTCCCAGTCTTGTTTTTGTGGACTGTATAGAGCTTCTCCATCTTTGACGGCAAAAAATATAATCAATCTGATTCTTGTTTTGACCATATGGTGATGTCCATGTGTAGAGTCTTCTCTTGTGTTTTGGAAGAGGGTATTTTCTATGGCCAGTGTATTCTCTTGGCAAAACTGTGTTAGCCTTTGCCCTGCTTCATTTTGTACTTTAAGGCCAAACTTGTGTCTTATTCCAGGTATCTCTTCACTTGCCACTGTTGGATTCCAGTCCCCTGTGATGAAAAGGACATCTTTTTTTGTTGTTATTTCTAGAAAATCTTGTAGATCTTCATAGAACTGTTCAACTTTAGTTTCTTTGGCATTAATACTTGGGGCACATTCTTGAGTTACTATGATACTGGATGCTTTACCTTGGAAACAAACAGAAATCATTCTGTCATTTTTGAGACTGCACCCGAGTATTGCAATTTGCATTCTTTTGTCAACTCTGAGGACTACTCCATTTCGTCTAAGGAATTCTTGCCCACAGTAGTAGATGTAAGGGGCATCGGAATTAAATTCACCCATTCTGGCCCATTTTAGATCACTGATTCCTAAAATGTCGATGCTCACTCTTGCTGTCTCCTGTTTGACCACTTCCAATTTGCCTTGATTCATGGACTTAACATTCCAGGTTCCGATACAATATTGTTCTCTACAGGATCGGAATTTACTTTCATCACCTGTCACATCCACAGCTGGGTGCTGTTTTTGCTTTGGCTCAGCCTCTTCATTCTTTTCTGAGCTATTTCTCCACTTTCTCCAGTAGCATATTGGGCACCTTCCGACCTGGGGAGTTCATCTTTCAGTGTCCTATCTGTTTGTCTTTTCTTACTGTTCATGGGGTTCTCAAGGCACGAATACTGAACTGGTTTGCCATTCCTTTATCCAGTGGACCACATTTTGTCAGACCTCTCCACCATGACCCATCCATCTTGGGTGGCCCTATATGGCATGGCTCATAGTTTCTTTGATTTAGATAAGGCTGTGGTCCATGTGATCAGTTTGGTTAGTTTTCCATGATTGTGGTTTTCATTTTTGTCTGCCCTCTTATAGATAAGGACAAGAAGCTTCTGGAAACTTCCTGATGGGAGGGACTGGCTATGGGGGAATTTGAGTCTTGCTCTAATGGACGGGGCCATGCTCAGTAAATCTTTAATCCGATTTTCTTTTGATGATTGGGGCTGTGTTCTCTCTGTCTAGTTTGACCTGAGGGAGACGAACTCCTTCAAAAGGACTTATGCCAGCACACACCGTGGCTCCCTGGACTGTTGTATTCAGTGCCTCTGACCCCGCGGCCAGCCACTGTCAACCCACACCTCCTCTGGAGACTCCTGGACACTCATTCGTCTGGCTCAGTCTCTTGTGGGGTCACTGCTCCTTTCTCCTGGGTCCTGGTGTACACAAAGTTTTGTCTGTGCCCTCCAAGTGTCTGTTTCCCCAGTTCTGTAATCAAATCCCACTGGCTTTCAAAGTCACATTCCCTGGGGGTTCTCAGTCCCTTTCCCTGATCCCCAGGTTGGGGAATCTGTTGTGGGCTCTAGAACTTTTGCAACAGCTCAAGGAATTCTTTGATATAATACTCTCCAGTCTGTGGGTCGTCTGCTCGGTGGCTCTGCTACTGCTAAAGCCGCTTCAGTCGTTTCCAACTGTGTGTGACCCCATAGATGGCAGCCCACCAGGCTCCCCCGTCCCTGGGATTCTCCGGGCAAGAACACTGGAGTGGGTTGCCATTTCCTTCTCCAATGCATGAAAGTGAAAGTGAAGTTGCTCAGTCGTGTCCAACTCTTAGCGACCCATGGACTGCAGCCTACCAGGCTCCTCCGTCCATGGGATTTTCCAGGCAAGAGTACTGGAGCAGGGGGGGGGGGCATTGCCTTCTCTAGTGGCTCTTCTTGGTGGCTCTATGGTGAGGCTAATGGCGACCTCCTCTAAGAAGATTTATGCCACATGCAGCACCTCCCAGTTCTGTTGCAGCCAGAGCCCTTGTCACCACGGGAGGCCACTGCTGATCTGTGCCTCCACAGGAGACACTCAGACACTCAAAGGCAGGTCTGGCTTCGTCTCTCGTGGGGTCTTTGAGTCCTGGTGCACACAAGGTTTTATTTGAGCCCTCTGGGTGTCTCTGGTGGGTATGGAGTTTGATTCTAAACATGAATTCACCCCTCTTACAGTCTTGTTGGGGCTTCTCCTATGCCCTTGAATGTGGGATATCTTTCTTTGGTGGGATCCAACATTCTCCCATCAATGGTTGTTCAGCAGTGAGTTGCAATTTTGGAGTTCTCACAAAAGAAAATGAACACATGTCCTTCTAGTCCACCACCTTGGGACATTATAAGTGAATCAGCAATACGTATACATGTATCCCCTCATTTTTGGATTTCCTTCCCATTTAGGGCACCACGGAGCATTGAGTAGACTTCCCTGTGCCATACAGTATGTTCTCATTAGTTATCTATTTTATACACAGTGGTGAATATATATCAATCCCAGTCTCCCATTTCAATCCACATCGCCCCACGCCTTGGTGTCCATATGTTTGTTCTCTATATCTGTGTCTCTATTTTTGCTTTGCAAATAGATTCATTTGTACCATTTCCCTAGATTCCACATACATGCATTGATTTACAATATTTGTTTTTCTCTTTCTGATTTACTTCACTCTGTATGACAATCTCTAAGTCCACCCATGTTTCTGCAAATGACACAATTTCATTCCTTTTTATAGCTGGGTAATACTCCATTGGGCTTCCCTGATAGCTTAGTTGGTGAAGAATCCACCTGCAATGCAGGAGACCCCAGTTCGATTCCTGGGTCAGGAAGATCCTCTGGAGAAGGGATAGGTTACCCATTCTAGTATTCTTGGACTTCCCTTGTGGCTCAGCTGGTAAAGAATCTGCCTGCAATGTGGGACAGCTGGTTCAATCCCTGGGTTAGGAAGATTCCCTGGAGAAGGGAAGGGCTACCCACTCCAGTATTCTGGCCTGGAGAATTCCATGGACTATATAGTCCATGGGGTTTCAAAGAACCGGGCATGACAGTGGCTTTCACTTAGCTGAGCAATATTCTCTTGTATATATGTGCCACATCTTCTTTATCTCCCCTCTGTTGGTGGACATTTAGGTTGCATCTATGACCTGGCTTTTGTAAAACCACTGCAATGAACATCAGGGTATATGTATCTTTTGGAATTATGATTTTCTCCAGGTGGATTGGTGCAGCCACTATGGAGAACAGTGTGGAAGTTCCTTAAAAAGCTAAAAATTGAACTACCCTAAGATCCAGCAACCCTACTCCTGGGCATATACCCAGAGGAAACCATAATGCCAAAAGATATATGCATTCTAGTGTTTATTACAACACCATTTAAAATAGCCTCAGTCTCCTTTGAAGATTCTCTCAGTGACCTCTAAAAGTTGGAGCTCCCAGGCCTTGTCCTGGACTTCCTTTTCTTTGCTCTCTTTCTAAACATCTCCCCTCAGTTATCTCATTCATTTCCATGGCACTAAATGCAATTATATGCTACATATGACTTCAACATCTCCAGTTGTGACCTGTCTCTTAATCCCCAGATGTTTACATCTAATTGTTTACCAGATGCCAGCATTTAACTGTCTCTAGGGCATCTCAAATCTAGTCTGTTAAAAATGGAACTTTTGATCTCTCAACCAGCAAAATGTGTCCTTCCGTTTACCCGTTCATGTAAGCTAGAAAGCTGGCAGTCATTCTACATACTTCTCACTCTCTCTCCCCCAACTGTCATGCCCACTACCTGCCATATCCAACCAATCACTCTTTTCTATTTTTTTCTATCATATATAGTTCAAACTCATCCATCTCACCTACCCTGATTCCAGCTGCCGTTGTCTCTATTTAGAGCTACACATTGCCAGTCTGCTTCTGCCCTAACCCCCTCCAGTCTGCTCTCTAAATAACAGCCAGAGGCATCTTTTAAAAACAGAAGCCGGACTGTATTGCCTCTGCCGAGAACCTGTCATGCTTATCATACTGCGCTTCTTATCCGCGCTCCTCAGTCTCACGCTCTTTGCAGAATGACTCCTCAGCCGTGGTTCTGCCCGCATTCTTCAGCTGCTGCATCTGTTTCTTGAGCCCAGTGTTGAACTCAGTGCTATTTCGTTAGTTCAGCAAGTGTTTATTAAGCCCTTGAGTACCTGAACCAGGCTCTTGGTTAGATAATATGGCTTCAACGATATCCGTATTGCTTCAGGGACAGCAGAGTTGGGGTTACAACAAATATGTTCCAAGTGCGATATGAGAAATGCAACTATGCCTGTGTGCTCAGATGGGTCTGACTCCTCAACCCTTTGGACTGTAGCCGGAAATGCAAACCCAGGGATAACTGGATGATTAGGGAGGCAGATGGAGATGGATGGATATCCAATCTCAACTTGGTCTGGTACTGGGGCTTGGGAAGTGGGTGATATTTTCTAGCAAAGTAGTTAAAAGCTCAGACCAGATGGACTTAGAGCCAGGGCAGGTGAGAGTGTTCTTGGCCAGGGTGGGGAAGAATTTGCTGGGTTTAGAGGTGCTTTAATATTTTAGTTAGAGAGTCTTTTTTTTTTTTTTAAGTGAAATCAGCTGATACATTTGTACTTCTGTTAAAACTAAAGTGAGAACACCGGTTTTAGTTTCTTTGAATATGTTAATTCTGCTATACTAAGGGTGTTCTTTCCCTAAAAAGTTATTTCTAGCTAATTATCCTCACCAAGGAACTTAATCTGTCAGACTGTCGTGCTAATGTTCCTCACAATGGGGCTGCTTCAGTGAATAGAAACTGAGCTAATGGGGAAAATTAAATACTTAGAGGAGTTGATTATTTGGGGGTTCTCTTCCTAGGTGATAAATATTATCTGTATCATCAAAAAACATCTTCAAGTCTGGTGCTTGGGTTTAAAAGAGGGAAAAGGGCCCTGGATTTTTCTTTTCAATTGAAGTATACTTGATTTACAGTGTCATGTTAGTTTCTGGTGTACAGCACAATGATCCAGTTTTATATATATGTAGATGTATATATATATATATATATATTCTTTTCATGTTCTTTTCATTATGCTTTATTAGAGGATATTCAATATTGTTCCCTGTGCTATATGGTAGGACCTTGTTGTTTACTTTATATATAGTAGTTCATATCTGTTAATCCCAGACTCCTAATTTATCCCCCCCCCACTCCCTTTTGGTAACCATAAATCTATTTTCTATGTCTGTGAGTCTGTTTCTGTTGCCACTAACTTTCTGATCAGAAGTCACTGAAACCACAGTTATTAGTGCTTCCAAAATGTAATTGCTAGGGTTCATTGATGTGAGAGTTGGACTATAAAGAAAGCTGAGCGTCAAAGAATTGTTGCTTTTGAACTGTGGTGTTGACTCTTGAGAGTCACTTGGATAGCAAGGAGATCCAACCAGCCCATCCTAAAGGAAATCAGTCCTGAAAATTCATTGGAAGGACTGGTGCTGAAGCTGAAACTCCAATACTTTGGCCACCTGATGTGAAGAACTGACTCATTGGAAAAGACCCTGATGCTGGGAAAGATTGAAGTCAGGAGGAAAAAGGAATGACAGAGGATGAGATAGTTGGATGGCATCACTGACTCAATGGACATGAGTTTGAGTAAGCTCCGGGAGTTGGTGATGGACAGGGTGGCCTGGTGTGCTGCAGAGTCAGATATGAGTGAGTGACTCAACTGAACTGAACTGAAGGATTCATTTGATCTTTCCAACTTTCAGGGGGCAGAGAGCAAAGTGAGCTAGGGTCAACATGAAAGGAAGGGCCAACTTCTAAGATTGTATCCTATTAATAGTTAATCAAACTGTCATTTTCAATTTTATGTTTTCTGCTACATCAAAGCTATTTAGATAGAAACTTTAGAAAGAATATAATTTCTCAGGTTAGCCTGATACAACTTAGGTTTAAACTAAAGGGAGAAACTAAAACTCTCCAACAATAAAAAACTATATATAAAGTACAATGGTAGACAATTTTAAAGAATGTGTTATGTATGATAAAGAGTATGGTGCAGATTATACGTGGGTGTATTTATGATTTGTATGTGAAATTTCATTATTTGGATGGTTCTGGTAGTTGATTAAAGGGTAAGTTATTTTCAGGTGTGCAGTAATTACTTATTCTATGTAACTTTCTTCTCTTTAGTGGCATGACACACATCTTATTTGCCTTTGTGCACTCAGGGCCTAGAACAGGGCTTGGAATAAAGCAAGTTGTTGATGAACAAAAGCTCCTATGTTCAGTACCTCTTCCTATGTAAGGAGATGGATGCACATTTAGCACAGAATGATTATCTTAATGTCCAATTCAGAAAGAAAATGGTGATGGCTTTAAGAAGCTTATTGCATCTTAGATGCATTATTTTGCTCTTAAAAAAATCCTTGCAGTTTACAAGATTTAAAAAATCTTGAAAATATTGCAAGTACAGTACCAGGATTCTATGACTTCAAATATCACTTTGTTCAACCTGTGAAGTCTTTCAAAATGTCTATTTTTTTTGAAGCTTAATAAATTGTAGAGCTATCTGACAGGATCTATAAGCCCACAAACTATAATTCAAGTGGGTATTTTATAGGAATCATTGATAATAACTAAAAGAAGTTTGTCGAAAAAAGGGCTTCCCTGGTGACTCAGAGGTTAAAAGCATCTGCCTGCAATGCGGGAGACCCGTGTTCGATCCCTGAGTCAGGAAGATCCACTGGAGAAGGAAATGGCAGCCCACCCCAGTATTCTTGCCTGGAGAATCCCATGGATGGAGGAGCCTGGTGGGCTACAGTCCATGGGGTTCTACAAGTCGGACACAACTGAGCAACATCACTTCTTCAAGTGAAGAAAGGGTTAAGGTATATTAGTAGCACAGTTTTTATGAACTTCTGTAGACTACTAGGTGCTCTTTTAAGAATTTAAAATTCATGAGTAAACAAAATGTATTTAAAGCTTCTCTGATATATTGAAGTTTATAGTCTATGAGGAAGGTGGGGCAGGAAGGCAGACAATAAAAAAAATATCATGTACCATGTTTGAAGTCCATATGTATACGCAATGGGTATAGAGAAGGTAAGAGGCAGAGTGGGTTGTAAGTTTCAATAAGATAGATTTGGCAGACCTCAGTGAGAAAACGCCATTCAAATCAAGACTAAACGGAGATGAGGGAGTTAGCCTGGAGGCCATCTGGAAAAAATGCCTCTAGGCAGAAGAGCGAGCCATGCTAGGGCTGTAACCGTAAGCAGCTGGCATGTTCGAACCATGAGTAGGACAGTGTGGTGGAGTAAAATATTTGAAGTGATTTCTTAAACCAAGTGTGTGCAATAATTTTAAGGTATTTTTAAATAATAGGAAGTGTTATCTTTAAAGGTCCACAGAAATGGTCAGTCATTGACCCAAGATGACATTTACCTAGTGTCCAAGTTCGATCTCAGATCAAAATCCAACTATCATCATAAGCTACAAGGATCAAAGAGTAACATTTCCTTGCTACACAGATGGAAATCTTCTTATTGCCACAGAGATGAACTCCCCACTATCAAATACACACAAACTACATCTCTACGCAGTGTGAGAGAGAAAAGAAAAGGAAGATTAGCTTGTCCAAGTATTGATATAAATGCAGTAAATAACTCTAGCTGTATTGTAAAAGGATGTTAACATCTCTACGGCACAAAAACATTAACAAATATTCTTCTTCCCAGAAAACAGCTAATGTCTTCCTAGAAAAAAAGATACACATAGGCTCCAAATTGTTCTCCAGGTGGGTATGAATGATCCACCATTATTTATACTTGCTCACAGCACTCCATTTGTCATCCATCTTTGAGCTGGAATTGTGAACATAAAAATAATCAACATTTTCCACCAGCTGCAGAACGTAATCTGTACTTTTAGCTCGTTTCCTCAGTGCTTCCTGCAGGGGTTCCATCTGCTTGGTGTACCTTGTTTCTCCACACGTGATTGAAGCTGCTTATGCCACCTGAGCTGCATACATAGCCAGCATAATGGAAGGGCTCAAACCATCACAGCCCCCCGCGGTGAAACGGCCTTTACAGTTTCAGGGTCCAGGTTACACAAGTGCTCTTAATACGCACACAAAATGTATTTGGGGAGAAGAGCTCAAACCATCACAGCCCCCCGTGGTGAAACGGCCTTTACAGTTTCAGGGTCTAGGTTACACAAGTGCTCTTAATACGCACACAAAATGTATTTGGGGAGAAGAGCTCAAACCATCACAGCCCCGTGGTGAAACGGCCTTTACAGTTTCAGGGTCCAGGTTACACAAGTGCTCTTAATACGCACACAAAATGTATTTGGGGAGAAGAGCTCAAACCATCACAGCCCCCCGTGGTGAAACGGCCTTTACAGTTTCAGGGTCTAGGTTACACAAGTGCTCTTAATACGCACACAAAATGTATTTGGGGAGAAGAGCTCAAACCATCACAGCCCACCGTGGTGAAACGGCCTTTACAGTTTCAGGGTCTAGGTTACACAAGTGCTCTTAATACGCACACAAAATGTATTTGGGGAGAAGAGCTCAAACCATCACAGCCCCCGTGGTGAAACGGCCTTTATAGTTTCAGGGTCTAGGTTACACAAGTGCTCTTAATACGCACACAAAATGTATTTGGGGAGAAGAGCTCAAACCATCACAGCCCCCCGTGGTGAAACGGCCTTTACAGTTTCAGGGTCTAGGTTACACAAGTGCTCTTAATACGCACACAAAATGTATTTGGGGAGAAGAGCTCAAACCATCACAGCCCCCCGTGGTGAAACGGCCTTTACAGTTTCAGGGTCTAGGTTACACAAGTGCTTCTAATCACACGAAACGCCACACAAAATGTATTTGGGGAGAAGAGCTCAAACCATCACAGCCCCGTGGTGAAACGGCCTTTACAGTTTCAGGGTCCAGGTTACACAAGTGCTCTTAATACGCACACAAAATGTATTTGGGGAGAAGAGCTCAAACCATCACAGCCCACCGTGGTGAAACGGCCTTTACAGTTTCAGGGTCTAGGTTACACAAGTGCTTCTAATACGCACACAAAATGTATTTGGGGAGAAGAGCTCAAACCATCACAGCCCCCGTGGTGAAACGGCCTTTACAGTTTCAGGGTCTAGGTTACACAAGTGCTCTTAATACGCACACAAAATGTATTTGGGAGAAGAGCTCAAACCATCACAGCCCCCGTGGTGAAACGGCCTTTACAGTTTCAGGGTCCAGGTTACACAAGTGCTCTTAATACGCACACAAAATGTATTTGGGGAGAAGAGCTCAAACCATCACAGCCCCCGTGGTGAAACGGCCTTTACAGTTTCAGGGTCTAGGTTACACAAGTGCTCTTAATACGCACACAAAATGTATTTGGGGAGAAGAGCTCAAACCATCACAGCCCACCAAAATGTGGTGAAACGCCTTTACAGTTTCAGGGTCTAGGTTACACAAGTGCTCTTAATACGCACACAAAATGTATTTGGGGAGAAGAGCTCAAACCATCACAGCCCCCCGTGGTGAAACGGCCTTTATAGTTTCAGGGTCTAGGTTACACAAGTGCTCTTAATACGCACACAAAATGTATTTGGGGAGAAGAGCTCAAACCATCACAGCCCCCCGTGGTGAAACGGCCTTTACAGTTTCAGGGTCTAGGTTACACAAGTGCTCTTAATACGCACACAAAATGTATTTGGGGAGAAGAGCTCAAACCATCACAGCCCACCGTGGTGAAACAGGGTCTAGGCCAAGTACAGTTTCAGGGTCTAGGTTATCACAAGTGCTTTAAGTTTACGTTACACACAAAATGTATTTGGGGAGAAGAGCTCAAACCATCACAGCCCACCGTGGTGAAACGGCCTTTATAGTTTCAGGGTCTAGGTTACACAAGTGCTCTTAATACGCACACAAAATGTATTTGGGGAGAAGAGCTCAAACCATCACAGCCCACCGTGGTGAAACGGCCTTTATAGTTTCAGGGTCTAGGTTACACAAGTGCTCTTAATACGCACACAAAATGTATTTGGGGAGAAGAGCTCAAACCATCACAGCCCCCCGTGGTGAAACGGCCTTTATAGTTTCAGGGTCTAGGTTACACAAGTGCTCTTAATACGCACACAAAATGTATTTGGGGAGAAGAGCTCAAACCATCACAGCCCCCCGTGGTGAAACGGCTTTACAGTTTCAGGGTCTAGGTTACACAAGTGCTCTTAATAAATGTATTTGGAGAGAAGAGCTCAAACCATCACACAAAATGTATTTGGGGAGAAGAGCTCAAACCATCACAGCCCCCCGTGGTGAAACGGCCTTTACAGTTTCAGGGTCTAGGTTACACAAGTGCTCTTAATACGCACACAAAATGTATTTGGGGAGAAGAGCTCAAACCATCACAGCCCCCCGTGGTGAAACGGCCTTTATAGTTTCAGGGTCTAGGTTACACAAGTGCTCTTAATACGCACACAAAATGTATTTGGGGAGAAGAGCTCAAACCATCACAGCCCCCCGTGGTGAAACGGCCTTTATAGTTTCAGGGTCTAGGTTACACAAGTGCTCTTAATACGCACACAAAATGTATTTGGGGAGAAGAGCTCAAACCATCACAGCCCCCCGTGGTGAAACGGCCTTTATAGTTTCAGGGTCTAGGTTACACAAGTGCTCTTAATACGCACACAAAATGTATTTGGGAGAAGAGCTCAAACCATCACAGCCCCGTGGTGAAACTGCCTTTACAGTTTCAGGGTCTAGGTTACACAAGTGCTTCTAATACGCACACAAAATGTATTTGGGGAGAAGAGCTCAAACCATCACAGCCCACCGTGGTGAAACGGCCTTTACAGTTTCAGGGTCTAGGTTACACAAGTGCTTCTAATACGCACACAAAATGTATTTGGGGAGAAGAGCTCAAACCATCACAGCCCACCGTGGTGAAACGGCCTTTATAGTTTCAGGGTCTAGGTTACACAAGTGCTCTTAATACGCACACAAAATGTATTTGGGGAGAAGAGCTCAAACCATCACAGCCCACCGTCAGGTGAAACGGCCAAAATGTATTTATAGTTTCAGGTCTTTATAGTTTCAGGTCTAGGTTACACAAAATGTGCTCTTTTAGTTTACTAGGTTACACACACAAAATGTATTTGGGGAGAAGAGCTCAAACCATCACAGCCCACCGTGGTGAAACGGCCTTTATAGTTTCAGGGTCTAGGTTACACAAGTGCTCTTAATACTCAAACCACAAAATGTATTTGGGGAGAAGAGCTCAAACCATCACAGCCCCCCGTGGTGAAACGGCCTTTACAGTTTCAGGGTCTAGGTTACACAAGTGCTCTTAATACGCACACAAAATGTATTTGGGGAGAAGAGCTCAAACCATCACAGCCCACCGTGGTGAAACGGCCTTTATAGTTTCAGGGTCTAGGTTACACAAGTGCTGAAACGGCCTTTATAGTTATACGCACACAAAATGTATTTGGGGAGAAGAGCTCAAACCATCACAGCCCCCGTGGTGAAACGGCCTTTATAGTTTCAGGGTCTAGGTTACACAAGTGCTCTTAATACGCACACAAAATGTATTTGGGGAGAAGAGCTCAAACCATCACAGCCCACCGTGGTGAAACGGCCTTTATAGTTTCAGGGTCTAGGTTACACAAGTGCTTTTAATACGCACACAAAATGTATTTGGGGAGAAAAGCCATGACACCATAAATTTCTAATAATTTACATTATCTCAGCAGGATCATAACCATTGAGAAAAACCTTCTAAACAAAACAATGGCTTATGAAATGAATGGTCTTTTTTAAGCTTGACTACCTGCACAATTGATGAAATTTTTGTGTAGATCATCCTACAAATGACCAAAAAATGAAACAAAAACAACAACAAAAAAGTATAGCCTACCATCATTAGAACCTAATTTGTATAACTTATTAATACTTCAGGTAAACTGTGTAAGAAACTGTTTTGTGACTTATGCAGTAAAGCACACACAGATCATGTAACGTGACCGGTATTTCCTAGATTACTACTTCTGCAAATCTGGAATTCCTCTAACGTTTACCTGAAATAAGGTACCTGTTAGTTGCTTGTTTTGATATGAAGTATTTCTAATTTATGCCCAACATCCAAATTAAGAATATAACATCAAATATCCGTAATCCTATTCCCCTTGGCATGTTCCATATTTTAGAGGAAAAGCTTCCAGCTATTCCCTGTTGAGTATGATGTTAGCTGTGTGCTTGTTGTATATGACTTTGGAGAGAGGGTTTTAAAAATATGTCAGGAGTCACCTGGTGGCCCAATGGTTAAGAATCTGCCTGCCAGTGCGAGGGACACCGGTTGATCCCTGATCAGGGAAGATCCCACATGCCACGGTGCAAGTAGAGCCTGTGATCCACAACAGGAAAAGGCACCATAATGAGAAGCCCATGCCCCACAGCCGGAGAAAGCCCGTGTGCCGTAGTGAGGACGCAGTGCCGCCAAAAGAATAATAAAATAAAAAATAGCTACCCAGAAACCTAAATAGCTACTTGCACATGACTTAGCAACAGGACAGCTGTTAAAAAATTTAAAAATGAAAATGTCACAATATAAGTGAATCTTCTCTCTCTGAAGCTTTCCAGCACCCACACCATCAGGATCTGCCAGACCTTTCAACCCATACACAGTTGTTACGACTGCAATCTTATACTTCACTGTCCCAGACCCTTCAATTTCCAATCAATTAGGATCCCATTTACTGAACTCTTTTGTCCCCAAGATATTTGGCCTGAGTTGTAAGACGAGTAACGTTGCTGTTACCACCATCGTCATATGGCTCATCCCTATTAAATTAACCTTCTTGATTCACTGAAAATACCTTGTCCTCTGGTCCCTTCATGGCTTTCCAAAGCTTTCCATGTGAGCTCTCAGGACCCTGTGCATAGATCTGTTTCAGCACCTGTTTGCAATTTGTAATTTCAAGCTTAATGTTTTCTCTCCTCCTCTGCACTACAAGCTTGTTGAGGTCAGGACCTCAGGTCTCTTTTATCCTTGTGCTTCCAGAACGTAGCATGGTGCTAAAATATAAAAAACTGAGTAGTGATTTATGAATGTGTGCATGATTGAGTTGTATTACTGCTTTATGACATTTTTTCCTCATGTAATAGCATATATTATTGTCATTTAAAACAATACTTAAAAAGTCTAAAATAATGTCTATATAGTCCTCTGCTCCCTGAAAATTAATGGGATGATGTGGGGAACACAACAAAAGTTTTGACATGTCACCAAGCATATCACCACGAGGTTAAAGATACGGTAGTGAAAAGAGCATTAAATGCCAGAATTAGGGGACAGAGTTTCCATTATTTTGCTACTAACTCTTTGTATTCATATTGTTAAGCCACTTACTTCCGACACTTGATTTCTTTTTTTTTTTTTAATTGAAGTACAGTTGATTTACAATTTTGTGGTTAATTTTAGGTGTATAGCAAAATGATATTCATATATATATATATATGAATATATACATATATGGGCTTCCCAAGTGGCTTAGTGGTAAAGAACCCACCTGCCAGTACAGGAGATACAGGAGACATGGGTTTGATCCCTGGGTCAGGAAGATCCCCTGGAGAAGGGAATGGCTACCCACTCCAATATTCTTGCCTAGAGAATCCCATGGGCAGAGGAGCCTGGTGGGCTACAGTCCATAGGTTCACAATTTGAATATATACACATATAAAAATATATATATATGCATATAGGGCTTCCTATATGCATATAAAAATATATATGTATATATACATATATACTGCTTGCCAATGCAGGAGACATAAGAGATGTGAGTTTGATACCTGGCTTGGGAAGATCTCCTGGAGGAGGGCACGGCAACCCATGCCAGTATTTTTGCCTGGAGAATCCCACGGACAGAGGAGCCTGGTGGGCTACAGTCCATAGTGTTGAAAAGAGTCAGACATGACTGAAGAGATTTACCACACATGCACACACACATATAAATACATATATACCTTTTTAGATTATCTTCCATTATAGTTATAAGATATTGAATAGAGTTCCCTGTGCTACAGAGTACATCTCTGTTGTCTATATTATATATATTAGCGTATCCGTTAATCCAGTACTCCCAGTTTATTCCTTCACCTTTTTCCCCTTTGGTAGCCATAGGTTTGTTTTCTGTCTTGGTGAGTCTGTTTCTGTTTATAAATAAGTTCATTTGTATTACTTTTTTAGATTCCACATATAAGTTATATCATATGATATTTGTCTTTGTCTGACACTCCACACAGTATGATAATTTCTAGGCCCATCTGTGTTGCTGCAGATGGCAATATTTCGTTCTCTTTATGGCTAAGTAATATCCCGCTGTCTGAGTGTATACACACACAATATAGACACACGTCTTCTTTATCCATTCATCTGTTGATGGACATTTAGTTCGTTTCCATGTCCTGGCTTTTGTAAATAGCGCTGCTGTGAGTATTGAGTTACATGTGTCTTTTTGAATTAGACTTTTTATCTCTTCTGGATATATGTGCAGGAGTAGGATCGTAGGATCTTGTGGTAGCTCTATTACATTCGCTTTCTTAATCTCTAATAGAAGAGAGTCAAAATGGATACTCTCTAAAATGCCATTATATTGATACTATGTAGAGATCAAAATTTTTCATATGAGAACATGGTTTCCTTTGAATGGTAAGTCTCTTTCCTTGGCTATGTTCTACTATAAGCCTACAAACATTTCTTATTAATTCAGTTCTTATTAATGCTATAGCATTTCATTGGAGAGCCTTGCTCGTATTTTCTTCACGGCTGAAGTTCAATTGTTGATTTACTGAATCAGGATAATAGCTATCAAGACTTTGTGCCCAAAGAAAGCCACAGACTAATTTATCAGATGCAGTTTATGAGATAGAGGAGAACTTTAAGGTAATTTATAATATAATATTCCCTATTTTTAGAGATCATTTCAGAGTTAATATGAGTAAAGTTATGAAAATCTCTCATTAACAAATTGGTCCCTAATCAAAACCATGATACTGTTTGAAAATGAGAAACACTTAGATGCAATTGCAGATGTATAGGAGACAATTTTTTTTTTCTACTGGATTTAGCTCAGATTGGACTTTAATTAAAATGTTCTGTATAAACACCTGCTCTATACTGTGAACTTCAGATTACAGATGGATAACATGGAAAAGAGTCAAACAACAATTATACACATGATGGGGAAGCTGGTTATATTCTAGAAGGAATAATTCTTTGCTTTTTTCACTGGTCATTGTTGAGCTTTATCAACCCATGGTCATAACTCCAGCCGTATGAAGAACTGAGTCCACATGAAGTGAGTTACTTGAGAATTACAGTTAGTTAGGATAAGGAATTCCCTGGTGACTCAGACAGTAAAGCTTCTGCCTACAGTGTGGGAGACCTGGGTTCGATCCCTGGGTCAGGAAGATCCTCTGGAGAAGGAAATAGCAACCCACTCCAGTACTTTGTCTGGAAAATCCCATGGGATGGAGGAACATGGGAGGGTACAGTCCATGGGGTCGGTCGCAAAGAGTCAGACATGACTGAACGACTTCACTTTCTTTCACTTAGGATAAGGATATGGGGGTCACCGATAGAGGTAGCAGAGGGACCTTTCTAACATACATGTGTCAACATCACTAAGCAGAGTCATCCTGAAGACCCTGTAATTGCCAAGGAGAGGAATGTGTCCATAGTATGTTTCATATGTGCCCCAGTTTTGAACATATTATTCAATTCACTATATTTAAAACAATATACAATGTTACAGTTTTTAAATATGTAATTACACAATGAGATAGATACTAAGGACTCAGTAATCACAAAGGCCATTTTCATAACACACTAATCCAAAAAGAGTATTTGAGACACACTAGTTTTTCAATTGCTTCTTCATGAAAACGGAACAGTGGCAGAAATTTAGAAGTTTCCATGCACAGTGGTTTCTATTTGCATTACATATGTATTCTGATAATACATACTGTCTAAACACACTGTGAATATGGGAATAAGATTTTCGATTTTTCCACCTATGATACTGGCAAAAAAAAAATCTACACAGCATAACTTTCTTCTAGATGCTGGATATCTGCAAAATTGTAATATCCATTTGTCATTTAAGATTTAACAGCTCCAAAGGAGCCATGCAACATGTAATGCACAAGCGTTAAAAAATAACTTGCAAGATGCATCAACAGTAATTGTTTTGTGCTATCAAAATAGAGCTTATATATTACCTTTTATAATGCCATGACACTATAAAAAGTTTTAAATCTTTATAAAGATATACTATTGTCAAGCCCTTCTGAAGTATAATTTTACTGAAGCAAACAATAGTGTGTCAAAAATAAGTTAAAGCAAAGTACTTTCACTTGCTTCAAACCTTCCAAAGCCAGTGGCTTTCCATCTAACTGTAAGATCACCATCCCCTCATCCTCGTTACATTCCTGCCTTCGACTTCTGCCGCTCCCCCCTTCCTCACTCACCAGTCTCCTTGAATACCAAAATAACATCAGAAATATTCTTGAATTAGAATATTTTCATTCCCTCTGTCTTGTTTTCCCCAGACATCAACACGGCTTGCTGAACAGCTACCTTATTTATTCAAATGTCACTTTTTCAGGGCTTTATGGTTTCCTCTCTGTTTACAAATGCAGTCCCCATCATGCGTGCACGTGTGCATGTGTGCTCAGGTCATGCCCTACTCTTTGGGACCCCATAGACAGTAACCCTCCAGTTTCCCCTCTCCATGGAATTGAGCAGGCAAGAATACTGGAGTGGGTTGCCATTTCCTTCTCCAGGGGACAGTCCCGATACGCACAGCCTACCCTTCCCTTCTCAATCAGTTTTTCTCCTCATCATTATCACTGGCGAATAGTAGTGATGATATATGTAGAAGAATACATATATATGTATATGTGCTGTGTGCTGTGCTAAGTCACTTCCGTTGTGTCTGACTCTGCAACCCTGTGGACTGTAGCCTGCCTGGATCTTCTGTCCATGGGATTCTCCAGGCAAAAATACTGGAGTAGATTGCTGTGCCCTCCTCTAGGGGATCTTCCTGACTGAGGGATCAAACCCACGTCTCCTAAGTCTGCTGCACTGGCAGGCAGGTTCTTTACCGCTTGCACCACCTGGGAAGTGGTGCGTATGTATATGTAATATATATAAATAATGTATGTATATAATATATATGCATAGATATTGGAGGAGGAAATGGCAACCCACTCCAGTATTCTTGCCTAGAGAATCCTGTGGGCTGCTGTAAATGGGGTCGCACAGAGTCAGACATGACTGAAGCGACTTAGCATGCATGCATGCATTGGAGAAGGGAATGACAACCCACTATAGAATTCTTGCCTGGAGAATCCGAGACAGAGGAGCCTGGTGGGCTGCCATCTATGGGGTCACACAGAGTTGGACACGACTGAAGCGACTTAGCAGCAGCATGCATGTATATGCATATGTATTCTTTTAATTTTGCTTATTATCTGTTTTCTTTACCCTACTAGAATGTAAGAACGTAAATTGCAAAAAATTTACGCTTTTTTTTTTTTTTTTTTGCTGCGTTTTCTTTGCTGCCTAGATCTAGTATTTGTCATATAATAGTTACATGATATTGGAGAAGGAAATGGCAATCCACTCCAGTGTTCTTGCCTGGAGAATCCCAGGGACGGAGGAGCCTGGTGGGCTGCTCTCTATGGGGTTGCACAGAGTCGGACACGACTGAGGCGACTTAGCAGCAGGTACATGATAATATTTGCTGAATGAATGAGTAGCCTATAAAACAAATATAAAGGTATGATGTACAGGGTTTTGATGATGAAGTATGTGGGCTGACATGGCTAGAACTAAAATTTAGAGTCAAGAAGTCACCAGGACCAAAATGTTAGAACACTTCGTTCTCACAAGTGTTAGGACACTGCTACAGGACAAGGCTCTTGGTAAAGATTCATTTTAAAAAAAGAAAGAAAGGAAGAAAAGAAGGGAGAAAGGATAAAGTAAGTGGTGATAAACATCTGAGAATTCTGTGCCACAGACTGATTGTAGCAGTAGAGAGATAGAAGTTACCTAATTCAATTAATGGATTTTTAATTATGTGAAGGTAAGTCTGCAGGTCTGTATGTAAATGAGTTTGTTTTCAGAGTCATGTCAGAAAGTGACAGAAATACCAAAATATATTGTGGCTTTTCTTGCCATATCAGAGTAGTTCAAAGAAGACAGTTCTGATCAGCCCAAAGATAAGCCTGGAAAATTAATTATCCCGTAGAAAATGACTACAAGGACACCATAACTGAACTTCTTTTAACTGATTTAAGAATAGCAAGCTGGAAAGTCATCTGATAAAGAGGCATGTTGTAATAGCTGAAGGGAAATTCTGGCTCAGAGGGGTGAAGTGGCCTGTCTACAGTCTCTTGGGGTAGTCTCCACAGAACTTGAACTAAAGTGATTTTAAAAGTTCCTGTTGTTGTTGTGTCACTAAGTCGTGTCCAACTCTTTGCAACCCCATGGACTGCAGCATGCCATGTTCCCCTGTCCTTCACTATCTCCTGAAATTTGCTCAAGTTCATGTCCATTGATTCAGTGATGCTATCTAACCATCTCATCCTCTGCTGTCCTCTTTACTGCCTGCCCTCAATCTTTCCCAGCATCAGGGGCATCAGGTGGTCAAGGTATTGGAGCTTCAACTTCAGCATTAGTCCTTCCAATGAATATTCAGGGTTGATTTTCTTTAGGATTGACTGGTTTGATCTCCTTGCTGTCCAAGGGCTCAAGAGTCTTCTCTAGAATCACAGTTTCAAAGCATGAGTTCTTTGGCATTCAGCCTTCTTTATGTTCCAACTCTCACATCTCTACATGACTACTGGGAAAAACTATAGCTTTGATTATACAGACCTTTGTCAGGAAAGTGATGTCTCTGCTCTCTAATATGCTGTCTAGATTTATCATAACTGTACTTCCAAGGAGCATGTGTCTTTCAATTTCATTGCTGAAGTCACCATCCTCAGTGATTTTGGAGCCCAAGAAAATAAAATGTCACTGCTTCTACTTTTTCCCCTATTATTTTCAGATCAAATGTTTGTATTCTATTTATTTTTATTGGTTCATTCTTCTAGTCAACTAATGTTTTTGAATTCCTGTGCTCAGTTGCTATGTTGTGTCCAACTCTGTGACCCCATGGACAGTAGCCCACCAGACTCAGACTCTGTCCATGGGATTCCTAGGCAAGAATACTGGAGTGGGTTGCCATTTCCTTCTCCAATGGATTTGAAGCCATACTATGTGCCAATTATCACTGTAAGCTTGGTGCATATAGCATTGAAAAGAATCCCTGCTTTCTTTCCTTCTCATGGAGGCAGTCAGATATTTTAAAAAATAATTTAAATGTGCCCTAAGATAGAGATAAATGCTATGGATAAAAACAAAGCTGAGCAGGTAGATGGAGAGCAGCTGTGGTGGGGGTGGGACTCAGGGAAGGAAACATCATCAGTGGAGCTCAGAGCTGGAGAAGGAGGGGGTCAGAGGAGGTCTGAGCAAAGATGGCTCTAGACGCAGGAAAGAGCCAGTGCGAGTCTCCAAGGAGGGGCCTGCGTGACCTGTTTGAGGAGTGCAAAGGAGGTCTGCATGATCAGAGCCAAAGGAACAAGCGGTAGGGCTGCAAGCAAGAGCCAGACCTCCGCCAGCCTTTGGCTACTCTAAGAAATGGACTTTGTGAATAAGACCAGATACCGTGTAAGGACTCGCAGCTGTCAGAAGCTGACTTGTACTTGAAATCAGCAAGGCTGTTTGTTGAAGGTAGACATGAAGGGACAAGGTCGGGAAGAGGGGACCGGTTAAAGGTCATTGTGGGATGTGCAAGTGAGGGGCCCAGGCTTGGACCCCAGCAGTCGTGGGTGCGGGGTGAGGAGTGCCCAATTCTGAATAATGACTGAAGGTGGAGCACGTGGACATCACTGACAGGGTGCAGGAGGAGACGGAAGAAGGGGGCTTTTCTCCCAGAACTGGAAGAATGGAGCTCCCATCTCCTGAAATAGGAAGACCACAAGAGGGGCAAGTTCAGGATGTTTCTCTCAATCTAAAGCTCTCTGCCTGTCTCTTTTTGACTCTGTGTGTGTGAGTGTGAGTGTCTCTCACTGTCTTCCTTTGTAATTTATCCCTCGGCTGTTGAAAGACTGGATTGTGTGATGTATACAGTTTTCCACAATGTGGATGTTGCTGTTTCCGTTTGGTGCCGTTTAACATCTACCCCTTCCCCTCTGTTTTCTAGAAATTGGCAGGTAGGTCTATAAACTTGGTGAAATTCATGTCTGAGTTTTATCCGCACCCCTCCACCTGTAGTGCGGTACACCTGCCCCCACCTCCAGAGCCCCAGGGACACATCTCTGGTTTCACTTGTTGGTTATATTTGCAGCCATGAATAATCCTTCTTAGACCCTAACTTGTTAGAACTTACCAAATGATGACACTCTTATAATTTGGCCTTCGTTTATGGGCTGAAATATTTCCACAAAAGGAGCATTTAGTTACTTTAAGATTCATATAACTAAGGTAGACTAAATGCTGGATTCTTTGCCTTTATTTACCAGTCTTCAAAATAATGAATTAGTTACATAACACATTCCAAACTTTAAACATTTCATTTTTGTGAACTCATGGGATTAAATATATTTGATGTATTTTAATTTATTGCAGGAAATTCTTATTGATTTTTTTTTTTTTTTTTTGGCCTTGGAGAATTTTTGTACCACACTTTGTCTCCAATAGTTTGTTTCTGAAGTGACAGCTTGTTCCAGACTCCTCTTAGCCATCTCCAGTCCTGGAATCGGACATTTCTCTAGGATCCTTGTTTTCTCTTAATGGAAAATGGTATTGAGTGATGACAACTGTTGCCAGAAGTTGGTCGTTGTTTGGAGAGTTTTTTCAGTGGAAAGAACTAGGGCATATTTTTAAAAAGATAACATCATCATCATAGGTTCATAGTGATGCTTCTAATTCAAATGCATAACTTTGTAGGATTTTAATTTAATCTCATTAATCTTCTAGATGCTTCTCCTTTTCACATATTGAAATTTTCAGGGTTCAAAACACCAAGATAATTACTGATTTGCATCATTCCACATGTATAGAGCATTTCAATAACAGAGCAGGCAGTGTCTAATTTTACCTGAAAGGTCAGGGTGAGAAGAACATTTGTTGACAAAATGAGGATGCATATTCTGATTACAGCAAACAAAGCTCCAGAGGCTAGAGAGCATGTAGCTCATTTAGGAGGTAGTAGAGATTGTTTTACAGGAGGAATGAAGAGTTACAGCGTTGGGAAGGCATTGGAACACAGTAGCCTTATGTCCAATGCTGCAGGTTTTAAAGCATCCCACCAGATACTCAGGCTGTTTGTTTTAAGACGATAGCTTGTGTTTGTTTTTAATAAAAGAAATATTACTTTGTCAATATACACAGAACTTAGGTGTGAGGAGCGTTATTTTAATGATTACTATCCTTAAAGATTAACCCAAAGATTGAAGGCAGGAGGAGAAGGGGACGGCAGAGGATGAGATGGTTGGATGGCATCACCGACTCAATGGACATGAGTTTGAGCACGCTCCGGAAGCTGGTGATGGACAGGGAAGCCTGGCGTGCTGCAGTCCATGGGGTCGCAAAGAGTCGGACACGACTGAGCGACTGAACTGAACTGAATCCTTAACTCTGTTCTATATCTGTTCATAGAAACCAACCAGTGAAAAGTGCAGCTCCGTTATTTTCTGACTTTTGAAGATGCACTTCATACTAATGACCCATCGTCCTGCCCTTTTTCTCCCCACAGAGGACAAAGTATGGACCATCGTGTCTCACGATTTGCAGATGCAGACGACGGTGGTGGGCTACAACCCAGAAAAATACTCGGTAACGCAGCTCATATACAGCGCCTCCATGGACCAGATCAGCGCCATCACCAGCAGCGCCGAGTACTGTGAGCAGTATGTCTCCTATTTCTGCAAGATGTCGAGGTTGTTGAACACCCCAGGTAGGCTGAAAATGGAGTGTTACTTTTAATTACTATCTCGGCTGGTGTTTGGAATTACCGAAACAATCCAACAGGTGTGGCTTATTATCTGAACAGTCCAGTCTTCAAAGTGCAGGCAGCTGTGAAAGAATAAACCCACTTGGTTTGTTTTCTGGAGAAGGAAGTTAAGAACATATAGTTTTTGTTATTAAAAAAATCCATTGTTTCTTAGAGTTTTTCAGTTTTATATGCATACATGTATGCGTGTGAATGCTTCTAGTGCATAATTACCAGTATTTGCTTTGGGCAAAAGTTTGTGAGAGTTCCTTGTGAACTTTCAAGTAATTCCCTTTGAGTTCTTCAGCTGTCTGTAATGTACAGATGAGAGAATTCCAAAGGCTGTCTGCAGGTAAATAGCATATAGAATAGTGACAGAATTTAGAGCTCTTCATTGTCTGTAGTCATTTAATAGTATCTGTTGGTCTCAGGAAGTCTACCTTTGTTGTTGTTGTTGTTTGCTTATTTGTATTTTTTTCCATGATGGCTTATTTTAACAATGCTTAAGGATTTATATGTGTGTGTTGGGGCTAAAGAAAATTGGAGAATTTATAAAGGATGTATTGGAAATATCTTTACCACAAAAGACATATACTTTGGGATTCTTGGCAGTATATTCAATATGTTGACAGCAACCTAATCTCCCCATCTATAGTATAAAATAGTATAAATAAAGCATATGCTTTGAGTCAGGAAACAGGCTCACACTTTTCATCCTGGCTTCGTGACTTTGGGGTTCACTGAACCCCTCTGCCTCAGTTTCCAATGTCTTTCAGTCAAATAGGGATCCTATTTCAGAGTGATTGTGAAAATTTAATGAGATCATGTACTCAGGGCTTATTATAAGTCTTAATGCACTTAAGGACTTAATAAATAGCAAATAGTATATTGATTATTTTTAAATTATTAAGCAAGTTTGGAAGTGGCATTATGTCAGAAACCAATGGGCTGTTTTATGCCCTAAATCATTGTTGTATTGGGCCAGTGTTGCAGGGAGTTGCTTAAAGAGAATAATTATAAGCAGAACTGTATATACTGTTTTGAAGATTATAGTGCTTTTATGTATAAAGCTTTGTACTCACATTACAGACAAGTATAACCTAGGAATTGTAAGAAAGTAAAATCTGTAAAATATGAAAAGGATTGGTTCAGACAATTAGTGCTTCTGCTATTTAGAGAAAGAAGACTTGATGGAGGCTGCAATGTTGAAGTGATGCTTTATTAAAGATGTTGAAAGGCAATTTGTGGTGGGTAAACAAGAGTCAGGAAGACAGAACATGAAAGACCCTTCAGCCCATGGTGAGAAGTGGTTTAGCAGAAGCAGAGTTCATGTCGAAGAGCAGAAAGAAATAAGATTGAAAGTAAAAATGGGAGATACCGTGAAGGAAACTGAATGCAATGCTGGCAATTTTCCCTGATGGCCTGGACTTCTCAGGTTTTAGCATGCATGCAAATAACCAGGAGGGATTAATAAGATACAAATGGCAGGGCTCCATTCCCTGAAATTCCGACTCAATAGGTGTCAGGTGGGCTCCAGAATTTTCACTTGTACTAAGTGCTATGGACTGAATTGTGTCACCCAACATTCACATGTTGATATCCTAATCCCTAATATGACTATATTTGAGATAGGGCTTTTAGAAGATAAAAAAGATTATATGAGGTTTTAAGACTGGGTTCCTAATCTGATTGGACTGGTGGTTTATAAAAAGAGGAAGAGCCAAGAAGAGAGTTCTCACCAGAAACCAAACTGGCAGCACCTTGATCTTAAACCTACAGCCTCCAGAAGTGCAGGAAAATAAATGTCGATTTTTTGAAGCCAATGATTTGCTGGTATTTTGCTATAGCAGATGAGCAGACTAGTACAGTGAATTCCCAGGTGGTGGTGAAACAGCCAATCCAGAGACCACTCTAAGAACCATGACTGTGAGTCATGAAACCCCTCTAAATTCCTACAACTGTTTTTCTATCTACCTTCACCTGTCACAGTCTTTTATTTATTATTATTATTATTATTATTATTATTAACTGAATCCTGCTTCCAGTGCTGGGAAATGTCAACCAAGGACTGAGAAAACCCAGGGCACTGGGCACAATGAATGAGTCCCATCAGCTTGTCTTCACTCAGTTTCACGAGGGAGAGTGCCTTGTTGAAGTTCATTCCAAAGACTCCAGTCCTGGAAGGGACAGGGCTGAGGGAAAACTGCTAACTAAGACATCCTGGAATGTGAAGTCAAGTGGGCCTTAGAAAGCATCACTATGAACAAAGCTAGCGGAGGTGATGGAATTCCAGTTGAGCTGTTTCAAATCCTGAAAGATGATGCTGTGAAAGTGCTGCACTCAATATGCCAGCAAATTTGGAAAATTCAGCAGTGGCCACAGGACTGAAAAAGGTCAGTTTTCATCCCAACCCCAAAGAAAGGCAATGCCAAAGAATGCTCAAACTACTGCACAATTGCACTCATCTCACATGCTAGTAAGTAATGCTCAAAATTCTCCAAGCCAGGCTTCAGCAATACGTGAACCGTGAACTTCCAGATGTTCAAGCTGGTTTTAGAAAAGACAGAGGAACCAGAGATCAAATTGCCAACATCCACTGGATCATGGAAAAAGCAAGAGAGTTCCAGAAAAACATCTATTTCTGCTTTATTGACTATGCCAAAGCCTTTGACTGTGTGGATCACAATAAACTGTGGAAAATTCTGAAAGTGATGGGAATACCAGACCACCTGACTTGCCTCTTGAGAAACCTATATGCAGGTCAGGAAACAACAGTTAGAACTAGACATGGAACAACAGACTGGTTCCAAATAGGAAAAGGAGTACGTCAAGGCTGTATATTGTCACCCTGCTTATTTAACTTATATGCAGAATACATCATGAGAAACGCTGGGCTGGAAGAAGCACAAGCTGGAATCAAGATTGCCAGGAGAAATATCAATAACCTCAGATACGCAGGTGACACCACCCTGATGGCAGAAAGTGAAGTGGAACTAAAAGCCTCTTGATGAAAGTGAAAGTGGAGAGTGAAAAAGCTGGCTTAAAGCTCAACATTCAGAAAACAAAGATCATGGCATCCAGTCCTGTCACTTCATGGGAAATAGATGGGGAAACAGTGGAAACAGTGTCAGACTTTATTTTTTGAGGCTCCAAAATCACTGCAGATGGTGATTGCAGCCATGAAATTAAAAGACGTTTACTCCTTGGAAGGAAACTTATGACCAACCTAGATAGCATATTGAAAAGCAGAGACATTACTTTGCCAACAAAGGTCCGTCTAGTCAAGGCTATGGTTTTTCCAGTGGTCATGTATGGATGTGAGAGTTGGACTGTGAAGAAGGCTGATCACCAAAGAACTGATGTTTTTGAACTGTGGTGTTGGAGAAGACTCTTGAGAGTCCCTTGGACTGCAAGGAGATCCAACCAGTCCATTCTGAAGGAGATCAGCCCTGGGATCTTTGGAAGGAATGATGCTAAAGCTGAAACTCCAGTACTTTGGCCACCTCATGTGAAAAGTTGACTCATTAGAAAAGACTCTGATGCTGGGAAGGATTGGGGGCAGGAGGAGAAGGGGATGACAGAGGGTGAGATGGCTGGATGGCATCACTGACTCGATGGACGTGAGTCTGAGTGAACTCTGGGACTTGGTGTTGGACAGGGAGGCCTGGCGTGCTGGGATTCATGGGGTCGCAAAGAGTCAGACACAACTGAGTGGCTGAACTGAACTGAAGAGTTCAGTTCAGGCAGCATGGGAATTGGGCTGGAGTTAAGGGAAGAAGTGTACTTTTAGAGCCTCTGGCCTTATAGTTCCTTCCTTCCCTTCCCCTAGCCACCAAGAAGCCTCTCATACTTATTACCCTCCTTTTGAAAACACAGAATGTCCAAGACCATCAGGAAACATGGGCTAAATCTGCCTTTAAGCACCACTTCAGGTATGTTTTCTAATAATAAGCTAAACACACTTCTCTTCAACCTTCATACACCTTTTCAGAAGAACTACCAAAGTGAAATAAGGAATGAATTGTAAATCTGCACAGTAAGCACACTATTTTCTTTGTGTTTCCAAACATTTGCAGATTATCATTGTACTTTATAAACTATACCTTGAAAATAATATTATCATATGCTTCTTGCCTTAGGGGATACCCTCCATGTGTCAGATTTTACTCACATAGAATTGGTAGTTAATACATGTTTGCTGACTGGACTGAAATGAAAATTACATTGTTTTAAGTATTACTTCATCCAATATTCAGGCAGTTGTTTTTAAACAAGTATGAGCATTGGAGTTTTCGGGTTGCTCATCACAATGGTGATTCCAATGATTTTGACTCAGTAGAACTTGGTCAGGGCACAGAAATGTCTGCTTTTAACAAATATCCATGGGTCATTCTGTAAACTCTGTATTGAAAAATGCCATCTTTAATTTATGGCATGAGGATAAAATTTGGATTTTAAGGTGTTAGTCCTCTGTGTGGAAGAAGATTAAAGGGAATATTAGAACTGTCTGACCAATGGAAATAAAATGGCATACCTAACTACCTGTTCCTCCAGCTAGAATAAATTGGCATAGTGGCAGTTTAAAAATCCTTTTCATAGACTAAATGTTGTAAAGTCAATTTCAGCCTACTCTTCTTAGTCATTTTTCACATCCCAATTTCTATTTTCCAGGCTAATTAATCAGTAGACAGCTGAGTCAAGGAAAAGAAGTGGTTGATATAGCAAGTTTTCCTGTGTTACTGTATTCTGCATATGTCCAAGTATAAAAGAACACAATTTAATACAAATCTTTAATTTGCTATTTTAAGGAGCTGATGTTTGCTGTAATTGGTTTTTTCCTTCCTTCCTGGTAACATTCCATTTTAAGTATCCATTTACTTGTTCTTAACTAAGGCTGAATTATATTGGAACTTCTGCAGTAGTACTTGTGACATCTGTCTGAATACAAAGCATATTCATTATAGTCGAGGCAATTAAAATGAATATCAAATGGGTTTGTAATAGCTTTGCACTTAAAATGTTATTCTTGGTTTTAAGAGCCTTTTCCTCAAGTGTTCATCTGGGGCTCTATAATTTCTAGTGATATTTATGACAAACAGTTGATTTTGTATGTATATGGACCTCAGTTTTATTTTGATAAACGTTTGGTTGTATCTAACCATTAGCTAACAAATGTAGATTTACTCATTAACGGTCTTTCACAACTTTTACAAGAATACTAATATATGACTTGTAATGTTATCACTTCTTTCTATTACCACAAAAATTTTAAAAAGAATCAACTTTAAAATAATGCTTTTGCCATTCTTTATGGTCATACCTTTTCTTGCAATGTAGCTATTAATTCAGTTGTGCTTAATCAACTTTACAAAAGACATAGAAACAGGACAAAGTTCTTTTATTTCATACCAATTTGAAATTATAAATAAACTCTACCCATACAGAAAAAATATGTATTCATAGCTATCCAAAACCACAAGGATGTCAATATGTTTTGTATTTATATACCTAGAACTGCAAATATACTGATATCTGTACTTAACAAAAGGCAGAAATCTTTAGACAATGAAATCTACTTCTGAAAATAGATATCTCAGGAGTTAAATTTGATAAATTCGACACCAGCAGAAGTTTCATTAGTTACCACATGAATCACCTTAGTCAACAATCCTAATGCTTTTAGATGGCAAAAATATTTCTCTCTATTTGGACAAAACCTATTAGCCTGATTTTAAACGCTTACCTGTGTATCTAAGATGCACTGTTGTCGTGTACTTATTTTACAAAAGTTAAACTTTCTATTATAGCATTTTCTGCTAAAGTATTCCCTACATATATAAATATTTATTTAATTATAGAGATATAAAGTTGATGTGTTTTTTCTATTTTTATGGCTGTATTTAATGTTGTTTTCATCGGTTCCCAGTGCTCATTTCTTTTCACTGTGTATTGTAGTTTTGTTCTCATCAGTCATAGTTCTGTACTTTATTTTTTAGAAAGAAGAAATATAAATTATTCATCCTTCTGAATAGTTTACTATTAGATTTTGTATCTATTGGAAGGGAGTTATGTTCACAATTTTTGCCTGTAAAGTAAGCAGCATAAAATTCAGTACACTTTACTGTCACTACTCTGTGATTTGGTGGCATCTGAAGCACAAGAAAGGGCTTCCCTGACGCCTCAGCAGAAAACAATTCACCTGCAATTTCGGAGACCCAGGTACGATCCCCGGGTCAGGAATTTTCCCTGGAGAAGGAAATGGCAACTCACTCCAGTATTCTTGCCTGGAGAATTCCATGGACAGAGGAGCCTGGCAAGTTATAGTCCAAGGGGTCTCAAAGAGTCAGACATGACTGAGCAACTACCAGAGATACACATAAAAGACAAGAACATGACTCTGGCTTTGTAACTCACAACCTATTTTTAGAAAAAACTCTAAAGTTTGTTTGTTGCTGTTGTTCAGTGGTAAGTTGTGTCTGACTCTGTGACGCCATGAACCGCAGCACACCAGGTTTCTCCGTCCTTCACTGTTTCTTGGAGTTTGCTCAAACTCATGTCCATTGAATTGGTGATGCCATCCAACTGTCTCATCCTCTGAAGCTCCCTTCTCCTTTTGCCTTCAGTCTTTCCCAGCATCAATGTCTTTTCCAATGAGTCGGCTCTTGCATAAGGTGGCCAAAGTATTGACACTTCAGCTTCACCAGTCCTTCCAATGAATATTCAAGGTTAATTTCCTTTGGGATTGTTTGATCGCCTTGACATCCAAGGGACTCTCACGAGTCTTCTCCAAAGTGAATTTTCTGTTTGTGATATGCACTATAGGAAACTATGATGTTTAACTTTTGAAACAACATAGATAAAACATCGCTTAACTGCAACTAAAGATTGGTGTTTTCCATGAATGAGATTTGTTGTGACTAGTCAGTATTAATCAAAAGATTAATCATTTTTCTAATTAATCATTGTGTTAAATAATTGTACTGAGATTAGAGGATACAATTAAATGAAACAGGCAAAGAAAAATGTAATAACTAAAAGGTAAAATAGAAAATTAAATCTAGCAATGTTCTAAACCCAGGCAACTAGCATCTTCATTAGAGAATCCTGTAGTTAAGAGACTGAGTGACCACAGGGAAAAGTAAAGGCCTCTTTCAGCAATGTGGATAGGAGTTGATCACTCTCAGCTGGAATAACGGGTGAGATAATCAGTCCACAAATATGTTTTGTTTCTTGTGTATCAGGGATTATGATGTGTAGACTGACATGTGAAGGATTCATACATGTTAACTAAGAAAAAAATGGCAGGGGGACTTCTTGATTTGAGATGTGAGAATGGGTGCTATTCTGAGATGCACGTCAAGGAACACAGTACTTGGAAGGAAATGAGAGAGGTCAGAGTGGCTGCAGCAGAGAACCCAGGGTAAGAGAGAAAGAGAGGAAAGGAGGCTGAGATCAGTCCAGAGTCTCTGTGTGATGCTAAGGGTTTCACTGGAAGGGCAAAGGGAATCATTGTAAGTAGGCGAATTCTGGCTGTGACATGGAGGATAGAATCCAAAAAGGGCAGAGTTTGTGTGATGAGATCATCTTGCACAGCGTCACAGAAGTACAGGTGAGACTGGCTGATGAGGAGGTTCACTGGGAATTAAGAGGAATTTTTTTTTTTTTTTTAAGATGGTAGAATGAACAGGATTTGTGATTGCATATACGTAGAGTGACTTTAGGGGAGGGAAAATGGTCTTCCCATGTTCCCAGGAATAACGGTAAAGTGAATGACTAGGAAAGTTGTAAAGCCTCCACAAGATGACTCAAAGAAGTTATGGGAGGAGCAGGAAAGCAATAGAAAGAAAGAAAACACTAGTTTGCAAGAGTGATTCAAGGAGAGGATGCTGCTAACTATAGGGACTCAAAAGTCGTGATCAGAGCAGTAGAAAGAGAATCAAATTAGAAAAGTCTTAAAATGGGGAAGCCAAAGAAAATGTATGTTTAACAATCAACAAGTTAAAAACAAAAACAGGAAAACTTAGATATGGTCAGTGGGAAAACATCACAAAAGGAAGCCAGCCCCTGGCTTTGGCTGTAGTGAGGCCACTGGAGTTTCATGTATGTATTGTCTGGTGAGTGGAGCTGCTGAAGAATAAATGAGAAAAGGAAAGAGCAAATGTTTTAAGAGCAAAAGTTTTAAAAACTTTCTGTGGTAAAGGGATGGCTAAATACAGAAGTACTGCTTAATTGGAAGGCAGAGCCTAAGCAAGGGTTTGGGGTTTTTAAGTATAAGGGAGTTATGAGTTGGTTTTTAAATGTGGGAGGCAAAGGAGCTGCTGCTAAGTCACTTCAGTCATGTCCGACTCTGTGCGACCCCATAGACGGAAGCCCGCCAGGCTCCCCCATCCCTGGGATTCTCCAGGCAAGAACACTGGAGTGGGTTGCCATTTCCTTCTCCAATGCATGAAAGTGAAAAGTGAAAGTGAAGTCGCTCAGTTGTGTCCGACTCTTAGCGACCCCCTGGACTGCAGCCCACCAGGCTCCTCCATCCACGGAATTTTCCAGGCAAGAGTACTGGAGTGGGGTGCCATTGAGGCAAAGGAGAGGATGCAGCTAAAGATATGACTGAAAAGGCATGTCATAGGTCCCAGGAGAAAAAGAAAGAGTACGGAATTTGCCTTGCAAAGAATAAACACCTGCTCTGAGAAAGGAGAAGAAAGGGTGGAGATTTCCATTAAATTCTATTGGCCAATACTATTATAGACGTTATATCCCATTTAACTCTCAAAGTTATGCAAAGTAGGTTTTATTTTCTCTGTTTTGCAAAAAACAAGACTCAGAGAGCTGAATAAACTCACTGAATGTTACTACAGCTGAAAGTGCACAAGCTGGAGTTCAAAGGCAAATCTATTATAAACCTTTTTATTCTGACACAATAAGAAAGTGTGAACATGCAGTATTATCGGAACTCACCCCATCTCGTCAACCACCATGAAAGAACATTTTCTCTCTTGGCCTTTACTTTTTCTGTTTATGATTAGAAATACTCTTTGTTAAAGGGTCTTGGGTCAAGTCTAATATTTCTGATTAAAAAATTAATCTTAAGGTCAGATTTACTGAGGGTAGCTTGTCTGGTTTCCACTAAAAATATGCTCATTTCAAGTTGCCAACATTTTGAACTTTAAGGTGAGATTTTGAAGAACATTCTATAACTTCATAAAGATTGTTTTTATTGTTGCCATTTATACTTTGTGAGTCCTTATGTGTGTGTGTAACTTCACACACACACACAGCTGCATTTAGCTTCATTTTTAATAAATATCATAGAAATGAATGAGAACTTTGAAATTATCCTATATCACTTAAAATTTGAGAATTATCTCTTCATATACTTAAATCATAAGCTTTTTCATTGTAGACTGTCTTTAAAATTATCCATTTTAATAACATACAGTGAGAATAAACCTAATTGGTTAAATTTTATAAATTATGGTTTTATTAATCATTTTAGCTAATGTATAGTTAATTTACAATATTTTATTAGTTTTGGGTGTACGGCAAAGTGGTTCAGTTATACACACATATACATTCTTTTTCACGTTCTTTTCCATTATAGATTGTTACAAGATATTTCCCTATGCTATACAATAGGTCCTTATTGACTATCTATTTTATATATAGTTGTGTGTATGAGTTGATTCCAACCTCATAGTTTATCTCTTCCATCCCTACCCCCACTATCCATTTTGATAATGATAAATTTGTTTTCTATGTCTGTGAGTCTGTTTCTGTTTTGTAAATAAGTTCATTTATATCATCTCCAATATAAATGATATTATATTTGTCTTTGTCTGATTTACTTCACTTAATATGATAATCTCTAAGTCCATTCATGGTGCTGAAAATGGCATTATTCATTGTTTTTTTATGATTAAATAATATTCCACTGGTATATATACCACATTTTCTTTATCCATTCATTTGTCAATAGACACTTAAGTTGTTTCCATGTCTTATTTATTGTAAATAGTGTTGCTATGAACTTTGTGGTAGCTTGGTCATAGTGTCTGAGGTCAGGGAGCCTGATTCCTCCAGCTCCATTCAAAATACTTGCCTTAAACAAGATATGGAGAAAAGAGAGTTTTACTATAAAAATATCTTGAAAATATCTAGAGTATTATTGAGGAATTAGTCATGTATTTAGCAAACATTCACTGAATACAAAATACTTTGCTGGATGCTGTGAGAATACAAGGAAGACAAAGATGACAGTTTTTAAGGTAACATTTTCCTTAAAATATAAACTGAAATGATTTAATAATGAAAGCAAGGCATTTTGTATATGACATAGATTTTGAAGGGATTTTAATGGTACATCTTGGATGAAAGATTGAATAAATTTAGAATTCATAATAGTTTAAAATTTTTTGACTTGTATATTTTCATTAGTGAATTCCTCCTCCTTTGTTTACAAAGCTTACATCTGAAGGGAAGGTCAGGAATTACTCAGAGAAGCTTATGAATAGGAGATAAGGGTTTCGAGTTCTGTTGTTCAGTCTGCCAGTCCAAGTTCAACCAGAGAAACAAAAAGTAAAAATACATATTTCAGAGATTTACTGGAAGAGATGGGTTTACATAACAGTAGGACCTGGCTAATAAGTCTAAAGTTAGGCATTGTCAGGGGAGGCAGACTGGAAGTCTCAACGAGGAGGTGAATCTGCTATCCACAGATAGACCATCTCCAGGGAAGACTCAGCTTTGTTCTAAGCTCTTTCACCTGATAGAATCAGCCAGTCCAGGTTATCCAGCAAACTTCTTTTATGTAGTCAGTTGATAACAGACTTTAATGATTTCTATAAAATACCTACATGGCATAACTAGGGTTTAGTTGAATGCCTGGGCACCTTAGCCTAGCTAAGCTGATACATAAATCATCACAGCCAGCGAGGATTATTTTTTAAGTGAACAAGTGAGACATTCTAGAGTATCAGTGGCTTATGCCCTCAATTGCATAACGTGTGCCTCTCTATGTCATCATAGACAGGTAAGATTGACCTGTTACAGGTGTCGAGGAACATTTCATTCTCATCTCTCTCCATGTTTGATGAGGGTACATTTAATCTTGGAATCAAAATGCCAAATGAAGTATCAATTTATACAGTTATAGCAATAACAACTTAAATGAATCAAATCGGTTAACTTTAGTCAGGATGATAAGTCAAAGAAATGATTTTCCTGTTCTCTATGTAGTTTTAGGAAAAAAAGAACTGTAGGTACTTCTGTTTCACATTTCAACAAGTTGTCATGTATCCATAGGGGATACGACATTATAAACTCATTTACCACTTGGACTTCTGCCTAAAGGAAGCGTCTCCACTGGTCCAAGTAAGAACATTCTGTATCCATAACCTTAAAAGCTGCAGCATACTTCTATCACCCTTTCCATATTATTTTGCAGTCTTGTCGTTTACTCACAATTGAATCAAATCCCATTACCTTAAAGTAAAGGTAATGTTGAAGAAGTTCAGAGAAATGAAATTAAAAGAACTAATTTTTCTGGAACTACATATGAATGAAATAATAGATAAGTTTTATTTCTAAGTCTGTATGTATTTTCCCACCAGTGAGTGACAAATCTTCTCTAAAATACTATGTCACTCAAATAGCAGCTGGTTTCTACTACCCTGTTGTGTTTGCATATTATTCGCCAAAACCAGCAACTGGTAGTTTTTATGATGGTGAATAATTGTTGCAAGCTGTTAATTGACTAGGAATGCCACAGCCTCTTTGACCGTAACCTGATATCTTAAATTTTCTTAAAATGATGGTTCTTTTTTCTCTTAGTATTGGATCTGGAGTTCAGGCTAAATATATTGTTACCTACATGGTTGGATGAATAATACTTAAAAATAATTATCTCCAAATTAGATAATGACATAAATGGAAGGGAAATGGCATTAGTATTGAGCATTTACCATGGTCATTTACATGTATTGGCTCATTTAGTCTTCTGCTCTCAAAACTTTGTATATGTCACTGTTTCCATTTTATAACTGAAGAAACTTAACTTCAGAGGTGTTAATTAACTCACCAGAGGAAAAAGGGTAAATATGATGATGAGAGTCCAAACCAAGATTAAAATCTTGGCCTACATACCTCTAGAAATCATGTATTTTTCTACCAAAAAGTTTAAAGGCAGAGGGGAAGGGAAGGAAAGGATAAATGGTAGGGGAAAGGGAGAGAGAGAGGGGAGAGAGAAGGAAAGATAAGTAAAATGGGGGCCCTGATATGCTAATTGATTATGAATTTTTCAATTTTTTCTAGATTGCAGAATTACTGGGTGCTTTTAGCATAATTAAAGATGAAGGCTGAAGCATTTTTGTTAAGCAGTAGGCCAAAAGAGATACCTATAACAGCTGCAAAACCTTCATCTTGAAATCCTACCTTTTTATTTTCAATATCTCTGATTTGGATCTGACAAGTATATTAAAATAATATAGTTTAGATGACAATTTGTTTGGAACTGTATTGAAAAAGGTCTTACACAAAAGAAAGAAAAACAGGGCTGTCTTTCTATAGAGCACTTGACTTTCATGTTTTTAATATCAAAGTGTTTCAAATAGAACAGGTGAATTGTATATTGATGAAATACAAAAATGTTGCAAAAGGTTATCCACATTTTTTCAGACATAAGATATGAAAACAATATGTTGACATTTCCTTTCTTTTTATCTTTGCAGAATAAACTCATATTCCTAAGCCTAAAACACATGACCTGCCTGACACTGTGTTCTTTTATTAATTTGTTGTTGACATATTGCTCAGAATCCCTATTAGAATAAGGAGAGACAGAGATGACCACGCCAGCCAGTGGGTGGGCAGGGACTGAGGGTGTGCCCTAGGACACTGGCATGAGCAGAATAGTCAACCCCCAGAGATGTACAGATTTGTCCTCTGAAGATAGGGAATTGTTTTCTGTCAAAATAATTAAATGACCCTCAGTTCAATCTTAGTAAGAGAGGACCAGGGGAGGTGATTCCACACTAAGTAACAGGAGGGAGAGTGAAGCCAGAGGGAACAAGGGAAATAACTAGAGCTAACAGCCCACTCTGCAGTTATGTCCAGCCAGACCATTGATTATACTTTTAGTATCTTGTAATTTTTATAAAATCATATTAATCTAGTTAGCCCCAATGTTAAGATCAAGGCATCTTTCTTCTTTGAAGAATCATGTAAAGGGATCTAGAAAGTAAAAGTTTTTCTCTTGTTTCATGTCAAAACGGTAAGGTGATCAGAGCAACAAGGTCACGAGAATTGGTATTATGAGGTCTATCAAATGAAGCTTAGTATATAACCATGTGCAGACAGAGGTTTCAGCTCTATTAACCAGTCACGAGTTTGCACAAAGAGAATTGATAGAATAATGTAAAAGGTTTTCATGTAAAAATGGAAGTATTAATGAAATAATGCTGAGCAGAGAAGAAATGTGTTCTTCCCAAGTGAGTAGTCATTGCACAGAGGTCTTGTAGACTGCCACAGAGGGTCTGAATTTGGGAATCACTGGACACCCATATGTTATACAAACTAACAAAAGGTGGGAAAAGTGGCAAATGAATATAGTAGATGATTTTAAGATGAATATTTGTCTTTGGATTATTTTAGCATTCTTATTTTTATATTTTAGCATTATTTTTTAGATATGAGTAACCAATATCTAAAAATGTACTCTAAAAATGATGTTGAAATGACAAGATAATCGATGACATTGGCGTCTTCCTCCTTCCGTCCTTTGGCAATTTATTATTCCTTTTCTTTCCAATCTTGAAATAGATACTTTTCAGATTAAGCAAAGCGCCCACTACAACAATATATATATATATATATACACACACATGTTTCTTCATCCATTGGGTTGTACCAGTGCATGTCTGTATAATAATGTAATGTATCTATATGTGTTGTATACATTATAATAATGTAATGTATCTATATGTACTATTTGTACACTTGAATGCATGCGCGCGCACACACACACACACACACACACTCAAAGCCTCCGAGGTTCTAAAATAACCTAGTCAACTTGAATGCCTGCATCAAACTGTCCCTCAAATGAGAAACTGATGATTTCTGATAGGCTTCTGTACCATATGTCACAGACTGCTTGAAAACTAACAATATATGGAACTTATTTGAAATGCAAACGAATCAAATTTCGTATATGGGATAGGTGTCTGCTATTAAAGTTGAAAACGGCACTTGTGGGGAAAATAATCAGGCTGGAGATAGCTAAAAGATGGCCATAATTTACTAAATTGATAACTGTAAGTGAACGTAAGATTAAAGTGACAGAGGTGGAAAAATTAAAACTAAGCATAACTTGATACTATATAGCTGAAGCTAGAGTGTTCTAGCAAAAACAGAGATGTATTCAGTGGGGAGGGGTAGGCTTTGGTCAAATATGGGAGATAAATATCTAGCATAGTGTAGACCAAATATAAAATTTAAAATCATCTGGGATAAGAATACATAACTCCCAAATTTTAAATCAGTTTTTCTACTACCACTCAAAATAGCTATTATCCTGTCTTGAGTATTTCCACTGGAGAAGGGATAGGCTACCCACTCCAGTATTCTTGGGCTTCCTTTGTGGCTCAGCTGGTAAAGAATCTGCCTGCAATGTGGGAGACTTGGGTTCAATCCCCAGGTTGGGAAGATCCCCTGGAGAAGGGAAAGGCTACCCACTCCAGTATTCTGGCCTGGAGAATCCCCTGGACTATATAGTCCATGGTGTCGCAAAGAGTCCGACATGACTGAGCAACTCTTCAGTATCACCTTAAGATAGGGACAGTGTAGCTCAGGCAAAATGTATAAAACATGTGTAGGCATGTTGCAGAGAAAGAAAGCACAAATGATCTGAAGAGGAGAAATATAATTGGAGGTATATATGTAGGAGAAGCGGAGAAAGCAATGGCAATCCACTCCAGTATTCTTGCTTGGAAAATCCCATGGATGGAGGAGCCTGGTAGGCTGCAGTCCATGGGGTCGTGAAGAGTCGGACACGACTGAGCAACTTCCCTTTCACTATTCACTTTCATGCATTGGAGAAGGAAATGGCAACCCACTCCAGTGTTCTTGCCTGGAGAATCCCAGGGACGGGGGAGCCTGGTGGGCTGCCGTCTATGGGGTCGCACAGAGTCGAACACGACTGAAGCAACTTAGCAGCAGCAGCAGTATGTAGGAGAAGGGCTTTCCTGGTGACTCAGACAGTAAAGAATCTGCCTGCAATGCAGGAGACCCTGGTTTGAAAAGTCTATAAAAAAGAAGTCCTTGAGAAAATAAAAATAGTATTGAATAGTCTTGGAAATTTCATTTTTAATGAGAAAGTAGAAAAACAAAGAAACTGAGTTTCATTTATATTAGAAAGGATTCAGTGGAGATTTTATCTGAAGCAACTTCTTAGGATACTATATATGAAATGCTTGCCTATGCATAGAAGTTTCAGGAAGGAAAAGAAACTTAGCTTGTTCCATCAGATTCTGGGAGCTGAAATTAGATCACACAGAGAAGTCATGAAGGCTGTCTCTCAAGATATCTGACATTACCTTAATGAGTTTTCTGTGATTCAAAGTCAGATTCTTGTGATAGAACTTGATTTATCCACACACTCTAGTTTGATCTCAAATATAATCAGAGTCTGTGGGATTGAGATCTGCAATCAAAATGCAATTATATTAATTTACAGCTAGAAGATTGACTGCTGATGGGGTAGGATGGAGTGGCCAGCACATTCAATGCTGGCAAGGTACGTGGAGAGCCAAGTTGTAAATTGGGATGCCAGTGGATAGATTTGTAATGAAAAATGTAATGCTCAAGTTACTGGACACTTGTGTTCTCTGCCCTGCCAAACTTCCCCATGGAGGGTTGCCATGTGAGGAGCCAAATTAGAATCAGACAACTGCTTCTCGAGCATGGGACCAGAGCAGGAAGAGGAAATTATGATTTGAGAGTTAAAGAGAATAGACTATCTTTGGACCATGGATCCCTCTTCCTTACACTGTTGTTCAGCCACTTAGTTGTGTCTGAATCTTTGCAACCCCATGGACTGGACCAGGATCCTCTGTCCTTCACTATCTCCCAGAGTCTGTCCAAACTCACGTGCATTGAGTTGGTGATGCCATCCAACCATCTCATCCTCTTCTCCTGCCTTCCATTGTTCCCAGCATCAGAGTCTTTTCCAATAAATCATCTCTTTGCATAGGGGGCCAAAGTTTTGGAGCCTCAACTTCAGCATCAGTCCTTCCAATGAGTATTCAGGGTTGATTTCCTTTAGGATTGACTGGTTTGAGCTCCTTGCAGTGGAAGGGACTCTCAAGAGTCTTCTCAAGCACCACAATTCAAAAACATCAATCCTGTGGCGCTCAGACTCCTTTATGGTTCAACTCTCACATCCATACATGACTACTGAAAGAACCATAGCTGTAACTAGACAGACCTTTGTAGGCAAGGTAATGCTTCTGCTTTTTAATACACTTTCTAGGTTTGTCGTAGCTCTTCTTCCAAGGAGTAAGCATCTTCAGGGAGTAAGTGCCTTTTGATTTCATGACTTTAGTCACCATCTTCAATGATTTTGGAGCCCAAGAAAATAAAATCTGCCACCGCTTCCACTTTCTCTCCATCTATTTGCCATGAAATGATGGGACTGGATGCCATGGTCTTAGTTTTTTCAATGTTGAGTTTAGTATGATATAAAGTTCATATTTCTCTCCATGCTTTTGCCTCCATACTGACCTATCTTTCCAGCTTCTTCTAAACCTGTCCTTTATTACAGGGGTTCCCAACCTCTAGGAGCCTGATGACCTGAGGAGGAGTAGATAATAGAACTGAGGTGCACAATAAATGTAATGCATGCAAATCATCATGAAACTATCCCCTCCCACTCCAATCTGTGGAACAGTTGCCTTCCATGAAGCCAATCCCTGGTGCCAAAAACTTGGAGACCACTGCTCTATTATTTAGCTTTGCTAATACACACAATCAGGTTACAGTGAAGTCGTGCTAGCCTGCAATCCATTTATACTCTTTGTAAAAATTTTGTTCCAATCCTATAAATGTTGATATTTTATTTAAACTCAGAAGCCAATCTTATTTTCAAAATTCTTCAGGAACCCCTCCGCAAGACCCCAATACTGACAACCTAAGACAATAGATGATTTCTTAAATCCTTTCCAGTCCTATCTTTTTGTCAGAAAAAAATGTTTCTAATGCTGTATTATTGCACATGGATAACTGAATTTCCTTTCCAAAGGATAGGAGAGACGAAGAAAAGGAAAACTGGGCAGACTTAAAGCTGTGTCCTACATATAACTACATCCTTAATGATGTTGTTTTTTTTTTTTTTTTCAGTTCTGGAGTAGAAGGGAATGACATTGATCGAGATGTTTACATTCATTGCTAGGAAACTTGAATTTTGGCTCCCCATGGAGATCAAATGGAATATGCAGATATAGTACTTTATTTCTTAGTAGCTTTTATAGATATTTTGATCATTTTCTTCATATTAGACTTCCAGTTTGGAATTGACTGTGAAAATGAAGAAATACTTGCTCAGCAAAAAAAAAAGTCTTTTGACAAATGAAAACATGTACTCCCTGGAAGCTTCTATGATAACAAACACTACCAAGATGGAGAAACCATTGGGGTGAATAAACCTTATTATCTATCTGTGTGCTCTCACTGAAAATACGAAAGGCAAGCCATGTGTTTGCATGGAGCTCCACTGGAAAGCTATCTTGTGATAATAAAAATAACACAAGAACTACAAATGACAATGACTAGAGACTAGTACAATTAATTTGTAGCCAGATATATTAAATTCAAGACTGATAGTAGATTTACCCCTGGGAAGGAAAAGGAAAGAATGGAATGAGTTTTATTTTAAATAACTCCTGAAACCTACCAGGATGTTGCCTAATGAGGTGATGTAATATCTCTTGATGCTAAATTTGCATAATGCCTTTTTTCCCCGAAAAGATTGCTTTGAAAGAATAACAAAGAAACTGAAATGAGGTAGAAAACAGAATAACAAAGCACGAATATATTCTCAGTGCTTGCAAATATTAAAAATAGCTTTCTATCTTCTGATTCATTACTTCTCCTGAGAGCCCACCTGGATGTCCTCAGAATAGAAAGTAATATTTAAATTCATACATTGTGATTTAGATTTCATAATAACTATGCCAGTTGTCTAAAAAATAATCATATGTGCATGTGTCGTGCAAAGCAGCGGTGGTCAGATGAGTTATACCGTGTTGCTCAGGACCAGACAAGCCCCTCTGAACAGTTTTATTTTATGCACAAATTGTTGTGTATGAGGCCAGCTCTTACGAAGTCTGTCTTTTGCAATTCATGTTTTCATTTTGCGCATTCTTCCTTTTAATGGAGAACTTTCTCCTCCTTAGTTGTCTGTTTTCTGATCAACTGCTTATCCAAAGAACAGCAAGTTTTGGTGCTCTCATTTTTTGATTACTCTGTCATCCCAGAGTCCATACATCTCCCCGTTACTGTTGCTGTCTTCCCAGTCTCATATGAGACCTACTGCTTATATTGTCTGACTTTGAAATCCTCACTATAGATACTGCAAAGTCTCTGCTGCCAAATGTTTTGTATTTGTTACTTAGTTAAGTTTTACTATAAAAAGGTTTAAGTCACTGTACCACCTTGAATATACTGTTTTGCTTTTAAAAGTCTTCATGTTTAACTTTGAAATTGTTCCTCATCCCTTCATTTTTTTTTCATTCATTCTCTGAATTAAAATATATTGATCACCAGCTCTTTTTAAGGTACTAAGCTAACTTCTCTAGGAGATTAAAAAGTGGGTAAGACCTGATTCCTTAAGGCAGTGGTTTGCTATTAAAGGTGCTTTAAACAGCGTCTTCCCAGAGGGAAGTAGGAGGGTAGGAAGCTGGTGAGCCTTTGAATTCACATTGTATTTGAATTCACATCCAACCTAACATTAGCACTAAAAGTATTCTTCATTGAAGTCTTTGTTGAGGGAGCTATGGAGCAGATTCAAATACGTTGTTCCCTTGTCAGCATCTTCATGTCTGCCTCCCCGCAGCAAACATGTATGTTAAGATAAGTACTCATATACGGACCTCTGCCTTCAAGGGTCTGCTGCCCTGGTTGCGGTGGCTATAAACCTATCCTAAACCTACTTCCTGATGGCGTATGTGTCTCCCTGGGCCCCTTTCCTGTACTCGCCTGCCCTCCTCTCGCAGCCGTATCTTAGAAATAATGTATCTGTTAACCCAACCTCAAACATCTGTGGTTTCAAGTGTTTTCCTTTGTCTCAAGAACTCAAATGTTTTCATAGCATATTTAATGTGATTTTTAGAGAATATAATGCCATCTTTCTGCAACTCTTCTAAACTAACATTCTTGCTTTGCAACATTAAACTGTATAGTTTTACTTCTTGAACCAGAATTATTGGACCCAGTTCAGTAAAGTTCAGTTCCCCACTTTAAGCCACAGTCTATGCTGATGAGAGTAGCCTCACCTAGCTCTTTCAGAGTAGAATTTGGTGGTAGTGTGCTTCTACCCAGCTTTGAAGACTATTCCTCTACTCTGACCTCCCCAATCCAGCTGCTCTCCCAGTCACTGCTTTTTTATCTGAAGCAGTCACCCTCTAGTCTACCAGCCTGCGCCATTCTGAAACACTTACCTCATGGAGGGTTTGAGTTACATGCCAGTCACCAAAGCCATCTATCCTTCATATCTGTGTCACTAGTAAAAAGTACCAAGGCTCCCTAAGTGGTCCATCATCTTAACTCTTGGGAGATGCACCTTAGTCCTGGTGCTCTTGTAGGTTTTCCAGAAAGGCCAGTCAATCCTTTCTTAGAAAAAGTCAATACCAATTTTCAAGATATTTTTTATAATACACAGATGGCACATGTATTAATCAAATATACAACCCCCAGTCTGATTTCTATAATATAAATACAATATCAGACACTTTGCACAATAAATTTAGCCCTCCCCTCTTCAAGGACCCTTTGCAGTTTATAAACCAGATTCAGAGTTTCTGTCTCCATCACTGCCTGAAGGATAGCAACCCACTGTTGTCAGGAGTCATTTAGCCCACCTATGGGATGGCACAGTCCCCAGATCTGCTCCCAAACCAAGGGCTGGATTAACAGTGCATCACAGCTCTTGGCAAGAGTTAAGAGCAGAAAATAAAATGAAGGTGTAGGGGTTAGGCAGGAAATTTAGATAAAACTACTTGGGAAATGTAGCCAAGCAAGACATAATTATCTAATTTATAATTAGTCCAGAACATCAGGCCTACCATCCCTAAAGGCTGCTTTTATTTTTTTATTTGCAAAGAGACAAGTGATACCATCAAAGAGCAGATGGTCCTCTTGTATGAGTGCAAATGAGTAATGGACATTTCTTGCCTAAGAGTAGCCTGCCCAGACTTTGGTTTAGGAATTCCTATTGGCGATCACTTGTCAACTTAATAGTTTATTATTTCTATGTCTCCTATTCCTTTAGGCTACTGCAATTATTACATTAAAAATAAAGGAGTTCTGGAAAATTTTAATAGCATCTCTTTAGGCCTATTGGCCTCTATCATCTAATTACCTAAAACCACCTAGTGAATTAACGCAATCAATTAAAGTCAGTCAATTCAATCAATCTGAACATGACTCCAACAATTTTTGCTACACTTCAATTTTATTCCTTAAAAATTCTATGCTATACTTCATCTTGTAGAAAAGAGGAATTTATTCAAGTCTAGAAGTGGGATTTTTGCCCACCTGAATCCTGCTGCTTCAAGCCCTTGTATGTGGCTCTGTAGGTAGCCCAGTGAGTACATTGTTTTTGTTTTGTTTTGTTTTAAGCTGAACAAAGTCCCCTAGGTTCAAGAAATGCACTGTGGAGGGAAGGTGACCCAATATTACCAAGATTTTATGGCTTCTGTTTACATAATAGGGAATGTTCAGTTCAGTTCGGTCACTCAGTAATGTCCAACTCTTTGCGACACCATGAATCGCAGCACGCCAGGCCTCCCTGTCTATCACCAACTCCCAGAGTTCACTCAGACTCAGGTCCATCGAGTCAGTGATGCCATCCAGCCATCTCATCCTCTGTCGTCCCCTTCTCCTCCTGCCCCCAATCCCTCCCAGCATCAGAGTCTTTTCCAGTGAGTCAACTCTTCACGTGAGGTGGCCAACGTACTGGAGTTTCAGCTTCAGCATCATTCTCTCCAAAGAAATCCCAGGGCTGATCTCCTTTGGAATGGACTGGTTGGATCTCCTTGCAGTCCAAGGGACTCTCAAGAGTCTTCTCCAATACCACAGTTCAAAAGCATCAATTCTTCGGCGCTCAGCCTTCTTCACAGTCCAACTCTCACATCCATACATGACCACAGGAAAAACCATAGCCTTGACTAGACGGACTTTTGTTGGCAAAGTAATGTCTCTGCTTTTGAATATGCTATCTAGGTTGGTCATAACTTTCCTTCCAAGGAGTGTTAATATGAGGGAAATCCTAGATGGTTCCTTTCCTCCGTCTATATGAGACTTTGTATAGGGACCTGAGTTTGCTGAAAGTGAACTGGCTAAAAACAAACATGTTGCCTGTAGGAGATGGTTTTCAATTGTGTTTCTTTCATAAAGTGGTGTCCTGGAATTTCTAGTTTGTATACCTTTGTATGTATAATTGTAAAGGAGTTCAGCTTTTAAAACGCTTTACTTCTAAATGTGAACTTGTTTTCTCCATTGTATATTCTTGCCTCCTTTGTCAAAGATAAGGTGTCCATAGGTGCATGGGTTTATCTCTGGGCTTTCTATTTTGTTCCATTGATCTACATTTCTGTGTTTGTGCCAGTACCATACTGTCTTGACTATTGTGGCTTTGTAGTACAGCCTGAAGTCAAGCAGGTTGATTCCTCCAGTTCCATTCTTGTTTCTCAAGACTGCTTTGGCTATTCGAGGTTTTTTTGTATTTCTGTACAAATTGTGAAATCATTTGTTCTAGCTCTGTGGAAAATACCGCTGGTAGCTTGATAGGGATTGCATTGAATCTATAGATTGCTTTGGGTAATATACTCATTTTCACTATATTGATTCTTCCAATCCATGAACACGGTATATTTCTCCATCTATTAGTGTCTTATTTGATTTCTTTCACCAGTGTTTTATAGTTTTCTATATATAGGTCTTTTGTTCTTTAGGTAGATATATTCCTAAGTATTTTATTCTTTTCATTACAATGGTGAATGGAATTGTTTCCTTAATTTCTCTTTCTATTTTCTCATTATTAGTGTATAGGAATGCAAGGGATTTCTGTGTGTTGATTTTATATCCTGCAACTTTACTATATTAATTGATTAGCTCTAGTAAATTTCTGGTGGAGTCTTTAGGGTTTTCTATGTAGAGGGTCATGTCATTTATTTACCCCATGCAACTCACTAATCCTTTGTACCAACATTTGCTGAATATCTATGCTATGTAGTTACTTTATAACTCCCGTGGAAGAATAAAAGTCCAGATTTCTGTGTAGCAAAATCTGTTTAATTGCTAGCTGCCGGAGTTCAGCTCCAGCAGCCAGGGAATCATCCTGAAGAGATGAGCAGAGTCGGTGGAGAATGATGCAGCCTCTGACTCAAGGTGCCAGACTGCTTGTTTATTTCAAGCATCAGGTCTTCTGTTATACTTTGACAAGAGCATTAGGGCAGAGGTTTTACATTTTAAGCTCCCCCTCACCCAGATTTATTGTCTCCATGAATCACTTTTGCCCTTCAATCAGAGTTACATTATAACTCATGCTTGTGTCTGGGCTGTATACCACATCCCTAAGTTTATTTCTTATCTTTCTAAATCCTGCTTGCCCCTAGTATCCTAAGCTCACTATCTCCTAAAAAGGTTTCTAGCTATTCTTAATTATTTCTAAACCCTAAGCTCAGCAAACTTCCTTTGCCATAAACATTCCCCTCACAAACAGGTCTCAGATAACAATCCTTCCCATGGTCTCAAGCTGTGGCCTACGTGCTCATCCTGGAACATTCTTTGATCCTTGAACAAATGTCAATGGTTACTTTATAGATTATTTTCTGGGCACAACTGCAGAAGGCTTTGTGCTTTCTCATGCTTCTCTCAAGAACAATAAGCACCTTAATATTATTTCCAGCCAACTCAATCAAAGAAAGGAAGAAACAAGTCAAAATCACAAGACATAACTACATAATCCCAGGACTGTGCCTGTGGGATGAGGAGAGGGGGTTGGGGCCATGCCTCCATTTTGTCAGTAATGCCTAATGCAGCTCCCGACAGCTAGCACATTAAGAATATTAAATTAATATACATTTTAATTTTTATTTAAGAGGAAGAAATGCATAGTAGTAAAATAATTTTAAACAGAACAGGTTTTGTATAATTATATATACACAAATATATATAAAAGTATATATTTATGTGTGCATATATATATAGTTTTAATAGAATTTTGAAGAGGGCACTGGCGACCCACTCCAGTACTCTTGCCAGGAAACTCCCATGGACAGAGGAGCCTGGTGGGCTGCAGTCCAAGGGGTCGTGAGGAGTCGGAGGCAACTGAGCGACTTCACTTTCACTTTTTACTTTCATGCATTGGAGAAGGAAATGGCAACCCACTCCAGTGTTCTTGCCTGGAGAATCCCAGGGACGGGGGAGCCTGGTGGGCTGCCGTCTATGGGGTCGCACAGAGTCAGACATGACTGATGTGACTTAGCAGCAGCAATAGAATTTTAGAATTAGTAAACACAATTTCTCACAATTGCTTTTTAATGATAACAAATAAAATGTTTTAATGCTTATAAATGACTCAGAAGATACCTACTTGTAAAGCAATATAGTAGAATAATTATTCATTTTGGGGATACAAGGAGAATAGCCATAACAAGTTACCTTAAGCTTTAGATGAGGACCTCCTAGCCTTTTTAGGATCGAGAACATTGACTCTATAAGAACATGGCTGCTGTCTTTGTGGTCCGTTGCTGCATTGCCAGCATTTAGAACTGTGCCCAGCACATATTAGTAAACACTACCATAGTAAATAGTAGGTGAGTGATTAATGAACAGGACACAAAACCCTTTCAATGATCTGCAAAGACATGTGAAACATCTGCACAAGAAACATACCATTTTGTGTACATTTTAGGGGAACAATAAGCTCTCCTAATCTTCACACGCACAGCTGACAGGTTAAGAAAACCAGCTTTAGCTCAAGAGAAATACAAAAAGGCAAGACTTACTCAAAAGAGCATCAGCCCAAAGCAAAGAGGGCAGCTTCTGTCATGGGCCAGGCCATTCCTGAAATGTCCATGTGATACTAAGAGGGATTTTTACCTACTGTAGATTTGATGTGAAGGTGGTGCCCGTGTGAATAATTCACCTGCCAATGCAGGAAACGTAAGAGACGTGGGTTCGATCCCTGGTTTGGGAAGATCCTCTGAAGAAGGAAATGACACCCCACTCCAGTATTGTTGCCTGGAAAATTCCCTGGACAGAGGAGCTTGGTGAGCTACAGTCCATAGGGCTGCAAAGTGTCAGACATGACTGAGCACACGCACACACAACTTATTTTTTAAGTCAGTTGTAAGTGGTAATCTAAGAATATCCCAAATATTCAGAGTAAAGACAATGGGGGTGGGAGGAGTTTGTGTTTTGAAGAGCTGGGAGACAGATAGTGATTGATATTTAACAGGAAATGTTGTTCACCTTAAATAATGCCATAGGGATGAAAACTTCTCTATTAAAGTATCATTGTGTTCCTACTTAGGATTAAAATCATTTGATAATACTGAAGTTTTTCCTACACCCCACAAACACTATAATTTATGTACCTGTAATTTGCACCCTCCCCCCAATTCATCTGTTAAAGCCTTAAACCCCAGCACCTCAGAATGTGACTGTGTTTGCAGACAGAACCTTTAGAGAGGTAATTAAGATGACATGAGGCTCATGGGGTGGGCTCTAATCCAGCTTGATGTTGTCCTTCTAAGAAAAGGAGATTAGAACACAGAGACACCCTGGATATGCACAGAGGAGGGGGACATGTGATACCAATGAGAGGCCTTGGAAGAAAAAAACCTGCCATCTTCTTCATCTTGGGCTTCCAACCTTCAGAGCTGGAATATGGACTTCTGATGTATAAGGCGCCCAGTCTGTGGAATTTTGCCCTAGCAAACACGTACATCATCTTTTATCTTCTAGATCAATGCACTGTCTTTCAAAAACAAACTTAAGTTGCATCACCTTACTTCAAATCATATGGCTTTAATGTTGAGTTCCCGACTCTACTTTGAGGAACAGCCACTTTGAGAGTATATTGTGAATAAATAATACCATAATATTATTTAAGTTCCTTTCCATATACAAGGGAAAGAAGCTAAGTAATTTTTATATAGTAATATCAACTCTCTGCTAGGCAGATTCACGTTATCTCATTTTTTTGTTATCTGTTTTATTGTTCAAAAAATGTTAGGAGGTAGATGTTGCTGGTGATATTATATAGATCAGAAAAATGAGGTTCTGATGGGTTTAAAATGTGTTAGGAGTGCTCTTAAGATACTACTCACTGGTAAAGCCAGTGCTCAAAGTCACATGTGTACTCTGACAGTGACTGTCTTTTGGACACCACATTGATGATTTCTCTGGGTCAACATGTTCTAAGGTATACCCAAGATTCTTGCCAGTTAAAGAGCAATTGGAGTGTTAGTTGTCACTCAGTTTTAATGTGTGAAGTGATGACACTAGAAATGTAAAAGCAGGTTTTCTTTTCTGTCTGTGATGACACCAAAAAATTGGCGTTTTCATTTTTTTTTTTTCCTTGCTGGGATCATACCCATCAATTAATGTAAAAAAAAAGAAATGTGACTGTCAGGATTCATTCTTGTATTTGTATTGAACGATCAAAGAATATGCAATCAAGACTAATTGACTAAATTGTTCATCTTGCCTCTAAGAATTAAAAGATGATCTGTTCAAAAAGTCGATTTAGCATGAGACAATGTTTAACAGTGAAAGGATATAGGTTTAGTATATTTTATCAATGTTTATATTTTATATACCTAATGATTACAGCAAGAATATTATGTAATTATTTCTCATATTCTCTTAAAACAAAAATTGCCTTTTTATATTTCTATAGAGGTAGAACCTAATGGGTTTTATACAAGTTCTTATAATATTTTTTTATTAGCACATATATCAAAGTTCCCAGAAATCAACATAATGATTGGTTTTCTTTTGATGTCATGCAAACACAGTTGCCATTTGATTTCTCTGGAAAACTTCTTTATATATCTGGGGAATTTTTTTAAAGGTGTAACAGTGTTAATCTGGTCGAACAAAATTTCTTCATCTTATTCTTTCTCCCTCACTATGATGTTTCTCAACACATTCTAATATTTACAGTTGTCAGAAAGGGATATAGTTTTTAAATTGAGTCAAATTGTATTTTTCATTTTCTGCTTTCAAATTGCCATTTTCATTGTTAGTTTCAGCCATCTACTATTTTCTTAGTGCCTTTTTCTTTCAAAGTAAACTGTCTAGTAGATTAGGGGAGGTTTTGTCTCATTTTACAATGTATATCAATCTCCATGATTATCATTATGAAATCCTATTTATTTAAAAGTGGTCATGACCAAGCAAGAACTTTATGTTTCTATTAAATGGATATCTGGAAGAGGAATAATGGTAAATGATTTTAGTGTGTCTGCCAGCATAGAGAAGAGAATATTTCATTTGGATATTTGTCTATGACAGTAGTGATAGGATAGTGACTAAGATTTTTCTTAATTTTTTTTCTTTTTTTTTTTTTTTTGAGGTGGAAGTGTGATACAGTGAAAGCAGGGTTCCTGATTGCTATGAGAGAAAGAAATTTTCTTTCACCTCAAAATGTCATTTCACCTGCCTCCAAACCTACTGCTGGGTCTTGCAGGCTCTTACGAGATGTAAAGAGTCTATCTCAGGATCACATGGTTCTGCTCTTCCTACATCCTTTGGTTTTCTGCCACAGTTTTGAGGTTTATCCTCAGAATTCCGTTCAGTCTTTTTTCTCCTTGAAGATAAGGATGTGTATTGCATAGAACATGAAGCAAAGCTTCCAGAGATTTTGTTGTCTCTCTCCCAGCAGAGTACAGTTCCTGTTATGCTTTTATACCTATGAAATCTCCTTGGACTTCCCCTCACACTTAGAATGAAAACCAAAATCCTTATCTTGACTGTACAGGAACTCTCACGGTCTGGCCCCTTACTCTGTCTTTGGCCTCATCAATTGCTCTTCCTGTTGCTAACATAGTTAGGAGCCACAGAACAGAGTCAAATCCAGTTCTATCTGGCTCTAGACCCAGGGCCCTCAGCCAATGCCCTACACTACCTTTGTAAGTTCCTCACCTCTCTCCCACAGAGTGTAGGTGCCAGGCGGTCCACAGGTCGCATCCCAAGTCCCGTCTCCACCTGAAAGCGGCTCTTCTCTTGAAGTAAATTTTGCTAAAGTATAATGTCCGTTGTGGCTTCCCTGATAGCTCAGTTGGTAAAGAATCTGCCTGCCATGCGGGAGACCCTGGTTTGATTCCTGAGTTGGGACGATTCCCTGGAGAAGAGATGGGCTACCCACTCCAGTATTCTGGCCTGGAGAATTCCGTGGACTGTATAGCCCATGGGGTCACAAAGAACTGGACACGACTGGATGACTTTCACTCAATGTCCGCTGAGGCATGTGTAAAAATCACAGGCATAAAGTTTGATTACTTTTTCCCAAAGTAAATACACTCAGGCAAACAGGACCTGGACCAAGAAATGAAATATTATTGGGCCCCTGCAAAGCCCCTGACCACCCTTCCAGAACTTACCTCCCCCAGGGCAATCACTTTCCTGAATTCTGAAACCACTGGTGTGTTTTCTTGTTGCTGAGTGTCACTGGTACTCTTTGCAGGTCCCCTTCCTTGACTCTCAATAGCGAAAACTGGCCCTTCAGTTATAATCACACACCTGAGAGCTGTGTTTTTCAAATTATGTCTCATGAAAAGTTAACATCCAATGATGAGACTTAGAAAGTTATTTGGTCAAAATAACCAGGTTTATTTACTCTTGCAAGCATTTTGAAGCCCTGAGAATAGAATGCAATATGGAGTGATTCTATGTAACAGCTAATAGCTCGTAGGACACTAGTATTCATCAGGATAGGGTGGGTGAAGCTCAAGACTGGGGATTTTCTGTTGGGCTCTCAAGACTTCATCCATTCATTAGCTCCTCCTGCAGTGACTCAGTCCCTGCTAAAGGGAAGGACAGGCTCACTTGAATGGGATGGCCCCAGCATTAACAGACTAGTGGGTACTTGTCATGGGCTGTGGGCTACCCTGGCCTATAGGACTAACAATTCAAACTTCATCCCATTAACCACAGTGGATGGTATGAAGGACCACTCAAAGGTGGATGCTATGTTTCCCCAAATTAAGGGAAGCCCTCTGGGCATCTGTGTCTCCTTTTTGTAGAGATTCATTAGAGAATCAGATATCGATCTGAAACAAATGCTGGTTTGGATACTCAAGTGTTCTTTCTTTTTTTTTTTTTTTTTTTTTTTTTGAGTACTTTAAAATGCCAGGATGAAATCATTGAAAGGAATACTTAGCATGAAGACTGGATAAACTCCTGGACAAGGTGTTGTAAACTGAAGTGATGTATCAAATTTGATTTTGTTTCCATACGAAAAAGATGTATTATAGGGAGATATAGTCCTGACCACTTTCCTGATACTCAAAAGTTTATAGGAATTACCACAAATGATCAATGATTCAAACATAAATAACACAAATATCCTGTTATACTTTCTACATTTGAATTGTTTAAACAGGATAACACAGTAAACAGTCAGAAAATGACATTAAATATGACCCACATATTGTGTAAAACTTTTTCTTATAATTTCTACTCTTTTTCCTTTTTCTTTATTCCTCTTCTTTTTCTTTCTCTATTCCCCCCTCCCCCTCCTCTTCTTCCTCCTTTGTCTTTTTTGGATTAAAGATGGAATGTGGCAAAACAGCAGGAGATTCAGGGAATTTGGAGACTATTCCTTGGGAAATTGGGCTAATTTTTCAGCATACACTTTAGAGAGATTTACAGCTAGTAAATGACTTCAGAAAATAATCCAGGGAGCTGCCCTTTTGGTTTCTATTCTTTTAATATGTAGTTTTCTGTTAAAATATAGGTATGAGACAGATATTTTTAGATATTCTTCAGACTTCAAAACATTACCTTCCTCCTTTTGGGAAGCTATTCCTAAAATACTCAACTCAATGTACTCACAGTGGACCCTGCTATACGCTGCCAAGGCATCATCATGGCTTAAAATTCAGACAACCATTCTTATTTACATTGTATTTTCTTTTCTACTTCTTCTCCTCTTTCTATCTCTTTTCCCTTCATCTCCCTTTTCTCCTCTGTCCCTTTCTCCTCCCTTCTCACTCCTTTTCCTCATTCTTCTTCTTTACTATGTTGCTGCTTCTGTTTCAAAAATTCTCATAGCTTCAGTTTGAATGTAGCTGTTTTCAAAACTACTTAAGTGGACTTTGATACTGAATTCACAAAATCAAAAGTGTTTACATAGTAGCATGTGTTCTGCCTTTGGCCATGTAATAATAGGTAGCAACTGTCTCTGGTGGTAGTGTTTTATTTTTTTTTCTGATTTGTCATTTTTATGACTTGAAAAAAATAGGAAAGTGACTCTTATTCCAGACTAGGAGTCTATGGATTTGATTCTACTACACATTACAAAGCAACTGGCTTAAGTCTTTAAAATTTCTGTTGCTTTATAAATTCTACATGAGACATGATTGATAGAGCCATGAGATCACTCTACTGTGCTGGAGCAGTTTTGCTGATAGGATTGTCTTTTCTGGAAGGAAAAGGCAAAGTTGTGGTAGTGCAGGAGCTCACAGAAGGTAATCACCGTGGAACTGAGTTTCATGTTCTAGACACTGTGCTACTGTTCGGTTATTTTATTTAATCCTAGCAACATTCTTATTCCCATATTGAGGCCAAATAAAAAATGGCTCAGAGAAGTGAAGTAGCTATTCATGAAGGCGGCAAATCTGCAATTATGAATAATTTAGAATGAATGCAAAGCTCATCGTCTTTCAGTAGAGCGTGCTGAGTCCTAGCTGTACAAGTAAAAATAATCTCATTATTCTACTCTCCCATTGAGAAATGACTATTGCCTCTTGTCCCACCTCCTTCAGCCATCTGCTTCACTTGGCTCCAGTTAAATCTAAGTTAAAACCTCCGATGAAGATGACTGCAGCCTTAGTTGGCACTAACCATAGTTCCAGGGAACTGATGAGAAGAATGACTAAGACTGGAGATGGGGATGCGAAATTTCCAGGGGCAGATCAACTGAAATCAGACTGTGTTTTCATATTCATATGAGCTTACTCAGTCATGTCTGACTCTTTGCAACCCCATGGACTGTGTAGCCCACCAGGTTCCTCTGTCCATGGTATTTTCCAGGCAAGAATGCAGGAGTGAGTAGCCATTTCCTTCTCCAAGGGATCTTCCCAACCAAGGGGTTGAAACCGTGTCTCCTCCATCTCCTGCATTGGCAACCAGATTCTTTAACCTGCTGAGCCACCTGGGAAGCCCCTAGACTATGTTTTAACATAAAAATATAAGTTTAAATGAATAAAAAAAAATCAGAGGAATCTGAGGGGTTAGTAATCAAAGGTGACTTGTATTTCCTTAAGACTTTCAAATAAAAAAATAATTTTCAATAATATTAAGTGATATAATAGTCAAGTTTTTTTTTTTTTTTTAGTTTCAAGCATTAAGAGGTAAAATAATAAAACATGTGCCAAAATATATCTGAATACTATTAAAGATAAGTAGTGTATAGTTAATGGAACTAGCTGTTTCAGAGGGGTTAACAAGAGATATATTGTAGCTATGACTATTTATTAATACTCTTTTAATTTTAAAAGGAAATTTCAAACTGTGAAATACATAAGCAGGAAGGAAATGAATAATGCATCTGGATAATTGGGCTAGCATGAGATGCTAAACCTCACTCTCATTGTGGGCAGATAATATGGAAGAAGAGATTTTGGTGGAAAGATGTAGAAACTGTTTAAATGGAGGATTTTTTGTTGTTGAAAACCTATCCAACAACATCTGAATACCAAATAAAAGACTTTACAGTTTCATCTCTCCTTAGAGATATTTTTTTAGTTGCTGTTGCTTTGTTTGGGAGAAAATTGCAGTTTAAGATTTACAAACCACTTCATTTGTAAAGTGCTATTACAATACTTTCTGCCTCTGAAAATGTTTAAAGCTGCAGGCAATGAAAAGACATGGTAATAGAGTTTTTCCTTGTAAAGAAAGCTCTCATTCTGTTGTTTAAAAAATGAGCAGCATAACAATACAATATTATTTATAAAGAGGTATTTATATAAGTAGTATTTCAATGGGCCTTGCTGAGTGACATATTAGGTAAGGGAATCGCACAGAAAACATATCTTATGTGATTGTTTAAAGGTGATGGAGTTCAGGTAATTATCTTCATCATGATAAGATCCAAAGAAATTTACATGGTTAGTTGGATCTTGCACATAAAATTCATATTCCACATCACAATATAAAATAAAGGTTGCCACTTTTATTTTTTCCCATGTAAAGAAGTTTAGGGGGGCTTCCCAGGTGGCGCAAATGGCAAAGAATCCGCCTGCACATGCAGGAGATGCTAGAGACAGAGGTTCAGGAAGATCCCCTAGGAGGAGGACATGGCAATCCACTCCAGTATCCTTGCCTGGAAAATTACATGAACAGAGGAGCCTGGCAACAGTTTGGCTACAGGAGCCTGGCTACAGTCCACTGGGTTGCAAAGAGTCAAACACAGCTGAGCACACAGCAAAAGTAAGGTTAGATTCTTCCTATTTAAAGTTGAGATTTTCTAGTTGATGGTTGGAAAGTCCTTAAATATTCAATTTGTCCTCTGAAGTCTTTTCCTAAGTTCAACGTGTCTTATGAAAAATATGAGTGACCAGCTGTTTTTTCTACTTTCCTCTCAGCTCTTTATCTTAGATCTTTGACCTACAGAAGTTATCCCTTTTACAGGGCCATGTTAGTTTCCTTGGGCTGCAACATCAAATTACCATACAGTTCGTGGCTTAAAACAAAAGGAATTTATTCTTTCACAATTCTAGAGGCCAAAAGCTTGAAACCAAGGTGCTGGAAGGGCCAAGCTACCTTTGAAGGCTCTTGGGGAGAATCCTTCCTGCCTCTTCCAGCTTCTGGTGGACCTGGGTATCCCTTGGCTTGTGGTGACATCACTCCAATCTCTGCCTCCATCTTTGCATGGTTTTTCCTCATTGTCTCTGTGGGTCTCCAATCTCCTCTCTCTAATAAAGACACCAGTTATTGGAATTGCAGTTCATCCTAAATCCAGAATGGTTTTGTTGTGAGATCCTTAACTTTATTACATCTGCAAACACCCTATTTCCAAAAGGTCACATTTATGGGAATTGGGGGTTAGGAATGGGACTTACCTTTTGGGAAGATACAATTGAACCCACAGCAGGGGATTAAAAGCAGATTTTGGAGTTCAGCAAAGCTAGAATAGAAGCTTGGCTGTGCCACTTGCATTAAAGACATCCCATCATCTTCATAATTCCTCAGTGCATCAGTTCCCTCCTCTGTAAAATGTGGGTGAAGATATCACCTTCATACATATTGTGTGAGATAATAGTGTGTGCTGTGCGATAGTATGTATAGAGCAATTAGTCAAGTGCCTTGCTAATAAATGGCCATTGCTATTGTTTTTGATGATAATTTTTTTTCTAGTGAGTAATTTCTATTGGCTTCAGAACAAAAAGAAAAAATTACATGAATCATATCTATATTGAAAATCAGAAATATGACTTATTTTGTCCAAATGAAAGTGAGTGTGTTCCGAATTAAATGGAAATAACATTTGTGAAGGGCTCAGCACCAGCTTCTGGTGTTAGCTACTCTTATTCTCAATTCCCTAAACCCTCCTAGAATATGCAGTTACCCCAGTGCCTTGCTAATAAATGGCTGTTGCTATTGTTTTTGATGATCATTTTTTTTTCTAGTGAGTAATTTCTATTGGCTTCAGTTTCTTTAGAGTTCCTCTTTACTCTCCATATAGAATTTACAAAAGAAAAAAATTACATGAGTCATATCTGTATTGAAAATCAGAAATATGACTAATTTTGTCCAATCAGAAGGATGTGATTGTGGTCAGGATTAAATGGAAATAACATATGTGAAGGGCTTAGTGCTAGCTTCAGGTGTTAAGCTACTCTTACCCTCAATTCCCAAAACCCTCCTAGATTTACAAGAACTATGCCAACACGAATTTCCTTTTGAACCTCATCATCCTTTTGGGTATAAAATACAATTAATAATTTCTCAGATATAATTTTTTGTCTTTCCAAATAAGCCATATATATTCCAAAAATTGATAACTAATCATGATTTTATCCACCAAACGGTGGTTCCTTTCTAACTTGCCCTCAGTTGTGTTATTTTATACATATATCTTCACAGGATTGATACATGAGTCTTCAGGTAAGCTTCTCAAAACTCAACTGTGAAAGTTTTTGCTCTCTTCCAGCTGTCTTATACCTGTGTGTGTGTGTGTATATGTGTGTGTGCTCAGTCGCTTAGTTGTGTACAACTCTTTGTGATCCCATGGACTGTAACCTGCTAGGCAATTTGTCCATGGGATTCTCCAGGCAAAAATAATGGAGTGGGGTGCTATTTCCTTCTCCAGGGAATCTTCCTGACCCAGGGAACAAACCTGCATCTCTTGTGTATCCTGCATTAGCAGGTGGATTCTTTACCACTTATACCAACTTATACCTATGCCTAACATCAAACTATGTGGTTTTGGTGACTTTGACAATGTTCTTAAGATGTATCTTCTCCAGAAAATCATTTTGGACCCATCTCCCTACATACTCACTGTACTAGAATTATTTTACTAGTAACTGAACTTTCTTCTTCTCTAATGATTTTTCTCTCTGTTATTGGTTTATGACATGAATCAAAAGATATTGGATATCTGAGTTGAGTCTTTGCTATATTAATAATATATATCTAAAGGCCTCAGCTTTGTTAATTCAGAATAAGGCACTACATGATGAAGACTTCTCACTTGTAGATAAAGTCTCTACCTTCTTTGTTCAGACTTCCCAAAGGGTGCAGTGGTGGTAAAGAATCTGCCTGCCAATGCATGAGACACAAGAGTCTCAGCCTTGATCCCTGAGTTGGGAAGATCCCCTGGAGACATGGGAACCCACTCCAGTATGCTCACCTGGAAAATTCCATGGACAGAGGAGCCTGGCGGGCTACAGTCTATGGGACCGCAAAGAGTAGGACATAACCAAGCACATATACACAATACACAACACTTCTTTTTTCAGGGCAGGATCCAAAGTAACAACAAGCTAAGAGCATGGGGAATCACATGCCTGCAGGCAGTATGGTTAAAGTTGTTCTCCCTTCGTTTTCATACACAAATTATAATTTGCATTTAAATTTTAATGTCTCTAGAACCATGAAAACATATTTAGGTAAATGTGCTAATTAGATCCTTGTAAACAACCATATGTTATTTTGGTTTATGAAATTTAAAGAGCAATTAAAAACACATGCATTTTACTACTTATAAGTGGGGGTGGGGATGGATTCAATCTGCAAAGCATAAGTGAATAAGTAAAGAGCTAAATTAGAGATGTGCTCAATGATCTAAAGGGAGAAACTCAAAGAAGTTTGAAACTTTTCTTTGTAAAACCATAGGACCAAGCAGCGCTTCACTTTGAGACTTGCCATAATTAAAGAGAAATGTTTGAAAATTACATTTCAAGTTTCTTTTCAACTTGAGTACCTACCTTAGAAGAATTTTCAAAAGAAGTCTGTGGTATGCCTATTTTTTAATGAGAGCATGTCATTCCTTCTCTGGTGACTTACCCATTTTTATCAGTTTCACTGTGACGAGCAGAATGATGTATGAGTGTGTTAACTTGAGGTGACATCTTACAATGCGATCCATTATGTGAAAGATCTAGGGAAAGACCTCTCTGAAAAACATAATTAAGAAAACAAATGTTTTAAGAAATATAATAAAGATCTTTTATGGTTTTTATTCAGGAACATCCATTCCTATAATATCATATACTTAGGAAATAGCCTGCCAATCATGCAAAATAACGCTAGTATTTTGATTTTTCTTGGGTTTAATTTCCCCACAGAGAAACTAACAAACCATAAACACAGAGTAAGAGGGAAAAAAGTGTCTGAAGTTTGCTTAAAAGTTCCTTCTTAAAAGAATTAATTGGGAAATAGACTAGAAATATATGAAAAGTGGACCATCAAAAGTACAGTGATGCTATAAAGGTGTATTTATTTCTCAATGCTATAAAGATGCATTTATTTCATCAATAAAAATAAGCAATGGATGGCTGATTGTCATAGTGTTTAGTCCCCTGTTTTTGGCCCCTGACTCTGGTCCGGGTCTATGGAACTTACAAAAATGTCTTTAATCTGCCTCATAATTACCCCCTGATTGACCCCACTTAGGAAATCAAAGAATTCCACTTTTCATCAAATGCTCTTGTGCCTTGCTTTGGAATGATGTGATTTCCTTAACATTTACTTTGCTTGATTTAAGAAGTCTCTAGTTTCTAGGCTATATTTGAAGATACAAAACTCATTAAAAATGAACACAAAATCTCAAATCAGCATTGCAAAAATGACCTCAATGAAACCAATCAAGGTGAAAAATTACAAGATACTATTAATTTGGACTGAAAGTACAGCCTGTGGCATAACAGAGCCAGTGGCCTCATCTGATCAAGGAATTCAGTGGACACTCTGGCCTGGTCTGGGTCCTTAGACAACGAGTTGTATAGACTCTGGGTCCCATCCTGCTGTCCTGGCAGGACAGGGAAGCTAATTCATGGTTCTCTTTAATACTGAATATGGTACCCAGTCCTGAACATCTATCTGGTAAGCCTGACTAGGGGATATAGGCAACCTCAAACCCTATCTTACAGGCTCATTTGGGTAGGAAACCAAGCCAGTAGTCCTATCCAACTGTTCTAATACAGGGGCACGAACCACATTTCTCTGTCCTTAGAGCTAAAAGTGTTGCCTCATCCAAAAATAAACCATTACAGCAGGCCCCCTTGTCCAAGAAGATTATCAAAGTACATATCCAGAAACCCAAACTGAGCTGATTGGTGAGAACAGTTTCTGCCTAAACAAACCTGTAAAGTAAGAAAGAGGAGTCCAATTACTCAAATGAGCAGATACCAATGTAAGGATCATGAAATATCAGGTAGTATGACACCAGTAAAGGAAAATAATACAGCCTCAATAACTGACCATAAAGAAATATAGATCTGTGAATTGTCAGACAAAGAATTCAAAATAATCCTGTTATGGTATTGAACTCCAGGGAAACTGAGACAAACAACTAAACCAAATTAAGAGAATAGTGTATAAAATGAGAATTTCAGTAAGGAAATAGCAATCACAAAAGGAAAAATAAAAGAAATTCTACTGTTGAAAAATGTAATAAATGAACTGGAAAATTCAGTAGAAATTTTTGAAAGTAAACTCAACCATGCAGAAGAAAGAAATAGTAACCTGGAGGACAAGACTTTGAAAATTACCCATCAGAGTTAAAAAAGAATGAGGAAAGTCTAAGGGAATTAGAGGACACAATGAAGAAAACAACGTTTCTATTATGGGAATTCTGGAAGAAGATGAAAAAGAAAAAGAAAAGAAGAAGAAGAAAAAGTACACTTAAAGCAATAATGACTGTAAACTTCCCAAAGCTGGAAAGAGAAAGTGACATTCAGATCACTGAGGCCCAAAAGACCCCAGGTGTGTTGAACGCAAATAAGGTACTCCAAGATACATTGTAAGTAAATTGTTAAAAGTTAAAGACAAAGAATTCTAAGAACAGCAAGAGATAAGAGAGAAGTTACATACAAGGTCTTACCTGATAGCTCAGTTGGTAAACAATCCACTTGCAAAGGAAGAGACCTGGGTTTAATTCCTGGATCAGGAAGATCGAGAAGAGAAAGCTACCTACTCCAGTATTCTGGCCTAGAGAATTCCACGGACGGTATAGTCTGTGGAGTCGCAAAGAGTCGGACACGACTGAGCAACTTTCATTGCACGACATACAAGGGTTCCCCAGTAAGACAGTTGGCAGATTTCTCAACAGAAACTTTTCGGGCCAGAAGACAATAGGATAACAGATTCAAAACTATTGAAAGAAAATAACTATAAACCAAAAATCCTATCCTCAATGAAACTGTTCTTTAGAAATTAAGGAGAAATAAAGACTTTTCTGAACAAACAAAAGCTGAGGGCATTCATTATTATCAGACTAGCTTTTACAAGAAATGCTGAAGAGAGTTCTTTGTGTGAAAGTAAAAGAACACTTAGTAACATCATAAAAACATAAGGAGATGATGTAAATTCCACTGGTAAAGGTAACTATATAGTCATATTTAGATTATACAATACAATAATAGTGTTGCATCATCGTATTGCAGAATCTAAATTGAAAATGAAAAAAAGTAATTGTAAATTTAAAAAGAGAATGTAGAAAAAATAACTATACAATAATTTGTTATTCCCCTTCATGGTCTCCTGAGAAACCTGTTTGCAGGTCAATAAGCAACATTTAGAACCAGAACGTTAAACAACTGACTGGTTCAAAATTGGGAAAAGAGTACAAGGCTGTATGTTGTTAACCTGCTTATTTAACTTATATGCAAAGTACATCATGTGAAATGCCAGGCTGGATGAAGCACAAGCTGGAATCAAGATTTTCAGGAGAACTATCAACAACCTCACATATGCAGGTGATGCCACTCTAATGGCAGAATGTGAAGAACTTAAGAGTCTCTCCTGTGAGGGTAAGAGAAGACAGTGAAAAAGTTGGCTAAAACTCAACATTCAAAAAACTAAGATCATGGCATCTAGTACCATCACTTTATGCCAAATAGAAGGGGAAAACGTGGAAGCAGTCACAAGTTTTCTTTTCTTGGCCTCCACAATCACTGGAGATCTTGATTGAAGCCATGAAATTAGAAGATGCTTGCTCCTTGGAAGGAAAGCTATGACAAACCTAGACAGAATATTAAAAGGCAGAGACATCACTTTGCTGACAATGGACCATATAATCAAAGCTATGGTTTTTCTAGTAGTCATGTACAGATATGAGAGTTGGACCATAAAGAAGGCTGACTGCCAAAGAATTGACGCCTTTGAACTGTGGTGTTGAAGGAGCCCACTCTCCTTGAGAGTCCCTTGGAATGCAAGGAGATCAAACAGTCCTAAAGGATATCAACCCTGAATATTCATTAGAAGGACTGATGCTGAAGCTGAAGCTACAATACTTTGGCCACCTGATGCAAAGAGCCAACTCATTGGAAAAGAACCTGCTGCTGGGAAAGACTGAAGGCAAAAGGAGAAGAGGGCCACAGAAGCACAATATGTCATGGGTATTGACCATTACAAATGACACAAGCAGGGTGCTAAAACAACACTAAAACATCTTGAGGCCCCCAAATTTCTGAGATGTGAGGACATTGAGGAGGGCATCTGTGGGGGGATCCCAGGACAGTGGGTACAGTGCATATTGGGATTAGATTCAGGGGTCTTATTCAGTAGCTCTTTACCAGTTGAACAAAGCTATTCTATATTTTATCCATTCATCTCACCCCCTCTTCCCCTCTCCCCATGTTCATACTCAAACAGGGGCTCTGTATCAACCTAGAGGAGTAGGATGGGGAGGGAGATGAGAGGGATGGCCAACAGGGAGGGGATGTATGTATACCTATGGCTGATTCATGTTGAGGTTTGACAGAAAGCAACAAAATTCTGTAGAGCAATTATCCTTCAATAAAAAAATAATTAATTAAAATTAATATATATATACCCCAATGTCAAATAAAATTAAATTTTAAAAAGTGTTTTAAAGAACACATGTATACCTGTATGGATTCATTTTGATATTTGGCAAAACTAATACAATTATGTAAAGTTTAAAAATAAAATCAATCAATGCAAAAAAATAAATAAATAAAGATATTATATATTTTAATAAGTGTTAGGGCCAAGCTAGTGCTTCCCTGGTAGCTCAGCTGGTAAACAGTCCACCTGCAATGCAGGAAACCCTGGTGGTTTGACTCCCGTGTCGGGAACATCCCCTGGAGAAGGGATAGGCTACCCACTCCAGTATTCTAAAACTTCCCTGGTGGCTCAGTCAGTAAAGAATCCACCTGCAATGCAGGAATCCTGGGCTTGATCCCTGGGTTGGGTAGATCCCCTGGAAGAGGGCATGGCAACCCACTCCAGTATTCTTGCCTGGAGAATCCCCGTGGACAAAGGAGCCTAGGGGGCTGCAGTCCATGGGGTCTGAAAGAGTCAGACACAACTGAGCAACTAAGAATATCACAGCACAGGGCCAAGCTAGGGCATATTTACTAAATACCAGTTATGGATCATGTAAGTCCAAGTAAGTAGATAACCTAAGGAAGTCACTCTGAGAAAGAATGTGTGAAGTCGCCCAGTCGTGTCCAACTACTTGCAACCCCATGGACTGTAGCCCACCAGGCTCCTCCGTCCATGGAATTTTCCAGACAAGAGCACTGGAGTGGATTGCCATTTCCTTCTCCAGAGGATCTTCCCAGCCCAGGGACCAAACCCGGGTCTCCCATATTGCAGGCAGATGCTTTACCATCTGAGCCACCAGGGAAGAAAGAAATTTCTTTATTACCATAAATAATAAATAATATAATAGGTACAAAATATAGAATGCCATAAATGCATAGTATAAAAAAAATTTTTTTACCTTGTTAAGAATTTTGATTTAATAAAATAAGGATACTCATAAGGTTAGAGTAAAATTACCATAGAATTATATATATGTATGTTATTATATATATATATAGTATTATTTATTGTTTTATGCCATATGTATGTATATTTGTTGGTGTTGAGTCACTAATATGTGTCTCTTTTGTGACCCCATGGACTACACCAGGCTCCTCTGTCCATGGGATTTCCCAGGCAAGAGTAGGTTTCATTTCCTTCTCCAGGGTATCTTCCTGAACCAAGGATTAAACCTGCATCTCCTGCGTTGGCAGGTTGATTCTTTACCACAGGGCCACCTGGGAAACCCACATCTCCCGCACTGGCAGGTGGATTCTCTACTACTGGGCCACCTGGGGAGAGAGAGACATGACAACAGTATTTGAATATTATATTGTTATATTCTTGTTTGTAACTGTTTTCAAAATCCACGAAGCCATATCAGATTTTCATAATCATACCTCACGTCTATAAAAGGGCAAGTGTTATGAGTATGAGATGAAAGTCTAAGGAGCATGGTCTTTATTGTCTTTAGTGGTTTGTGTTGTTTTGGTTTTTTTTATAGGAATAAATTGGATTTGGAAGCTCAGTGTAAACAATGTGAAATAGTAAAGACTTAAGCTTTTTGCAAATTTCTAAACCACTTAGTGCTTCCTGATATGGCTAAATGATGCCCTCTTTTAATATCTAAATGAAGGCAATTCTTCAATGAAGCACTGCAAAAATGTCAATGGGCACATTTGCACTCTGGGGAGTAAAGCCCCTAAGTATGAAATCCAAGGAACGAAACATGTTGCAGCACTTCCTGAAGGCTATTCCCAGTACCAGATGGGGTTTGAACCAGGAGAAATTACACTTCTCATCCTGGGTAGCATCATTTTAGGAATCTCCAGGGCAGTCACTTCTCAAGTTCATCTTACGCTCCGAGTATTATAGCTAGTGTGTGACCTGTAGAAGTGACTGAATACATTTTTTCCTGAACTGATACTATTTGTTTTATGAACATTATCACCTGATGATCTGAATAAAACTATTCTGTCATCAGAAATTTATTCTTATATCTGCTTTTTGAGGGAAAGATAGGATATTGAAGAGATTCTCTGAAAGAGGGAAGTAGAGAGGGTTTTTGGAGAAAAACAAAAAAATATTAAAATAATTCATTGAAATTAAAGGTTATTCACAAGTATAAACATTTTAATATAAAGTAGTAAGTGTGTAAGTGTAAAAAACCTATAGTTGAAATAGAGATGAATTGCTTTTAATCTTCTACCCATTAATATAGAAACTGCTTAAAAAATACATATCAAAGCAATGTAATGAAGAATTATAGTAATGAATTTTATGATATTAGCTGCAGTTAATTTCCTTATGCATTTAAGATTAATAAACTGCTAATTAGAATATGCAAATAAAGGTTTCTGAATCCTTAAAAATATTTTCTAGCACCTTAATCATAAATCTCATTCAGTAACTATTTTGTTATATAATTGGGGAATAACAGATTGATGGGCCAATCTAATTAGGTGAAATTTACATGTATACAGTATTTTATAGTAAAGGACATGAAACTTATGATGAAGTAGGGAAAGTAGTTTAACATTTGTTATAGGCATTAGCTGCAAACTTAGCTTAGTTTGAAAGTACTTTGTGCCATACAAAATATTAGCCACACCAAGTAATCTGTACTGCACATCTGGTACATGGCTATAAGGGGAATACATCAGCTGTTTTAATGTTTATTAAGACTCTCACATTTACATTTCACGCACATCATCCTCAAGCACATATTTCAGGAATACTATTGATCATTCAGAGACCTGTATAATAATCAATTGCCTCATTATGCTAAGTGAGGAAAGGTATTAATATTTGTATTTTTTGAATTGTCAGTTCTTCAATATATAGATAGAGAGGTGTGCTGAGACAAGTGCCATATAAAAGCATAGTAGATTTATTCTTCTGTCCAGTTAAGATTTGTTCTTAATAGGGTAAGTACCCTCAGGGCTGGCTGACAGAAAGCAACTTTGAAACTATCATGGTTAAAAAACTTCTAAAGGGCTTATATGTACACACATATACATACACAAAATTAGTAAAATTGAATAGACTCCAATGATCATGGGGGCTTCCCTGGTGGCTCAGATGGTAAAGAATCTGCCTGCAATGTGGGAGACCCAGGTTTGATCCCTGAGTCAGGAAGATGCCCTGGAGAAGGGCATGGCAACCCACACCAGTATTCTTGACTAGAGAATCCCATGGACAGAGGAGCCTGGTGGGCTACAGCCCACGGGGTCACAAAGAGTTGGCCATGCTGAGTGAATAGCCCTTTCACTTTCCAACAGTCATATTATTTACTGCTTGGCAAGATCCCAAATGGAATTAGAACAAGAACCCTCTTAAGAATTAACTGAATTTCCAGAATACCAGAAGCATTTTGGATATTCTATTTGAGTTAATAGCTAACGTACCCTAACATATGCTAGCTGAAACTAGCTGATGCTGAGGCTGACGCTCCAGTACTTTGGCCACCTCATGCAAAGAGTTGACTCATTGGAAAAGACCCTGATACTGGGAGGGATTGGGAGCAGGAGGAGAAGGGGACGACAGAGGATGAGATGGCTGGATGGCATCACTGACTGGATGCACATGAGTTTGGGTGAATCCCGGGAGTTGGTGATGGACAGGGAGGCCTGGCGTGCTGTGATTCATGGGGTCACAAAGAGTCAGACACGACTGAGTGACTGAACTGAACTGAACTGATCCTGCTACTGCTAAGCTAAGTCACTTCAGTCATGTCTGACTCTGTGCGACCCCATAGACGGCAGCCCACCAGGCTCCCCCTTCCCTGGGATTCTCCAGGCAAGAACACTGGAGTGGGTTGCCATTTCCTTCTCCAATGCATGAAAGTGAAAAGTGAAAGTGAAGTCGCTCAGTCGTGTCTGACCCTCAGCGACCCCATGGACTGCAGCCTTCCAGACTCCTCCATCTATGGGATTTTCCAGGCAAGAGTACTGGAGTGGGGTGCCATTGCCTTCTCCAGAACTGATCCTAACATATTCAAATAACATAAACCACTTTTATACAATGTATCTATACTCTATATATTTGTCCAACGTTCCCATGAAGAACAAACATAAGTAATTTAATCTCAAATTAAACAGGTAAAATTATGAAATTTGAGATATGCAGACTCTGATTCATAATTAGTAGTGAGAAAGGGGAAACTGAAAGTTTTACAATTCAGGTCCTGTCATCTTTATATGGGTATACTGACTGAAGTATGTATGTAAACAAAATTCAACAAAGAAATATCCAAAGAGAGTATCTGTGGTTTTATAGCACACAATAGAATTATGACCCCATCAACTCTTCCACATAGGGCTACTTTTTTTCTGATTTTCCTTATGTTCATCAGTATTTCATTAAACTTAGTTTAATTTTGTCTTTTTTCATGTATGAAGACACTGGTAACAATAGTAGCAATTACCTTGTCAATATTTTCTCTTTTCAGTGTTTTCAGAGTAATTTAAACAAATGGATAAGGACTTGAGAAGCATAAAGGATGCCTGAGAAGTAAATCAGGTATATGCATGGTAATTTTAAAAAGGATCAATTCCATTTAGGATATGGAAGCAGCCTAGACGTCCATCAGCAGATGAATGGATAGGAAAGTTGTAGTATATATACACAATGGAGTATTACTCAGCTGTTAAAAGAATGCATTTGAATCAATTCTAATGAGGTGGATAAAACTGGAGCCTATTATACAGAGTGAAGTAAATCAGAAATAAAAACACCAATACAGTATATTAACACATATATATGGAATTTAGAAAGATGGTAACAATGAACCTATATGTGAGACAGCAGATAAGAAACAGATGTAAATAATATACTTCTGGACTCTGGGAGAAGGCAAGGATGGGATGATTTGGGATAATGGCATTGAAACATGTATAATATCATATGTGAAACAGATCCCAGTCCAGGTTCAATGCATGAGACAAGGTGTTCGGGGCTGGTGCACTGGGATGACCCTGAGGGATGGGGATGGGGAGGGAGGTGGGAGGGGCGTTCAGGATGGGGAACACATGTACACCCATGGCTGATTCTTGTCAATGTATGGCAAAACCCACTACAGTATTGTAATTAGCCTCCAATTAAAATAAATAAATTAGTTTTTTTTTTAAAGGATCAATTCCCACTTTCTGTGTACACATTCAAGCTTCTTTTGAACATTCAATTAGCACAATAATCGCACATAGTCCCCCACTATCACTTACCCTGAGCAGAACAGTGAATGGGGCTTCTTTTCACTTCTTTCTTGTTCTTCATGACTGCCAAAATCCATATGTTTAGTAGGCATTCATTTAGTATTGACAGCATTTTAACATAGTAGTTCCTTCAGTCACTCAGTCGTGTCCGACTCTTTGTGACCCCATGGACTATAGCACTCCAGGCCTCCCTGTCCATCATCAACTCCCGGAGTTTGCTCAAACTCATGTCCTTCGAGTCAGTGATGCCATCCAACCATCTCATCCTCTGTTGTCCCCTTCTCCTCCTGCCTTCAATCTTTCCCAGGATCAGGGTCTTTTCTAGTGAGTCAGTTCTTTACATCAGGTGGCCAAAGTAATGGAGTTTCAGCTTCAGCATCAGTCCTTCCAATGAATATTTAGAACTCATTTCCTTTAGGATGGACTGATTGGATCTCCTTGCAGTCCAGGGGACTCTCAAGAGTCTTCTCCAACACCACAGTTCAAAAGCATCAATTCTTTGGTGCTCAGCTTTCTCTTTGGCCCAACTCTCATATCCATACATGACTACTGGAAAAACCATAGCTTTGACTATACAGACTTTGGTGGAAAAGTAATGTCTCTGCTTTTTAATATGCTGTCTAGATTTGTCATAGCTTTTTTCCCCAAGGAGCAAGTATCTTTTAATTTCATGGCTACAGTCACCATCTGCAGTGATTTTGGAGCCCAAGAAAATAGTCTGCCACTGTTTCCATTGTTTCCCTTCTATTTGCCTTGAAGTGATAGGACCAGATGCCAAGATCTTAGTTTTATAAACGTTGAGTTTTCAGCCAGCTTTTTCACTCTCCTCTTTTGCTTTCACTTTCATGTAGCTCTTAAGTTCCTCTTCACTTTCTGCCATAAGGGAGATGTCATCTGCGTATCTGAGGTTATTGATATTTCTCTCAGTGATCTTGATTCCAGCTTCTGCTTCTTCCAGCCTGGCATTTCTCATGATGTACTCTGCATATAAGTTAAATAAACAGGGTGACAATATACAGCCTTGATGTACTCCTTTTCCTATTTGGAACCAGTCCGTTGTTCCATGTTCTGGTTCTATTTCTTCTTGACCTGCATAGAGATTTCTCAGGGGGCAGGCAAGGTCATCTGGTATTCCCGACTCTTCAAGAATTTTTCAGTTTGTTGTGATCCACATAGTCAAAGGCTTTAGCTTAATGAAGCCAAGTAGAGATTTTTATGAGATTCTCTTTCTTTTTCTAAGATCCAGCAGATCTTGGTAATTTGATCTCTAGTTCCTCTGCCTTTTCTAAATCCAGCTTGGATATCTGAAAGTTCTCAGTCCACATACTGATGAACCGTAGGTTGGGGAATTTTGAGTATTAGTTTTTGCTAGCATATGAAATGACTGCAATTGTACAGTAGTTTGAACATTCTTTGGCATTGCCTTTCTTTGGGATTGGAATGAAAACTGACCTTTCCAGTCCTGTGGCCACTTGAGTTTTTCAAATTTGCTGGCATATTGAGTGCAGCACTTTATCAGCACTTTAACAGTATCATCTTTTAGGATTTGAAATAGCTCAGCTGAAATTCCATCACATCTGCTTGCTTTGTTCATAGCTAGTACTTGGTAGTAATTTAACAGAGTAACTCAGATTCAAATTTTAAAAGACACAATTGGTTTAAAAGTATATTTTTTCATTCTTTAATTTCTCTAGGCATTGGTGAGATCATGCAGATTTGAAATTTTTGAGAAAAATTTAAAACTGTTTTTATTCTGTATGTTATATTATTCTTTTATCCTAAATGTGAGTAAAGCCGTGATAAGATGATCCTATTTCAACTACTACATCTTTAAGGGAAAAGTAACAGATACAATTTTTTAGCAAATCAAGTTGTTTTCTAAAAAACCCACCAAGTTTTCCGTTTTGAAATAAAACATTCCAAGAGGTGCTGTGAACCCCTAATGAGCTTTATCAGCATATATGTTTTTAATGTGTTGGGGTTTAACTTTCACTCCTGCTTCACTGTTGAGGTCGTTTAATGGACCAGAACCTGGTGGTCCAGAGTTGAGCGATAAGAAAGTAAAGGAGAGAGAGAGAGGCTGATATTCCTTGTTTTACGCAGAAAGCCAATAAAGCCCATGCATGGGCTTGCTCTGTTCACGAAGGCCTCAGGCGCCCTCTTGATGGGGTAAAGGCTCAGAATGCCTTCTCAAGAGGGTCTTTTTTTTTTTTTTTTTCTATAAAACATCTTTTGTGAACAAATTGAGCGACTGACCCATTCATCAACACCCTGAGTACTCTGCATTTCATGATTTGGGCCAGAACAGCTGAGCCAAAGCAGGTTTCGTGTTGAAGCCTGGGCAGGAAAGTGAACTCAGAGGACCTCTGCACTCCAAAGAAATAGCCTGAGAGACAGAAAGAGAGAGAAAGAAAGCAAGACACGGGGACCAAAGCTCTGATGGAGCAAAGTGTTTTAATCAACATGGTGTGGGCATATATACTGTAGTTATTCTCAGCAAAGATAAAGATTAAAATTCCAGACTTACAAAACATAGGCAATCCATATTAAAGAGAGAGAGAGAGTTGTAAATAATCACTTTTACCATATGGTTCATAAAAAGGAAGAGGGTACTTATCACCGTATAGAAAACTAACAAAGGAAATGGCTGGATTCCTCAGCCACCAGGACAGGCTTGCCTCTCCTCTTAATTCCTGAATATTCAGAAATTAATAAGGAACAGAGAATTCCTGACAGATCAAAAACAGCACACAGGAAGCCTCCTGTTAAATGCTTCCCGACACTTCACCTAGAGATTCTCAGTATGGTTGATTGCCATGGATTTTAAACACATTGAAAAGAACTGTTTCTTATCTTAAAATTATTAAAGTTCCCAAAAGGAACTTTAAACTTTCATAGAAGTGTCATTTTAAAATATAAACACTGTTTTGTGTCTTGACTTTCAGTTCCCTATAAAAGTCAATCATGCAAATTTGATCCAATAAGGATTCTTTAGTATTGGCAAGCATAAAACATATATATATATATATATATATTCATTTTTCAACCACATACTTCACAATGTATTAATGGAAAGTTAATGTGGATAATTAATGTGTTATTACACATTAGGCACTTGTTTTCTAAGATTATGCTATTACTTTTGCAAGTTTTAATAGCATGACCATTGATGGCCCCCAAGAGACTACATTATCCTCAATTACTTTCTGCATGTTAGACATGTTCAGGAAAATTGTAGTCTTAATTGCATCATGCACTATCCTAAGTTTTAAGAAATCAGCAATAGAAATATATATAACCTAATGTTCTATTAAACAAAATATTTTATTATTTATGAAACAGCAATGTTAAATGAGAGCTTACCATACTTATTTTTGACAAAAGAAAAAAATATAGGTTAGTTAGCTATTAGTGGGAGCTATGTCATAACTTATATGCAGAGTACATCATGAGAAACTCTGGACTGGAAGAAACACAAGCTGGAATCAAGATTGCTGGGAAAAATATCATTAACCTCAGATATGCAGATGACACCACCCTTATGGCAGAAAGGGAAGAGGAACTAAAAAGCCTCTTGATGGAAGTGAAAGAGGAGAGTGAAAAAGTTGGCTTAAAGCTCAACGTTCAGAAAACGAAGATCATGGCATCTGGTCCCATCACTTCGTGGGTAATAGATGGGGAAACAGTGGAAACAGTGTCAGACTTTATTTTTGGGGGCTCCAAATTCACTGCAGATGGTGACTGCAGGCATGAAATTAAAAGACGCTTACTCCTTGGATGGAAAGTTATGTCCAACCTAGATAGCATATTCAAAAGCAGAGACATTACTTTGCCAACAAAGGTCCGTCTAGTCAAGGCTATGGTTTTTCCAGTGGTCATATATGGATGTGAGAGTTGGACTGTGAAGAAGGCTGAGCGCCAAAGAATTGACGCTTTTGAACTGTGGTGTTGGATAAGACTCTTGAGAGTCCCTTGGACTGCAAGGAGATCCAACCAGTCCATTCCGAAAGAGATCAGTCCTGGGATTTCTTTGGAAGGAATGATGCTAAAGCTGAAACTCCAGTACTTTGGCCACCTCATGCGAAGAGTTGACTCATGGGAAAAAACCCTGATGCTGGGAGGGACTGGGGGCAGGAGGAGAAGGGGACAACAGAGGATGAGATGGCTGGATGGCATCACTGACTCAATGGACGTGAGTCTGAGTGAACTCCAGGAGTTGGTGATGGACAGGGAGGCCTGGCGTGCTGCGATTCATGGGGTCACAAAGAGTCGGACACGACTGAGCGACTGAACTGAACTGAACTGAACTGAACTGATGTCATAATGTACAAGTTAAGCACTTATACCAAGCTTTTGAATAAGTACCATGTTAATTCACCTTGATTGTCTACTACTCATTAAGCATTCTGGGTTTTTTATGTGTAGGTAGATTGTTTCCTTTTCATGTAGCTTTTAAAAACACAACCAGCAGTATGAATTGGATAGAAGACGTCTTTGAAATACAGCTCATTTTATACTGTTGACATATGAGAATCTAAAATATCATTTTTTCACATCTTATTTCACCTGTCATTGCCATCACAAAAATCTATTTCCTCTTGAATAAAACCACAGTGTTTAAAACTATAAAAGCAAACACAGCAGTGAACAAATTCTCCCCTGGGTCTATTTGCCATATGCTTTAAAACAGAACTGTTTGAATACCACAAATTAGCATTCCCGAATTTGAAGACAGAGACTGTTGTTTTGTTCTGTTTTACCACCTGCATAAGGGAAACCGATCTGAGGACTATTCTTCAAATTCTAATGCCTTGCTGAAAAATCACTTTTATATTGCAGAGTGATGATTCTTGCCACATTCTTTTTTTTTTTTTTTTCAGGCTACATTTTTATTTTTGAAAGAGTTTCCAAGAGAAGTAGAATGAACTTTCTTTGAAAATGTAATTCTAAAACATTTGAGAGATTTTGAAGCATGTTCTCACTCTGTATCTTTCCAAGTGCTCATTATTAATCATAAGCAAACTATGTTTCAGATAATAATGCTGAGCTTCACACTGGTCTTTCAGACATTCAATGAGTTTTCATACCTTGCTCTGTGTCAGGTATGTTCTCTGCATATCAGATACAGCAATGAACAAAATGGAAAAAAATCATTACCCTGTGAAGCTTATTTTCTACAAAGGGAGGCAAACGAACAACTGGGAAAACAAATAAATGCATACATGGATACATAAATTATATTGCCTGATAGATGGTAATACTGCTGTAGAAAAAAATGAAGGAAGAGAAATAGTGAGTACAGGATTTGATTTGGAGTGTTAAGAGTTTCAACAAAGATCTGAAAGAGACTAGAGGGCAGAATGCATAGATCCCTAGTGGAAATTTGCTCTAGGCCCTGAGAGCAGGAGATATGAGAGTCCTGCCACTGGAACACAGCTGGAAAAGAGTAAGGAGTTCATTGTGGGCTTTGCCCAGTGAACCAGAAGGAGAAGTTGAATTACTAGGAGGGCTGTAGGCCGGCTTATTCGCCGTTGTGTATAGTTATAAGGAGACTGGCTTTGATTTATGTGAAAGGAAACATTGGTAGCATTTGAGCAGATTAATCCAATTTTCTACTTTTCAAAGATAACTTCTTACAAGTAAATAAAGAGTAACATTTTTAGCTGTTATAGACAAGTAAGAGAATCTGTGGGGATATCAGTTAGGAGACTATTGAGCTGCAAATATTGGGATGATGGTGTTTGGGATCTGGATAATTGTGATATATGTGGTGAGAACTTGTAAGATTCTGTATGTATTCTGATATTTGAGCCAATTGGCTTGTTGTGTAGTTTAGATATGAAAGGTGAGAGAAAGACCGAGTTGAGGATAACTTCAAGACATTTGACTTGAGCAAGTATGGGATGGCTATTTACAGAAAAATGTAGGAGAAGAAGGTTTGAGGCAAAATATCAGAAATTTAGATTTGGACTCATTAAGTTTGAGACTCAAAATCCAAGTAGGGATGTTGAGTAGATAACTGCATATCTCTCTGGATTTCTGAGAACTCCAGACTAGAGACACATACTTGAGTGTTGTTAGTGTGGCATTGGTATGTGAATCCATGTGTCCAAAAGAATCACCAAGAGAGTTATAGACACAGAGAAAGGGAGATGTTTGAAGACTGAGCCCTGGGTTCTTCACGATTTATAGTTTGTAGAGATGAGAAAAAAAGATAAGACTTTAACCAAGTGAAGTAGGAGGAATACCAGGAGAGTAGATTGTCCTGGAAGGAGAATGGCTATTTCTGTTGGAGTTATGCAATGAAACTGTAAGGCTATAGGAGAATAATTGCATGCAATGAAATTTTACTTAATGGGAAAGCAGGGGAAAGGGACAATAGCTAGAAGTGGAATAAATTTTTTAAAGTTCTGTGATTTTTAAAATTGGATGAAATAGGCTACTATTGGAATAAATCAGTAAAGAGAAAAATTATGTATGAGAAAGAAAGAAGAACTGGATAACTGACCTTGACTGTGCAAGAAATTATGAAATACAGTGTTCAGTGGATGCACTGCCTTATACAGAAGCAAGGACAATTGATCTAGGGAGAGGAGAGGAGGCAGAGTCTAGGCTCACTTGCAGGTTGGTTAAAGGATATTGTGATGAAAGCTTTGGAATATTTCTTCTGATTCCTTTTATTTTCTCAATGAAGTAAAAAGCTAAGATGAGAATGTGCAAAGGCTTGAGAATGCAATAGGCATCAAGAAGAAAAGAGAATAAATGGACTCAATATGTATGGTAAGATTACCAGGTGGCAAGAGTGGCGGCTCACGTGAGTATGGTGTTCCTGAAATTAAACCAAGACCCTTCTTCATGTTAGGGTCAATGGTCGTGTAAGACCCTTCTTCATGTTTATAGGGTCATATTTGGCGTAGGCAGAATGAGTAAGTCAACTATTGTTTAGAGATTGTGCAACTGTATACAACACATGAGAGGAGCAAGGGAGTTGTATTAATACACAAATAAATGAATGCAGTAACTAAGTATGGAACAGGAAGGAAGAGAGGGCATGAGGACTAGAGAGAGCTCAAAGGTGGTCGGGGGGTTTTCCTGGTGGCTCAGACGGTAAAGAACCTGCCTGCAATGCAGGAGACCGAGTTTGATCCCTGGGTCAGGAAGATGCCCTGGAGAAGGGAATGTCTACCCACTCCAGTATTGCCTGGAGAATCCCATGGGTAGAGGAACCTAGAGGGCTGCAGTCCTTGGGGTCACAAAAGAGTTGGACATGAGTAACACTTGAGCTCCTCTTCCCCAGGATAAATTCCATGTTTAAAAGAAAAGATCTGAATTTGTACATTATAGTACAACAGAGCATTTTCCATTCTCCATTGAGAATAATTCTCATCCATTTGTGCTCTGCCTCGTTTCGCAAGGAGAACATGCCTATGCAAGGAAATGTTAGTGAGTATAAAAGCTCTGCATGTAGTTCATGCTGATAGGAGCTATATTTTACTGAAGGAAGAATGTGTTCAGTGTCACGGGGAAGAGGGCTGTGTGATCCCTCCCCAACATTTTCCTTGAGTATCTCTCTCCCTTTTAAGATTTTTGCCTTTATAAAAATCTGTTTACCATGTGTCCTAGGAAAATTCCTGGGAGGCAGTTTTTATCAGTAGATGTTGCCAGAGATAGTTAAAGGATGAGAATTATAGAGGAGAGACCAGTGGTTAAGGAATAAAGTGTCTATAGCCCAAAAGGGAGATCAAACTTTTAAAAAACAAAACTGAAAAAAAAGGAAAAACCAGACATCAAAAGCCCTAACAGCACATAAATGAGTAGATTAGTTTATTTAATGGGAGACATCATGCCAACTGCACATCGCCATCCCAACCTCTCTCACCCCCACTGCAGCCTCGCAGCTCATACCACCCGCCTGTCCCTGAGTCAGAGCGCAGTTCCCAGCCCCATTTATCAGGTCACAAGCCATAACTGTTCATTTTCCTATGCTTCTTCAATTCTGTTTGCTGGCAACAGTTTCTCTTTTAACATAGTTTTTCCCTTAAGGACAGGAGTCAAAGACAAGGAGACAAAAATATTAGCCTAAAAGAGGCAGGTTGAAGATACCAAGGAGCGTATCACCAGACAAAGGTGTGAATCTTTGGGAAATGACAGAGACCTCTGCTCTGACAGGGAGCTGCTGTGATGATCCTCAGTTTCAGGCAAGAGGGCAAATTAAACAGGAGGCAATCTCATAAGAATTTTCTGAATGGCTCTATGTTCTAATAGTTGCTTTAGCACAGTTATGGCAATTGTGATGATTATTATAAATATCTGAGTTACCGAGCTTTACCCAAACAATAGGGCTTCCCTGATAGCTCAGTTGGTAAAAAAAAATCTGCCTGCAATGCAGAAGAGCCCAGTTTAATTCTTGGGTCGGGAAGATCCCCTGGAGAAGGGATAGGCTACCCACTGCAGTATTCTTGGGCTTCCCTTGTGGCTCAGCTGGTAAAGAATCCACTTGCAATGTGGGAGACCTGGGTTCAATCCCTGGGTTGGGAATATCCCCTGGAGAAAGGAAAGGCTACCCACTCCAGTATTCTGGCCTGGAGAATTCCATGGGCTGTATAGTCCATGGAGTTGCAAAGAGTCGGACACGACTGAGCAACTTTCACTCACTCACTCACCCAAACAATACTCTTGAATTCTCTATCATAAACATATTAATATGTTGAGGTTTTATTGATTTTCTTAAACAACAAAATAGCATCAAATAATCACTGAAAATTCACAGTATTGGGAGTGTTGTAAGAAATAATTATCCCCTTGTTTAACCAAATTTTCAGTTATAAGCTATATAGTTCTAAGTTTCTGAATCTTATTCTACCTTTGGGGGAAAGCCAGAATTTGAATCAAAGAGGCTGTCATTCCTCAAGTTTTAAAGGATACTTTTTTATTATTATTTAAAGGATATTCATTTTATTACTTTATAATATAAAGCAGTTTTTATTCTTTATTTCTTTGATCTACCTCTAATATAATTAAGGGAAGGATCCTGTTGTCTTTTTTATCTTCCATGCTTTACTTTTCACACCTCTCTCTGGTTTCTCTCTGCTCCTCTGTAGTAACTTATTTTAATCCTCATATTTCACTGTTATCATAAATGGTGACCAAAAACATTTAGCAAAAAATCTACTCTGTGCTAAACATCTTACTGTGTACTGTGAGTGATTACAAAATAAAAGTACACTTTAATTCTGAAGGTGTGAAAATCTAGAAGGAGGTCATAGACACACATAAAGAAGTATGACTTTATGAAATTCCTGTGTTTATAGAATTCATGTGATTAAAGTTGGATAAGATTATTGAAGGAAATAAGTTTTCATAAAGGAACCAGGATTTGAATAAGTGGATCTTCTTGGAAAGAATGAATTTCAAGAGAAGACAATATGAGGAGAAGCTGGGTTTGGTCACAACAACTCACTTCCCTTTCTAGTTGAGCAACAGTTTCCCCTTAAACCAAAAGATGTGCTCAGACAAACCTGACGACTGATGCAATGATGCCACGTTTTCCTCTCTCTGGACCACGTGGCACGGGAGCTGAAGTGTAGGTGCCATGGAATCAGAGAATGTCTCACCACATTCACCCTCCAGCCATCCTGCCTCTCCTGCTTCCTCACTGTCTCCAGAGATTCAACTAAGAAACTCTTCTCAGTTCTTTTCAGTGACTACTCAGAAGTGGAACTGCTAGATCATTTGCTAATTCTATTTTCAATTTTTTAGGAACCTCCATATTATTTTCTTTAATAGCTACACCACCTTATATTCCCACTCACAGTGCAGAAGTATGCAGTTTCTCCATATCCTCACCAACATTTATCTTTTGAAATAAGTAATAGCTATTCTAACAGATATGAGGAATGCACAGTTTATTACAGCATTTTATCCCAGTGACTAAGGTATGAAAGCAATCTGAATGTCTATCAGTAGATGAATAGACAAAGAAAACGTGGTATATACATATAATGGAATATTACTCAGTCTTCAAAAAGAAGGAAATCCTCTCATACATATGCAACAACATGGATGAATCATGAGGAATGTTGAGTGAGATAAGTCAGTCATAGAAGGGCGCATCCTGCGTGATCCTATTTACATGCGACATCTAAAATAGTCAGACTCACAGAAGCAGAAAGTAGAATGGTGGCTTCCAGCTGTGGGAGGAGGAAGAATGAGGGAGTTGCATAAACAGGTGTAAAGCTTCAGGCGTGCAAGGTGACTTAGAGGTATGCTGCACAACATCATGCCTGCGGTTAGCGGTACTACAGTGTGCACTTAAGTCCGTGAGAGGGCACATCTCATGGTAAATATTCTTACTATATGAATAATAAAAAAAAAATCTGATCTCACTGCTTTCTCACAGCTTACCAGGTGAATTCCATATCCTTAGTACAGTCTACAGTCATCTCCAGGATGTGGACCCTACTTCATTAAAGTGAAAGTGTTAGATGTTCAGTTGTGTCCGACTCTTTGAGACCCTAGGGACTATAGCCCTCCAGGCTCCTCTTTCCATGGAATTCTCCAGTTAAAAATACTGGAGTAGGTCAAACCTAGCGATCTAACCCGGGTCTCCTGTATTGCAGAAAGATTCTTTCCTGTCCAAGTCACCAGGGAAGCCCAAGTCCAATTCTTTTTTTTTTTTTTTGTATTGAAGTATAGCCAGTTAACAACATCATGATAGCTTCAGGTGGACAGTAAAGGGACTCAGCCATACATATGCATGTATCCATTCTCCCCCAAATTCCCTCCTCTCCAGGCTGCCACATACCATTGAGCAGAGTTCTCTGTGATACACAGTAGGACCTTGTTGGTTATCCATTCTAAATATAGCACTGTGTACATGTCCACCCCAAATTCCCTAACATCCTCCCATCCTTCCCTGCCAACAGCAACCATAAATTTGTCCTCTAAGTCTCTGAGTCTCTTTTGTAAATAAGTTCACTTGCATCAAGTCCTTTTAGATTCTACTTCACTAATCTCTCTATTTCTGTTGGCAATTTCTTTTCTCCAAAATGACTCTTCCATATAGCCCAAAATGCCTAATTTTCCAGGATTCAACTCAGATGCCACCTTTTTAATAAAGCTTTCTCCTAAGTAGAATATATTAATCTTTTTGCACATCTTTAAACCTTAGCAGATTCCCTTTAATTTACTGCATTTGGATGTAGACTTCCCTATACTTCTGAAAGGTCACTCATCAGTATTAAACAAGGAACTGTGTCTCAGACATCATGCCTGGTGTTTGTCAAGAGGTCATACCTGTTGAAAACTGTTGATTCATCAAAAAATAAGTGTTTATCATGTGATTATACAACTAATTATTTTAAACCTTTCATAAAAGAAAATAATAGAACAATATGAGAACATAGAGCAAGGAAATAGAATGGAACCTGGGCTGTTGGGGTAGAAGGCAACACTGGGAATCAGGAGAGGCCCCTTTGAATATGTAGGTTTGAATATGTATAAATGGGCTTCCCTGGTGTCTCAGGCAGTAAAGAATCCACCTGCGATATAGGAGACCTGGGTTCGATCCCTGAGTCAGGAAGATCCCTTGGAGAATGGCAACTCACTCTAGTATTCTTGCCTAGAGAATTCAATGGACAGAGGAGCCTGGCGGGCTACAGTCCATGGGGTCACAGAGAGTCAGATATGTTTTTCTTTTGATAAACTGCAGTTGTTTTCAAAACATCTTAATTTTTCTACTGGTTACCACTATACATTTTAATAACATAATTAATCATGTTTAAGTTGTATTAACCTTAAACCATATCAATCAACTCTTTCCTATGGAAGATAAGGAAATTAAATTGCACTTTCAGTATAATTTTCATAATTGATATTTTGTCTTTGTAAGGTAATTATTGCTTACTCTGTTTCTTTCCCCTTTGCCTTGATATTTTGGTTGTATTGTCAATTCAGTTTTTCTAGTGGTTATATTGTCAATTCAGTGTTTCTACTGTCAATTCAGTTTTTCAGAGATGCCAACTGGCTCTCTGAATGTAGTTCCAACATGCATGTTGGTTGATATATTATTTGTTATTGTTCAGTCACTCAGTCATGTCTGACTGTTAATGACCCCATGGACTGCAGCATGCCAGGCTTCCCTGTCCTTCACCGTCTCCTGGAGACTACTCAAACTCTTGTCCATTGAGTCAGTGATACCATCCAACCATCTTGTCCTCTGTTGTCCCCTTATATATTTTGTGAAAATATATAAAAGAAAGGGAAAACAATAAAGGGAGGTGAATGTCAGGACAGCTCTCATTTGTCTGTGATTTGAGAGAATTATTCACTAAATTAGATGATAGTGTTCAAAATCTGGAAAAATGCTTTCTGAATGTTTTGTTCTATTCAAAGTACAGACACAACACATGAGTTAAGTGCGCATGATTAACATTTTTTTACTTTCATAAGTTTGACAGTCTAAAAAGCTCTAAGTCAAACCCTGGTTTGTAGCATTTGTCCATTTCCATAATGATATTACTCCCACCTTGGCTGATTTCAAGCTGCCAATCTATGCTTACAGAATGTAGAAGAGATAGGAAGCAGCTACCATTATTAGAAATTCTGTTCTGCAGTTGCAATAACATAAACAGCCTTAAGAGCATAGGTAATAGCAAAATATAGTATAAAAATTAAAAAATTATATATGATCTTTGACTGTCCAACACATTGGTTTTATAATCACAAATTTATGTGATTTTAGTTTTGTTAATAGCTTTAACAACCAGCTCACAAATTTCCTGAATAGTTAACATTATCTCTTGTGAGCCAGTTTGGAGATGAAGGGAGAGTTGAGCTCCAACACACCACCACCTTCATACCGTTACATAACATACTTAAACATCTTTAATTGATTGTTTTTAGATAGTGTTCAATACCAGGGCTTCCCTGATAGCTCAGTGGTAAAGGATCTGCGTGCAATGCAGGAGGCACAGGTTCCATCCCTGGGTTAGAAAGATCCCCTGGAGAAGGAAATGGCAACCCACTCCAGTATTTTTGCACTGGAAATCCCATGGACAAAGGAGCCTGGCAGGCTATAGTCCATAGGGTCACAAGAGGTGAACATGACTTAGTGGCTAAACCACCAATACCAGATTTCTATTAAAAATGATAAAATTAGTGCATGTGCTGGGTTTTTTAATACCCTCTCCATTTATCCATAAATTTCTCAGCTCACTGTCACACTTGACTACATAGCTCCCTATAAAACCAATCTCATGTCATTGATGCACATTATCACATATCATCAGAGATACTAGCCTATATAATTAGAAAAGAGGAATTAATAAGAAGAATTAATACCTTAGGAGAAAAGAATAATCAATAATGACAAACTTAACAAATGATGGAGCAAGGAAGATCTTTCTAGACAGAAAGCAGATCCCAGACATTATAAGCAAATGATAACCAATCAAGTGAAAGCAAGGTAACTTTGATAACTTTGACTCTATTATAAACTTTAACACGTGTGAGAGGAGAAGGGCTAGTGGCCTTAATAATTGCTTATAACTTAATTTTAAAAGCTGTAACTTGATAAAGAAAAGGAAAAGTTATTTGGAGTGTTTTCCATAGCACCTTAAAACAAATAAGAGTCAAAGTTCATGTCTCTTTCCCACTAATTCTGTTTTTTAAAAGTACATACTTTCTTAGAATAACTTTAATGTTACAGAAAAACTACAAAAATAGTTTTCCTTTGATTTTTTTAGAACTTTTTTTTATCAAGGTGAAATTTTCATGGCAAAATTAGACATTTTCATGAGAACAGTTCAGTGGCATTTAGGGCATTCATAATATTGTGCAACAGGAAGCTCTTTGCAATTCCAAAACATTTTTATCCCCCCAAAATCAGACTTTGCCAACAAAGATCCATCTAGTCAAAGCTATGTTTTTTCCAGTAGTCATGTACAGACGTGAGAGTTGGACCATAAAAAAGTCTAAGCATGGAAGAACTGATGCCTTCAAATTGTGGTGCTGGAGAAGATTCTTGAGAGTCCCTTGAACAGCAGGGAGATTTAACCAGTCAATTTTAAAGGAAATCAACCCTGAATATTCATTGGAAGAACTGATGCTGAAGCTGAAGCTCCAATACTTTGGCCACCCGATGCAAACAGTTGATTCATTAGAAAAGACCCTGATGCTGGGAAAAATTGAAGGCAAAAGGAGGAGTCAGCAGAGGATAAGATGGTCAGATAGCATCACTCACTCAATGGACATAGAGCAAACTCCAAGAGAAAGTGAAGGGCAGGGAAGCCTGGCGTGTTGCGGTCTATGAGGTCTCAAAGAGCCAAACACAACTTAGCAGCTGAATAAAAACAAAAGGTGTTTATTGCCTCATACCCACTTAGTCCACTGAGCTCTTACTCCTCATGATCACCTCCCCCAGCTCCTGGCAACCACCAATCCACACTCCATGTCTATGGATTTACCTATGCTGAATATTTCGTATGTGTGGAATAACACAATATGAGATTTTTTGTGTTAGCTTTTCTCACTTAGCATAATATTTTTGAGGTTCATTCACCCACTCTTTCTTAATGGCTTTTCAAGTTCTGACACAAATTGGGGACTTCATTATTTTCCTGCTTTATTTACAACTTTTCTTTGCTTCTCACTCTGTGTTGTTAATGGTCTGAATCATCCTTAGTCCTAAGTAGGCTGAAGTTTTTCCCTTCAAAGACGTGTTTCTTTCAATTCTCTAGTTGTATCAAAAAGTAAATGTTGATGTATAGAGTAGGTAATGTATCAGTACGAATATGATGGTAAAATCTATCACAGGTTAGAATGGTTTAGAAACCTCCGTGTGTGCATGCTAAGTCGCTTCAGTTGTGTTCGACTCTTTGCAACCCGTGGACTGTAGCCCACCAGGCTCCTCTGTCCATGGGATTCTCCAGGCAAGAATACTGGAGTGGGTTGTCATGCCCTCCTCCAGGGGAATATCCTGACCCCAGGATCAAACCCACATCTCTTATATCTCCTACATTGACAGGCGGGTTTCTTTGTTTTTGTTTTTGTTTTTTACCACTAGCTATCCCTGGGAAGTCCTATTTAGAAACCTACCCAGAGATAACTGTAAATTACTAAAATCTAGCAAAATATCAATATGACCTAGGGCCACCATTGTGCTACTCCAGGAAGGGCCATTCACATCGAGGTCCAGTTCCTACAAGAAGATGCAAGAGATATAACCGTACCGATCCGTTACCCTCATGGTTACAGCTATTTTTCTTTATTCAACTGAATTTTACACCTGTACACTTCAGATTCATCCCAGGAATAATTCTCACCAACTTCCACATTTATTCTTGGAGGGCAAGAACTTTAAAAGTCACAAGGCATATACCTAAATGATTAAAGAAGTGAGTCATTGTATTAATGCTTAATTGAGGGAAGATCGGAAGGAAGAAATGAAAGCAGAAGTAAAGCAATGGAAACTTGGAAACTTACTGGTGTTTTATGAGGGGACTCAATTGTTCCCCCTGTTCTGTCTTGGACAAAGTGCCAACCTCAAAATGAGAAGCTGAAATAGGAACAGTGTGAAACCTGTGTTAAGCATTCTGCTTGAGAGAAATTGATTGAAACAAGAGTGGTCCCTAAACTCCTACTATCCTTTAACATGTTTACTTATAATTATTACTCATCATCTGGCCCAACAGGTCTCCTTTTTGTCCCAGAATGGTGCTGCCAACTGGCTTCCTGTCGTGGACTAATTGTGGAAGGAGAGGCACTGCAGGGTCTTAATGTATGCTCTGAAATCTGAAGCTCGGAGGATGGATGGCATTTAGTTCACCATATTCCTCTGGGATCTTCATGTAGGGAAGAAATTTAACTGTTAAAAAAAAATCTCTGAATTGCTATGAAGTGTTCTTCATGGAGCATCTCTCATTCACGCATTTAATTCTTCGGAGATGTGTTTTTGTTTTGTTAGTGAGGTCTTTCAAGATGTCAGGCTCTTTCCACTGAAGCTTAGATGTTTTGGATGTTGGACCATTGTAGCTGAAAATTTTTCTTTCTTTGCCTTCATGGGAAAATGACCCTTGTGTAAAGTATAAATGAGGTTTGTTTGTGAGGAAAATGCACTCTTCCGTTACATGTTTCTGGGTAAAGGGATCTGTCAAGTGCTGCCTTTAGTTAATAATTGTAACTGCAGCAAAATCAGCTTCTTTTACTATAATATTAATTTATCATGTGACTTAGTGAGTATAGGAATACAGCCTGTAAAAAGTCATGAAAATAAATTATCAGCTGGAAGGTATTTCAGTTTTTTAGCAATTCACTAAGTAACCTCCCCATAAGATACATTTTTATTCAATTACATATCCAGAGTACTACAAAATTCAGGTTGGAATTTTTTTATTTTTTTTTTTTTTTTTTAGCAATTCTCATTAATCTGTACTCCAGTGGGCTTCTTTTTTGAGGCCATTTTAATTCTTTTAACAGAATCAGAGATTATATATTAATTCTGCCTTTTAATTACAAACACATAGATTTTTCATTAACAAGAATTCTAAGTTTCTCAACTAAACAAACATGATATATTAAGTTATACACCAAACACATTTCAAGAAACTTCATTTTGGTTGTGAGGCATTGATCATTTTCTTATATGTCTTAAATATATGCTCTATGTTATATCTAAAATCACTTGGCCTTCCAACTAAGATAATCAGAGACTTTGCTGTTTTTCAATCACTCAGTCATGTCTGACTCTTTGTGACCCCATGAATTGCAGCACACCAGGCTTCCCTGTCCTTCACTGTCTCCCAGAGTTTGCTCAAACTCATGCCCACTGAGTCAGTGATGCTATCCAACCATCTCATCCTCTTTCATTGCCTTTTCCTTTTGCTTTCAATCTTCGCCAGCATCAGGTTCTTTTCCAATTAACTGGCTCTTCACATTAGGTATCCAGAGTATTGGAGCTGCAGCTTCAGCATTCAGAGCCCAGCATTTGTACCATGCTTTCATTAATTCATTTACGTATATAACCCAGAATTAACACTATAACAAATGTTGTTTCATTGCTATGAACATCTAAATTGTCTTCTGTTTGTTATATTTTCCCTTGAACTAATAAATATGGAAGCAGTTTGAAAGCTCTGATACATGCAAAAAGCTCAGTTCAGGACATATTATATACCTGGGTTTTGGATTCTGCTTTCTCTAACTACCTGTGTGAATGTGAGCTTGTTCCTACCCACATCTGTGTCCCACTCTGTCATCTGGGAGGAGCATAGGAGGATTTGAAATAGAGCATAAGTCTTAACCAGGAGACCATCAGATCACCTTGGGAATTTTTTTTTCTTCTTCTTCTTTCCAAATAATCCTGTCCACACCTCCCTACCTCCCTCAGCTTTGTTCTGATTCAGTAGATTCAGTGTTTCATTTCCAGTGAAATTCCTCTAGGGAGGTGATATCCCTTCTTCAGTCCAACTCTAAAAGCTCTGACTCTGCAGGTACCATAATTTCAGCAATTTGATGGAGAGTTGCATCAAATGCCACTTCATGGTATTATCAAGTGTTGATATCCAGTTCTAGCAAAGCAAGTCTTGATCCCATGACAATTCCTGATGAGAAGTGCCTGAGCTCTTCTCGATCTGTCATGACAACAGACCCAGTTCTAAACCAAAAGTCTTGATGTGTAGTGTAAGCTATACCCAATGTGTATTTCAACCTGGAAAGGAAATAGTTAAAAATATAATGGTGATGTTAAAAGAGTTAAAAGTATGCTGGTGAGAAGTTGAGATGAATGGAGATTTTTGTAGCCACTGCATTCACTGGCAGCCTTCCCTCCCCAGACCCCAAAGGGCATGAGCAGCTAAGATCAAAGCAGTAGGAGTGGACCTTCCCAGGTTTGCAGTTGAGGTGTTAATCGATGATCTGAGGAAAAAACATCTCATATTTCCTTTTTTTAACTTTTATATTGGAATATAGCCAATTAACAATATATAACAATTAACAACATAATATAGCTTCAGGCGGACAGCAAAGGGGCAAAGAGACTCAGCCACGCATATACATATAACGTTTCTCCCCCAAACTCCGCGCCCATCCAGGCTGCCACATAACATTGAGCAGAGTTCCCTGTGCTATGCAGTGGGTCTATGTTGGTTATCCACGTTAAATATAGCAGTGCACACATGTCGATCCCAAACTCCCTGAGTATCCATTCCCTTCATCCTTTCCTCGGCCCCCAGCAACTGTGAATTTGTGCTCTAAGTCTGTGAGTCTGTTTCTGTTTTGTAAATAAGTTCATTTGTATCATTATTTTTTGTGGTTCTGAATATAAGGGATGTCATACGATATGTGTCTTTCTCTGTCTGACTTATTTCACTCAGTATAACAATCTCTAGGTCCATCCATGTTGGGGCAAATGGTATTATTTCATTCTTTTTTAATGGATATCACTTTGTATTTCTTCTAGTTACCTTCTGAGTCCATAACCAGGGCCAATCTCGTGGACATATGACCTGGGCAGTCACAAAGGGACCCAAGCACAGTGTGACTCGGCCCCATGCTTGTTCTAATGCTCTGCTGTCATTGTCTTGAAATTCTTAACAATTTTTGGACAGCTGTCCTACATTTTCATCTTGTACTTTGCCTGCAAACTATGTATCCAGGCCTGCTGATAGCAATAAAACCAAGCACTCCACATCATCTTCTTTGGCTCTTTTCTTTTTCCTTTGAGGATTTCTCTTAAAGTCCATAGTATAGGCCCTGTCAGGAATCATCCATTCTCTTGGACAGGATCACACTTCAACCACAGAGCAAGTTCATCCTCTTCAGTTCTGCTGACTAGCCCAATCTGGCCAGTACAGCTTTGTTCTGGAGAGCAGCCCTCTTTACTGCTTGTTCATACATCGACCTCATTGCAACCCTCTTTTGCATCACAAGAGGAAAAATCGCTTTCCTAATGCCCAGATCACGATAATTATGACTCTCCAAAAACTGACAACTAAGGCAAGTGACCATCACCTAGACTTTGTATATTGGTCTCTCCAGGTAAAGCTAGCAGTAAAAAACCCACCTGCTAATGCAAGAGACATAAGAGACATGGGTTCGATCCCTGGGTTGGGAAGACCCCCTGGGAAAGGAAATGTCACCCCATTTCAGTATTCTTGCTGGAAAAATCCAATGGAAAGAGGATCCTGAGGGCTACAGTCCACGAGATTGCAAAGAGTCAGACGCAACTGAGCATTTGAGCAGCACTCTCTAACAGAAGTGAATTTCAGAGCAGTCATCTCCTTATTACTTGTAAAGTACTGGCAGGAAAAAGGAGAAAGTGAGGAGCCCCTAGAATTTTATTTCTTGTTTATGTGTTTAATAGCCAACTAGAGGGCCCTGGGAATTTACTGAAAGGCATTTTCACACGTGTTCAGTTCAGTTCAGTTCATGTCCGACTCTTTGCGACCCCATGAACTGCAGCACGCCAGGCCTCCCTGTCCATCACCAACTCCCGGAGTCCACTCATACTCATGTCCATTGAGTCAGTGATGCCATCCAACCATCTCATCCTCTATCATCCCCTTCTCCTCCTGCCCTCAATCTTTCCCAGCATCCGGGTCTTTTCAAATGAGTCATCTCTGCATTGGATGTTTTGGAGTTTCAGCTTCAATATCAGTCCTTCCAATGAACACCCAGAATGATCTCCTTTAGGATGGACTGGTTGGATCTCCTTGCAGTCCAATGGACTCTCAAGAGTCTTCTCCAACACCACAATCCAAAAGTATCAATTCTTCAGCACTTAACTTTCTTTATAGTCCAACTCTCACATCCATACATGACCACTGGAAAAACCATAGCCTTGACTAAACAGACCTTTGTTGGCAAAGTAATGTCTCTGCTTTTGAATATGCTGTCTAGATTGGTCATAATTTTCCTTCCAAGGAGCAAGCATCTTTTAATTTCATGGCTACAGTCACCATCTGCAGTGATTTTGGAGCCCAACAAAATAAAGTCAGCCAGTGTTTCCACTATTTCCCTGTCTATTTGCCATGAAGTGATATGACCAGATGCTATGATCTTAGTTTTCTGAATGTTGAGCTTTAAGCCAACTTCTTCACTCTTCACTTTCACTTTCATCAAGAGGCTCTTTACTTCTTCACTTTCTGCCATAAGGGTGGTGTCATCTGCTTATCTGAGGTTATTGATACTTCTGGCAATCTCGATTCCAGCTTGTCCTTCATCCAGCCCAGCATTTCTCATGATATACTCTGCATATAAGCAGGGTGACAATATACAGCCTTGACGTACTCCTTTTCCTATTTGGAACCAGTCTTTTGTTCCATGTCCAGTTCTAACTGTTGCATACAGGTTTCTTAAGAGGCAGGTCAGGTGGTCTGGTATTCCCATCTCTTTGTATTCAAAATATATTTTGCAAAATTGTATATGCTCTCTATAAGTTTAGCTTTGAGCTTCACAGCAGCCAAAACATGGGAGAAAAACCTCACTAGCAAGGTGGATACCAGTGTCCAGAAGAAAGCCTATCCCACCTAACTTTCTAGCAATATTCTGTAAACACTGTTCCCCTGGACTGTGATACATATTGAGAAGCCTTAAGCCCAAGATTAGAGTCCCTGGAAAGTAGATAATGTCCAGAGATAAGCAGCACTGGGTACTAGAACACTTTGACTTGAAGTCTCATTGTCATTTTAAACTGAAAATATTTTTGGATTCGTTTTTACCACCTAAGTAGTCTTTCTTATTTTATTTTATTGTCTTTACAAATCACTGAAGAACTTAAAAAGCCTAGTGACTTAGAATCAAAATTTCAGTCACTCATTTTTTTTAACCCCTTATATTAAAAGACCCTTACTCCTTAGAAGGAAAGTTATAACCAACCTAGATAGCATATTGAAAAGCAGAGATATTACTTTGCCAACAAAGGTCCATGCCTATGGTTTTTCCAGTGGTTATGTATGGGTGTGAGAGTTGGACTGTGAAGAAAGCTGAGTGCTGAAGAATTGATGCTTTTGAACTGTGGTGTTGGAGAAGACTCTTGAGAGTCCCTTGGACTGCAAGGAGATCCAACCAGTCCATCCTAAAGGAGACCAGTCCTGGGTGTTCATTGGAAGGACTGATGCTAAAGCTGAAACTCCAATACTTTGGCCACCTCATGTGAAGAGTTGACTCATTGGAAGAGACCCTGATGCTGGGAGGGATTGGGGGCAAGAGGAGAAGGGGACGACAGAGGATGAGATGGCTGGATGGCATCACCGACTCGATGGACATGAGTTTGGGTGGACTCCGGGAGTTGGTGATGGACAGGGAGGCCTGGCGTGCTGTGATTCATGGGGTCGCAAAGAGTCAGACATGACAGAGAGACTGAACTGGCTGACTCATCCAACTTATCATGAGTCCTATTTGTGTTTACTTTGCAATCTCTTCTCTTCTCTTGATCATACCATGCCTGTTGGATCTCTCCTTTGGCCTGACTCCATGCCAGAGCTGAGCTAGTTGTGTACCAACTTTGTTTTCTTTTCCTCCTGGGAAACATAACCAACTGGCATCTTATAAAGCATGAATCATAAATAGAAGTTTGTAAGGAGGTATTGTTTCTGCCTATTCAAGTTCCTGTAAATTACGTTTACAACTCTTTGTTGGTATCATGATGTTGATGGAGCTGTGGGTCTTCTGTGAATATGTGCACTGGCCCTTGAACTATTCCCTCAGCTAGCATTTGGTACTCATTTTAAGCTCCTTAGTTTAGCACCTATGTCGCATTCTAATTTATGGCTGCTTCCCCCTGGCACTACCCCTGAAACACCACTACACAAACTAGTATTCCAGCGACTGGCAATTACAATGCTTCGTGCTTTGTCTGTGCTGTTTGTTTTGTATAGAATCCTTCTCCTTGCTTTCTGCTTAAGGATAACTCCTCCAAGCCTTCAAAGCTTGGCTTAAGTATCACTTCCTTTGTGAATTTTTCTCTGACCCCCTATTTTGATCCTTTTCTTCCCATGCTATTGTTGTTGTTCAGTAACTAAGCCTTGTCCAACTCTCTGCAACCCCATAGACTGCAGCACACCTGGCTTTCTTGTCCTTTACTATCTCCCAGAGTTTGGTCAAACTCATGACCATTGAGTTGATGATGCCATCCAACCATCTCATTTTCTGTTTTCCCCTTCTCCTCCTGCACTCAGTCTTTTCCAGCATCAGGTCTTTTCCAATGAGTTGGCTCTTTGCCTCAGGTGGACAAAGTATTGGAGCTTCAGCTTCAGCATCAGACCTTCCAGTGAATATTCAGGGTTGATTTCCTGATTAGGATTGACTGGTTTTATCTCCTTGCTGTCCAAGGGACTCTCCCGTGTCTTCTCCAGCCCACAATTTGAAAGCATCAATTCTTCAATGCCCAGCCTTCTTTATAGTCCAACTCTCACATCCACACATGACTCCTGGAAAAACCGTAGCTTTGACTATATAGATATTTGTTGGCAAAATGATATCTCTGCTTTTTAATGTGCTGTTTGGGTTTTCATGTATTTGCATCATATTCAATCATATTTCTATCCTAGCACTTGCTGTACTGTCCCCTAAATGTTGTTCTACTCCAAATATAATGTGAACGCCTTGAGAACTGTAACCCTGTATTATTTGACTTCATACCTAAATAACCCTAAAATGTTGAATGAATATAGTTTGTTTTCCATTTTGACATCTTCATGTTCTCTCTCTTTTACTCCAGGACCTAAAATTAGCTCTCAGAGCAGATGGCTGAAAGGAACTAGCCTTAACTAGGCTAAGAAGTAGGTTTAATTGTGATCATGGACACGCTTCTTTCTCAGGGGTTCCATTTCTGAAATGGAAATTAATTTGATGCTTCTCTGGAGTGATGTTCAAATTAATGTTATGCCATTTGCCAAGGCCTCTAGGACTCTCAGATGAAGGGCATTTGATATTAACCTCATGGTTACTTGTACTTGTTTGCCCGGTTCATCTATTTGCTACTCAGCAAGACATTTGACATTCTCTCCTCACACAGCACATCCCAGGATTCGTTAAGAGATTTCTAGAAGACTTTCAGGGATATACCTACTTCAATGTCAACGTTCTTAGAATGTTGATCTTGACATCTGTACTTGGAATAGCTATGGGGTATTTAAATGCTCACCTAACATGCACTCAAGACTCTCATCCCTGTAAGGATGCTAAGAATTTTACAATAGGTGATAAATACGCTAGGACTTTCCTGGTGGCCCACTGGTAAAGAATCTGCCTACCAATGCAGGAGATGCAAGTCTCATCCCTGGGTCAGGAAGATCTCCTGGAGGAGGAGATAGCAACCGACTCCAGTATTCATGTGTCGGGAATCCCATGGACAGAGGAGTCTGGAGGGCTATAGTCCATGAGGTCACAAAGAGTTGAATATGACTTAGCAACTAAACAGCAACAACCCAATGAATATATTCTCTAGGATTGTATGCTAATTTTAAAAAGATAACCAAGTTCTTGAGATTTCGTCAGTTTACCATATGTGCATGCTAAGTCAGTTCATTCATGTCTGACTCTTTGTGACCCTGTGGACTATAGCCCGCCTAGCTCCTCTGTCCATAAGATTTTCCAGGCAAGAATACTGGAGTGGGTTGCTGTGCTCTCCTCCAAGGGATCTTCCTGACCTAGAGATTGAACCCATGTCTCTACGTCTCCTGCACTGGCAGGCAGGTTCTCTATGTGCTAGGCATAGTCACTCTGCTGCTGCTGCTAAGTCGCTTCAGTCGTGTCCGACTTTGTGCAACCCCATAGACGACAGCCCACCAGCCTTCCCCGTCCCTGGGATTCTCCAGGCAAGAACACTGGAGTGGGTTGCCATTTCCTTCTCCAATGCATGAAAGTGAAAAGTGAAAGTGAAGTCGCTCAGTCGTGTCCAATTCTAGTGACCTCATGGACTGCAGCCTACCTGGCTCCTCCATCCATGGGATTTTCCAGGCAAAAGTACTGGAGTGGGGTGCCATTGCCTTCTCCGGCATAGTCGCTAAGTCGTGTCCAACTCTCTGAGACCCCATGGACTGCAGCCTGCCAGGCTCCTCTGCCCATGGCGATTCTCTAGACAAGAATACTGGAGTGGGCTACCATGCCATCCTCCAGAGGATCTTCCCAACCCAGGGATCAAACCCAGGTATCCTGCATTGCAGGCAGATTTTTTACCATCTGAGCTACCAGGGAAACCCCCATATTATTATAGTGTCTTGATAAATAAAGACTCTTAGCTCAAACCACAGATGAGAGAGCTGAGGCATTCGTGAGCACAATGACCAAAGCAAGGACTTAGGATTGTACTCCCAGTTCGATTCCAGGGTCAGCAAGATCCACTGGAGAAGGGATAGGCTACGCACTCCAGTATTCTGGTCTGGAGAATTCCATGGACTGTATAGTCAGTGAGGTCACAACACGACTGAGTGACTTTCACTTTGAAACTTACTCTGAAGCTTCCAGGGTGGCAATGGATGCCCTCCCTCAATGACTTCACATAGGGGTCAGGATGTATTTGAACTCTGAAGTGGAATAGTACTGTCATGTAGGATTTCCAACTGTTCCTTATTTATGAGATCAGGAATGACTTGAGCATGTGGAAATCCAGTCAGCTGTGGTCCCCATGGCATAAAAGAAAGCAGCTGCCCGAGCAGCCATTCCTATAGAAGATGCCTGGTGCCCAGAAGCTAAAGAAACACACTGCTGGAGGCAGCTGTGCTCTCCTTCTGCTAAACATTCAAAGATTCCTTTTTTTATATACATTAATTTATTTATTTTAATTGGAGGCTGATTACTTTACAATATTGTAGTGGTTTTTGCCATACATTGACATGAATCAGCCATGGGTGTACATTTTTAATGCAAGGTATCTATTATCAAGACGATCAGCTAAGATGTCAATTCACAACCCACAAAGGAATCGAAGCCTGCAGCATAAATAACACACTGATTGCCCTTTCCTGTTGCACCAGAGCATCACTTCTCTCCTTCTTCTACAGAGAATGCTACTTCCAGAACAATCACTGATTCCTGCGGCTTTTTACAGCTGTCATTCAATAACTTACTACAGTTGTATTATGAAAAAACTGTAATCCTATCATGGGCTGTATTTAAAATTTAAGACCCTCTGCATTCTAGCTCCATCATCTTTATCAAATCAATTTCTCAATTACTCTCAATACCATCATCTCTGCTCCAGCCAGCTAGGACTCCTCATTCCTGCCCCATGTTTTTACTCAAATTTCTTCAGGCAAAAATGCCCTTTCAGTCCTCTCTACCCAACCAGGCTCTTCCCATCCTTCTGATGTTTGACACTGAAGCCCAGTCTTTTCTCTTCCCACATAATTTGGTGACCTCTTTAAATTCAATATATAATGGCAATCCACTCCAGGACTGTTGCCTGGAAAATCCCATGGACAGAGGAACCTGATAGGCTACAGTCCATGGGGTTGCAAAGAGTCGGACATGACTGAGCGACTTCACTTCACTTCTTCTTCATATCTATAGAAAGAAAGAAAGTGAAGTCACTCAGTCAATTCCAACTCTTTGTGACCCCATGAACTGTAGCCTACCAGGATCCTCTGTCCATGGGATTTTCCAGTAAGAGTACTGGAGTGGGTTGCCATTTCCTTCTCCAGGGGATCTTCCCAACCCAGGGATCGAACCTGGGTCTCCTGCACTGCAGGCAGGTGCTTTATGTCTGAGCCATGAGGGAAAAGTTTACCTATGCTGAAACCCTATCATTCAGCAACAAATTGTACATAAGCACATGTAATTCTCTTGTGTTAGATGAGAATTATAATTAGTTAGATGTTAGTCTCGTCTCTTACGTTGGACAGTGGCAAAATCTGTGTCCTTAAATTTTAGGCTACAGTTCTTTTTTTTCTGTTTTTTTTTAGATTGAGTCCAAAGTTGCATAAGATAAAATTCACCCTTCTTAGTGTACATTTCTTTGAGTTTTGACAAATGCCTACAATTGTGTAACTGCCACGCAGTCAAGGTAAACAGTTCCATTGTCCCAAATACTTCCCTCTTGACCTTTTGCAGTTAACCCCCCTCCTACCTGCAGACCTTGATGACCAGTTACCTGTTTCCTGTCTCAAGAGTTTTGCTTGTATGGAATCACACCATATGTAGACTTTTGTGTGTAGATTTTTTACTGAGCATAATGTGTTTGCAGTCCATTCATGCTTTGCGTGTCAGTAGTACCTTCCTTGGAGAAGGAAATGGCAACCCACTCCAGTGTTCTTACCTGGAGAATCCCAGGGATGGGGGAGCCTGGTGGGCTGCTGTCCATTGGGTTGCACAGAGTCGGACACGACTGAAGCGACTTGGCAGCAGCAGCAGCAGTACATTCCTTCGTGTTTCTGAGTAGTACTCCATTGTATGGACATGTCCTTCTATTTATGCATTTACCAGTTGTTTGGGTAATGTTTGGGAATGTTTGGGTAATTTCCAACGTGGGACAATAAAGCAGCTATAAATATTCTCATACAAATTTCTGTTTGAACGTAGTTTTCATTTCACTTGGATAAACACCTAGAAGTGGAGTTGCATAGTAAATGAATGTTGACCTTTCTGAGGAGCGTCCAGACTTTTCCATAGAGGATATAGGATTTTGCATTTGTAATAGCAGTGGATGAGAACCAGTTGCCAGACTCTTAGGCTGCTTATAGGTGTGGTATCATATTATGGTTTTATAATTTTCCTAATGTCTAATGACATTGCTTTTTCATGTTCTCATTTATGCTGTATGCATTTTTTCTTTGGTTGTTTCATAGTACTGACAAAGTACTAAGAGTATATTAGATGCTTAATGAATATTAGTTTGTGGATTGTTAAATTGCAGAACTCTAATACTACTCTCTTTTGTGTGCCGCCTGCTTCCAGTTACGAGCTGCTACCATTTATTGAGTGCCTACTCAATAGGCAAGCACTAATTGCTTCACATATGCTATCTTGTTTAATATTCATAATAAGATAGACTTACTACCATCATTTGATAATGAAAAGGGCAACCTATGACTCTGTCAATATGCAAATCCTCCTCTTTCCCCAAAGAAGTTTTTTTGTATTTGCTTATTCAAGTTCTGAAGCTTTTTTGTACTGCTGCTTATGATAGATGAAGAGGCAGTTAAAATAATCCAAAATAGGCTGAAGTTATCTAGGTAATAAAGAAATAATGTGGAGATTGGTGTGACCATGGAGAGGAAAAGGACCTGTACTTTGGAGTAGCAAGTAGTGAAGTTATAGATATCAAGAAAGGGGTAGGGGGTTGTTTGTGTGGTTATTTGCTTTTTGTTTTATTTGGTTTGAGTTAAGAGGAAAGACAGAGCAGGAAGCTACAACCATGACTTTAGGAAGCCAGACAGAGGGAAGTACGCTTAGGATGCTAGCTGTTCAATTATGAGGCATAATTTTCTTTCTGAAGTTTTTTGAGTGAATTAAGCAAAACAAGGGGCTCCCCTGGTGGCTCAGCGGTAAAGAATCCACCTGCAATGCAGGAGACACAGGAGATGTGGGTTCAATCTGTGGGTTGAGAAGATCCCCTGGAGGAGAGCCTGGCAACCCACTCCAGTATTCTTGCCTGGAGAATCCCATGGAGAGAGGAACCTGGGAGGCTACAGTCCATGGGGTTGCAAAGAGTCTGACACTACTAAAGTGACTTAGAACGCACACAAGCAAAAGCTGGGTTTTAGATTTTTTGTTGTTGTTGTTTTGATAATAGTGCAAATCGTAGAGTTTATTCAGATTTCACCAGTTACAGAGGACCCTGTGTGTGTGTGCGCACAATTTTATCAATTGTGTATTTTTGTTTCACCACCATAATCAAGATTCTTAATTGTACCATCACAACAAAGCTCCCATGTGCTCCAAGTAACATGTTAATATATTTCTACTCCTTAACTCTTCTTACTTTGAGCCATACCCTCATCTCGACTCACAGAAACCACCAATGTGTTCTCCACTTCTGTGGTCATGTTTCAGAAATATTATATGTACGGAAGCATGCAGTGTGTATCCTTTAGAGATCGGTGTTTTCATTCATCATAATTCCCTATAAGGTTTGTGAAAGTTGTTGCCTGTATCAACAGTGCTTCCTTTTTTACTACTGAGCAGTATCCAGGGGATGAATGTGGCTAGTGTAGTATCACCAGATATGAAATCTCCATCACTAATATTTAACCATAGCAGAAAAGTGGCATAGGGTGGCTTGATTTACTGGCAGCATCCTCCCTAATTTCACCTGTGTTTTCGAAATTGACTTTGAGTTAAGTAATATCCCATTTCCTGGATCCAGAAACCACATTCATGGGAGAAAAGTCAACTTGAAATGGAAAATCTGTATCTTGACTCCATTGCTAATGCTGCCCCTTGGAATTTTATTTTTTTTCCCATTTAGAACATACAATGATCTTCTCTGAAACCTAAATTAGTATCAAATCACAGAATGTTTATCCTGGAAGCAACGCCAGGGTCTCACTGCAGAGATTTCATGTTACAATACACCTTCATATTATGGATGAAGAAGTTTTTATATCGAATCTTAATGAAAGATAACATCAGCAGCATAATTCTCTTTGGTCTCTCTGAATTCATTCATATTTCTATAACAGTACCAGATGCACTTTATTACAACACACTGTTTACCTGTGCATTCCTTAGCTGAATGGTAAGCTCCAAGAATAAATTTGTGGTCATCTTGGAATCCATTTAGCCTGTTCAGTGCCTGGTTTATGAATGCTAATATCAACATGATTGGCTGTAATTAAATGTGCCTAGCCAGATTAAGTTATTTCACTTTGACCATTTAAGGACAGTTGTATTAACCATGAAGTAACTGTCTCAGATAGTTTTCATATGTGAGTAATAAGAAAAAAAACCTACACAGATAATTATCGAACTCCAACTTTCATGGTAATTTGCATGAGCACACACCTTGCTTCCCAGGGGGTGCTAGTGGGAAAGAGCCCACCTGCCAGTGCAGGGGACCTAAGAGACATGGGTTCAATCCCTGAGTTGGGAAGAGCCCCTGGAGAAGAGATGGCTACCCACTCCAGTATTCTTGCCTGGAGAATCCCATGGGCAGAGGAGCCTGGTGGGCTATGTCCATAGCGTCGCAAAAAGTTGGACACAACTGAAGCAACTTAGTATTCAGCATGCACATCATGCAGGCAATCGATAAAACTTTGGCTCTTCTTTGGAAGTGCTCTTTTAAAAGATTATTAGCATCCTAATTATCTTGCGATGCAGTGTTTGATGATGTCAGAAAATATGCATTCTGCATGCTGTTTACTGACTCTAGAACATCATTTTATTGTCTGTATTTTCATATAAGAATCAGAGCACTAGTATTTTTTAAAGTAATACAAAAAATACACAAAACAAAATACATTTCCATCTTCAGAGTTAATAATTCAACACTGCAAGGACAAAAGGCAGAATCTGAGATCAAGTTTGGTGAGACCCATGCCACTGACTCTTCCTGTGTCTAGAAGATGCTTTCCTATTTCGTGTCCTGAGTACTTTATAGATGGATAAAGAATGATGAGGGCTGTTCACTGAACTCCTCTGGAACAACCACTGCGGGTTCTTGTAAAATGTAATTACTAAGAAAAAATCACATAGCCATTTACACATATAAACACTGTTTCCCACTGCAGAGCACCACTTCTGGAGCCCAATGTAATAGTGTTATAATATAACACGTGCTGCTGCTACTGCTGCTAAGTCGCTCCAGTCGTGTCCGACTCTGTGTATATGCTTGTAAACACGTGTAAGTTTCCAATCAGCAGTACTAAGGCTCTGGGTCTATCTCAAGAGCTGTGGTATCACCACTGCATTGAGACATAAACATTTGTAATAACCTTCCCTTAAGGGTTTCTAAAGAAAAGCTATGAAAAACTCCCCAATCTAGAGCTTTCCTTAGAAGGGAAATAAAGAATAATGAGCGTAAAGAGATGCTGATATTTTAAGATTGTCCTCTAGAAAAAATTTTTATTAAAAGATATTTAATGAGGTTATTATTTCATATTTGCAAATATAAATGGCATGTTTCTGCCATCCACAAAAATTTCAAGAGGGGTGGTTTATCAAGGCAGTTCAGGGTGCCTAGGTACCTCCAAGAATCATAGCCCCAACTGTAAACAAGCTTAGCAAAGAATGTCTTTCTTGTCTCTCACATTTGATGTAACTACTGGGTCCATTCTCCTTGGTAGACACAGCGCCAGAAAATAGTGATTCCGGTAGCAAGTAGAAAGCAAAACCTACTACTAGATTAATTAAAATTGTTCTAACTTGGCTGGTATTCTTCATCATAATTTTACATGACTATAACAGAGTCTGGGTGAATTTGCTAGCTACTATACACAGCCCCATGGTGGCTCAGATGGTGAAGAATCTGCCTGCAATGTAGGAGACCTGGGTTGGACCCCTGGGTCAGGAAGATTCCCCTGGAGAAGGGAATGGCAACCCATACCAGTATCCTTGCCTGGGAAATCCCATGGACAGAGAAGCCTGGTGGGCTACAGTCCATGGGGTCGCAGAGAGTCAGACATGACTGAGTGACTCACATACACACGTGCACAAGCAAACACGGACACCGTGCTATCTCTACATTATTTACCCAAATACCAGTGGCCATGAAACAATAAAAACAGCAACAACAGGGCTGAATTGAAATGTTTGACACTTAATAATATTTTAGTGTGACTGAGACCATCACTTAAACTCACAAATTATCTCACAAGGAGTGTGAAAGTTCAGCTCAAAGCGTGGGGTGAGTCTAAGCCACTTCACATCTGAATAATAGCAAAAGTCAGAGTGAAGCGCTGAAGCATCTTTTGATTTCCCATCATTCCTCTAGTCGCCACCCACGCTGTGGCTCGCGTACCTCTATTTCTGAACTCCATTACCGCCTCTGTAATCGAAACACCCACATCTTTAGGTTTCCCTCACCAGACAAGATTTTATTTTCATGTCCTTGTTACTGCTCATGTAATTGAAAATCTCCCACTATCCACATTGCCATCATCCACACTGAAATTAATACGTTCCCACCTCCTAACACACCCACCATGTGCATTTAAATGAAGACAGACACCCCTGTATTCTTCACGTTCATCACCTAAGCTTAACCCATGCTTTCTTTTTCTTTCAGGTTTTTTTTTTCCTTTATACTCAATCTCTATTAATCGCTCCTCCCTGAGATGTGCACATTTTATGAATTCCAATTTTCCAAATATCAAATGACAGAGATGTTCCTTCCAGTGTAAATACTGACCTAAATACTAGTGATTCTCAATTGTATGCTAAGAATAAAGAAGAAAACAAAAGCCTCTGTGTTATATTAGCTATGTAAGTATGTTAACTAGATATAATACTACTACTATATCTGTGGGAGAGAAGTTGTTCCAAAAATAACTTCTTGAAAGCAAGCAGCAGATGCTGAAGAAGGTTATTTCAATCTCCTTCCTTGTGCTGAGGAGCACCAAGCAGGCTAATAACTCTGAGGTGTGGGATCATGTTAAACAAAAAGAGGACATTTTGATTTGTGGATGTGCCAGGTGACACAGCTCATCCTCTCAAATTTAATGCTGGGCTCCAAGGTGTCTGTGGCACTCATGAGGCTCCTGAGTCCTGGCCCACAGCCAATGGGGTACCGTGTAGCTTGGTGACTCGATTTTGATGGCAAATCTCAGTAGCTGCCAGATCTCCTGAATTTGTCAATTAGCACATCAATTCAACATGAACTTATCCAGTGCTTTCACCCGATACTCAGGTTAGATACTGTCTAGTAAACAAAATTAATTTAAGACATAATTTCTTTTTAAATAATTTTGTGCATGATTAAAAAAAAACACAAACATGTATTGTTTATTTATTTGGCTGTGTCTGGGCTTAGTCGTGGCATGTGGAATCTTTCCTTGTAGAATGCAGTGTGTGGCACACAGCCTTGGTTGCCTCATGGCGTGCAGGATACTAGTTTCCCCACCAGGGATCAAACCTAGGTCCCCTGCATTGCAAGCTGGATTCTTAACCATTGGACCACCAGGGAGGTCCCTGTGACAAAGTTTCTTAACTTAACACAAAATCCTAGGAAGTTCGGAGGGCAGTAGTACCTAATCTGTGATTGTGGAAACGGTAGGATTATTATTATTATTATTTTTTGCCTATGTATTTCGGCTTGAGTCAGTCATGTTTAGCATTTTTTATATTTTGTTTTCTTTATGCTTGATTTTTGAGTCAGTTGACAAAATCAAAACACATGTGTTCAGGGTTTGTGGTTTTCAGTCATTTTTTTAACCCTGTCAACTTTATTTCCAAGTGGGGGGAAATGGCTGGATGTCTGTTAATCTAAATAGAATTGACATCAAGAAAATTGTCAGGTTGTGGTGCTTGCCTTTTCTGCTTCCCTTTGCCCTGGTACGTGGTCCTTTCCTGAGTGCTTCCAGGCTGACGTTGGTCCCCAAGGAAACGAGACTCGTAAGGAGCTTTCCTCTCTCTCGTTCATCAAAGTTTGCCTTAACTTTGTGCCATTTCTTCAGGGAATTCCCTCTAATTTAGGATCTAAAAACTTATCAATTTCTCTTTGATTTTATGTCCTCCTTGTTCCTTTGCCCCAAGGAATCCTGGAGGAAAATGTCTGTAGGAAATCAAGCCTGAAACTCAGATATTCATTAAAATAAAGGCTCAGAGTGTTCTGTTAAGCTGGGTGCATTTTTAGAGAGCTACTAGATCACGAGAGATTTCTAACTGTAGTCATCCACTTATTCCTGTGATTTCCATGGGACAGTCAAGCTCTGAAGCACCGGTTTGTAAACTCATAGGCAACTATCTACCTCCAATGCTTCAGTTTATTACTAAACTTTGGAAATTATGCCAGACATCTTGATCCTGAGTGGGGCATGCCTTTCTGACCTGCAAATCTGTTCAGTTATAGAGCAAAAGGCCATAGGCTGCAAGGAAAATAAAGAGAAAGGTGGAGGTATTTTGGCCATAGGCTGCAAGGAAAATAAAGAGAAAGGTGGAGGTATTTTAAAGAGATATTCTGCCAAGTCCAATCTTCAGTTGTTTCTCACCCATTCCAGTATTCGTTCCTGGGAAATCCCATGGGCAGAAAAGCCTGGCAGGCTATAGTCCATGGCGTCATGAAGAGTTGGACACAACTTAGCAACTAAACAACAACAAATTGGCGATTTCCTTTTAAGGAATTGGGGCCAGTTTACAACACCAGTGGGCCCTTTCCCCATAGACACTGCAGGAGAGACACAAACTGGTCCTTCCCTCGACTCTGGATTTCAGGCAGATCACCACACTCCTAATTTCATGTGTTAGTAACTTGTTCCAATTTCTGAGATAATAATCTTATGGGCTCCCCTGATGGCTCAGACACTGAAGAATCTGCCTACAATGCAGGAGACCTGGGTTCAATCCCAGGGTCAGGAAGATTCTCTAGAGACTGGAATGGCTACCCACTCCAGTATTCTTGCCTGGAGATCCCATGGACAGAGCACTCTGGCGGGCTACAGTCTATGGGGTTACTAATCTTACATTAACTGTATTTCACATTAACCACAGTATGTTACAGCAGCACTTCAAATGTTATCAGCAAGACATTGCATATATCATTGTTGAGGCTGGTTTTCTTTTGAGGAGATTTATGTGGTTGATAATTCCTTCAAAAGCACATAGACCCATAAAACCCTTTTTTTAAGTATAAAAAAGGCATTTTGTACATTCCTTCATCTAATTATACCATGAAGCACATGGGGAAGATTTATTTTCTTCTTTTGTTGTCCTTTGGTGTTCTGTGCATTTCTATAACCTGACTTCCAGATTTATAAACCTTATTTGGCCCAGTTATGTGAGACTATGATGGTCAGTTGTAGGTATCAACTTGACTGGGACCCAGGGACCCAGTGAGGATGTTTCAGATGAGACTAGCATTTGAATCAGTAAATTCCATAAAGCAGATTGTCCTTCCAAGTGGGGGTGGGCATCACCGGTCCCATCAAGGGCCTGAATAGAACGGAAAGCAGAGGGAGAAAGCGTCTGGCCCCTCCTGCCTACGTGAGCTGGTTTGTCAGTCTTCTTCTGCCTGCGGACGAGGATTTGTGGCCTTAGCTCCTCTGACTCCCAGGCCTTTGGGCTCAGACTGGAATTTCACTACCAGCTTTGCTGGGTCTCAGACTTGCCTTTGGCAGACTGTGGAATTCCTCAGCATAACCGTGTGAGTTAGCGCCTCATAATGAATAAATATCTAAGTGTGCCCTTGGTTCTGCTTCTCTGGAGAATGGCAACTAACCCAGGCCTTCTTAGTGCCTTGAATCCACTAGTGACGAGTTATGATCTTTCTGAAATAGGGTGATCACTTAAACCATTCAAGTCTCCAGAAGCTCTTAGTGTTATTTACAAATATGTAATGAATATTAAATTGCTAACCTGCTACCCTGTAGCTCTGTCACAGGCCATTTCATCTCTCTGGGCATCTGTTTCCTCAAATGTCAACCTAAGGGAGAGGGTTTTCCAGTGGTCATGTAAGGATGTGAAAGTTGGACTATAAAGAAAGCTGAGTGCTGAAGAATTGATGCTTTTGAATTGTGGTGTTGGAGAAGACTCTTGAGAGTCCCTTGGGCTGCAAGGAGATCCAACCAGTCCATCCTAAAGGAAATCAGTCTGAATATTCATTGGAAGGACTGATGCTGAAACTGAAACTCCAGTACTTTGGCCACCTGATACAAAGAGCTGACTCATTTGAAAAGACCCTGATGCTGGGAAAGATTGAAGGTGGGAGAAGAAGGGGATGACAGAGAATGAGACGGTTGGATGGCTTCACTGACTCAATGGACATAGTGCTGCTGCTGCTGCTAAGTCACTTCAGTCATGTCCAACTCTGTGCGACCCCATAGACGGCAGCCTACCAGGCTCCACCATCCCTGGGATTCTCCAGGCAAGAACACTGGAGTGGGTTGCCATTTCCTCCTCCAATGCATGAAAGTGAAAAGTGAAAGTGAAATCGCTCAGTCGTGTCCAACTCTTCAAGACCCCATGGACATGAGTTTGGGTAAACTCAGGGAGTTGGTGATGGACAGGAAGGCCTGGCGTGCTGCAGTCCATGGGGTCGCAAAGAGTCAGATACGACAGAGCGACTGAACTGAACTGAACTGAAGGGAGAGGTAGAAGCACAGTAAAATCCTTTTTGGGTCTAAAGTTCTGTGAGTAGTGCTGTAGATATTCTTTTTCTTTACTCACATCACACTGACTGATGTTGATTTTTATCTCAAAAAATAAGATTGTTAGCTCTGGAGGGACCTTCAAGATTATCAACTCTAACACCTTTGTTTTGCTGATAAGGAAATTGAGGATTTGAGAGATGAAGTTACTTCTCAAACTTTCCACAGTCAGTGAGTGGCTGACACTCAGTGTCAACTCTCCTGCCGAGGTAGTTCTATCTCCTCTGTGTCTTCATGGTTTTTCCTGTATTTTCATTTAAATCATAGATATTTTAAAGTAAATCTGGTCAGTTAGATGCAACTCCTATGCACATATATTTCAGAATGTTAAAGTCAGAAAACAGGCAAAGGAAGATGAAAAACATTGTGTGTCATAGCACCCAGACAGCCAAATTAGCACTGATTCAGGGTACCAGGGACTGAAATGAAATAAGGACAAGCCTAAAGAAATTCAAAGGTTTGGGGCAAGGAAGGAATTTAATAAAAATGGAAATCAGGCCTGGAGAAGCTCAGCTCTGCTTTTGTCATTGGCATTCAGTGTCGTTAAGTTCATCTCTACTGGACATTGCTGAAGACAGGGGTGGGGTCTCTCTGGAGACTGAAAGGCTCTTTCACCCCAGAATGACAGACTTTATATTTCTCTTTTGAACTGTAGTTTCTAAACTCGACTTATAATATACACGAAAAAGGAGCAATCTGCGTCTGTCGCTGTTGCCAGTAGTAACCATCCTTCATCCACTGCTGCCTTTCATCGCAGGTAAACAGTTTGCTCCATTTCACCTCGCTCCATTCAGTCTTCAGTGCTCACTTCATTTCTTTCTACATTTTCAAGTGTTTTCCTGACCTCCAGGAATGCTTTTTCAGTTCTCTCTCTGGTCTATGTGATGTTCTTATTCTTTTTCTTTTTTTTCTATTTAATCTACTACTTGTCCTACTCCTTCATTTCTTCACAGCTATCCTGATGTATTTCAAGATCTTTAAAAGCATTAGTGCAAGGAGAGAATGGAGCTGTCACACTGACCAGCTGTTCCACAGTCCTATACATTCACTCGTTTATAGCATTCAAGGATTTTCATTCAAGGAGGCCTATCAAAACTCAACTGCCATTAAACGTTAAGTTGCATAATAATATGTTTTTTTAAATGTCTGCAGGCACTAGTTCAAAGGCTGAACACACCAATTTGGTGTTCATAAAGTCTTTCTAGCTCTGTGTACCATGTGTGTTCTCAGTTGCTCAGTCATGTTCGACTCTTTGTGACTCCATCGACTGTAGCCCACCAGGCTCCTCTGTCCATGGAATTTTCCAGGCTAGAATACTAGAGTGGGTAGCCATTTCCTACTCTAGGAGATCTTCCCAACCCAGGGATCAAACCTGCATCTCTTGCATCTACAGCATTGGAGGTAGATTGTTTACCACTGCCACCTGGGAATCCTGTATACAGTATAGCCTTTCTTTTCCAAGTTTCAGTGGAGTCTTAGAGGAATCATAAGAACTCTCAGCATGAATTGTTGATGTTGTTCATGTCTGACTCTGTGACCCCATGGACTTCAGCCCGCCAGGCCTGCCTATGCCTCACCATCTCCCAAAGTTTACCCAAGTTCATGTCCATTGCATCAGTGATGCTCTCCAGCCATCTCATCCTCTGATGCCCTCTTCTCCTCCTGCCTTCAATGTTTCCAACATCAGGGACTTTTCCAATGAGTTGGCTGTTTGCCTCAGATGACCAGCTTCAGCTTCAGTATCAGTCCTTCCAATGAGTATTCACGGTTGAGTTCCCTTAAGATTGACTGGTTTGATCTCCTTGCTGTCCAAGAGACTTTCAGGAGTCTTCTCCAGCACCACAGTTCGAAGGCATCAATTCTTTGGCATTTTGCCTTCTTTAGGGTCCAGCTCTCACAACCACATGTGACCACTGGGAAGACTGTGGCCTTGGCTGCATGGACCTTCATGGGCAGAGTAACGTCTCTGCTTTTCAACACAGTGTCTAGGCTTGGGCTCCCCTTGTAGCTCAGTTGGTGAAGAGCCTGCCTGCAAAGCAGGAGACACAGTAGACAAGAGTTCAATCCCTGGGGCAAGAAGATCCCCTGGAGAAGGAAATGGAAACCCACTCCAGTGTTCTTACCTGGAGAATCCCATGGACAGAGGAGCCTGGTGGGTTACAGTCCATGGGGTCGCAAAGAGTCAGACACGACTGAACGATGTTCACTTTCACTTTCTTTCCTGCCAAGAAGCGATCGTCCTCTGATTTCATGGCTGCAGTCACTATCCTCAATGATTTCAGAGCCCAAGGAGAGGAAATCTGTCACGACTTTCAGCTTTCCTCTTCTATTTGCCATGAAGTACTGGGACCAAATGCCATGATCTTGGCTTTTTTTTTAATATTTAGCTTTAATATTTGCTCTTTCACTCACCCTCACCACCCTCATCAAGAGGCTCTTTAGTTCCTCTTGGCTTTCTGCCATTAGAGTGATATCATCTACATGTCTGAGATTGTTGATGTTTCTCCTACCTATCTTGATTCTAGCTTGTAACTCATCTAGCCTGGCATTTCTCATGATGTGCTCAGAATATAGATTAAACAAACAGGGTGACAGCAAACAGCCCTGTCATATTCGTTTCTTTATCTTGAACCAGTCATTTGTTCTTTACAGGGTTCTAACTGTTGGTTCTTGACCTGCATATAGGTTTCTCAAGAGACAGGTAAGATGGTCTGGTATTCCCATCTCTTTAAGAACTTTCCACAGTTTGTTATGATCCACACAGATTAATTTCAAAGGATAAATTTTATGGATTAATTTCAAAGGATAATCTAGAAACTTCATGTAAGTGATATGACCACCTGGTTGTACAGGTTGTTTTTCAATCTCATGTCCTAGTTCTGCCTCCTTACATTCTGTTGCAAACCAATCCACCCAACCTCTTGAAATATCAGCCAAGTTCAATCCCTATTGAGGTGTTGACTTGGTCAAGCTCTCTCTGCTGCTGCTGCTGCTAAGCCATGTCAGTCATGTCCAGCTCTTAGTGACCCCATGGACTGCAGCCTACCAGGCTCCTCTGTCCATGGGATTTCCCAGGCAAGAGTACTGGAGTGGGGTGCCATTGCCTTCTCTGCAAGCTCTCTCTAGAGAACCTATTTCTTAAAAGTCACCACAGGAATCCCCTATGATCCATGCATAATATATGTAAGTTAGAGCATTATAGTGATTCCTAATCCTTCTAGATAAATGTACTGAATCTAATTTCTGCTTCCAACATCATAGTTCAAAAGGTAGAATTCAAAGTACAATCCCTGTTACCTTTTAAAGGCAGTACAACTTCCAGACAGTATTGCAAAAAACTGTCAAACTAGATGCCACTATTATAAAATTGTTGAAAAGGTTAAATATCAGAAACTAAAGTAATTAAATGACTTAGAAATCATCTCAGTCTTTTTTTTTCCCCTAGTAATCACTTCTTCCTTGTCTCACAAGCACAAGCAACACATTTACCCCAGACTCTTCAAATTGGGGTTAATTAAGTCAAAGGAATTGCTATTCCATTTTATCTTCCCTTTTCTCAGATAAGGATATAAGAAACAGAAAAACATGAAGTTGGGTTGTAATCCCTACAAAGACAGTAGTTTTAAAACTCTCCTACTCCAGCATGGAGAGAAGGGACTCACACATTCCCCCGTTTGCTGCTCCCTACTAGAAATCTAAAGAGGAAGCTATTACGCATTATTCAGCTTTTACACAGTCATTTTCCCATGGTTTAAAAAAAGGATCTTTTTGAACCTTTAAACTGATTATTTTAGCATGATTTTCAGACAAGGGTGTATAATGAATGCACTAAAATCTAAACCAAGAAAGTGAAGTCGCTCAGTCGTGTCCGACTCTTTGTGACCCTGTGGACTGTAACCTACCAGGCTCCTCTGTCCATGGGATTCTCCAGGCAAGAATACTGGAGTGGGCTGCCATTTCCTTCTCCAGGGGATCTTCCCGACGCAGGGATTGAACCCAGGTCTCCCGCCTTGCAGGCAGACGCTTTAATCTCTGAGCCGCCAGGGAAGCCAGAATCTAAACCAAAGACATCGTTAAAATCAAATCGTTTATTTGGAGGAATTTCTTCTAAGGAACCAAAACTAGAAAGTATAGATGTCTTAAATGCAATTCTTAAAGTTTCTTAAAGAGGACAATCCTGTCTTCTTCATGCTTTCAAAATTAAAATCAAAGTGGCTTCCTGCCTTTTCAGATTAAAGCCCTATATTGGGCAGGAAGCAAAGAAGAAGATGCCACAGTTTGTAGGAAGCTCGGTGGGAGCAAAGGGACCCCCTGCTCTCTCTTCCTCTCTGGAGTCCAACTTCAGTGGTCACCTTGGCTCTGAAAATTGAACAAAGAGAAAGGAGAACTGGTTCTGCACCAGGATGTCACATGTGAAAGCTTCCATTTCCCTCAAATAGGAGCCACCCCAAAGCAGAGCGCATGCTCTGAATTATTTTTGGGTAAAGGTCATAGGTTTCCAATGAGCCAGTCACCTATAATTGTAGACCCAAACCAGCTTGATAGGACTTTCTACATTCCTGTCCTCTTTCTGCAAGACACCAGTTTTATGAACTTCACAAGCTCACATACCTACTCTAGGCCCCTTTTCTCCTCTCTCTCAAGTTGGGGACATACAGCGTGTGGCTTTTAGTTTTGTTCCAGTTTGTGAGTTTATGAAAAATGCCTTGTTCCTGATTGAGGACAGCTTAACATATCATCCCTCACAGAGAACATTTTCCTTTTAAAGAGAGGACAACAGAAGCTAGGGAGCATCATGGAGGGGGTCTCCCACCTACATAACCCCCAGTAGACTGAGCTCGCCCAGTGTCAGCGGGACCTGGGTCTTCCATCTCAGTCTTCCCGATGTCTAGCACCCCAGTACTTTGTGGGCGTTATGTAAATGTGAGTTACTGCTCTGTATTTGAGTTGAACAACTCCCAAGAATTAACTATGAGACCTCAGTGGTAGGTGCAAGCACAGAGACCCTACCCTGTGCCTCTACACGCACCACTTAGCCTTGCCCTGATCATGCTAATTCCCCTCATTAACTGTCTATCTAATCTAGTAAATTAGTCATCAGCTGTATGATTTTTATCTTATTATCCCAGACCACCGTATTTAATTATGTTCTTGTATCTACTTTCCATTAGTGAGGAAGAGAACACATTCGCTGAGAATTTTATGTAGTAAAATTGTAGTAAAAAAGTAGTAAGCTCTTTACATACTCCATCTTATATATAATTTAATACCATTCTCAAAAACATGGAGATAAGAACTATGACACGTATTTTATGGGTGAGGATACAGACTGAGGAGTTTAGGTAACATGCCCAGAGTCTCATCACTCAACAGCAGCAGAGCTGGGACTGGAAATAAGTCTATCTCAAAACCCATATTCTTTCCATTACACTGCACTAGCTTTTTCTTCCCCTATCAAATAATTCAGCATCATTTCTGAGATCACATAATGGGATTGTGGGGGCTTTCGCGGGAAGCAGAGAGGGGCTGTCTGAAATGACTTTTTCTGATAGTGGTGATAGATTACATCGATCCAGTGGAAAGAGCATCTCACTGACATCCTCAACGTGATTTTTGCTGTGTGTTATGCTTCAGGTCATAATACAAATAGCACCGCAGATGATGTGCCCTGTGTAAAGCAGTGCGCTGTTTTAGGTACACCATCCGTGTCTCTTGTCTCATTAGGCCCAGTATTCTACCCAGTCCAGAGAGCAAACATTAATAGATGTCCTTTCAAATAATAATGGTTAATGCTTTTGTTTTTCATTTTTTAAATATAAGTTCCTGGTGGCTCAGACAGTAAAGAATCTGCCTGCAATGCAGGAGACCTGAGTTTGATCCCTGGGTCAGGAAGATCCCTTGGAGAAAGGAAAGGCTACCCACTCCAATATCCTTGCCTTGGAGAATTCTATGGACAGAGGAGCCTGGCAGGCTATAGTCCATGGGGTCTCAAAGAGTCGGACATGACTAAGTGACTAACACACTGCTTCAATCAGTTCTTTCTGTTATTGTTGTGTTTTTTTTAAGTGTTATTTGATGTTTGAATTTTTGCACTTAACATTTTTGATGGTTATAGTGGCAAATGAATAGCTCTAGTTCTTGTTCTCAGATGAAGCCAAATATAAAAGTGATCAGGTACTGATCACTGACTGAATGAGCAAGGAAATGGTTTAGTCTATCATTTTGGAGAAAGAGAATCTTTAACCTGAATTCTTAAAGTTACGAAAAGAGAAACTGAGATTCATTTTCTCTTTTGAATTATTACTGTACCAGAACATAAATCACTTAGTTTCAATAAATATAAATTGAGGATCATCGTGGCCCCCAAATATGATGCTGTAATACACTTTGCAGGTTCTGCCATCATGAAATTAGTGAGGCCGATGACACAGCTTTTCTCATCTTTCCAGGCAGTCCCTTTATTGCTTGATTAGTAAGGGCAAAAGGAGGAAAATTGAGGAACTCAGTGGGCAATATATGCTATAATACCCGATCAATTTCCTTCTGCAAGTTTTATTACATTGAGACTTCTGGAGAAGAAAATTGATTGGGCTTATTCGCCCAGGAAACTTTAAAGAAACAAAGTAGGGTCTTTTCATTTTCTACTGCAACCTATTTTATAGGTCTAGAGCTAGGGGAAAATGAATGACCCTGCTCTAATCAGTTACTTTATTTTGGTTTTTATGCCAAGAGTTTAGAGAACTCTCAGAGAATTGAATGGGAGGGAAATTTTAAAGAGAAAATAGTACAGAAAAGAACAGGTCAAATTTCATATAGACTGAGAGGAAAATAGGAAAAAATATTTTAAAGGAGATACTTTAACCCCATCTCGCCTCAGATCTCTGGACATTTATTGAGTACCTACTGTGTATCTGGGGCTTCCCAGATGGCACTAATGGTAAGGAATACTCCTGCCAATGCTGGAGATACAAAATATATGGGTTCAATGAAGATGCCCTGGAGTAGGAAATGGCACCCCATTCCAGTATTCTTGCCTGGGAAATCCCATGGACAATGGAGCCTGGTGGGATACAGTCCATGGGGTTGCAAAGAGTTGGACACAAATGAGTGAATAAACACACACTATGTATCTAGACATAACCTCAATGCTGGAAATCCAAAGATGATAAATACATCATTCATGCCTCCCATTCCAGTGTCTCACAGGAGACAAAGAATCTAAGGAAATCAGTTTGGGGAATAAATGTGGCCCATTACAGAAACCCACATTTGCCATGTTAGGTGAAGTAAGTCAGACTAGGCAACAGAACACCAGAGTGCTTTTAGACAGAGGATGATACGGTCAGATTTGCATTTGGGTGGGAGACTGGAATGATTATAGAACATGGATTTTAATAGGAAAAGACAGGACACCAATGAAGATATCAGGGTTTACACTCTGTGAATGGAATGCCTCTGACCATTTCATTTTGAGGAGATCTGTACTAGTTTAATTAGTCAGTGAATTAAACAACAAATGAGTGAAAAGAATTTATATACACACACATATATATATACATATATATGTATATATATATTGCACCAGCCATTTGTATCTGTTGCTTGAGTATTTTGGCTATTGAGTTATCATACCTGATCATTTATAATTCAGTATGTACATAGAAGGTCTTTTCCAAGGGTGCTGTTTTATCTGCTCTCATTGTAGTTAAAGTATTTGCAGAGAATTGATCCACTTCAAATGTGCAAAGATATTGAACAATACAGTGATCAGGAAAGGCAGATGAGATCTAATTAACTGCCCAGATTCGGACTTCCTTTCAGTCACAACTGCATTCTTTAGGCAAGTCACTTCATCACTTTGAGTCTTATTTTTTGAAAAAGTGTACCAGTATACTTTCTACCCTACTGATTTTATGGGGCCATTTTGACAGGGAAATGAGAAAGTTTAAAGGAAACCCACATGCCTTTACAAATCTAAGTTTGTTTGTTTGTTTGTTTGTTTTTATCATTTTTTGAGACAGAGAAAAGAAAGAGGGTTTACTGTTAATATCAACTTTCCCCTCCTTGGGCAACCCCATCCATTCTCATCCTTTCAGGTATCAAGTCTTCCAAAACCTCAGTACTAGGTCTGAGTACTGCATGCCAGTACCCCAGTTGCTTCAGTCATGTCTGACTCTTCATGACCCTACAGACTGTAGCCTGCCAGGCTCCTCTTTCCACGGAATTCCTGGCAAGAATCCTAGAGTGGGTTGCCATGCCACTCCAGGGGATCTTCCCAAACCAGGGATCGAACTCTTGTCTCCTGTGTCTCCTGAATTGCAGGCAGATTCTTTACCCACTGAGTAGCCTGGGGAGCTCTTTCCAACACCTATTTCTCATCAAACGCTAAGTTCAAAAAGATTATACTTGTTATTAACATGTGGAATAAAACCAGTAAGTTTCCCTTGATAGGAATTGCAGATCTTGCCTCAGCCCATCAGCCATGAAACGAAAATAAGAACTTTTAGTGCTCTTGTGGAGAGGTGAAGCTAATGGTTTGAGAGAGGGTCCAATATATATGCATGACATCATGATTGTTAATTATATTCTTCAGATCTTCAGAATACTTTTTGTATGGAAACAGTTTTTACATTATGTTTAAGCTTAGACTTCTGGCAGACACTGGACAGTAGTAATTTTGTGGTCCCTACACAGCAGGATGCATATTTAGGGGCCCAACATGGAGATCCAGGCCAGAGAAGGAAAGCTGGGCTGGTGGACAGAGATTTGTCCATCCAGACAAGACAGACCTTTACGATTAAAGTGCTTTGCAGCTCTCTCAGTCTCTTTTTGCACTGGGCGGCTATCAGAGCCAGTTCCATCCAGTCGCCCTGCTCTCACATCCCAAGGTCATTGCTGTGTTAGCTCAGTTCTCCATGCTGTGCAAGGTTGGCCATCCTTCACATGGTCTTAGGACTCTCTGCCCCATGACTCGGTCCTGTGTGTTTGTGACTGGTGTTTCTGCAGAGCCGCTCTGCACCAGGTGATGTAGACGGAGAGGCGCGGTGGGAATTCTCTCTTCCTCCAGCCTTCCACAGAGAGCTGGCTTCAAGTTTATTTTAGTCCCACTGTCACCTGTGGGTCAGAGAAATAGGTTAACTAGGTTAGTTCCTATGTGAGACACTACTTTGCAGGTTAAAGCAGTTCTGATTCTATTCTGGTTATAAGGAAGGGTTTTCAAATTTTTTTGTTAAGATGATGCGTGCAGCAACCTTTCCTTTATTTAGACTTGAAAGAGGTTTTTTTTAAATTAAATTTTGACTTCAGAGGTGATTTTTAATATTATCATTTAGAATAGGCCAAAAAATAGTAAAAAAAAAAAAAAATAGTTAAGTGGAGAAAACCGTTTATGTAACCATGCCTCACCCTTGTCATACCCAGTTCCCTACCCCTCCCCCACAAAGCCACTGAGGCTTGCTGCTAGAAATAGCCTTTTTAAATAGGTTTATAAGAGATCTAGAAGAGATAATATAGAGTGGACTCTGAGATTTTCTATGTAAAGAATAAATTGTTAACTTTATAAGGATAAGTTTCTGATAGTCCAAGAGGTTTTTATTCTTTCCAGCTTTATTATGATGTAATTGATATAATTACAATTACATCTTGATGAAAATGAGAGCCTCTTTATGAAAGTGAAAGAGAAAAGTGAAAAAGGTGGCTTAAAACTCAACATTCAGAAAACTAAGATCGGGAAACAGTGGAAACAGTGAGAGACTTTATTGTTTTGGGCTCCAAAATCACTGCAGATGGTGACTGCAGCCATGAAATTAAAAAGCACTTGCTCCTTGGAAGGAAAGTTATGACCAACCTAGACAGCATATTAAAAAGCAGAGACATTATTTTGCCAACAAAGGTCAGTATAGTCAAGACTATGGTTTTTCCAGTAGTCATATATGGATGTGAGAGTTGAACTTTGAAGAAAGCTGAGCACCAAAGAATTGATGCTTTTGAACTGTGGTATTGGAAAAGACTCTTGAGAGTCCCTTAGACTGCAAGGAGATCCAACCAGTCCATCCTAAATGAGATCAGTCCTGGATGTTTATTGGAAGGACTGATGTTGAAGCTGAAACTCCAAAACTTTGGCCACCTGATGTGAAGAACTGACTCATTGGAAAAGACCCTAATGCTGGGAAAGATTGAAGGTGGGAAGAGAAGGGGATGGCAGAGGATGAGATGGATGGCATCACCGACTCAATGGACATGAGTTTGAGCAAGCTCCAGGAGGTGGGGAAGGACAGGGAAGCCTGATGTGCAGCAGTCCATGGGGTCACAAAGAGTAAGACATGACTGAGCAACTGAACTGAACTGAACTGAATTGATATAATAACACTGTGTACATTTGTTTATTAAAATATAATATGATGATACATTACATATTGGGAAATGTTTACCACAATAAGGTTAGTTAACACATCTTTCACTTAGTGTAATTACCATTTTGTTAGTGTTGTTATGATGAGAACATTAAATGTTTACTTCATAGCAACTTTCAAGTATATAATACAGTATTTTTTTTTATTTTATTTTTTAACTTTACAATATTGTATTAACAATAGCACTAGGCTTCATGGCAACCCACTCCAGTGCTCTTGCCTAGAAAATTCCATGGATGGAGGAGCCTGGTGGGCTACAGTCCATGGAGTCGCAAAGAGTCGGACAGGACTGAGTGACTTCAATTCACTCCCTGATAGCTCAGTTGGTAAAGAATCCACCTGCAATGCAGGAGACCCCGTTTTGATTCCTGGGTTAAGAAGATCCACTAGAGAAGGGATAGGATACCCACTCCAGTATTCTTGGGCTTCCCTTGTGGCTCAGCTGATGAAGAATCTGCAGGCAATGTGGGAGACCTGAGTTCAATCCCTGAGTTGGAAAGATCCCCTGGAGAAAAGAAAGGCTATCCACTCAAGTATTCTGGCCTGGAGAATTCCATGAACTACAATCCATGGGGTCACAAAGAGTCATACACGACTGAGTGACTTTCATTTTCACTTTCATGCTGTTCATCAGATCCCTGGAACTTATTTGTGTTATATATGAATGTTTGTACCCTTTGACTAACATCTCCCCATTTCACCCACCTCTCAGCCCTGGCCACCACCATTCCACTCTCTGTTTCTATGAGCAGATGTTTTTAGACTCCACATGTAAGTAAGATCATACAGTGTTTCTCTGACCCATTATTACACTTAGCATATTGTCCTCAACTTCTGTTCATATTGTTGCAAATGGCAAGATTTCTTTCCTTCTCATTGCTGACTAATATTCTCATGTGTATCATATACACACACACACAGCATCTTCTTTATCCACTCATCCACTGATGGAAACTTAGGCTGTTTCTAAATTTTAGCTATTGTGAATGGTGCTGCAATGAACATGGTAGGGCAGCCATCCCTTCAAGGTAGTGATTTCGTCTCTTTTGTGTATATACCCTGACGTGGGACTGCGAGATCATGTGGTAGTTCTATCTTTAGCTTTTTGAGGAATCTTTATGCTGTTTTTCCATAGTGGTTGTGCCAAGATGGGTTTTAGGAATAGAAAGCAATGTGTAGTTCACTGTTTGTGTAGACAAGTTAAATATATGGGTTTAAGGGGAATATCTTAAGTAACTCCTTCAGAATATTTTTGGAAGTAGTCAAAGGTCAACCATATTATGAAACTGTATTAGCTAACATACCCCAGAAGCAAATGCTGAAATGGGAATTTGTGTGCAAGAGATTTATTAAGGAGAGATAGATGAGAAAACAGGGAAGCAAGACATAAAAGAGAGAAATGCCAAGCAAAGGGGAGCTCTTGGGCAAAAGTCCTTGAGGTCAATGTGTGGACTACAGCGGATTCTACCAGGAGCCTCTGGAGTGAGTTGGGGTTGTCCCAACCAGAGATAAGAGACCTTGACTCTCATTCTCCCACACTCAGCAGCCATTGATTACCAAGCACCTGGGCACTTTTGACTCTTGGAAGCTCCAGGAGGCAAAGGACAGTCAGCCAAATAGCAGCACAGGTGATGGTGATGAAACTTTTCCATTGTGTTGATGACTGAATGCTTGTGTCTCCTCAAATTCATATGTTGAAACCTAATTCCCACTGTGCATTTGGGAGGTGATTCGGTCATAATAGTGGGGCCCTTATGATGGAATTAGCACTCTAAAAGAAGTTTCCAGAGAGCTTCCTCACCCCTTCCATCGCATGAGGACACGGGGAGAAGAAGCTGTGTATGAATAAGGGAGCAACTGTCACCAGACACTGAATCTGATACCACCTTGATCTTAGATTTCCAGGGTCCAGAACTGTGAGAAGAAAATTTCTGTCATTTATAAGCACTCAGTCTGTTGATAGCAGCCCACTCTGACTGAGACACATGAGTTCAGATTTTCAGACCTGGTTAGAGGGGTAAAAAGGGTTTTGGTAACCACAGCAATGACCGTGTTATCTTCTGTTATGATGGCATTGAACCATTCTTTACGTCCTGACAAGTAACCTAAGTGTCATTTTACATATTGGTTCACATACCTTCCTGACCACAAAGCCAAATCATCAGAAATATAATGGCAAATAAAATAGGTCCTGCATGAGACGAGTTGCTGGTCGGTCACAGTTGTTTAACCTGTGACCCACTACTTTCACTCAAGTGAGGTCTTGAAGGAATGTTAAATTGAGCATTATATTCTAATTTGAAATGAGGAACAAATATTTTTCCATAATATAGAAATAGAGCATTTTTAACTCACTAAATCTGTCAAACAAGAGGTTAACCAGAAATTAATATATAATCCTTTCTTCATGAAGTTCTTAACTCATGGTTTATACATGCTTTTGTATTAGGTTGTAAATCAGAGCAATGAAATAAAACTACAGGCATGGCACAGTTCCAAAGGATAATTCCTAATGGCAGATATTTGACTCTTTTTCAACTAATGTGAAATAGTATAGTACAGCTATTGGTCCACCAAATCGGCCTTGTATTATTAGAACTGACTGATGTTAATTTCAGTTAATCTCTCCATCCTTTTGTGCTCAGCGTAGCACTTTGTTGAAATCACCCTGCAGTACCTATGCCATTCTGGTCCATGTTATTATCTTGAAAGCAAAACAGAGTGTTTCATCTTTAGATTATCCAAGACACTTATCACTGAACCAGCTCATAGTAGGTGTTTGGAAACATTCAAATGAGAAAATTGGCCTACAGTTCCCCTTCTTTGAAACATCTTGCCATTTATTTTAATAGCCAAGTACCTTTGCCGTATGAATAATGATTCACCATAGAGTCTCCTAGCTGCTTGTTAATTCTTGACTTCCTCTCTCTCGCTCATTTGGAATCTGTCAGCAATGTTTCTGCAGAATGTGTCAAGCATCAGAGCATATGTTATCTGCATATGTATCAAAGGAGACCTATCTTTCTCTCTTCTTCTCTCCAAAATTTTTCTCTTTAACGTAACTCTAAGTTCCCAGAATGTACATCCTATTTTGAAACAGAATTAGGCTTTGAATAGAGTTTGCACAAGCAGAGGAGAATACTAGGTGTTCAACTTGGATATAGAAGATAAGAATTTTGTGTAGCTTTCCCTGCTGTCTGTGAAAATACATTTTAAACTAGTCCTTGGCTCTGACTTTGTTCATTCTCAAACAGTATATTGATATAAAACAAATGCACAGCTTTTTCAAAGATAGAGTGAGAGAAAGAAGAGGACTCTAATAGGCTTTAATACACCAGTGAATTTCATGGATTTTTTTTCAGAACAAATCATCCCAGATATAGTCCCAACACAGCCAGAAGCCTTGAGCTGCTGAAAATTGGGAAGAAAACGTGGACAGTATATGTTCCTATGAGAATTCTATTTTCACTACACACTAAAAGTTAATGCTGCCTGTCAGATGTTTCTATAATAAAATTCATCATCAGAATTTACTAAAGGGATTGAAAGCTTAATGTGCTCTCAGCCGTATATATTTTTAAGCAAACATTAAGGTCAGAGTCCACAGTATAGTCAACTACTGCAATGTGGGAGTAACACAAGGACCATCCAGCCCCTAATACCTCTTTCCTGACCCGGTCATAACAAGATCTCGACTATGATAGTTACTCTTAAAAAAAAGGAAAAAAAATGTCCATCATAAATCCCCTTCTAAAAAGTGAATATCAGCTGGCAGAGTGAAGTTGACAGGAATTAGTTCCTTAGACCATCACTGAGTAGAATAAAAGATTCCTAAGTAAATGAGTTAGAGAAGAGTTTAACTTTGAGCAGGTAATCAGAACTATAAAAAATCTCAATCTAAAAAAAAGAGTCTCATGCTGGTGGGAAGGGAAAAGGCAAGGCTGAAAGACTGGATGCCCCCAAACAAACCTGTTTTTTTCTTTTTTTTTTCCCCTCCCACCCATGCCTTCCTTTCTTAGTTAACACTATCACCATTCTCCTGGCACCACAGCTAATAGCTAGAGGTCATTCACAGGACTAGGCTCTCACCTGACTTATCCTTACTTACAAACTCCAGCTCTTTGTTTTCCGCTTTATTCCCACTGCCTTGGCTCAGGCTTTTATTTTCCCTCATTCAGCCCAAAGCCGTCCTTCCTGACCTCTGACATGTTCCCATGGTGCTTTGCAGTACCAAGCACTCCTTCAGTCCTCGGTTTCCTCACACCTCTGCCTGCCTCATCCGCCATGCGGAGTCTCCCACTCTGTCCGCCTGCCATTACCACGATGGTGGCTGCCGTTGAGTGGCATGTTGGTGAGGCCATGGTGTCTAAATGAGGAGTCTTCAAAGCCCGTGTCTGCCTCTTACTTCTTCTGTGATCTTGACGGTTGGGTAGTCTCATCAAGTCTTACTTTCCTTGCTTGTGAAAAAAGCATACCATGAGTTTCTAACTCCAAAAACCTTTTGTGAATATTAAATAAGACAATACCCATAAAAAGCTTAACACAGCACCTGTTTTATGGTTATATTCTCTGTTAACAAAGTGCTAATATTAATGATTAGTGTTTGATACCACTGAGACTAGAAGATATTGTAAGAACCTTGGTGGATGTGGGAAAACTTTAGGTAAATGATCAATATTTGCAAGGAGAGTTGAGATACCCATCATCAGTCCTTTTTACAACCTGAAGATGTTTTTAAAGATTAATACAATACAATTTATTATGAATTAACATAAAGGTGGAGAAGGCAATGGCACCCCACTCCAGTCCTCTTTTGCCTGGAAAATCCCGTGGACCGAGGAGCCTGGCAGGCTTCAGTCCATGGGGTCGCACAGAGTCGGACACGACTGAAGCAACTTAACAGCAGCAGCAGCAGCAACATAAAAGCAGTCCTGAAAGGAAGAAAAGAAACCTTATATTTGGCACTCTAATTTACGGATCCTGAACTGAGAATTGAAATGTTTGATTCTAATCTTCCTTCCACAATGAGATTACAATTCACACAAATCAATTGCTCCAGTCACTCTGACTCTATGACTGAGTCTGCTGTAACCTACTGATGTTTAGGAAGGTGTTGTGAGACATAAGAAATCTCTTTAAGGGCAAGACTATGATTTTCGTCAGTGGCCTCCAGCTAAAACCTGAAGCAAATATATTTTTGCCTTTTCAGAGAAGGCAATCTTCATCACCAGTTTTATTATATAACATAATTTCAAATGTTGATGTTAAAATACGAACTTCACTATTACAACATTGATTAGACATGCTTTTGAATATGTTAGAAGAGAAATCTTTCACCTACAAGTCACTGTTACATACCAACAAACCCCAATCAAGAACATCTTTGGTAGAACACTGATTTCTCTTTTGTTGAAATTCCATGGCATATGTTGCTTTATTCCAAGTAAAAGATATCTGAACATGAAAATGTAAAGTAATTTTCATTCTGCTCTTCATTTCAGACAGCCACAGTGTATTTCTTTATTACTAATGGAGAAGCGTGGCTATGATGAAGTCAGTACAACTGGATAAAGAGAAAAAAGAAAGCTTTTCTCCCAATGTCCTAACACTAGTCAAATTAATACTCATGAATAGTTAGAGGATAGCTTTAATGTAAAGCAGGTCAAGGATATGCAGGGAATAAATTCAAGAGCCTTCAACACAGCCATTCTTTTCTACTGAACTGGATTTATTAAAATCATTTGCAGTCTTTGCATGTATCTGTTTTTCAGTTTCCAAGTGCAGGAATCTTTAAAATCTATAGCAATAGATGTGTAAATAAGAATGACATATTATTCAAAAGATTTCCCTTTCATGGGATGTAATCCATACAAGTTGTTTTATGCAAAGAAAACCATAATAAAGAAAGTGCCCCTATTCCCTGGGGATAGAGAATACTAGTACATAGGGTCTTCCCGCAATCCCACTTCAGGGCGTATATCTGGGGAAAACTCTAGCTGGAAAAGATACCTGCATTCCAGTGTTCATAGCAACATTATTCATAATAACCAGGGCATGGAAGCAACCTAAATGTCCATTGACAGACAAATGGACAAAGAAGATGTTGTGTATATACATAATGGAATACTACTCGGCATAAAAAGAATGAATTAACGCCATTTGCAGCAACATGGATGGATGTAGAGATTATCATACTAAGTGAAATAAGTCAGAGAAAGGCAAATACCATATGATATCATTTATATGTGGAATCTAAAATATGATACAAATGAGCTTATTTATAAAACAGAGACTCAGACACAGAAAACAAATGTATGATTACCAAAGGTGAAAGGCGTTGTTCACTTCAGTTCAGTTCAGTTGCTCAGTCGTGTCTGACTCTTTGCGACCCCATGAATGGCAGCATGTCAGGCCTCCCTGTCCATCACCAACTTCCAGAGTTCACTCAAACTCACATCCATTGAGTCAGTGATGCCATCCAGCCATCTCATCCTCTGTCATCCCCTTCTCCTCTTGCCCCCAATCGCTCCCAGTGTCAGAGTCTTTTCCAATGAGTCAACTCTTCACATGAGGTGGCCAAAGTACAGGAGTTTCAGCTTTAGCATCATTCCTTCCAAAGAAATCCCAGGGCTGATCTTCAGAACGGACTGGTTGGATCTCCTTGCAGTCCAAGGGACTTTCAAGAGTCTTCTCCAACACCACAGTTCAAAAACATCAATTCTTCGGTGCTCAGCCTTCTTCACAGTCCAACCCTCACATCCATACATGACCACAGGAAAAACCATAGCCTTGACTAGACGGACCTTTGTTGGCAAAGTAACGTCTCTGCTTTTGAATATGCTATCTAGGTTGGTCATAACTTTTCTTCCAAGGAGTAAGCGTCTTTTAATTTCATGGCTGCAGTCACCATCTGCAGTGATTTTGGAGCCCAAAAATATAAAGTTTGACACTGTTTCCCCATCTATTTCCCATGAAGTGATGGGACCGGATGCCATGATCTTTGTTTTCTGAATGTTGAGCTTTAAGCCAACTTTTTCACTCTCCACTTTCCCTTTCATCAAGAAGCTTTTTAGTTCCTCTTCACTTTCTGCCATAAGGGTGGTGTCATCTGCATATCTGAGGTTATTGATATTTCTCCCGGCAATCTTGATTCCAGCTTGTGCTTCTTCCAGTCCAGCGTTTCTCATGATGTACTCTGCATATAAGTTAAATAAGCAGGGTGACAATATACAGCCTTTTCCTATTTGGAACCAGTCTGTTGTTCCATGTCCAGTTCTAACTGTTGCTTCCTGACCTGCATACAGATTTCTCAAGAGGCAGGTCAGGTGCTCTGGTATTCCCATCTTGTTCAGAATTTTCTACACCCAAAAAAGATGTCCTTTTCATTATAGGGGACTGAAATGCAAAAGTAGGAAGTCAAGAAACACCTGGAGTAACAGGCAAATTTGGCTTTGGAATACGGAATGAAGCAGGGCAAAGACTAATAGAGTTTTGCCAAGAAAATGCACTGGTCATAGCAGACACCCTCTTCCAACAACACAAGAGAAGACTCTACACATGGACATCACCAGATGGTCAACACTGAAATCAGATTGATTATATTCTTTGCAGCCAAAGATGGAGAAGCTCTATACAGTCAGCAAAAACAAGACCAGGAGCTGACTGTGGCTCAGATCATGAACTCCTTATTGCCAAATTCAGACTTAAATTGAAGAAAGTAGGGAAAACCACTAGACCATTCAGGTATGACCTACATCGAATCCCTTATGATTATATAGTGGAAGTGAGAAATAGATTTAAGGGCCTAGATCTGATAGATAGAGTGCCTGATGAACTATGGACTGAGGTTCATGACATTGTACAGGAGACAGGGATCAAGACCATCCCCATGGAAAAGAAATGCAAAAAAGCAAAATGGCTGTCTGGGGAGGCCTTACAAATAGCTGTGAAAAGAAGAGAAGAGAAAAGCAAAGGAGAAAAGGAAAGATAGAAGCATCTGAATGCAGAGTTCCAAAGAATAGCAAGAAGAGATAAGAAAGCCTTCCTCAGCAATCAATGCAAAGAAATAGAGGAAAACAGCAGAATGGGAAAGACTAGAGATCTCTTCAAGAAAATTAGAGATACCAAAGGAACATTTCATGCAAAGATGGGCTCAATAAAGGACAGAAATGGTATGGACCTAACAGAAGCAGAAGATATTAAGAAGAGGTGGCAAGAATACACAGAAGAACTATACAAAAAAGATCTTCACGACCCAGATAATCACGATGGTGTGATCATGACCTAGAGCCAGACATCCTGGAATGTGAAGTCAAGTGGGCCTTATAGTGGAGGTGATGGAATTACAGTTAAGCTATTCCAAATCCTGAAAGATGATGCTGTGAAAGTGCTGCACTCAATATGCCAGCAAATTTGGAAAACTCAGCAGTGGCCACAGGACTGGAAAAGGTCAGTTTTCATTCCAATCCCAAAGAAAGGCAATGCCAAAGAACGCTCAAATTAACGATTAAACCATATGATTATCTCAATAGATGCAGAGAAAGCCTTTGACAAAATTCAACATCCATTTATGATAAAAAACTCTCCAGAAAGCAGGAATAGAAGGAACATACCTCAACATAATAAAAGCTATATATGACAAACCCACAGCAAACATTATCCTCAATGGTGAAAAATTGAAAGCATTTCCTCTAAAGTCAGGAACAAGACAAGGGTGCCCACTTTCACCATTACTGTTCAACAGAGTTTTGGAAGTTTTGGCCACAGCAATCAGAGCAGAAAAGAAATAAAAGGAATCCAAATTGGAAAAGAAGAAGTAAAACTCTCACTATTTGCAGATGACATGATCCTCTACATAGAAAACCCTAAAGAATCCACCAGAAAATTACTAGAAATAATCAATGACTACAGTAAAGTTGCAGGATATAAAATCAACACACAGAAATCCCTTGCATTCCTATACACTAATAATGAGAAAACAGAAAGAGAAATTAAGGAAACAATTCCATTCACCATTGCAACGGAAAGAATAAAATACTTAGGAATATATCTACCTAAAGAAACTAAAGACCTATATATAGAAAACTATAAAACACTGGTGAAAGAAATCAAAGAGGACACTAATAGATGGAGAAATATACCATGTTCATGGATTGGAAGAATCAATATAGTGAAAATGAGAATACTACCCAAAGCAATTTATAGATTCAACGCAATCCCTATCAAGCTACCAACAGTATTCTTCACAGAGCTAGAACAAATAATTTCACAATTTGTATGGAAATACAAAAAACCTCGAATAGCCAAAGCGATCTTGAGAAAGAAGAATGGAACTGGAGGAATCAACCTACCTGACTTCAGGCTCTACTACAAAGCCACAGTTATCAAGACAGTATGGTACTGGCACAAAGACAGAAATATTGATCAATGGAATAAAATAGAAAGCCCAGAGATAAATCCCGACATATGGACACCTTATCTTGACAAAGGAGGCAAGAATATACAATGGATTAAAGACAATCTCTTTAACAAGTGGTGCTGGAAATCTGGTCAACCACTTGTAAAAAGAATGAAACTGGACCACTTTCTAACACCATACACAAAAATAAACTCAAAATGGATTAAAGATCTAAGCGTAAGACCAGAAACTATAAAACTCCTAGAGGAGAACATAGGCAAAACACTCTCCGACATACATCACAGCAGGATCTCTATGACCCACCTCCCAGAATATTGGAAATAAAAGCAAAAATAAACAAATGGGACCTAATTAACCTTAAAAGCTTCTGCACATCAAAGGAAACTATTAGCAAGGTGAAAAGACAGCCTTCAGAATGGGAGAAAATAATAGCAAATGAAGCAAACCGACAAACAACTAATCTCAAAAATATACAAGCAACTCCTACAGCTCAACTCCAGAAAAATAAACGACCCAATCAAAAAATGGGCCAAAGAACTAAATAGACATTTCTCCAAAAAAGACATACAGATGGCTAACAAACACATGAAAAGATGCTCAACATCACTCATTATCAGAGAAATGCAAATCAAAACCACTATGAGGTACCATTTCACACCAGTCAGAATGGCTGTGATCCAAAAGTCTACAAATAATAAATGCTGGAGAGGGTGTGGAGAAAAGGGAACCCTTTTACACTGTTGGTGGGAATGCAAACTAGTACAGCCACTATGGAGAACAGTGTGGAGATTCCTTAAAAAACTGGAAATAGAACTGCCTTATGATCCAGCAACCCCACTGCTGGGCATACACACTGAGAAAACCAGAAGGGAAAGAGACACGTGTACCCCAATGTTCATCGCAGCACTGTTTATAATAGCCAAGACATGGAGCAACAACCTAGATGTCCATCAGCAGATGAATGGATAAGAAAGCTGTGGTACATATACACAATGGAGTATTACTCAGCCATTAAAAAGAATACATTTGAATCAGTTCTAATGAGGTGGATGAAACTGGAGCCTATTATACAGAGTGAAGTAAGCCAGAAGGAAAAACATAAATACAGTATACTAACGCATATATATGGAATTTAGAAAGATGGTAACAATAACCCAGTGTACGAGACAGCAAAAGAGACACTGATGTATAGAACAGTCTTATGGACTCTGTGGGGGAGAGGAGAGGGTGGGAAGATTTGGGAGAATGGCAATGAAACATGTAAAATATCATGTAGGAAACGAGTTGCCAGTCCAGGTTCGATGCATGATGCTGGATGCTTGGGGCTGGTGCACTGGGACGGCCCAGAGGATGGTATGGGGAGAGAGGAGGAGGAGGAGGGTTCGGGATGGGGAACACATGTATACCTGTGGCGGATTCATTTTGATATTTGCAAAACTAATACAATTATGTAAAGTTTAAAAATAAAATAAAAATTAGAAAAAAAAAAAATTACATACGATTGCACTCATCTCACAGGCTAGTAAAGTAATGCTCAAAATTCTCCAAGCCAGGCTTCAGCAATATGTGAACCATGAATTTCCTGATGTGCAAGATGGTTTTAGAAAAGGCAGAGAAACCAGAGGTCAAATTGCCAGTATCCGCTGGATCATGGAGAAAGCAAGGGAGTTCCAGAAAAACAGCTATTTCTGCTTTATTGACTATGCCAAAGCCTTTGACTGTGTGGATCACAATAAACTGTGGAAAATTCTGAAAGTGATGGGAATACCGGACCACCGGACTTGCCTCTTGAAAAACCTATATTCAGATCAGGAAGCAACAGTTAGAACTGGACATGGAACAACAGACTGGTTCCAAATAGGAAAAGGAGTACGTCAAGGCTGTATATTGTCACCCTGCTTATTTAAATTATATGCAGAGTTCAATTCAGTTCAGTCACTCAGTCGTGTCCGACTCTTTGCGACCCCATGAATTGCAGCACGCCAGGCCTCCCTGTCCATCACCAACTCCCGTAGTTCTCTCAAACTCACGTCCATTGAGTCAGTGATGCCATCCAGCCATCTCATCCTCTGTCGTCCCCTTCTCCTCCTGCCCCTAATCCGTCCCAGCATCAGAGTCTTTTCCAATTCATCAACTCTTCGCATCAGGTGGCCAAAGTATTGGAGCTTCAGTTTCAGCATCAGTCCTTCCAAAGAACACCCAGGACTGATCTCCTTTAGAATACAGAGTGCATCATGAGAAATGCTGGGCTAGAGGAAGCACAAGCTGGAATCAAGATTGCTGGGAGAAATATCAGTAACCTCAGATATGCAGATGACACCACCCTTATGGCAGAAAGTGAAGAAGAACTAAAGAGGCTCTTGATGAAAGTGAAAGAGGAGAGTGAAAATGTTGGCTTAAAGCTCAACATTCAGAAAACGAAGATCATAGCATCTGGTCCCATCACTTCATGGCAAATAGATGGGGAAACAGTGGAAACAGTGGCTGACTATATTTTTCTGGGGTCCAAAATCACTGCAGATGGTGACTGCAGCCATGAAATTAAAAGACACTTACTCCTTGGAAGGAAAGTTATGACCAACCTAGACAGCATATTAAGAAGCAGAGACATTACTTTGCCAACAAAGATCCATCTAGTCAAGGCTGTGGTTTTCCAGTGATCATGTATGGATGTGAGAGTTGGACTATAAAGAAAGCTGAGCACTGAAGAATTGATGCTTTTGAACTTCGGTGTTGCTGAAGACTCTTGAAAGTCCCTTGGACTGCAAGGAGATCCAACCAGTCCATTCTAAAGGAGATCAGTTCTGGGTATTCATTGGAAGGACTGATGTTGAAGCTGAAACTCCAATACTTTGGCCACCTGATGTGAAAAGCTGACTCATTTGAAAAGACCCTGATGCTGGGAAAGATGGAGGGTAGGAGGAGAAGGGGATGACAGAGGATGAGATGGTTGGATGGCATCACCAACTTGATGGACCTGGGTTTGGGTGAACTCTGGAAGTTGGTGATGGACAGCAAGGCTTGGCGTGTTGCAGTTCATGGGGTTGCAGAGTCTGACATGACTGAGCAACTGAACTGAACTACTATATATAAAATATATAAAATAGATAATCAACATGATCCTACTATATGGTACAGGGGACTGTGTTCAATATCTTATAATAATATATAATGAAACAATCTGAAATACATTGTGTGTGTGTGTGTGTGTGTGTATATATATATATAGAGAGAGAGAGAGAGAGCACTGATCACTTTTCTGTACACCAGAAACTAACAAAATATTGTGAACCAATTGTACAAAAAATTTAAAAAACACACAAGGTCAAATGTACAAGCTTATATGTGTAAGTGACATTGGTGAGATGTGTATCTTACTTTGATGTGATCTTTCTATGACAGAATAACGAACTCCCTGCTAATCTCTAGTCATGACAATGATTAAAACTTGTTATAGTGCAGAAGATGATCTGAAATTTTTAACTGAAATTCTTTGGTTTCCTTTCTGTTTGCTCTCCTGCATGAAATATACCCAATTTGCCAACTTTTGAAACAGTACCAGACTTATAATAATCAAGCAGCAAAACTCAATTGTTAATTTCTTGTGCTTTTTAAATTATAGGCAGTCAGTAAGTTATTTCCTAAGGGAACACATGAATCACACAGATAAAGCCCCATTGGGCAAGCTAATCACATATAGTTTCTGCTGGGACAAGGAGAAATATTTATTTTGTATACCTGTGGCGGATTCATTTTGATATTTGGCAAAACTAATACAATTATGTAAAGTTTAAAAATAAAATTAAATTAAAAAAAAATAAAAGTTGTAATAAATGAAGCCTTCCCAACCCACCACCCTTCTTCCTTTTGCTTCGATCGTAATGCAAAGTCTCACTTCCATTTCCTCCACTTTCTCCACATACAAGGTAGTTCTAGTCATCTCAAGGTTTTTCTAGTTCCCTGGTGGCTCAGCTGGTAAAGAACCTGCCTGCCAATGCAGGAGATGCAAGAGACGGGAGTTTGGTCCCTGGAGAAGGGCATGGCCACCCACTCCAGTATTCTTGCCTGGAAAATTCCCTGGACTGATGAGCCTGGTGGGCTACAGTCCATGGGGTTGCAAAGAGTTGGACACGACTAAGTGTGTGCATGCACATACATGTTACTTTGTTTTTGTTTTTGTTTTTTTTAAGAAACTTTCTGTGCCACAGAAGGAAAGAATATAGGCAGGAGTTCTCCACTGACACCAGGGGGACCAACTGTTTCCTTCCCATCTCTGGCCTGGTGGCCACTCAGCCCTAACTGCTGCTGTAAAATAGACATACTCTATTAAGGATGGTGGAATCTCAGTTTCACAAACTATTTATAGACCAGACACATCTCAAGTACACAAGTTTATCAAACTGTGTGAAAATAAGTGAAAATAGTACAATATAATATTAAGATGTTTTGAAGCCCATACTAGTTTATTCTCCTTAGACTTAGTGATGGCTTGGGCTTTTAGAATCACTATTTCATATGATCCATATTTATATTTGTATTTTATATATGTTACATGTATATATATATATATATGTGTGTGTGTGTGTGTGTGTGTGTGTATTTGCCAGTTTCCCATCATGGACATATATATGTTTGTGTGTGTGTATAATTTATTTTTGGCCAGTTCACCTTAACTTCAAATCCAAATTCTAGCTGATCATATAAAGGGATATAAGCAGAGTTGTGGAGAAATGGTCCTTTGCATGTCCCACAAGAGAAGTACTTTTGACTTCTGGTTATAAAGGTCCCATTTACTTCCAACCCAAACTCAATTAAGATAGCATCTTACAGATTCTACCCACAGTAATTCACTGCAAACCTCTTCTCTGAACCTGAAATGCAGTCTTCCTCAGTTCCTCTGAGATGATCTTTACATCTTGGTTTGCACCTCTATGACCCTCCCTACTTCTCATCACATCCTCCTGGCTTCTTAATTCGAGTAATTTTTCCAGACACCTGGTCAGTCCTTTTCTTTCACTCTCAATTACATCAGACTGACAGTTTCCACATCCTCTTTTTTCTTATTTCTTTCTATATTTGAAACCAGAAATCTTTTCAAGATTCCGAGTTTCATCTATTGTGCCTCAAAAATGCTGCAAAGTTTTCTTGCAAAATTGAATCTCCATACACATATATTTCTTTTGTGATTGACAATTTAATTACAGAATTCTGTCCCTTTTCTATTCAGTCTGGAGACAGCTTGAAATCCATAGTGGCTTTAAGGCAGTTTCTTCAAAAGCAATTAATTACTTGCTGACCCACCTTGCCCATTCTGAGATAAAGCTTATCTTATGTAGTGGGGCCCTGGGCTGACCAGTGCATTTCCAGAATGGAAGAACCCCCAGATGGAGCTTCAGCAGATTCAAGTCACTCTTATAACAGGCACCTCTGCTGAGTCCTTTTCCATTCAAGAGCAATAATCAAATGAAATGATTTGCACGATAGAAAAGAGGAACGCTCTCATTAACTTTGCAGATTGAATCAAAGTATGTGGGAAGGATGAAGATGTAAATGATCTTGACAATAAGCTAAGAAAAAACTAGTCAGTTTTGAACTGAATGATGTTTAAGAGAGATACGGGTTAAGGTGCACATTAAAACATCTTTTAAAGTAAGGATATTTAGAGTCTGAGTCACCACACCATAAAAACTCATGTGAGAAACTTACGGAATATGAAATGCAACTGTTCTCCTTCTGAACATATGCACTGAAATAAGTTGAATAGAAAGTGCTGCACAGGAGAGTTAGAAGTTACTGCCATTTGGTTGAATCTTTTATTAGCACTCTTGTTGAGAACTGACAGAATCACACTCAAATTTGGCTAAAGAATAAAGGTAATTTTGGGACCCATGTAATTAAGAAGTCTTTGAATTGGCAGTAGCTTCTGGCCTGGTGAATCTTTGGATTCCAAAGATACCATCAGGAACAAGTTTCTGTCTCTTGTCTCTCGGTTCCGCTTGTCTTTCTTGGCTTCATGGCAAGCTTGTTACTGGAACACTTCCCTGGACCTTTTGAGCACACAACCCAAAACATCCCTCCACCCAAAAGGCTCTGACAGGTCCAACTTCAGTCACATGCCTCTCCTTGGTCTAATTACTGTGTCTAAGAAATGGGATATCCTGTGGCAGGGCAGCCAGGCTCACCGGATTGAAAATTCCACAGGGTTATGTGGAGTAGGGGAATGGTCTTTGCAAAAGAAGATGGTGCTGGACAGACTGACGCTAAAAGGAAGGGAGCAAAACAGATGATTTCCAAGAGACCCTCATTAAGGCATCTTGAGGATTCATGGCATTTGGTTGAGAAGAATTTGGGGGAAGCTAATGGCAACTTACTTCAGTACTCTTGCCTGGAAAATCTGGAGCCTGGTAGGCTGCAGTTCATGGGGTCGCTAAGAGTTGGACAGAACTGAGCGACTTCACTTTCACTTTTCACTTTCATGCATTGGAGAAGGAAATGGCAACCCACTCCAGTGTGCTTGCCTGGGGAATCCCAGGGACAGGGGAGCCTGGTGGGCTGCCATCTATGGGGTTGCACAGAGTCGGACACGACTAAAGCAACTTAGCAGCAGCAGCAGCAGCAGCAGCAGATACGTCACCTAAGTGGTATATAGGACTGACAGTGAGTGAGGACTTTGAGATTCCAAGCTATATATCATTGATAGGACAAAGATGAGTTTTGAAGTAGGCTTTCTATTTGTTTGTTTTTGCGTAAAACAAATGTAACTGATTGTGGAACATTTAGGAGGAAAAAGAACCACAAAATTCAGAAGGGGAAAATTTTAGAAAGCATCTAATAATCACGATTAACGTGTTTAGCCAATTTCCCTTATGTCTTATACAAATAGCATGTGTGTTTACTAATTAGAGTAATTCAGTATAAATACTACATTTTTGCTTAAATATTCAGAACATTTTGGCACATGACTAAACTAGTCTTCAGAGATCACAAAAGTGTAATGGCTAAATAATAACACACTTAATGGATTTATCATACTCAATAAACAATGTCTGTTTTCCATAGTTTCCATTTTTACTTTCAAAGATGATATTATGATAAACCTGTTGGGACTATATCTCTTGTCATTTTTCTAAGACTGAGTCCTTCAAGTGGAATTACTGAGTCATAGAATATGAACATATAAATATTCTTGGTATGTTGTGACATTTCTATGTATTACTAGTATTTTTATGAGCAATGTGTAGAATGATCCTTACTACTTCCCCCAAATAATGATTTTTCAGGAATAACATTATGAGATTTATGAAGCAAGCATTCTTATTTGTTTTCCCACAGTGCCCACTATTAAAGTTAATAAGTGAATTTTAAAGAATAAACCTATAATTCACAACAAGTGTGTGCTTTTAATTCTGAGTTACAACCCCAAAGGAGAGAGTTTTTTCTTAGTGAGTCAATATCTGCTCATTTTAATACTGACAGCACTGCTTGTTGAGGATGCAGGGAAATGAGTATTCTACAAATTCTGGTATTCAATCTGGCAACGTGTATCAAAATTGAAGCTGTGTACTTTTAATGCAGAAATTCTATATTTGGAAGCATATCTAAAGAAGTATTTGATCAAAAACACAATGCTTTATGATCATCATTAAGGTTTTAATAACATCAGAAGTTATATATGCATCTATCTAAGCATGCACCAGCATTTATTTAAAATAAACCCTGGATATTCATTCAGTGAATAAAATGCAGCCGTTATACAAGGAGTGTCTGAAGTCAGAATTTCCTGCATTGAAATCTTGTTGCACCCAATGGGAATAAGTAACAACTTAGTGTCCTTGAACAAATATCTATGACTCATATTTGTAAAATTTGAGTACTAAGTTAGATTTTGTGTAGAAAGAGCTCATGAAGTCCTAGTTATTATAATTTTTATAATTGTATTAAATGGAAATTTAACGATTTAGCAGTTAAGCTTATTAAATGGAAAAAGCATTAAATCATTGATAAGAACAAGTGATTAAATAGTGTGTATGAGAATATCATATTTGTATAGAAGTTTATATGTTTGTGTCTGCATAAGGAGCCAAAGTGACATTAACCAAAATATGCACTATGATTATCTCTTGGTTGGAGAACATTGGCCTATTTTTGCTTTGCTTTCTTCTTATATTTTTCTCTAATGTTTGGATTTTATTTGAGTATTTGTTATCTTTATGATCAAAAACAATTACTTGACCATCCACATATTTTTAAAATCTGATTATATAAGAGATTTTCTTTAGTAGATTCTGGAATTCCTAGGTGACTTGCCCAAAGCTACATAGCCAGCTGGTTGCAAGACAGCAAGAGAACAGTTTTCTAATCCCTAGTACCCAGACCAGATGAGTGCTGTCAGGTAAAATGATCAAGAGGAAAAGAAACCATCAATGAGATTAGACTAAAACAACTAAAAGATTCCAGACTGTAATGACAAAAGCTCAACATTCTGCCTTATTTCATGATGTGACAAGGGCAAGACTCGTGATCTCTCAAATGCTGTTTTATTTTCCCTTTTTAATTCCATTTATAAAGTTATGATCCAAAAGTTCCTGTCAACCTAAATAAAGAGATAAACTGAGGCAAACTCAAATGACCAGAATTGGGTTTATTTGGGAATAGAGAGGAATTGTGGTTCAGGAAATGCAGGCTTTCAGGCCAGCTTCAGGCCAGTCTGTTGATGATTTGGGCCAGGCTGTATTTGCGGGCAAGAAATGCAAAGAGGAAGAAGTCCAGCCAGAGTCCAAGCAATAAGTTCATGGGCTTGAGAATGGGGAGGGATTTCCAGCAGATGTTTATTGATCAGGAGACAAGTCTCGGAAACTTCTGCAAATCAGGCATTCACAGGAAATCAGCCTCTGGGTTCCTAAGTTCTCTTCTTCTGAGATTGCATGCATGAGATTTTCCACTTCATATCCTCCAGCTCCATTTAGACTGAAATCCTTTCACGTTCCTGGTTCCTATACCTTTAACAACATAAAGAAATGAAGCTTAAGACACAGTGGAAGCTGCTGTATTTATTTAGTTAATTACTAGTTAGTTCCTTTTAAGCAAATCTCCAAATACTAGTACTGGAGTAAATATTTATTCATAGTCAGGGTAGAGGAGTGAGGTGGTTGATACTTGCAGGTAAAATCTGAAAAAAAGAAAAAATTAGTAAAAATTCAATAAAATTATTTCTTAAATTTAGCATACCAAAAAGCAGAGACATTACTTTGCCAACAAAGGTTCATCTAGTCAAGGCTATGGTTTTTCCTGTGGTCATGTATGGATGTGAGAGTTGGACTGTGAAGAAAGCTGAGTGCCGAAGAACTGATGCTTTTGAACTGTGGTGTTGGAGAAGACTCTTGAGAGTCCCTTGGACTGCAAGGAGATCCAACCAGTCCATTCTAAAGGAGATCAGTCCTGGTTGTTCTATGGAAGGAATGATGCTAAAGCTGAAACTCCTGTACTTTGGCCACCTCATGTGAAGAGTTGACTCATGGGAAAAGACCCTGATGCTGGGAGGGATTGGGGGCAGGAGGAGAAGGGGACAACAGAGGATGAGATGGCTGGATGGCATCACTGACTCCGGGACGTGAGTTTGACTGAACTCCGGGAGTTGGTGATGGACAGGGAGGCCTGGTGTGCTGCGATTCATGGGGTTGCAAAGAGTCAGACAAGACTGAGAGACTAAACTGAACTGAACTGAAATTTATGTAGAATATATGCCCTGGAAACTTTGTTCGTGCTGATAAAGGTAAATAGATTTCATAAGATTCTTGAATAAACGTGTGTTACACATTTATCGCATGTAACTGGAAATTTACGGCCACAGCTGTTGAGTTTGAACCATGACAAGCAGTGGCGGTCCCTTAGCTCCACTGTCACGAGCCAGAATAAAAATGTGTAGAATCTGCGTAAACACAGGCTCTCTGTCTTGTGCTGTGTGGTCACTGGGTGTTGATTCCTTTATAAATTGGAATGAAGATATCAACAGTATACAGAGCCTATAGTGATCACAGGCTGAAACTCAGGTATCTCTGTAATTCATCTTCCTTCTCTTGGTGCACCACGGCAGTACTGAGGAAAGAACCTCTCTTAAGGCCTGTGTTGTGCCTGTCATTACTGTATTACCACATTTAATCCCTAACACGTGGCTGCTCGGATGAGTTATTCCCAGTAACTCAGGAGAAAAATCAAGTCTGAGAGGTGAGGAACACCCAGGAGTCTGGGAGCAATAGATCTGAATCTATTCACAGGTTATTCCCGTGAGCAGCATGCTGTCTCCAGCTCCCTGTGTGCTGAGCTGTTGCTGCTTAATGAGATTCATGGTGGAGATGCTGTTATTGTTGCTCAATCACTAAGGCATGCCTGACTTTTTGCGACCCCATGGACTGCAGCACTCCGGGCCTCTCTGTCCTTCACCATCTCCTGGAGTTTGCTTGAACTCATGTCCATCGAGTCAGTGATGCCATCCAACTGTCTCATCCTCTGTCATCCCCTTCTCCTCCTGCCTTCAATCTTTCTCACCATCACAGTGGAAATGGAGAGAAAATATGAAATTACTTGCCTGACTTGAGGAGTCTGCTGAACACCAGAAGATGTTCTTTAGAATATGTTTTTGACCCAGATTTGACCCCTTTCTTCCCTTTTTAACTTTCCTTCCCTTTTATTTTATTTTTTTTAATTATGGTAAAAGTCACACAAGACACACGATTTTAACCACACTTAACTGCACAGTTCAGTGACACTAAAGACATTCACAATGTCATGAGACTCTCACCATTATCCATCTCCCCAAATTTTCACTTCCTAAACTGAAACTCTGTCCCCATTAAACACTAATGCTCCATCCCCCTCCCTACCCTCCCTAGCCCCCTGCCCCCACACGGGGCATCTCAGTGTACTTTCTGACTCCATGAATTTGACTCTTCTAGGTAACTCGTCTAAGTGGAATTAAGCAGTATTTGTTTGCACTTAATATATCGGAATGCGTTTTTAAGGTTAACTTGATATATATCCTGGGAAGCAACACATTACTGACTCACAAAATGAAGTTTTCAGAATGTACAGTAATTTGCTTGTACAAAGAAAACCTGTTTGGGAGTTTGTTTTGTTTTGTTCCTGAAAGGTCATCTTGAAGGCATTTTCCTTGAACCCCCTTTTCTCTGCAGATTATATGTAGAGGATACGGAAAGACTGTGATGAGGCACTGCCGCGAGACGCGACGGTGACAGAGGAGCAGGCTTAATTGTGACAGGCGGTGCTGGTCCCTTTCCTGTTTCCCCTCTGAAAATGGAGCCGTCCTTCGATCTGCTGGGTCAGCAGGGCGTGCCTGGTGCGTGCTGTGCGGGGAAGGGGCCTTCCATAATTGCAAGAGGCAGACAGTTCATCTGGAAGCTCTAGAAAATGAGAGAAAAAAAAAAAAAAAAACTGAGCTCTAAATGTCCATCTGGGTTTTGAAAAGTAGATATTTGAAGTTGTGGCAGGCTGCTTTGTAATTAAATCGGTCACCAAGGTCCATTTTCACAGCAGTCCAATTCCAGATGTGATCATAGCATAATGAACCATGCCTTTATAAATCTTACGTTTCCCGGGATCAAAATATCTGCCAGAATTTTCCTCCCAATTTAAAGAGTTTAAATGCCACATTATTTTTGAAAAGTGCTTTGCTCTACTGGTGTTTCTGTGTCACAGAAAACAGTTGGAGGGAATGGCGTGGAATGGCAGATAAAGGAAAACCTCCCTCCTGTTTTAATAAAAACAGAATTCACTGTACTTGCGTCCTGCTGTCCAGCCTTGATTCACATGGGCCAATTTCTCTTCTGGCTACTAAGATAAATGTAGTATTTACCGAAGAAAGGTGATCGTGTTTTCTGCTCTGCTATATATCAATCTTGAAGGGTCAGAATGCACTTGTTATCTAGATACATAATCCGGTATATGTAGAGGGATCTTACTCTTCTGTGGTTTGCAGCTCATCTTCCATTTATTTCTATTTCAAACTGAGTTTAAAAGTTGGCTACCCATCAGAGAAGGAGGATGGAATGATCGGGTTAGACAGGGGCAAGCTCCTTAGAGTCCTTCTTGGGTAATTTCTCTGATAGACTCAAACTAATTCTGATACTCTACCTGTCGCTAGGAACAGTGTTTAATTCCCATGCAATTATGTGAGTTTGTGTGAAATCTCTTTCTAAAACCCCTGGACAGAATTTATTTCAGTTCTGAAGCAATGACTGCTAATACCTTGAATAATTATAGAGACATTCCCCCATACTGGGGCTTCCCTGGTGGCTCAGACAGTAAAGAACCTGCTTGTAATGCAAGAGTTCAGTTCAGTCCAGTTGCTCAGTCACGTCCGACTCTTTGCGACCCCATGGACTGCAGCACGCCAGGCCTCCCTGTCCATCACCAACTCCCAGAGTTTACTCAGACTCATGTCCATCGAGTCGGTGATGCCATCCAACCATCTCATCCTCTGTCATCCCCTTCTCCTCCCGCCTTCAATCTTTCCCAGCATCAGGGTCTTTTCCAAGGAGTCGGTTCTTCACATCAGGTGTCCAAAGTATTGGAATTTCAGCTTCAACATCAGTCCTTCCAATGAATATTCAGGACTGATTTCCTTTAGTATAGACTGGTTGCATCTCCTGGCAGTCCGAGGGACTCTCAAGAGTCATCTCCAACACCACAGTTCTAAAACATCAATTCTTCCGGGCTCAGCTTTCTTCACAGTCCAACTCTAACATCCATACATGACCACTGGAAAAACCATAGCCTTGACTAGATGGACCTTTGTTGGCAAAGTAATGTTTCTGCTTTTTAATATGCCGTCTAGGTTGGTCATAACTTTCCTTCCAAGAAGTAAGCATCTTTTAATTTCATGTCTGCAGTCACCATCTGCAGTGATTTTGGAGCCCCCAAAAATAAAGTCTGACACTGTTTCCACTGCTTCCCCATCTGTTTGCCTTGAAGTGATGGGACCAGATGCCATGATCCTAGTTTTCTGAATGTTAAGCAATGCAGGAGACCCAGGTTCAATCCCTGGGTTGGGAAGATCTCCTGGATAAAGAAATGGCAACCCACTCCAGTATTCTTGCCTGGAGAATTCCATGGATAGAGGAGCCTGGCGGGCTATGGTCCTTGGGGTCACAAAGAGAAAAGACTGAGCAACTAACACTTTCACTTTTCCCCATGCTAAAGTTTACATGCAGACTGAGTCATGCCAATCCAGTAGTGGTAAATGCAATTAGAGTAAATTATATAAATGAACTACGAGACATCATGATTCCATCAGTTCAGTTCAGTTCAGTCACTCAGTTGTGTCTGACTCTTTGCGACCCCATGAATCGCAGCACACCAGGCCTCCCTGTCCATCACCAACTCCCGGAGTTCACTCAGACTCACATCCATCGAGTCAGTGATGCCATCCAGCCATCTCATCCTCTGTCGTCCCCTTCTCCTCCTGCCCCCAATCCCTCCCAGCATCAGAGTCTTTTCCAATGAGTCAACTCTTCCCATGAGGTGCATGATTCCATAGCGATGCTCAAAAAGGATTTAAAAAAGGAAAGGGAAATAAAAGAATTGGAGAAACAAAAAAAAAAAGTGTACTGTTACAACTGGAAGCTAAGGTATACCAACTTCTGTCTTGAAATTGATAGCTATTTGTAAATCATCTACACTTTAATAAAAATAGTTCTGAGAGAAAAAAAAAACTTTAAATGTTTAAGCATTGATAATTAAAGGGAAGGAATAGGTATTTTTCCTGCCTCTCTAGTAAGAATTCTACTTCAGACTAACTAAAAGCCTTAGGAGATGAGTAAAACTTTCTAAACAGTAGGATTTATAGGAATAGAAAAGCATCACGTTGCAATCTCTAGTGAAATCATTGGTTTAGGTCATCAACAAATAGTAAAACATTAGTGAAGATTTGATGGGAACTTTTAGAGTGATGGGATTAGGCCAGTGCCATCCAAACTACATTAGTGTATCTTAGCCTCACTGAAGTACATCACTCAGGCTTAATGTTGCCCCCAAGATTAAGCAAATATGATGTGCAGAGTACCACTTCTGAAGTAGCGTGAAGGAAAACAACTTAGATAAAACCAAACCATTAAAGGCTAGTTTACAGGAATGTGGGGGAGAGAGAACCAAGCTAAGCATCAGGAAGCAGTCAGTCAAATGCAAAACATCAAAGACAGGATAATTTTTGTAGTTCCTTCAATAAATCAAAGGAAACAATGAGAAGGGTAAAGATGGAGCACCTCTACTTCTTTAAAGAAACTAAGAAGATGTAACAGCTAAATACAATATAGAGAACATTTTTTGTACCCTGATTCAAACAAACCATAAATTATATTTTTAGACAATAGGAGAAATTTGAGTATGGGCTGGATATTGTTATTGCTCAGTCACTGAATCATGTCTAATTCTTTGCAGTCCCATGAACTGTACACACCACGCTCCTCTGTCCTCCACTGTCTCCAGGAGTTTGCTCGAATTCATGTCCATTGAGTCACTGGTACTATCCAACCATATCATCCTGTATCACTCCCTTCTCCTTTTGCCTTCAATCTTTCCCAGCATCAGGGTCTTTGCAGAGTTGGCTCTTTGCATCAGGTGGCCAAAGTATTGGAGCTTCAGCTTCAGCATCAGTCCTTCCAATGAATAATCAGAGTTGATTTCCTTTAGGACTGACTGGGTTGATCTTCTTGATCCAGGGGACTCTCAAAAGTCTTCTCCAGCAACACAGTTCGAAAGCATGAATTCTTTGGCACTCAGCCTTCTGGTATCTCAGATGGTAAAGTGTCTGTCTACAATGTGAGAGACCTGGGTTCTATCCCTGGGTTGGGAAGATTCCCTGGAGAAGGAAATGGCAACCCACTCCAGTACTCTTGCCTGGAAAATCCCATGGATGGAAGAGCTTGGGGCAGGCTACTCTCCATGGGGTCGCAGAGAGTCGGGCACAACTGAGCGACTTCATTTTCACTTTCAGCCTTCTTTATGGTCCAGCTCTCACATATGTACATGACTACTGGAAAAATAATAGTTTGACTATCCAAACCTTTGTTGGCAAAGTGACGTCTCTGCTAGATATTAGATGAGATACTTGTACTAATTTTGTAGGAGCACTGCCTCCTATAAGAAAAAAATTCAATGTATATTGAAACATTTATTGGTAAATGACTTCAGATTTACAATTTGGTTGAAAGTAACCCATCCCAGTAAAAAGGAATAAGGCAGAGAAAAAAATGGGAATAATTAAAACTAAGATGGTAAATAATAGTTTTTGAGGCTTAGTGATGGATCTGGGTGGACTGTATTTTCTACTTTTGCCATGCCTAGAAATTTTCCTAATAAGTTAGAAATAACATGAAAGAAGTTTTAAAGCACACACCAAAAAGGACAGACAATAGAAGGTATTTCATTAACTTCCATTCCAACTATGTTCGTTTATAAGGGTTTCCAAAAATCTTCATATAAAACAGAAAATTGTGAATTTAAGGTAGATGCCTACATACCAGTGATGTGAAAGTCGTTCAGTCGTGTCTGACTGTTTGCCACCCCAAATAGTCCATGGAATTCTCCAGGCCAGAATACTGGAGTGGGTGGATGGCATTTAAAGAGAGACATGCTGGCGAGTTGTGATCTCAGGCAGAAAAATTAACCCCGGTAACTGGGATGGTGACAACTTAAATTCATCTGAGTTATGAGAATTGTCAGGCATATTTGTGTTTTCTGATTTTTGGAACAATGACCTTCCCAAGCCTTATCTTCATAAGTGAGTCAGACATGAGATAGATTTAAAGAACAAAATTTTTAAATGTGGTTAGTCACATTTCAAATGTTTTTTTGTTGTACTTTGGCTTTGCTTTTAAAAGGTCACCGTTGTTAGTTCAATGGCAAACAAAAGCACTTCAGTTAACCCCGGACCAGCTTCCTGGCCGTGTAACCAAGTATTTGCACAGAGCCCTGTGCTGAGATGGTTAACCCCGCACTGGCTTCCTGGCTGTGTAGCCGAGTGTTTGCACAGGGCCCTGTGCTGAGATGGGCCCTGCAGTTGGTTCAGTGCCCTGTCATCATCATCTTGAAATCCTTCACGATTTTTGAACAAGGAGCTTCAAATTTTCATTTTGCCTGGGGTCTGCAACTAGGCAGCTGGTCCTGGTTAAAGTGTATTGTACATAAAGTGTGTGTGTTGGGAGAAAGGAGATCTAGTGAGCTTGATTGTTTATAACTCATTCTCCTGAAGGAGACACATCATTCACTTCAGGGTCACTTTATAGCCTCTTTGTTTTTTAACTTTCGAACTCTTTGGGGGACAACTAAGTAAATAGTCTCTAGCTCTGTATTATTACTTGTGATTCTATTAACTTCATGAAAATAACCCTCAAAAGCAAAATCCAATTTCAAGACATGCTTGCTATCTAGATCAAGAATTTTCTTTTGAAATACAATTTTCAGATACAGATGTGCTTCCGGAGTTCTAAAATACTGAGTTTAATAAAAGGTAAATCTGTCTGAACATTTAGAACTCTTCTGGCACTCTTTGTTATGCAAACATACACATTTACTGAGTTTGCTGCTGCTGCTGCTAAGTCGCTTCAGTAGTGTCCGACTCTGTGCGACCCCATAAACGGCAGCCCACCATGCTCCCCCGTCCCTGGGATTCTCTAGGCAAGAACACTGGAGTGGGTTGCCATTTCCTTCTCCAATGCATGAAAGTGAAAAGGGAAAGTGCAGTTGCTCGGTCGTGTCCGACCCTCAGTGACCCCATGGACTGCAGCCTTCCAGGCTTGCCGGGGTCCAGCCCCGGTGGATCCAGGGAATTCGAAGCGGAGACGGCATCGGCGATCAAGAAACAATTGGTTAATTAAACGTTAATTAAGGATATAAAGAGTGGTTAAATAAGGATAGCTCAGTGAGGAAATTCAGTGGAGAAAAGAGGCGGAATAATTCAGCCAGAAGGTGAGAGAAAGAACGACATGGGGAGACCAAGTTTCGGTGAACAAGGCCCGCACTTTATTTTCCCAAGTAGTTTTTATACCTTAAGTTATGCATAGAGGATAATGGGGGAAGGGGTAGAGTCCTGCAGTAAGCCAGGCTTTCTTCCTGCAAACTTATCATATGCAAAAGTTTAGGTGATTTGCATCATCTTCTGGCCCAGAGGCCTGTTAACATTTTAAGACTCTTTCTTCAGAAAACTTATTTTTCTCTAAAGGTCATTAGTCAGGTGCCACCCTCCAAAAGCATTAAAGTTGCATTCCTATAGGGCAAAGGTGTGGTGGGCTGTAACAAGAAAAAGAATTAACTCAAGGGTCCAAGGTTACAAACATTAAAGCTACTACTTACACCAATTATATTAATCAATACACTGCCAGGGACACAGCAGGTAAGGGATATGGAAACTTAGCAGCAAACATTGGCCCAACAAGTGAAAAACCCTTCACCAATACAATTTCTAATCAATCTTTTAACTGCTCAAAGGAATCTGTATTTAGACAGTTCAGAACATCTCATGCCTCTCACAGTTGGGAGGCTCTGAGCAATCACATGTGGCCGGAAAAACCTATTCAGGCAGGCTAGAGGACTTCCAAAAGAGTTCGTAGGTTGAAACACAATCACACCCAGGAACTTTATTAACTGGAGCTGTAAGCTAACTCTTTTTTCAGAGAGAGGTAGTGGGGGACAGCCCCCCGTAAAGTCAGAGGTGTAGGTGAGAGCACAAAGCAGAAAGTAGGCAGACTCTGGTTTTGGGGGTAGATGCTCGGGAATTTCCAGGGGGATTCCTGAGGCTCGATCCCACCTTTGCATATGCCGAGCCTCCTTCCTCATGACCTTTGCCATGGGCGGAGCTCCTGCTCCCAGCACAGGCTCCTCCATCTATGGGATTTTCCAGGCAAGGGCACTGGAGTGGGGAGTTTTTGTTTTTCCCTGTAATAGAAGAATGGTTTCATTAAGGAAGTAATAGCAGGACTTGCAAGGTTACTATTTACGGTATGGTGGTGGTGGTTTAGTTACTAAATCATGTTTGACTCTTTACGACCCCATCGACCGTAGCCTACCACGTTCCTCTGTCCATGGGATTTCCCAGGCAAGAGTACTAGAGTGGGTTGCCATTCCTTCTCCAGAGGATCTCCCTGATCCAGGGATCAAATCCACGGACCTTGTCTCCTGTACTGCAGGCACATTCTTTACTGCTGAGCCCCCAAGAAAGCCCTATTTGTTGCATACATGGTTTAAATAGTGATGTGATATCCGATTAATAGCAGCGGATCAACAATCCCAGTTATACAAATCTTCACTGAAGTCACCATACAGCTCATTCTCTGACATGCCAGGAATTAGACTGGCTGATGTCTTGTTACAGTGCCAAAGTTAACCGTGGTCTCAGAACACTGAAGAAAGACTGAGCTGTGCATAAATTAACTACCATTAAAACAGATTTAAAAAGTAATCCTGAAAGGCCACTTTTAAGAAGAAACAGTGCTTTGAATACATCGTAATTCTTTTCCAATATGTAAAAGATACTTCTAGAAGGGAATGCTTTTAATAAAAAGTTTGTATTATAGCAATAGACAGGAAATTGCTTTTTAGAAATTAACCTTTCATGGTAACAGTATTGGGTTGATAGTTTTTATTCCTCCAAAGCCACAAACTTTCCCTCAGATGTCAGTGTGCGTTTTTGTGTTAACTGACATTCCAGAATGGAACTAGGAAAGAAATTATACCCTAAACCATGGCTTCTTAAGCTGATGTCACAAATATTTCTCTCTCTTCCACCCTCCATTCCCTCTCTGCCTCCCTCTCTCTTTCCCTCTCCCTCTCTTTTTCTCCAAATAATATTGTCGTGACTAGTATCTACATATTGATTTCTTCTTTTACAGATGTACCACAATCTATGTGGGCATTCCTCAGGTAGTTTTACCGTTTCTAAATATTTAATGTTTCAAATACTGCTCTATTATGTATCCTTAGAGATGTTTCCAATGTGTCTTCTTATTTGTACAGGATCCCCAGAGGTGAACTGCTGGGTCATGGGGAATAAATTTAACATTTTGAGAGAGAATCACCCCGAAGACTGGGCCAGCACACAGGTCTACCAACAGTGCTTTTAGGCCATTTTCTCCTAACCATCATCAGTGCCGCACATACAAGTGCCGGTTTGATGGGCAAAAATAATGGTTGTTTTACTTTGTGTTGCCTTTTCAGCTTTCCTAAGGAATGAGTGCATGCTAGGTTGCTGCAGTCGTGTCTGACTCTTTGTGACCCCATGGACAGTAGCCCGCCAGGCTCCTCTGTTCATGGAATTCTCTAGGCAGGAATACTGCAGTGGGTTGCCACTTCCTCCTCCTGGTGATCTTTCCAACCCAGAGATTGAACCCACATCTCTTAAGCCCCCTGCATTGGCAGGTGGGTTCATTACCACTAGCGCCACCTGGGAAGGAATAGTTGACAAAACTGTAAGACATTTAAAGTGTCCATGATGACTCGATACACACACACACACACATACACACACACTGTGAAAGGATTCCCCCACTGAGTTTATTAACACAGCTGTCACTTCACATATTTACCATTCTTGTGTGCATGAGAACATTTACATTTTACTGTCTTATCAAGTTTCAATTATACAATGCAGTGTTGTCCTCTATAGTCCATATTATGCATTGGATCCTCAGAGCTTACTCATCTTAGAACTGAAAGTTTGAACCTTTTTACCAAATCCTCTTTTCCCTCCACCCAGCATCTGGCAACGACTTTTCTATTCTGTTTCTATGAGTTCAACTTGTTTTCTTCTTCTTTTTAAGATCTCACATTGAAGTGATACCATGCAATATTTGTCTTTCTCTGTTCAATTTATTTCATTCAGCATAATGCCTTCTCTGTTCATCCATGTAGTTGCAGGGTTTCCTTCTGTTTAAGGCTAAATAATATTCCATTGTATATCACATTTTCTTTATCCACTTGTTGTTCAGTTGCTCAGTCATGTCTGACTCTGCAACCACCAGGCTTCCCTGTCCTTCACTATCAATAGACAATTGTCCCCATATCGTGACTATTATAAATAATGCTATAATGAACATGGGAGTGCATTATCTCTTCAAGATAATGACTTCATTTTCAATCAATATACACCCAGAAATGGGATTGCTGGATCATATGGTAGAACTATTTTTAACTTCTTGAAGACTTTCTGTAGTGTTTTCCATGATAATTATACCAAGTTTACATTCCCACCAACAATGAACAAGCCATGTCTTTAAATGAAATGGAAAGAAACTATTTTAACAGGTTACATTTATTGAGTATCAATTATGTTCCAGGTACTGTTCTTTTAATTTCCTTAAAAAATTCCTTCGTTTAATTACCATAGCACACCTGTTAGTTAGCTAATGTTTTCCCCTATTTTACTGACAATGAAGCTGAGGTTCAAAGAAATCATTAACACATCCAAGGTCATAAAGTTGTTAGTGACAGAGCCAGAGTGGAAACCGACATCTTATTCAAAAGCCCAGCTCCTTGTACTAATCTCACTTACAATTAATGACCCTGAGAGACCAAAGGTAATGTATGTTTTCACTGCGGTGCAAAGTGTTATGAGAGAGAGAGATTATAAGCAGAGGAAGGTGGACTTTCATAGAGAAGTCAGCACTTCTGACTTTGAAGAGAGTGGGCAAATGTTGCCAACAGACTGACATATCTTAAGGAGTCTTTGCAGCGTGTGTCATGATTTCAAGCTGTATTTTTATTAGGTCTTCTGTTTTCTCCCTTCTTGAGAACAGCATGAGCCGTTTGGTTTTAGTAATAATTTTCCTGCTGCTGGTGTAGCACAGGCCTATCACTGAGGTTTACAAGGAGTCGGCTTCTTCCTAAGAACTAAGTACAAAGGTGAATTGGAATCTGGATGCAAGTCTCTTTGGCATCATCCCTTTAGTGGATTTATCAAAATTAGCCAGGAAACTTTAAAGTTCCAGAATACTTAAATGAGTGTTTCTATTAGGTGTGAAGGGGATAGTGGGGGATGGTGGTCTATCTAAATGGTCAGATGGTCGTGATATGAAAATAAGTTATTAAACACCCTGGTTGAATAACCTCAGAATTCACTTACATAATAAGCTTTGATGTTAATGTTAGTCTCTCAGTTGTGTCCAACTCTTTGTGACCCCGTGGACTGTAGCCTGCCAGGCTCCTCTGTGCATGGAATTCTGCAGGCAAGAATACTGGAGTGGGTTTCCATTCTCTTCTCTGAGGAATCTTCCCCATCCAGGGATCAAACTTGGGTCTCCTGCATTGCAGGCAGATTCTTTACCGTCTGAGCCGTCAGGGAAGCCCCATAAGCTTTGGTACCAGTGGAGTAATCTGTTAATATGTCTTTTATTTTAGTATTTGCAAATGGGTATAAGAATGGGAGCATTAAGACCTGCCTCTCCCTGCTGCCAGCTGCCAAGTGACTTATAATTAGGGGGCTTGTTTGGGACAGTCCATCATCAGTCTTTAGTCCAAATACTTCTTGCTCTTCAGTCCTGACTCAAGGTTGGGCTGACTTCCCTTTCCTTTTTTTCCTATCCTTTTCCCTCATTTAGAGAGGGCTTGTTTCTAAACAATTTGGCTAAATTTCATGAGCCATTTCCTTGAAATATTCAAAGAAGCAGATTTCCAGCAGAAGGACGTTTGCATTCTGAATTAGAGTTCCAGAGACTGATGGCTCACCTCCTCCACGTCTCTTCAGTCCTACTTGGTGTTTCATGGCCTGTCCTAAGAAGACTAATCTGAAGCCTCTTAAATTTCATTTCGGAGAAGGCAATGGCACCCCACTCCAGTCCTCTTGCCTGGAAAATCCCATGGATGGAAGAGCCTGGTGGGCTGCAGTCCATGGGGTCGCTAAGAGTTGGACACGACTGAGCGACTTCACTTTCACTTTTCACTATCATGCATTGGAGAAGGAAATGGCAACCCACTCCAGTGTTCTTGCCTGGAGAATCCCAGGGACGGCAGAGCCTGGTGGGCTGCCATCTATGGGGTCACACAGAGTCAGATACAACTGAAGTGACTTAGCAGCAGCAGCAGCAAGTTTCATTTGCCCCTTAATTTTAAGCTCTCTCAATATAAATAGAACAGAAAAGTTATGAATAAATGAGCACAAAATAATAATGCATCATTGCTCTTGTTTTTTATTTCAATGTTATACATTTTAAATTTTCTCCTCTTATTTTTTCCTTAATTGGCCCATGTGTTTCTAGATATCCTCATACTAGTTTCCTTACACTTTCAGATAAAATCCTGAGCCTGGAGTTTAATAATTATACCCCTACAAACCATGAGCTGATTTTGGTTGCATAAACATTGTAAATAAGTAAAGATCAACTCATTAAAATGTGGCAATTGCAATACATGTATAAGAAATTAAAGTTAGCAAGTTTCATGGATGAAATATGCTCATTCTCTTCTAGCTACCAATTCTGGAGGGCATATTTATCTCTTTGTAAGAAAGTTTTATATAAAAAATTATAACTTTGGAAAGATAGCTAAATATAAAGTAATTAGGAAAGAGAAAAATTTTCATTAAAAAATAGAAAATGATATAGATATCTCTCATAGTCTCTTAACATGCAAGAGAGTAAAACTGAAAAAAAGAAGCAAACATAGGGACTGCCCTTGTGGTCCAGTGGTTAAGACTGTGCTTCCAGGGCAAGGGGTGTGGTTTCGGTCCCTGGTTGGGAAGCTAAGATCTCACATGCTGAGTGGTGCAGCCAAAAGCAAACAAACATCAAACAAAAAAGCAAATAGAATCAAACATAGACAACGAGCAAATATCTTCTTAATAAGATTTCAGAAACACATAGTTTAAAGGTTCACCGATCTGATTTGTAACAAAACTAGTTACAAATGCAAAATATAGTTTTAATAAGAAAACGCAATTCTCCTTGCATCAGTTGAAGGTCTTTCTTGAAAAAAGTGGGACATCTGATAACTGTTCTACTTATCTCACTGAAAAAGTTACCTTCCAGATGATTACTGATAATGCTTCTCTCTCTTTTTTGGTTCTAAGAAGCCCTTAGGAGCCCACATGCCAGGCAGTGAGAGGCAGTTCTTATTGAATTCTCTTTCCTAAGCCCTAGCTTAGGTTTGTTCTGATGCCCTAAATTCAAGAGCCATATATCCTATTTAAGGCTAATTCAGCTTTGGCTTTGGGGTGGGCCTCTGCCCACCTACAGCAAGAGCCCCTGAACTTGGTCTTCAGTAGGTCAATTAAATACTAATATTTAACTGTTAACAGCCACAAGCATTTGTGTTGGCTTTCTTTGGAGAAAAGCTGTTCTTTTCCTTCAGATTTCCTTCCACTGAAAGAAATTCTTCTTAGTTTCTGAAGAATTCCACTTATCAGTGTAATAAGATATTTTTACCTCATTCATTGAGTTTTCCTTATAATAAATTATTCATAAAGCCTTGAAGAAAAATTATTATTTCCTTTTACACTATATAGCTGACCTAGTTTCCCTGACTCCATGGCAAAGAACCTGCCTGCCAATGCAGGAGACATGGGTTCAATCCCTGGTTTGGGAAGATCCTTTGCAGAAGGAAATGGCAACCCACTCCAGTGTTCTTGCCTGGGAGATCCCAGGCACAGAGGACCCTGGCTGGCTATAGTCGGTGGAGTTGCAAAAGGGTTGAACACAACTTAGCGACTAAACAACAATAAGAAGAATAACTGACCTAATGCTTTCCAATGGACCATAACCCTCAAATCCATAAGTTGCTCATTTGCTCTGAACAGCTAGACAGACTGGATGTAGCCTGCTAGAGAGATTCCACAGAAAACACTCTCCTATCTCTCTGCTAGTAAGTATCATCAGGGAGTCTGATTAGTATGTGTATAAAGAAGTCTTTACTGAGTCATCTATTTCTGTTTTCCTTTTCTCTCTTCTTATGCGTCACCCAGGGGAGAGAAGATGGGTTACAAACAAGGCACAAATGCTTTACTTTATTTTTAGATATTTATTATTATTATTATTTTAATGTATTTATTTTAATTGGAGGCTAATTACTTTACAACAGTGTGGTGGTTTTTGCCATACAACAACATGAATCAACCACCAGGATACATGTGTCCCTCCATCCTGAACCCCCCTCCAAAGATATTTACTATCATTTTATTATTATATTTTGGCCATGCTGTATGGCTTGTGGGATCCCAACCATGGATCAGACTACACCCCCTTCTCTGGAAGCATGAACTGGTGGCACCAGAGAAGTCCCTACACATACTTTCTTTTCCAAGACCCGTTTCTATAGCAAATGTTACTCTATTGTGTGTTTTTAGATGTGTGCTATTTTCCAAGTGATAATTTATCATTTGTCACATACATAGCACGTACAAAAGCCTTCAAAATCATTATCCAATGCTTTACATAATGATTGACAATAATAAAATTTGGGCTTCACTAAGGAAAAATGTTCTAGAGGAACTTCCAAATAGTTTTTTTTCCCAGTCTTTGTTACTGGTCACTCTCACTATCTAAGGAATTGAACATGTCTTTTTCCTTTTATACCTGACTTGGGATTATTGCTAGGTCTTCTATTAATCTCAGCATCTTCTCTCTATCCTAAATCTTCAACACTTTTACATAATCTCAGCCATTTAGAGTACAAGAAGATACATCATTCAGGCATGGGAAATGATTGGAAACAAGTTATGTACATTTAGGAAAATTATGCATTTGCACCACAGTTATAAAATCTTGTTTTGAACCAATTAGCAAACTGGTTTTTTGCTAATTTTTACAGCTTTTCCTATTTCATGTCAAGCCATCTAGCTAATGTTCCTAGTCCTTTCATTCTTAGGATGACCAAGTCCTTTGAGCCTGAATCTCCAGGAAAACCTCTTAGTTGACATCAACCCAACTGGCCAGGGTAATTCTGGTGCATTAATCCATTAACTGAACAAATTGCTATTGGACCCCTACCCTGTAGAGAGTTATCATCCTAGGTGCTGGGGATATGGCAGGGAACAAGACACTCATGGTCCCTGCCCTCATGGCCTCACCTTTTTATAACGATCTATTGACATATTTGAGGAAACAAATTCAACTAAAACAATTAGAAACTGTGATAAACCAAAGAATCTCTGAATTGGGATTCCTATGGCAGTTGTATTCATAGGAGGTTATTCAACTAAGATAACTAGCAAATGAAAGGAGACTGCATTATGGATTCCAGCTGCTGACACTGTGCTATATGGCTTAGATTAACTTTTACCAGACTCAAGACTGAAATTAATCATCCAGTATCATGGAAAATCAGTAAACTTCAAGCTGCTTTGAAAATACCAACATAAGGATGTTAATGCTTTGGTTATAAAGTTATCTGAAATGATAGATAATAACAAATGTTTGTCTCCTTCAATGCATACTAGAAGCTTGCTGAATTCACACTGAAACTGATATGATATGTTTCCTTTATATAATTTAATCTTTTGATAGTCATTTCAAATTAAAGATTTTCTATTCCATACAGAGGGTACATATATTTCTTTCTGAAGCCTAATCACCTTTTCCTTTCCTGCTTTCCTCTTCCAGACCCCAGGCATATGGAATTTCCTGTCCTTTTGTATTTTTTTTTTTTGAAAATAGTTTTTATTTTATTATTATTTTTTTAATTTATTTTATTTAACTTTACAATATTGTATTGGTTTTGCCATATATCAACATGAATCTGCCACAGGTATATATGTGTTCCCCATCCTGAACCCTTCTCCCTCCTCCCTCCCCATACCATCCCTCTGGGTTGTCCCAGTGCACCAGCCCCAAGCATCCAGTATCATGCATCGAACCTGGACTGGCGACTCGTTTCATATATGATATTATACATATTTCAATGCCATTCTTCCAAATCATCCCACCCTCTCCCTCTCCCACAGAGTCCAAAAGACTGTTCTATACATCAGTGTCTATTTTGCTGTCTCGTATACAGGGTTATTGTTACCATCTTTCTAAATTCCATATATATGTGTTAGTATACTGTATTGGTGTTTTTCTTTCTGGCTTACTTCACTCTGTATAATAGGCTCCAGTTTCTTCCACCTCTTTAGAACTGACTCAAATGTATTCTTTTTAATGGCTGAGTAATACTCCATTGTGTATATGTACCACAGCTTTCTTATGCATTCATCTGCTGATGGACATCTAGGTTGCTTCCATGTCCTGGCTATTATAAACAGTGCTGCGATGAACAGTGGGGTACACGTGTCTCTTTCAATTCTGGTTTCCTCGGTGTGTATGCCCAGCAGTGGGACTGCTGGGTCATAAGGCAGTTCTATTTCCAGTTAAAACATCGTTCAAATTCTGTTTTAAACACACTGAAGCTTCAGAAGCTTCCTTCAAACTGAAACCATATGAAGGGGTCAAGGACATTTGTTTCTTTTAGGTCCTTAAACCACCCCTTTCTGGACTTATTCCTGTTCTTTGACAGTCAACACTTTCAGTTATTGCCATTCTTCATCCAACCACTGGCGCTGGGTTTCAACCCCAGCCCTGTATTAATAAAAGATCCATGAGGAATTATTGTTATAGATCCTGTACACAGGAGGTTATAACCTTATTTGGGAGATAAAAGTAATCACAGCACCATGGGTTGTATTTTATTGATGCCAGACGTTTGGTTCTAAAATCAGAGAAGAACGTAAAAATTGTGTATATTCAAAGTAACACAAAATTTTTAAAAATTCACCCACAAAATACAGAATATATGGTCATACTCATAGGACAGATTAGAAACAATCTATTGTAGCCAACATAGACAGATTTTCCTCTAGGATCAGAACAGATAGCAGATTCTTCAACTGAGTGTCAAGTAAAGAGATGGCCATATTGCATGAAAAATACATGCAGGTTAGACTCAGTCTTGGCCCAGCATTATGCTCACACTATGAGAGAGACACAGAAAACTATAAAAAATTAGGCAAATGTACATTTGGGACTTCCATTCCACACTCATTAACACTTGAGGCAATAATCATGGAGTGGTTGCTGGGCAGAACTCTCTACTTAAATCTCTCTCTGTGTCACACACACACATACATACACTATTCTGGTCAATAGTAACAACATGAGCTGAGCGATAGCAATGGAGTGAAGAATATATGCAATTTTATTAGAAAATAGTAACAGTATTATGTGCCTGGGAATTCATTATAGGCTATCATAAATATTAGGCAAAAGAAGCTAGGCTATAGTCAGTAAGTTATATTAAGCCACTGAAGGTTTTTGAGACAGATAGTTAACGTTACTATTTTGCTGGAAGGCAGACATAATGGATTCAGTTTTGAACCTACTGAATGGGAGTTGTTTAGGGTCATTGAGAACCAGCTGGACACTCACATCTAGTACCTGGAAAGGAAGTCATAACTGGAGATAGAGTCAACTGAATCATTTCCAGAGATGTCTGTTTTATTGCTGTATCTTCAGCACCTCATATGGTTTCAGGAAATGGTATTATACTCAATACATAATTAATGGATGAATCAGTTTAGTCACTCAGTCATGTCTGACTCTTTGTGACCCCATGGGCTGCAGCACGCCAGGCTTCCTGTAATAGTACTTGATTACACTGAGGTGATAATATGTAAATATCAAATATTGTATGGATAAATGGATGGATAGGTGGATGTGGGGGGTGGAAGGAAGGAAAGAAGGAAGATCATTTTGTTTTTCTAGCTAGGTTGTCCCTTGAACTTTTCTAGTCTGAAAATTTCCGATAAAGATCCATTGTGTTCACAGATGGTTATTTGTAGATGTAAGGTCAGATTCTGCGTAACTTCCCACGTCCCAGCAGTATTTTTTAAGTACTTTCGAGAGTAAGTAGCAGCACGTTTGGAGTAGCCAATGAAGAAGAAAACACCTGAGAAGAAATGGGCACCCCTGAGGGTTGCGACTGTGATCAGTGGGCTTACTAACCAGATGAACAGAGCGTCGTACTGAAGAACTGTGGCTTTGAGATGCACACCACTTGGGGATGAAAGCTATGGGGCTGGGAGAAATAAGGAGAGGAGAAGGCAGTAGTCTGCTTGTTGGTGCTCTTTTCTGAGACCAAAGTGGTGGTAGGGATGAGAAGAGTGTCGTAGTAGGCAGGCACCCTAACCGAGGAGCAGAGAGGCAACGGTAAGGAGACTGACGATAGCACAGCTCTCCTGTCTGGAGAGGCAAAGAGCCATTAAAGGCGCCAGGAACTTCTAAGGTTAGCATTGTGTTGCTCTAAAGACACCACATATGGCAAGTTCTGCCGAGTGGAAAAAGGTCAGAAAGGCATTTTCTAAAAGGGCGAGCCAGGCCTGTCTCGCTTCATCAGTTTCCTGGGGCCTGACTGCATTGAGACAGCTAAACACTTCACACTCCACTCTCACTGCCTGACGCAGAGCAGCAGGATGGAGAGCGGAAGCCTGGTTCAAGAGAATGTGTATTCTTGCTTGAAGGGCTATGAGCACAAGTCCTCAAATACACCCTGGAGGGTGTCAGCGAGTGTCTGTCCTCCCTGCTTCCCGTCCTTCCTTCCAAGTGATTGATGAAGAATCGATGAAGTCTCATCAATTCTAAGCTGTTCTAGTCTCATCGATTCTAAGCTGTCCCGGCCTCCGTGACTATTGGGTTGCACCCCGCAGGCCTGCAGCCCTGTACTTGCCTAGAGTCTGAAGAAACAGCTCAGAGTCAGCAACATAGGCCCTCATAGTCTAATGAACGGGGAACCTCTCACATCTGAAGCAAGGTCCTGGAGCAACAGCTTGCCTTGTGAGCCTGCAGGCAGGACAAGGTAGCCACCTTTGCCCCACCGAGGGAGAAAGAGGTTACCACTTTTAGGAATTGACCTCTGGTAGGCTCCATGGGTCCACCTAAACTGGCAGAGGTTCACGCCGCTCGGTGCCCATTTGATAAGCTCTGTGGTGGAGAAATTTGGAGATATCAAGGGAACATTTCATGCAAGGAAGGGCATGATAAAGGACAGAAGCAGTAAGGACCTAACAAAAGCAGAAGAGATTAAAAAGAGGTGGCAAGAATACACAGAAGAACTATACAAAAAAGGTCTTAATGACCCAGACAACCACGATGGTATGATCACTCACCTACAGCCAGATATCCTGCAGTATGAAGTTAAGTGGGCCTTATAAAGAACTACTATGAACAAAGCTTGTGGAGGTGACAGAATTCCAGATTTAAATTGAATCCTAAAAGATGATGCTGTTAAAGTGCTGCACTCAATATGTCAGCAAATTAGGAAAACTCAGCAGTGGCCACTGGACTGGAAAAAATCACTTTTCATTCCAGTCCCAAAAAGGGCAATGCCAAATAACATTCAAACTACCATACAATTGCACTCATTTCACAAGCTAGCAAGATTATGATTGGGGCTTCCCTGGTGGTTCAGCAGTGAAGAATCCGCCTGCAGTGCAGTTATCACAGGAGATATGGGTTTGATCCCTGGGTAGGGAAGATGCTCTGGAGGAGGGCATGGCAACCCACTCCAGTATTCTTGCCAGGAGAATCCCTATGGACAGAGGAGCCCGGCAGACTGTGGTTCATGGGGTCACAGAGTCAGACACGACTGAAGCAACTAAGCACCAGATTATGCTCAAAATCCTTAAGCTAGGCTTCAGCGATACATGAACCAAGAACTTCCAGATGTACAGGCTGAATTTCGAAGAGGCAGAAGAACTGGAGATCAAATTGCCAACATCTGTTGGATCATAGGAAAAGCAAAGAATTCCAGAAAAAAAAAATCTATTTCTGCTACATTGACTATATTAAAGTCTTTTACTGTGTGGATCACAACAAATTGTGGAAAATTCTTAAGGAAATGGGAATACCAGACCACCTTACCTGTCTCCTGAGAAACCTGTATGCAGGTCAAAAAGCAGCAGTTAGAACCTGATATTAAACAATTGACTGGTTCAAAATTGAGAAAGGAGTACATCAGGGCTGTGTATTGTCACCCTGCTTATTTAACTTCTGTGCAGAGTGCATCATGTGAAATTCCAGGCTGGATGAAGCACAGCTGGAATCAAGATTACTAGGAGAGATATCAACAACCTCAGATATGCAGATACTAGTCAAATGGCAGAAGAGGAACTAAAGAGCTTCTTGATGAAGGTAAAATAGAGTGAACCCGGCTTGAAATTCAACATGAAAACAATCTAAGATCATGCCATCCAGTCCCATCACTTCATGGCAAATAGAAGGGAAAAAAGTGAAGGCAGTGACAGATTTTATTTTCTTGGGCTCCAAGAAAATTCACTGCAGTGACTGCAGCCATGAAATTCAAAGATGCTTGCTCCTTAGAAGAAAACTATGACAAACATAGACATCGTATTAAAAGGCATAGACATTACTTTGACAGCAAAGGACCATATAGTCAAAGCTATGGGTTTCCAGTAGTCATGTACGGATGTGAGAGTTGGACCATAAAGCAAGCTGAGCGCTGAAGAATTGGTGCTTTCAAGTTGTGGTGCTGGAGAAGACTCTTGAGAGTTCCTCGAACAGCAAGGAGATCAAACCAGTTAATCCTAAAGGAAATCTACCCTGACTTTTCATTGGAAAGACTTCACTAAAGCTGAAGCCACCTGGTGCAAAAATCTGACTCATTGGAAAACACTCTGAAGCTGGGAAGATTGAAGGCAAAAGAAGAAGGGAGTGGCAGAGGATGAGATGGTTAGATAGCATCACAGACTCAATGGGTATGAATTTGAGCAAGCTCCAGGAGATAGTGGAAGACAGATGAGCCAGGCATGCTGCAGTCCATGGGGTTGCAAAGAGACAGACAAGACTTGGCAACTAAACAACAAATGGTGAAGTTGTTCTGATCTAAAGATAGGAACAATCACTAGATGAGGCCAGGCAGAGGGGTGGGGCAAAAATGTGGGAAAATTGATCAAGTGAGTAGGTATAGGTGAAACAGGGACTGGTTGAATAGCAATATACAAAGAACGAGAGAATAGCCATTGTGGGTAGCCTGACCATATAGGGATCAATTTACTGCTTAGCCACGATAAAAGGATTCCAAGTGGGTTCCTCCTTTCTTAAATTTTTTAAATGATTTATGTGTATTTTTTAAAAATAATAATTTTTTAAAAAATAATAAACATGGATAAACCAAAAGAAAACTCAACATAGTTCTGTTACCCGGACATAATCACTGTTAATGTTTTGGTTTATATACTTGGTGGCGGTGATGCTCAGTCGTGTCTGACTCTTTGCAACCCCACGGACTGTAGCCTGCTAAGCTCCTCTGTCCTTGGGATTTCCCAGGCAAGAATACTGGAGTGAGTTGCCATTTCCTCCTCCAGGGGATCTTCCTGACCCAGGGATAGAACCCCCATCTCTTGTGTCTCCTGCACTTATAGGTAGATTCTTTATCACTGTGCCATCTAGGCATTTAAATGATTTTTTTTATTTATTCAGACAGAGTATTTCCTATCTTTTTTGAAGTATGATTTACCCCCGACAGTGTATATATTTAAGGTATACAGTTTGATAATTTGATATATAAATCTATATATATGTATGCACATTTTGAAGTAATCATCACAATCAAGTAATTAGCATATGCACCACCTCACATAGTTATCGTTTTCTTCCTTCCTCATTCCTTGAGTTTTCTTTTACATTTTCTTTCCTTCCTTCCCTCCTTCCTTTTTTTATTCCTTTCCAGATGCGCCATCTTTCTGTGACCTCTCCTTATACTTTGGCTTCTTCCAAAACTGTGTTCTTAGCTTTTACCCTGCTTCTGGCTGCTCTGCCTCATTTACCCCAAAAGCAGAACCATGTCTTGCAAAAGATCATATTCACAGGTACTCACCTGAGCTTGCACCACAGCTCGCAGCTGCCAGAGCCCCAGCCTCTACTCTGTAGGGTTCCTGTACTGCCGTGAGTTGGTCTTCCCAGCCATCTGGGTACCCCTCTGGCCTTTTTCTTTGGTTATCTGATCACTCCTGCTGAAAGTCTCCAGCCCTCTGGGACTGCATGCCTGCTGTTGCTTCCAAATCTTATAGGAGAGAGCACATCCAAACATCTAATTTTACTCCTTCAGGTGTTTCTAATCTTCTCTACTTTTACCCTCCTCTACCATCCCCTGGATTCACAGATTGACAGAGACACAGGGATACGGCTCACTCTACTCCAGTGGAAGGCAAAGAGCACTTGAGTCAGAAGATTGTGTTGACCTTGAGAGTGTACACAGAAATGTTTGTGTAAATTCAAAAGGTGGAGTGTAGGAAAATATCCATGGATCAATGTATTTCATATTGGTTTATCTTTGTAATATGCACAAAAACTCACTGAGAAAGGCCACTAGTTAAATATATTGGAGGTTCTAGAAATTAACCTGCTGGTTTTGCTGAATATAGCCTGTGAGTAAATGGGAACACCTGAGGATGTGTTTTATGACTAATTTTTAATTAAAAAAAAATCAGAGGTCACCCCATCTCTGCTAGTCCCAACTGAAAGCCAAAAGGCTAGTCAGAACAAATGTAGTTCACAGACACCCTTGGTTTGGTTACTCAGAGTGAATCACAACGTTAGAGGCTCTAGAATAATAAGCATAGAGGCTGTATGGTGTGGCTCTTTTTAAACAACTTATTTCTAATAACTTCTCAATGCTGTTAAGTCTGGTCAGATTTAATTATGTAAAGTATACCCTTGTATACACTAGTGAGTCAATTACTACGGTTGTAAACAGAATAAGAGTGGTTTTCTAAAAATATTAATATATATCTGATCACATCATGCCTCTGGCTATACCACTGTTATTTTTGTGCATATTGTCTGAGCTTCCATGAAATAAAACATTTGGCAACTATTACATTTTATCATTTCCAACATTTCAAAGGTGTTATTCATTTATCTAGACTTTACAGTGTAAGTGGCGGGGTAAGAAAGTCTCACACATAGTCCCTCTAGCATTTGCATGGAGCCCACACAGTCACATGAGTGAAAGGATGAAAATAAGTGAATACATCAAGTAACAATGGGACAGAGTAGTATTTTCTGGTTGATATAATCATTTAAGTATCTTTACCATAAAATAATCTCACAGCTCTAAGATTATTGCAGTAAAATTAGGAAACCCACTATGAGGAATTTAAAAGTGAAAAATTAAGGAAAGGCATATGAAAACATGCTCTGCATCATTAGTCAGCTGAGTGATGTTTACTGAAACTACAAACTCCTACCAAGACGCACCAGCAATGACAAAAATGAGAATACCAATAGCACCCAATGTTGGCAAAGATGGGGAGTAATGGAACTTTTACATGGTGATGTTTGTAATGTAAATGTTACAGATACTTTGGAAAACAATTTTCAAGTTTTTATAAACTTACACTTGTAATTAACATATGAAGAATTGATGCTTTCCAACTATGGTGCTGGAGAAGTCTCTTGAGAATCCCTTGGAAAGCAAGGAGATCAAACCAGTCAATCCTAAAGGAAATCAACCCTGAATATGTATTGGAATGACGGTTGCTGAAGATGAAACTCCAATGCTTTGGCCACCTGATGAGAGGAGCCTTCTTACTGGAAAAGACCCTGATGCTGAGAAAGACTGAAGGCAAAAAGAGAAGGGGGCAGCAGAGGAGATGTCTAGGTAGTATCTCTAACTCAGTGGACTTGAATTTGAGCAAACTTGGAGCGACAGTGAAAAACAGAGAAACCTGACCTGCTGCAGCCCATGGGATCTCAAAGAGTCAGACAAAACTCAGTGACTGAACAACAACCTTCAGTTTTACTTCCAGGTATTTATCCAAGAGAAATGAAGACATATATCTACATAATGTCTCTCTTAATTTAAAATACTCTCAATTTAGAAATAATCCAAATGTCAATTTAAATCAACAGATAAATTGATAAGCAAATTATAATATATCCATGCAATGGAATACTACTCAGCCAAAAAAAAGTATATTAAACTACTGGTAGTAACATGGGTGGATCTCAGAAACATCGTGAGTGAAATCTGTCAAAAGAGTAAGTGAAAGTTTCCCAGTCATGTCAGACTCGTTGCGACCCCATGGACTGTAGCCTGCCAGGCTCCTCTGTCCATGGGATTCTCCAGGCAAGAACACTGGAGTGGGTTGCCATTCCCTTCTCCAGGGGATCTTCCTGACCAGGAATGGAACCCAGATCTCCTGCACTGCAGGAAGATTATCATCTGAGTTACCAGGGAAGAGTAAGAGTAGATACTAAGTTTCATTTATGTGAAGTTCTAGGTGGCGCTAGTGGTAAAGAATCCACCTGCCAATGCAGGGATGTAAGAGACACAGGCTCCATCCCCTGGAGAAGGGAATAGCAACCCACTCCAGTATTCTTGCCTGGAGAATCCCATGGACAGAGGAGACTGGGGGGCTACAGTCCATAGGGTCACAAAGAGACATGACTGAAGCGACTTAGCACCCATGCACTCAGTAGCACAGGCAAGCCTATATTGATAGAAAGGAGAGAAGCAGGTGTCTGGGGCCAGGAGCAGACAAGAACTGACCACGAAAGAGCACGGGGAACTTTTGCAGTGATGGCAATGTTACATTTCTTGATAGGGGTGGTGATTACACAGGTGTGTGGATTTGTCAAAACTTACTGAACTATCCAGTGAAATTTGGTGCATATTATTGTATGTAACTTACATTTAAATAAAGTTGATAACCTATTAAAATTAGGGAAATTTTGAAAAATTGGTGCCTATTGCTATAATTACAGACTTACTATTTCGTTAATTATCAGTAATATTTTTAGCCTACTGAATCAGTTCCTCATGAAAACTTGCCACATAGTTATCTAATATTGCTAGTGATATTGTTCCTTCATTGCCTGCTGCATAATAACTGTGCAGAGAAAGTAGAAGGGAGATTACAGCTTCACAAAATGTTGCCCAGGTTCCAATGCATTAGTGATGTGTTCAGTATTTTGTATGATAGTAAGGGTATGACAGAAGTTCTTTCAGAGGTCAAAATTATCACTTAGGAAAAGGCTGTGCTTTCAACCTTTAACTTGCAAGTTACTTTGCATAGAACTGGTTTTGCTATGTTATCTCAGATATGAAGCCATCAAATATCATTTATTCATCCCCTTAGGAAAAAAAAAATAGAAAGTTACCCAAAAGAAAGCTCATCTTGATACTCTTTAAAGAAAGCAAGCTCTAGGGCCAAAGGTGAGACTGACAGCCACTCAGCTCTATGCCTCATCGTGTCTGTATTATGTATACACAGCTCAGTTAGTGCATGAGGCTGCTGAATGAGCCAGAAAAGGTTAGGTTAATCTTAGGGTGCCCTCTTAAGGCAGATCGTTTTTGAAAGATTGTCATGAAAAGCAGTTGAAATACTGAAAGTGTTTGGCCTTAGGACATTGCCCTCAAGTTACCAGGCAAATGTACCTATCCAGGACAGAATGTTCCTAAAGATGCAAAATAAGATGTCACAGTCACTGGGAGGTGGTTTCCCAGGCAAATTGCTAGAATTAAGGGTGACCACTTGATTTATCATCCAAATCAGGATATTTTTTAAAAAGGAGGCACTATTAATAATTCTGCTGAGATAGCAGGCGTAAACCAGAGGTGTCCCAGCCAAACTAGAACCCTGGTCACCCTAGTAATTTCTGAAGAATGTCTTTAATGTAGTGACGCCCAGGGCTAAACTATAGGAAATTGTCCAAAAAACGTGTGCATGCATGCATGCATGGCCAGTCACTCCGTTGTGTCCAACTCTTTTGAGACCCTATGGACTACAGCACACTACAGATGTGACTGAATGAATGAACTGAACCATGAAAAGTGAATGTGTTGGTTGCTCAGTCATGTCCAACTCTTTGCAATCCTATAGACACTGCCAGGCTCCTCTGTCCCTGGGATTTCCCAGGCAAGAATACTGGAGTGGGTAGCCATTCCCTTCTCCAGGGCATCTTCCCAAGCCAGGGATCTAACCCAGGTCTCTTGTGTCTCCTGCATTGGCAGGTCTATTCTTTACCACTAGCGTGACACAAATGGGAGTTTTCAATGCAATAGCATTCATTTTAACCCATTTTTTTGTTTGTTTGTTTTTACCAAAAACAGGACAGAATGTGGGTTTGATATGTTTGCTCCAAAGAAATGTAAAAGACATTCACTTTTTCAGTCTGCCACAATTATTTTCTTCCTTTTAGGGGAAAGAAAAAACATTCCACGTGGAGAGACATTGTGTCTCATAGCTTTGAGTCCCCCAACACTCAGCCCAGAGCCAAGGGTGTAAAGTAGCCTGCCTTTAAAAAAAGAAAAGAAAAAGGTCATTTAAGAGATGAACACGGGACCCAAAGAGTCGGGAGGGAGATGCAGTCAGTTTTCCCAAGGATGTTTGCTGGAGCCAAGGCAAAGGGGCTACTGGATCACAAATCTTAAAGATGATCTGTGCTTTGTACTGCTGGCATTCAATTATTTCAACATGGGGAAAGTGCATTTAAGACTGAAAACACCACAATCAGAGCAAGATCAAAGGGAGAGAAAGAGAGGGGAAGAGAGAGAGAGGACAAGAGAGACTTATTTGTTGAGACCCTGGTTTATTTCGTGCTTATTGTCAGTCTTATTCCTGCTCCTGCTGCTGCTGCTAAGTCACTTCAGTCGTGTCCGACTCTGTGCGACCCCATAGACGGGAGCCCACCAGGCTCCCCCGTCCCTGGGATTCTCCAGGCAAGAACACTGGAGTGGGTTGCCATTTCCTTCTCCAGTGCATGAAAGTGAGAAGTGAAAGTGAAATCGCTCAGTCGTGTCCGACTTTTAGCAACTAACCCTGAGCTTTTCAAGTACTTGAACCAATAATAAGTTTTGTTTTTTCCTTAAGCTAATTTGTACTTATTGTCCATTTCTTGGATCAATTCTGTTGTATAAATCTGAAAGGAACAGAAAGTTTAATTCATTAAAATACATAGAGTTTGGTAGATTTAGTCTCAAAAATGATGTATCTTATCCTTTCTCTTGTATCAGTTATCTTTTCAGGTAATCAACAGGTAGATTTATTTTAATGAAAAAGGATTGTTTCCAGTCTTTATTGAAAGATGTCAGGTTATTGAAAAATTGACTAAGAATTTCTGAATTATGCATAAATTTTTATTCTGTGAAGTGTGCAAAAATGTATCAGTGAATACTAGTCATCTGTTGGTAAATCATCAACATACTATAACATACTATTATATATTCCCTAATGAGTTGTTGAAGTTTAACTAAGTTAGATACACTGAAGAAGAAAAAGCCAATATTTGAAATGATATTATTTACAGTAGAACTAAAATAGATATCAGATACATTTTTTTTCAATGGGGAAATATGGTAGGACTTCCCTAGTAGTAAAGAATCCCCCTGCCAATGCAGAAGACCCAAATTCAATCCCTGGGTTGGGAAGATACACTGGAGAGGGGAATGGCTACCCACTCCAGTGTTCTTGCCTGGAGAATTCCATAGACAGAGGAGCCTGGGTGGGCTACAGTCCATGGGGTCGCAAAGGGTTGGACAACTGAGCAACTCACAGTTTGACTTTTCACTTTTAATGTGGTAGGGAGGAACATTCTTGCTATTGCAAGGATGGACAAGTGAGAGTACACCCTTGAATGTAAAGGTATGGAGTGTTTGGAAGTGGTCACTGATCACATTCCTCGGTGAAGAGGCCATGTGTGACTAGTTGTGGCTTTTGCCCCATAGGATGTCCATAAGTAATATGATTTGGCCTGATTAACATTGTGTTTACATAATCTGGGCTTGGGAAAGACTTAAGACATAAAGAAATACTTAGACTTGAAACAGTAGACTACCACTGGAAACCTGGAGAAGAGAAGGCAACCCACTCCAGTGTTCTTGCCTGGAGAAGTCCATAGACAGAGGAGCCTAACGGGCTACAGTACATGCAGTCACAAAGAGTCAGATACCACTGAGCGTGCACACACACACACACACACACACACACACCCCGGAAAAGTAAGAGTGAGGGAGCTTTAAATCAACCGACCTGCTGTAACTATGGATGAGGTCAAGTGATGGGTTTTAGGGGAGATCTGCCTGTCTTATGTGTGACCTTTACTAGATAAATTTGCACAGTCTCAATACTATAGAAAGTTTCAGAGTGGCTGGAGGGTTGATACTCGACAGATAACATTTAATCTTCAAGGAAATTAGAGTTCTACAATATGATCCAGCAATCCCACTTCTGGATATATATCCCAACGAAACAAAATCATTATCTTGGAGAGAACTCTGTACTCTCATGTTCATTGGAGCACTATTCACAATAGCCAAGACATGGAAAGTCTCTGTCGATGGGTGCACAAAGAAAGAAAATGCAATACACACAGACACACCCACACACACAAAGGAATACTATACAGCCTTAAAAAAGGAAATGCTGCCATTTGCAACAACATGGATAAAATTGGAAGACATATAGCCAGACAAAGACAAATACTGCCTGGTATGACTTATATGCAGAATCATAAAAAATAAAATAAAATAAAATGACAGAAAATATAATGACAATTTTACCTCAATAAATCTAGAAGGCGGAAGCAGAATTCTAAAGGTATAGACTAGTAACTTGATATTGACCTTGGAAATGAGCCTTAAATAGGTTTATACAAGGACAGAAGAAAAAGTAACAGGAACAACCTACACAGAGGAAACCAGGAGCAGGCAGAAACTGACTGTCCCTACTATCAAAGTATTACAGGTACCACAGCACGTTTGCAGACAGAAGTGACACACGAGGCTGTGTTACTCTCAACCCTAAGTGCTGGTTAGGTATAGTATACTGGGGTACCTTAAGGGTTCTCCCTCATAGCTCAGTTGGTAAATCATCTGCCTGCAATGCAGGAGACCAGGTTTGATTCCTGGGTCAGGAGACCGGGTTTGGTTCCTGGGTCAGGAAGATCCCCTGGAGAAGAGAATGGCAACCCACCTCCAGTATTCTTGCCTGGAGAAGCCCATGGACAGAGGAGCCTGGCAGGCTACAGTCCATGGGATCGCAAGAGTCAGACACAACTTAGCAACTAAACCACCACCACCTTAAGGGTTTTGCTGGTTAGGCAAAGCATCAGGTGTGAAAGGCAATGGTTATCTCAAGACAGGTGGTTATCTGGGTTTGGAAGTTTCTACCTGAGCACCCCATCTGTGGGCAGAATACTGTAAACCCAGTAAGCATGCCATTTTCACCAGGGTCTTGACCCCAGAGATTAAGACCCTCACGACCAGCCTGGGCCTAGAGAAGGTGCTTAATTTCTGCTACGGGGAACTAGTATGAATGAAGCAGGAAGGGTTTGCCTGTGTAGAACTTATTGATATATAGATCTTAGAATAACAGTTAAGATTCTTGAGCTTGAACCATTAAAAGTAAAACATGGAAAAGAGGGCCACTAAACCGATGAGCAAAAGAGGAGCACAATGTGAAAAGGCTATGACTTAGGGGATAAAATCTGCTATGGTTGCAAAGCAAGTTATGGTGGCCAGAGCTGGCATCAGTCTGGGAATATCTGAGCAGTGAGTGTGGTCATGTGAACCCTCAGAACAGGCATGGGGACAGAGAAGAGGATTGCTACACACCTGCTGCTTTGAACCCAAGTTGAATCAGGCAACAGAACCCTACCTATCCTTCTATAAATGAACCACAGTCTTTTATTTTTTCACACCTTTACACAGATTGTTTCCTCCGCCTGGAATGCCCCGCCCTCCATATTTTGTCCTCATGGTGAACTTCCTCCAGACTTAAGTCAAGCGTTATCTGTTCTGAGAAATCTTCTGCACCTCCTCCAAAGGGAGTTAAATGTTTATTCCGCTTAACATAGCACACTTATAACTGGCTTGTCTGTAAGCCTGCCTTCGTAAATAAGTGATGAATAACTCCAGCTCCAGGGCTGCAGGAGGAGGTCTAATCATCCACAATCCCCACAGAGCCCAATTCCTTTCCCTGGCATAAGTGGTTAATAATGTTTGAATGAATGAATGAATGAGAGTTGAATACAGAGTGAAGGCAAGGAAGTCAGGAAGGGAGGAAGTTCATTCTACTCACTTATTCACGTGGAAAGAAGTCATTTTAAAAAGCAAGAGAAAAGACAAAGATGGTGACAAAAAGCGGAGAAGGAAGATGTGAAAGGAAAAATGAAGGAGAAGAAAAAGCAGCAGCAGCAGCAATAGCCGGACTATGTCTTCAGGGTCTGGAAATTCTGAAGGAGCAAAAGAGAGAGGCAGAATGTCATCTTTGTGTCTTACTCAAGGTCGTGACTTTGAAAAACAAAGCAGAGTATTTGGGGAATAACAGTTGGGCCTCCCAAGTTGCCAGAGCATTGGGTTCCCATAACACAACCAAGAACCCCTCTGAAGATGAAAAGAAATGGCTTCAGAAGGAGACTTGCCAAGTCGCTAAGGATGGCTGTGTATTGATATATGGGGAATGGAAGAAAAAGGAACACACAAACTGTGAACCTCCATGCTACAGGTGAAAACAGCAGTCACACAGAAAGAAAAGCGATGATGCGAATACCTTGATAGTTCAAGGAGAAATAACTAGACAATCTAGAATAAGTCTTGGGACTCAGATTTTTAAGTGTTGAGAGCATGAGAAATAGAAAAAGATTTTAAAATCTAAGGATTGCAGAAGCAACTTTTGAAGTGCTAACAACAGAAATAAGAGGCATCATTGTAACTGTCTTGATCTAACAAATCACCTATTATTCTTTTTAAATGATTGTTAATGACTTAACTGTATACTATTGGAAAAGGGAATGGCAACACGCTCCAGCATTCTTGCCTGGAGAATTCCATGGACAGAGGAGCCTGGCAGGCTTAAGCCCACGTGGTTGCTTAGGGTCGGACACGACTAAGTGACTAACACACACAACTGTATACCATATGCATAAAATTTGGGGGAAAAAAACCTGTAATCTCCAAAGTAATCTTCTAGATAGGCATATGTATGCACGCCTCTTTCTCTCTCTCACACACACATATACACACACACACTGACACACTATAATCAAACTAAAGATATGATGGTTTGCATCCTGCTCTTTTATTTAACATTATGGTGATAACTTCTTTGGATAAGTATTCTTTGGAAACATATGTTTTTATATCAATAAAATATTCTGCCATAAAAATAGACCACAAAATACTTAAACATTCCTCTATTTTTGGATCTTTAGAACTTTTCTAGTTTCCTTTTTTTAGAAACACATTGCTTATATGCATATAAATTTCTCTTTGAAATATTCCCTTATGATATATTCAGAGAAGTAGAATTACCGGGGAAAAAGAGTATGGAAAATGTTTGACATTTTAGTGTTTTCTGATTATAGGAGAAATATATGTATGTCATAGGAAATTTGGAAAATATAAACTTCTGTCTTTACTGTTTATTGCCTCAGATGCACATTTTAATTCTGTGCTGATGTTTTTAGTTTCTTTAAAACCACCTATGCCCTCTCTCTTCCTTGCATCTCTTCCTGCTCTCTTGCTTTATGGGCATTGGGTCTGTTTCACTGGGGCTTGTCCTCTTGCCCTCTGGCCCCCATGTCCTCTTAGAAGTGTTTCCTTTAGGTTGATGCTCTTTTTCTGTTGTTCTCCAGCATGTTTTCCTTTGGGCAGAGAGACATAAGAACACAGAGGTTGAACTTTGCCTGTCTGATTTGAATCCCATCTCTGCCATTTCTGAGCAGTGTGATCTTGGCTGCCTTATTTAAAATATCTCCGGGCTGTGGTTTTATCAACTGCAAAATGGAAATAATCATAATCCATCATTAAGGTCATTAAGGAGATTTAATGAGTTGGTACTTGTAAGTCATTTAGTATACATGTAGGAAATGTTAAATCTCATTGTTCTGACTCTGTATTGAATTTTTTCTATTTACTTTTCCTTAAAGAAGAAACACCTGTAAAGATTTGTTCATTGTCAGCACATGTGTGTAAGGCACTATATACACCTGTCGTTTGGAGCAGAGTCTGTCCTCACTGAGGTCAAGTTGATGGGTGTAATCCCTGGCTCAGTTCCCCATCCACAGTCACCTTCTGCGACTCCATCATCCCAAGGTGAACTTGTTTGCTGCGTCCATCGTGTGCTGGGTTGCGGGACGATGACAGGTGACCTGTGACAGTCCACAGTCTGTAACATTACTGCTACCTGCATGGCCTCCATCATCTCCCTGCCCGATAGTTTCATTCCAAAGTCGCAGCACAGGACCCTCAGCCCCCTCCACTTCCCGTCTAACAGGATGAAGTGGAGAAGTGAAAAGGAAGAGGTGGGAGGGTGGGTAAGCCAAACAAGGATTCCAGAGAGACTAGAAGTGTCACTACAGAATTAAAATATGCACTCAAGATCATAAAGAGCAAGACTGACGCTGTTTACATTTTTGCTTTTGTAGCTTCTGTGTTTTCCAGATTCTTTGATTCTCTTTCTCAGAACAGATTCAGAAAGAGATGTCATAAAAAGCAGCAAACAGAAAATGAGATCCTTAAAAAAATACCTTTTATCAATACAGTAGTGTCAAAATACCAAGTAATTCTATATTGTGTTGCTGCTTAGTCACTAAGTCATGTTCAACTCTTTGTGACTCCATGGACTGTAGCTTTCCAGGCTCCTTCAAATGGGTATGTTAGTATTCTAGAGGAAAAGACTATAAAACTTTATGAGAGATGTAAAAGATCTGAATAAATGGAGAGATACAATATGCTCATGGATTAAAAGCCTGAATATTTTAATGATGTTATTCTGGTCAAGTTGATCTGTAGATAAAACAGCAATCTAGACTCCAATAGGCTTCTTTTTAGTAAAAACAGAACAATAGATAATTATAAAGTAGAAATACATGATTGAAGGACCCGGAGCAGCCAAAACATTCTGAAAGAAGGAAGGAGAAGGTCTTGCTGTACCATCCATAAAGACTATTTTTATAAAAAAAAAAAAAAGTTTTAAAGTGAGTGTAACTTTGGCATAAGAATAATCAGTTAGTGGAATGGAATAGAGAACCCCCAGAATCAACATCTATAGTTATGGATAATAGATTTATAGCAAAGGTAATGCTAGAAAGAGAGTTGCTACAGTAAAGTTACTGTGTTTTTAAGGAATAATTCTGAGATTATTAGGTATACATAGTTAAAAATTGGAATTTTACTTCTATAATACATCACACTATATACAAAAAGCAATTCCTAATTGATCACCAAACTAAATGTGAAAGGTGAAACTATAAAGCTTTCAGAAGATAACGTAGGAAAATGCCTTCATAACCACCAGAGAGAACCTGTTTTTAGACAAGGAAGCATGAACCATAAAGAAAAAAAAATTAAGAACTATGTGCATGAAAAGATGCTATAAATAAAGTGGAAACAAAAGTCACAAAAACAAAGATAGTAACGTTATATAACTGAAAAAAAAAAAAAGCTCTCATCTGGAAGGGGCTGAATGAGCACTTTGTGTCTGGTTCAGGGCTGTCATTCCAAGGTAGGGAGGCCACGGGTAAAGAACATGTTTAGAGTGCGCATGCCTGCTCAGTTGTGCTAGACTCTCTGCAACCCCGTAGACTGTAGACCAGGCTCCTTTGTCCATGGGATTTTCCAGACAAGAGTACTGGAGGGGTTTTTCCCTGACCCATGGATTGAACCTGGGCCTCCTGTGTTGCAGGTGGATGCTCTATCGCTGAGCCACCCAATTAAAGAACGGGTACCTTTCTGCTTTGCTTGGCCGTTAGGTTTGCTTTGTTTCTGGTTAGCGTCAGCATGGAGGCCACATAGGCATCATACTTAGTAGCAATTCTATTCATATTCTGACGTGACATAGGGATCATTTCTCCTTTCCAATGCTATCTATAGTTTTCATTTTTCTTTCTGTCTTTACAAGTATTTTAGGGGGAATTTTAAGTTGCCTGGCCCAAACTGCAGGCCAGGTGCCATCTGAACCCTGTTTTCATGTGCCTAAGATCTTTTATCATCTTTGCTGTATAATTTTTAGTTTTGGCATGAATTTATGATTTAGGTATATTTTGTCTCCTTTCTCTATTCTCTTAAAATTACAGCAGTACTTTTCCATGTTGAAATATTGCCCTGCATAATATTTCTAATTGGATAATTACACTGTGTACAGGTTGTAAATCTAATTAATCTTCCATTCCCCCACTAAAGGGATTTTGAAATTGCTTTTACTTTTTCATAATGACAAAAAATTCAATGAGAGACCTCTTAGATGGAATTTATAAACTATAAGATTGTATTTTTAGATAAATTCTCAGGAGCAAGATAACTAGGTCAATGTGTGTATGTTGGTCCATGCTTTTAAAAAGTATTGCAGCACTTTTATTGCTACCAACAATATTCGAAATTACCAATGATCCTGACATTTTAAAACTAGAAGAGATATTTGACCTCCCGATTAGGATGAAATTTAGTAGTGCAGGACTCTGGCCTGGATGTCTCTAACTAGACATGATTCATCCTCAGATTGAAATAAAACAAGTTTTGCTTTTTGTCTTCTCTTTCTCTGCTTAGAGAGTTGCCCAGCTGCACAGTTCAGGAGTCTGAATTGACTCCTACCTTAATCTAAGTCCTCGTATCTGATTCAGCTGTGACTCTGTCCACCTTGCTCTCAGAAATCTCTAACACCAGCCCCTTCTTTCATCCCCATAATAGCCTTACTAACTCTCAGCTGAACAGGAGCGACTGTAACCTGCCTGGCCCATAGCCTTTCAAGCTCTTCCCTGTGCTGCCTCCCGAGACGCGTGCTCCATCACAGACGCAGCCTCGATGCTCTGCCACCTGTCACTCTAGCCACCGTCACTGCACACTGAGCACAGCCCATCCGTGGTGCATCAGCCAGAATTTTCACACCTGACTCCAACCACAGCACCAGCATCACTTCCATGCCATCCTGGACTATGGCCACACATCCTGATTAGTCCGTTCCCCTAAAATGCCTTTATTATGTTACAGACCATAGCCCACTCTCTTTGTGATTGTGCCCACCACCTACCAGATTTTCAGCACTTTAGGAGAATTCTAGGTGAATGTCCTCACCCCTACCACCACCCCCATGCCTCGCACAGGGCCCGGTACATGTGGGAGGTGTTTAGCAGTGACAAACTTAAATGAAGAGAACTGAGGTGAATTCAGTGCAACTGATGGGTGTACAACTGTTACTCAAAGGATATTGAATTATTAGCATTCAAAAATGGAGGGAATCTGTGCTGGGGCAATGGTCTATTCATGACCTGAGCCCATTTGAGATTTTGTAAAGAACCTTTAGATAAAGATAGAAATCATGTGTTTTTTTTTTTTTTTACAGATGCTGAAAACACAAACTAGAGAGCTATAACTAATATGTTAGGGGTAAAAAAACAATCAGAATCCAAAGTAAATTTCCTAGGTAAGTTCAGAAACACAGAATCCAAAACAACAGCATTTTCAGCTCTCTCTATTTTCAAACTGTTTGGAGAATTTGGCTACTTCACTGCTGCCACAGTGGTTCAAGTCCTTGTCTCTCAGCTGGGCCGTGATAGCAGCCTCCTAGCTGGCCCCTCTCCTTCTTCCTTGTTCCCTTTGCACTATTCTCAGTGCCCCAAGAGCGAACTAGTTAAAGGCCAGAATGACGTGAGTCAGATCCTGCCCCTCATCCAGTGTAAACACTCTAATGCTTTCCCGTTATTCTCAGTAAAAACACGTCTGTGTGTGTGTGTGCTTGGTTGCTCAGTCGGGTCCGACTCTTGCAACCCCACAGACTGCAGCATGCCAGGCTCCTCTGTCCATGGGATTCTCCAGGCCAGAATACCAGAGTGGGCTGCCATTTCCTACTCCAAAAACAAGTCTATTTTATGATAAACCAGCATCTCACAGGGACTTCCCTGGTGGTCCGTAGTTAAGACTTCACTTTCCAACGCAGGAAGTTCTAGTTCAGTCTGAGAGCCTACATGCCTTGTGGCTAAAAAACCAAAAGCATAAAACAGAAGCAACAGTTTAACAAATCCAATAAAGACTTTCAGAGAACTTCATGATTTGGTGCCTGTAAGCTCTTGAACATCTACTCTCCTAAGTATCGTTCAATCTGTTCCAGTCACATAGACCTGCTTCTGTTCCCTGACTCATCACCCGTGCTCCTACCCCAGAGGCTTTGATACCTCCTGTTCCTCTACTCAGAATATTCTCATCTCAGATATCAACATGGCTCCTTCTCTCATTGCTTCCACCACCTAAAGTTCCAGCTCCCCCATCCCGATATTTAATAATTCCTTTCAGCCTTACTTGGCGCCTTGACTCTTAATCCTATCTAGCATATTATATATTTTACTTTTACTTATTATTTTCCTCCCCAGTAGAGTATAAGCTCCATGTGGAAATAGAATTTTGTTACCTTTTTTGTTTGTTAATAATTTCCCAAACTTAGGACAGTGTCTGATGGATAGCAGATATTCAGTTATGAGTTCAATTAGGATCAAGTAAGAAATTCCAGGGAGAAAAGTAATAATTCACATTTTGGTTCAATACATAATTTTTATGAGACAGACCCAACTTAACATGGCCTTTATGGAGGTAATTAAGGTTAAATGAGGTCATAAGGGTAGGACCCTGATCAACTGGATTAATGTCCTTATACGAAGAGACACAGGAGAATTAGCTCTTCCTCCATTTTCACTGCGTAAGAACACAGTGAGAAGACAGCCACCTGCAAACGAGGGAAAGAGCCTTCTACAGAGCCAAGTCAGTTGGCACCTTGATTTTGGACTTCCAGCCTCCAGAACTGTGGAAAACATATGTCTATGTCTAGGCACAGTCTTGGAATTCTACTGTGGCAGCCCTGAAAATCATCTAATCTGACTTCCTTCCTTGACAGGTAAAGAAACTGAAGCTGAGAGTTAAATGACTTTCCCTAGGTTACAAAGTCAGAATATAGCAGAATTAAGCTCAACATCCAGGTTATAGCTCAGTGCTTTTCCCATTACTGTGCTGACTCTTCAGTCCTGAAATCAGTCCTGAATATTTATTGGAAGGACTGATTCTGAAGTTGAAGCTCCAATACTTTGGCCACCTGATGTGAAGAACTGACTCATTGGAAAAGACCCTGACGCTAGGAAAAAAAGAAGACAGGAGGAGAAGGGGATGACAGAAGTTGAGATGGTTGAATTACCAACATTACTGACATTACCAGAAGGCATTACCGACTCAGTGGACATGAGTTTGAGCAAGCTTTGGGAGTTGCTGATGGACAGGGAAGCCTGGCGTGCTGCAGATCATGGGGTTGCAAAGAGTCGGACACAGCTGAGCTACTGAACTGACTGACTGACTGATCCTGACTCTTAACCACTCCGTGTAATACATTTTCAGTGTAAGGCAGGGGTTCTCAAACCTGATTCTCAAGGAACTCATTTTTCCAAAGTCTGGTCCAGGAGTTTTGCCATTAGAAGTTAATAATGTTGATATTTCCACAATATTTTAAGAAGAGTAAACAGTTATTCAGATGATTTTATTCTACAATTTTATGCTTTTTGACAATTAATTTTCTTACCTCCATAAAAAGATATGAAAGGGGAAAACTGTTACTGGAAAACTCTGGACCATAATCTTCTGAAAGTAATTCTGCCCTTGGGAAATGTCTGTGTGTGGGGGGATAGATATATTTAATATGGGCATGTTTTCAGCCAGTACAATTGATCTTGATTCAAAAGATAGAATGAATGCTACCCAGAACTTCTCTGTATTCCAGAAAGAGTCCCCTGACCTTAGAGTCCTGCTTCCTGAACACATTTAAAAAGCACCAATAGAACAGCATGACAGAGTAGCTCAGAAAGCTATTATGAGCCTAGGCTGAATCAATAGAAGTATTTGAACTAAAGAGTCTCAGTTCCTCTGTACTCAACACTTTAGGACATATATGTGGTATCATGTACATCGCCTATTCTCAGATCCTTTCTTTGAAGTGTTATTGACTAGAATCCAGAGAATGTTAAAAGAATGGGGAATGGTTAGTTTGAGGGGTGAACTTTGGGGAACGTAAAGTTGTTTTCAGAATTTTGGTGGGCTGAAATAAAGATGAGGGAGTAGACTTCTGTGGTATTGTTCCCAATGCAAAAATAAGCTCTGTGCACACTGCACAGAAGTTGGATTTGACTCCGTTTAGGAAAAGTTAGAGTTGTTATCCCTGTAAGTGTTCCCTAGTAAAAGTATAAAAGTGTATTGAGAAGTACTGGAAATGTTCCAGACATCACCCCAGAATATGCAGAAGAAATCTTGTTTAGGAAGTGACTGAAGACAGATGACCTCAAAGGGTCATTCCAACACAAGATTCTGCCATTGTATGAGTGCAAAAAACTGGATCATTGTTTATTATAATGAGTATGTCACAATCTATTGCAAATGGCTGGTTCCTTTCTTACCTTGTAAAGAGGAAGGGGATGCAGCAGAAAGGCCTTGGATAATTAAAATAAGTGTGGGGGCAGGGGGAGGAAAGAAACTGCAAATAGTGCTTTATAAATGGCTTAAGTCCTGGCCTGTTTTCCACTAAGGAACTGCACTGAGATAAATTTTATTTGCGGTCCTGTCCACTCAAGTCTGTGGCCTGATGCCTTTGCTCCGTGAGAAAGTCAGTAACAGTCTTTGAGACCCTCAGTTTTCCCTTGACAGCTGAAGTGTTCAAGAATGCTATAAAACAGAAAAGAAAACCACCAGGAGAAATACCTTTAAAAATGGTATTTCGAATTATTGCTTATTGAAATAAATATTCCCTGGTAGCCCAAATGGTAAAGAATCTGCCTGCAATTCAGGAGACCTGGGTTTGATCTCTGGAGAAGGGACTGGCAACCCACTCCACTATTCTTGCCTGGAGAATTCCATGGACAGAGGAGCCTGGCAGGCTATGCTCCATGGGCTGCAAAGAGTGGGACACTCCTGAGCAACTAACACTTCCATTTTCACCTTAAATTCAAGAGATGGTGAAACTACAAGTGTGAAAAACTCCTTTGATTCCAAGACCAGGTAGAATCAACATATCCTTAATTACTGCTCTTTTTCTTTTAGTATCCATCATCTAACAGGTGTGATTTTTACCTTGATTTTTTTCTCTTCTTTAATCATATTTTTTATTCCTCCAATGAGTCTTCCTTATGATGTTTTATTTCTAATCTAAATGTTGAGTTTTTTTCTTTGTATTGATACCTGTAAGTCATTCTCTTTTTGTAAAATATTTTATTCTTTCTTTGAAAGGTCATATCTGAATAAAACATATATCCTTTAAAAAGACAGGGCATTTTTTTTGCATTTCATATTTGATTCCTTCACATCCTAAACTTCTCAGATTAAGAGTAATTCTGTTCTACTCTTTATAGTGAACTATACTTAAGTTGTTGATATATATTAGAATATAGAAAGTCAAACCCAAAAGCAAATTTTCTTTCTATACTTTGGGGAATTTATGAAGGAGGAGAAGAGAAAAACTTAACTTTCTTTAGGTCTTAAAAAACCATCCCATTTGAAACACACAAACTCCCATAACACAGTGTATTATTTTAAACACTGGAGTATAAATGTCTAAAGAGAAAAGAAGGTTATCTTTTTCTTTACATGGAAATGAAAGATGGTGATGTAAAGAATCATTTAGAATGGCAAATCTTTATAAATTGACAAAGAGATACCCTGCCGCCCCTTCCAGAGATTGCAGCAAAATAGCATCCCAAAGGAATAGCCATGCACACAGCGATCCTGGGACCAGCTCCCAGCAGCCTTGCCAGGCCCGCCTCTCACGTCGCCCACCTGGGGCAGCACTATAAAATGCAGCCTGTGCATTGGACCCCTGCCCTCCATCATCTCCAGCTTACTTCATTCAATTCCTTTATTTTCCCAAGGTTTTTTAAGTGAGAGTAATAAAACTGATAATCTAATTCATACCAAAGCATTAATGATTAATACTGACCTAATGTATTTTCCCTCGCAGTTAATATTTGCATTATAACAAGTTTTATGACTTTATCTAAAGCGGTGATGAAATGTTAGGCCCATATGCATCTAAACGTATGCACATAAGCCATCTTTTTCTCACATCATTAATATACATTGACATTTTATTTACTTGCTACAGTTTTCTCCGAGTGCATCACTTCATTCTGTATTCAGTGTTTTAAACAGTGCATCTTAGGAGCTTTCAAATATTTGTAGATATAATCTCATCTATGTTCTAGGGCCTCCTTATACATACATATGTATCTTTTTCTTCCTACCTAATCCCTTTCATTTATTCTTTCTTTATTCCAATTTACTTTTATGGTGACCTTTTGCCATTTGATGAGAATAGATATTTTAAAGAAATTTGAAGATAATTGGAACTTCAGAAATGCTTTCACTTGACTCACACATCAGCATAGAGGTCCTATCCTCTCCTCAAACCCAAATACATTTTAAGTTTTCAGAATTATGTCCTCACCTTTTGATTACTATGCCACTAAAAACATATATTCATCCCTTTATCCAATGCTTTCTAAATAGAGACAAGTGGCACTATAATATTTTTGTATGAGAGTCACAATTTGGAATAAAGAGAAGATAGATTATTTGTTGAAGAAATAAATATTGAAACACAATTTGTTGTCATCAAGCCACATTTTTTGTGTACTTGAAACACTCAGTAATTTGGAGTAAATATGGTTAAAACCAAGAAACATATAAAATTGTTTCATTGGATTTATATGCTGGAAGATTATTGCTATCAATGCCCTGCTAGAGAACCTGGAACTATTGTTGCAGAACTGAAATGGAGAGAAAGAAGTAGCTATCAGTCATCACTGACCGGGTAGAGGTGATATCTTTAATTTCAAAGAGAGACACCCTCTGGTTATGGGAGAATCAGCTCTGATCTGCAAATGTTCGCAAAAGGGATACATATATTATGAAATGAAAGCAGCTATCCTATTTTTTCTCTTTTGTAACACACATGAGAATTCCTTCCTGGAACAGGCGTGTGGTTTGCCTCTCATACTACTCTATGTGTAGAAAGGAGAAATCATTTGTACAAGATTCCAACTCTACACATTCATTGCAGAAATGCAAAGATACACCGCCAAAGCACCTTTGCTTTCTTTAACACCTATTATAAATAAGACAGCCAATTAAATTTCTTAAAACTTCATATATCAGTGGGTTGTGCCATCTTTTACAATCAAAGCTTAAAAAAAGGCTAGAAGGAGAATTACCAAAATTATTCTTTCCCTGTTATGAAATTAGCATGAAGTCATTTTTTCCTGTAAATAATGCAGCCATCTCAAAAAGAATGCACCCGCTAGATAAGTGATTAAAAAATTCAGTGAGGGAAATTTCGCTTATGGCCACTGTAATTTCCCAGAACCATTATGTACTCTGCTGCACTGGATTTGTTGGTGCTGCCAAGCCTTTCCGGGTCCATCCTCCTAGTATTTATGTGCATAAAATAAGGGTTGAAGGAAGGAGCTAAGAGTGAAAATAAATATAATTGCATATAAGATTTTGATAACATTAATATTGCATGAATGTCACACACGATTTAGACTAACAGTAATTTTCATGTCGGTCACATATGTTTACAAGTCTGGGTATTTAAAAGAAGAAAAAACCTGGAGTAGGGGGAAAAATCTCTATCTCTATGAATAACAGAACTAAAACCAATAATAGTCCTTTATACTATGCCTGATGGTTTGTATTATGATTAATGTTAAACATGATTTTCAAGTCTTTTCTTTGAAAACAGTCTGCAAAGGGTACTCTTAAATATCTGTTGAATGAATGAATGAAGACTCCTTAACCAAAGCCTATGGTTAAGTTTCTACAGCATTCTTTGAAAATTCCAGACTCAGGGAAGTTAATGTATTTAATTGAGGTTAAGCTAAGAATATTTTGGCCAAACAGCAAATGTTTTAGCAGAGTTATAGGTTTTGACGTATAGGTTTTGTCTGGGAGACTACCTTAAAGCTTGCAACTCATCATAAATTTTCCAGAAATCTATCCTTCTCACCTGGTTTCCTTACCTGGGAATTTTACAAAGTGAACAGAAAAACATCACACTTTACATTTGAGAAGTTTGATGGGTCCTTGAAAACATAATTTGTCCTCTTTTAACAATACATATCTCACTATAATGCAGTGTGAGACTACCTAGAGTGGTTTCGGGTGTATTATTTTTCCTGTTTCCTCATGCCACAAAATCATTTTTCTACATACCTTGTGTAATTCCTACAAAAGATTTGCAAGCAGTCTTTTGGCATATGCACTTATTTATCATCAAATATTTGTAAGTGAAAGTGCTAGGAGATGAGACGGAGTATAAACAGCTAATCTTAAGCCTGTTTTGAATGACAGGCACAGAGGCAATATGAACAATTCCAAAGTGGCAAAATGTTAGTCTAGAAAATTGCATTTTCTGGCTTTATATGGGTCCACGCTGTTCAGAAATGAAAATGGAAATTGTTTGTAAGGAGTCCTAGTAGAAATGGCAGCAGCTGCTTCACTTTGTACAGTTAATTAATTAATATATGCATGCATGCTTAAACAAGGAACAGAAATTATTCAAAGATTAGCATGTTTATTTAAAAGTTTTAATATTATAAGAGTATTTCTGAAGTCAGTCTTGAAATCTATACAAATCTACATCTGGCCACTGAAAATCCAAACACAGTTTACTTAAAAATCACAGTTTCTTCTAGTTCTTAAAAATAATTTCTGGTTTCAGTTTTTATTATTGAATGATATCCAGGACAAAAAATAAGATGCATGAAAATGCATTCATTGCTGCTGTCAACAAGTGAATGATTCCGTTTGCATTTGCCTCAAGTTTTCATGGAGAACACCTGTCCAAGCTCATTGCAAATGTCCCTTTGATGTTTTACTCTGATCTTCTAGTGAGCAAATAAGATTTCTAAGTCCAGCTCACAGAAGTATAAGAAGTGGAATCGCTAAATAATAAATGTTTGGGACCCATATCCCAGGATGTGTGTTTTATAGTCTTTTTTGTTTTCACGTGTGAAAGGTTTAGTCCAGGGAAAGGGAAGATAATTTAATGAGTATCTATAATTTCATAATAATAAAAAAGTCAGTATTTTTTCCAGCTTTATTTTATTTTATTTTTTTTACTAAGTCACTTCAGTCATGTCCGACTCTGTGTGACCCTATAGACGGCAGCACACCAGGCTTCCCCATCCCTGGAATTCTCCAGGCAAGAACACTGGAGTGGATTGCCATTTCCTTCTCCAATGCATGAAAGTGAAAAGTGAAAGTGAAGTCGCTCAGTCGTGTCTGACCCTCAGCGACCCCATGGACTGCAGCCTTCCAGGCTCCTCCATCCATGGGATTTTCCAGGCAAGAGTACTGGAGTGGGGTGCCATTGCCTTCTCCTAGCTTTAGTTTTTATCTTAATATAAATTTATTTATTTTAATTGGAGGCTAATTTAAATGAAGAAACAGAGACCCAGAGAAGTCCTGTGCTCATATAATATGACTTTCTGGGGCAAACTCTGTGTGTGTATCTCCCCAAATGGTTACAGAACGTCCCAAACAGCAAGGACTCCTGAGCTTCAGTGACTAAGGCATTAACTTCATCTTCTCTTTCACCAAGACACCAGAGTGAAAATAATAAAAAATACATTATTTTTTTCTATTTCTGTACAACAGTGTTGAAATTTTCTTTCTTTGGGTCACTTTTATAATATTATAGGGTCTTTTTAGGTTATCTCCATAACTGCTGAAATTGCATTCACTTAATTAAATCAATTTACTACCACACTGTTGTGAAAAGATGATTGGAGACTAAGTGGAGTATCTGGATTCGAGACTCAGATCTGCCAAATTTGCTTGTGGTGACAGCAAACAAATCGCTTAACTTCTCTAGTTCATCCTCAAGAAAAGAGATTGGCCTTCCAGCTCCTCCAGCAGCAGTGAGCACGGTGGCTTCAGGAAATGCTGGGGATGGTGAATCTGTGTAGATTACAAAGTTATCTGTGCAGTCCCAAATGATGGGAGTGCCCTGAAGAAAGTGCTTCCATCATCTCCAGTCCCCATCCTTAATAAAGGGCTTCAAAGAGGAGGAATTCTACCAGAAGAGTAGATCCTTCTATGTATTGTTCAGAATCATGTATGGGTGTGAAAGTTGGACCATAAAGAAAGCTGAGCACTAAAGAATTGATGCTTTCAAGTTGGGACACTGGAGTAGATTCTTGGAAGTCCCTTGGGCAGAAAGGAGATCAAACCACTCAGTCCTAAATGAAATCAACTCTGAATATTCATTGGAAGGACTGATGCTGAAGCTGAAGCTCCAAAACTTTGGCCGCATGATGCAAAAGAGCTGACTTATTAGAAAATACCCTGATGCTGAGAAAGATTGAGGGGGAGAAGAGGACAACAGAGGGTAAGATGGCTGGATGGCATACCAGCTCAATGGACATGAGTTTGAGCAAACTCTGGGAGATGGTGAAGGAAGCCTGGCATGCTGCAGACCATGGGGTTGCAAAGAGTCAGACATGGCTTAGTGACTGAACAACAGAATAAGACCAGATCTGAGACTAAATCCCAAGAGAATCCTTAGACTCTTCACAGTTGAAGCAGGCTTGTGTGTACCTGATAGAATCTGCACCCAATTTTGGATGACTGTAAATTACAATATCTAACTGGGGCCAAGATATTGATTTTGTAACAGTGCATGCCCAATACCTACTTGGAAAAATATGAATATCTGTCTCACCACGAGAGTGAAATTAGAGTGAAAATATATCGTAATAGAAAATTGAGAATTAAAAGAAGAGTTTGGATTCTTTGAGCTCTAATATCTTTTCTAGGTTCAAATAGTTTTGGAAGATCCAGGAAATGTGAAAGCAAAGCAAGAGTCACTAACCTCAATTTGCAAAATATTACTTTGCAGCTAAAGCATTCTTTTTGTATTTTATCTGTTTCTGCCACTTCTTTGATTCCTAACCATTGCCCCACCTGCTCACTTTAGTCTCTCTCTCCCATGCCCTGCCAGGAGCCTACTATCTGACTGTTTAGTCACTGTATATGTGCTAAACCTCTTTGGTTTTCACTTAAACAATCCTTCGGGTATAATCAAGAAAATAGTACATAATGCTATGAATCAATACGGAAATACAAATTATATTGAATTATATTTTTTAGGCAAAGTGGCATAGTGTTACCATGTAAATAGAAGGAACATCTTCTCTATCTCTGAATATTCAGGTACATACAGAGTCAACTACCTTAATTGTTGTTTAGTCATTGTTGTATCCTACTTTTTTTTTTTTTAATATGAATTAATTTTATTTTATTTTTTTAATTTTATTTTATTTTTAAACTTTACATAATTGTATTAGTTTTGCCAAATATCAAAATGAATCCGCCACAGGTATACATGTTGTGTCCTACTCTTATGACCCCATGGACTGTAGCCTGCCTGGCTCCTCTCTCCATGGAATTTCTCAGGCAAGAATATTGGAGTGGGTTGCCATTTCCTTCTCCAGGGGATCCTCCCCACCCAGGAACCAAGCTTGAGTATCCTGCTTGGCTGGCAGATTCTATACCACTGAGGCACCTGGGAAGCCCCTAACTACATTAATAGCCACCCTAATATTTGCCAAGTAAATAAATGAAACAAGCAAACATCAAAGGAAAGAATTTAGTTTTCATTTGAACAACCCTTAGGGCATAATCAGGAAAAGAATGCATAATATTATAAATTAATACTGAATCTGGATGATGTCCACATTATTATTATTTGTAATTAGTACTGAGTTTAACTATACTTTCATTCCTTTTCTTTCAAATTATAGATTTTTCAGAGACCTTAGTTCCTACTGTTGTTTTGTTTTGGTATGATTTGTTTATTGTTTGTGAGTTTGTAGGCATAGGTTTAAGATTTTAATATAGGAATAATTTTTTTCGTAGAAAATTCAAGGATTTTCCACAACCTGAGCCTCTGAGTGATTCAGTTCCCTCCAAACAAAGTATCGTGGTCACAGTCCTTTTTGGAATTTAGGCTAGTTTCCCGGGTAACTTAACAACAGAGACTTACTCTCTCAGAGCTTCCAGCCTACAAGTCTGAAATCACGATGTTGGCAGTGTTCGTTTCCTCTGAGGCCATGAGGGAGAATGTGATTGGCCTTTCTCCCGCTTCTGGTGGTGCCTGCTGGTCTCTGTCAGTCCTTGGCTTGCAGACCCGTCACCCTGCGGTCCGCCTCCTTGTCCACATGGCCTTCTCCCTGTGTGGGACTTTGTCTCCATATCCGCATTTCCCCCTTTTGTAACGACACCAGTCGTATTGGATTAGAGCCCACCCTAATGGCCTCTGCTTAATGGAGCTAATTATAGTGGACCCATTTCCCCCCCCAAAAAAATCACATTCTGAGGTATTAGAAGTTGAGATTTCAACACATCAGTTTTGGGGAAACACAGTTCAACTCATAGCAGTGATCATTTATCACAATAAAACAAAATAAAAAGACAAAGTTAAGGTACAAAGGAAAATTTTATCCATATCTCTCTATATGTTGGAACAGTGTTTAAAATTGTGGTCTCTGACAATATTATGGGTTATGGGGAGAAGGTGACCTTTGAATTTTCATATAAGGAAGATGGTTTGGTATCACTGCTATTTATGTAAGCACCTATATCTTCTTCAAGGAGCTCAGGTTTGTCCTTATTTTTTCTTTTCAGTTCAGTTCAGTCACTGTCGTGTCTGACTCTTTGCAATCCCAAGAATCACAGCATGCCAGGCCTCCCTGTCCATCATCAACTCCTGGAGTTTACTCAAACTCATGTCCATCAAATCGGTGATGCCATCCAGCCATCTCATCCTCTGTCATCCCTTTCTCCTCCTGCCCCAATCCCTCCCAGCATCAGGGTCTTTTCCAGTGAGTCAACTCTTCGCATGAGGTGGCCAAAGTATTGGAGCTTCAGCTTCAGCATCAGTCCTTCCAATGAACATCCAGGACTGGTCTCCTTTAGGATGGACTGGTTGGATCTCCTTGCAGTCCAAGGGACTCTCAAGAGTCTTCTCCAACACCACAGTTCAAAAGCATCAATTCTTCGGCTCTCAGCTTTCTTCACAGTCCAACTCTCACATCTGTACATGACCACTGGAAAAACCATAGCCTTGACTAGACAGACCTTTGTTGGCAAAGTAATGTCTCTGCTTTTGAATATGCTATTTAGGTTGGTCATAACTTTCCTTCCAAGGAATAAACGTCTTTTAATGTCATGGCTGCAATCACCATCTGCAGTGATTTTAGAGCCCCCCAAAAAATAAAGTCTGACACTGTTTCCACTGTCTCCCCATCTATTTCCCATGAAGTGATGGGACCAGATGCCATGATCTTCATTTTCTGAATCTTGAGCTTTAAGCCAACTTTTTCACTCTCCACTTTCATTTTCATCAAGAGGCTTTTTAGTTCCTCTTCACTTTTTGCCATAAGGGTGGTGTCATCTGCATATCTAAGGTTATTGATATTTCTCCCGGCAATCTTGATTCCAGCTTGTGCTTCCTCCAGCCCAGCGTTTCTCATGATGTACTCTGCATAGAAGTTAAATAAGCAGGGTGACAATATACAGCCTTAACATACTCCTTTTCCTATTTGGAACCAGTCTGTTGTTCCATGTCCACTTATAACTGTTGCTTCCCAACCTGCATATAGGTTTCTCAAGAGGTAGGTCAGGTGGTCTGGTATTCCCATCTCTTTCAGAATTTTCCACAGTTTATTGTGATCCACACAGTCAAAGGCTTTGGCATAGTCAATAAAGCAGAAATAGATGTTTTTTCTGGAACGCTCTTGCTTTTTCAATGATCCAGCGGATGTTGGCAATTTGATCTCTGGTTCCTCTGCCTGTTCTAAAACCAGCTTGAACATTTGGAAGTTCACGGTTCACATATTGCTGAAGCCTGGCTTGGAGAATTTTGAGCATTACTTTACTAGCATGTGAGATGATAATTGCTTAACATATTGTGTTGGCTTCTGCAATGCATCAACATGAATCAGCTACAAGTATACATATCTCCCCTCCTTCCTGAATCCCCCTCCCACCTCCCTCCCCACCCCACCCCTCAAGGTTGTCACAGAGACTGGGTTGAGCTCCCTGTGTCATGCAGCAAATTCCCACTTGCTGTCTATTTTACATATGGTCATGGATCTGTCTCCATGCTCCTCTCTCAGTTTGCCCTGCCCTCTCCTTCCCCCAATGTGGCCACAGGTCTGTTCTCTTATGTCTGTGTTTCCACTGCTGCCCTGCAAATAGGTTCATCAGCACCATCTTTCTAGATCCCATATGCATGAGTTAATATACAGTATGTAAACTGATACAGTCACTATGGAGAACAGTATGGAAATTACTAAAAAAACTAGGAACGGATCCATTATATGACCCAACAATCCCACTACTGGGCATATACCCTGAGAAAGCCATAATTGAGAGAGACACATGTACCCCAGTGTTCACGGCAGCACTTTTTACAGTAGCTAGGACATGGACGCAACCTAGATGTCCATCAACAAATGAATGCATTTAAAAATTGTGGTGTATATATACAAGGGAATATTAATCAGTTATAAAAAAAATGCAATCAAGTCAGTCCTAATGAGGTGGATGAACCTAGAGTCTATTATGCAGAGTGAAGTACGCCCTTATGTTCTGCATGATCCCAGAACATAAGGGCATACTTAGGTCATTCATATCTTCACCCACTGGTGGTGTAGATGTTCACCGAACGCCTGCAGTGCCAGTCATTGTTCTGGGCACTATCAGGAGTTGAGAAAGACTCTGTCCTTGTTCTGTGCAGTTTATAGTCTAGGGAAAAGGGAGATTCATCAAATAAGCATATTATTAGATGTAAGCCACTATTTGGACAACAATATAAAATAAACTATGTGATCTCCCCAGGTGGCTCAGTGGTAAAGAATCCACCTGCCAGTGCAGGAGACACAGGAGATGCAGGATCAGTCCCTGAGTTGGGAAGATCCCCTGGAGGAGGAAATGGCAACCTACTCAAGTATTATTGTCTGGAGAATCCCATGGACAGAGGAGCCTGATGGGCTACCAACCATGGAATGGCAAAGAGTCGGACACTGTTTAGCAACTGAGCGCATACACACATAAAATAAACTAGGGGTGGTGCTCTGAGGAGATAGAAAGGGTGAATTTAAGTTCATGAGGTTGTGAAGTGGGAGCTGGTCAGTGAAGCCCACTCTGCAGAGGTGATGCTTGAGCTGGGATCTGAAAGGTACATAGATGTTAACTTAGTAGAGAGAAGGGAACATTCCAGGTGAAGGAACAGGGTGTATAGATTCCCAGAAACATAAGCAAATGTATGTGTTAAAGAAGCCCTCCCCCTAAAACCAAGACAGGAAGAGCAAGTTTAACCTTGAATGAAAATAAGTTCATGCAAGGTCAATCTGTGGGCAGGCTGGGAAAAAAAAAAAAGTTGGGGCAAGGCATCCCATATAAAATAGTGCTCAGGTGCTCAGTCGTGTATGACTCTGCAACCCCATGGACTATAGCCCACCAGGCTCCTCTGTCCATGAGATTTTGCTCCCAGCTAAAGCATTAAAATTTGTCATTGCCAAGGTTAACAAAATATTTGTTCTTTCTTCCAAGTCCAGTTAATCTTTGGAGTCCATTTCTTGACCTTTAAAGTTTTTGATTAAAAAAGTGATAAATACATTTCTAAGCGAATACATTCTCTTTATTAAAAAAATAAAATGTGAGCAATTAATATCTATTTATCTTTCCATATTTTTACAACTATTTTGGCTTCAAATATCTTCCAAGTATTTTACTCCTCCCCTTTGACTTGACTGATGGATATTTTCACTTAATTTTCATCACAATGTTCTTATACATATATATGTTTAGTTTTTACTTGAACAATCATCTTCCTTTTGCATCTGAGAAAAACGCAAAAACCCATGTTTAATTTTTTCCTGTTATTAATGATTCTATTCTGTCTCTTGTTCAGACTAAACCCCTTCTCTTCTATTTTATTATTTTATTTCACATCTTTTCATTTGATTCTTAGTAAGAATACTAACATTACTGGGAGTAAGTTTCCCAGCTGGCAGAGTGGTAAAGAATCCACCTGCCAATGCAGGAGATGCAAGAGAAGTGGGTTCGATCCTGGGTCAGGAAGATCCCCTAGAGAAGGAAGCGGCTACCTACACCAATATTCTTGGTTTGAATGTGGCTAGCCTGAAAAGATCTCTGGTGAGCAGAGTAGGAAATGAGATGAGAGAAGATGGGAAATCATTGACGTGTTTCCAGTAGACATGTGGTGGGATCAGATTGATATTTATAAGAGATTACACCCCACAGCAACGTTGAGAACCTGAAAACCAGATACGGCCAAGCTCGAGTGACTGGCAGAAGTCCAGCTGAGAGATGACCATGGCTCATGCTGCAGTGGCGATCGTGTTATTGACAGACGCCCTCACCTTTAACTGGTATTTGGTGGGTGAAAAGGACAGGATATTGTGACCATGTGGATGTGGGGATTAGGATTGAGAACCATCATGGAGTGAGTCCTGGCCTCTTGTTTACATAAACAAGAGTAAGAACACTAAAAGGGGACCAGTTTTGTGAGGAAAGCCATGATTTTTGAAATTGAAAATGTTGAGTTGAATTGTGTCTTTGGGATACCAGGATGCAGAGAGAAAGGAAGAAATTGTATCTTCACATCTGAAGCTTGGAAGCACGTCTTGGAGAAATGTATACGTTCTAGAGTCAGACCTCGGGATAGGGTGAGTTGTTGCCTAGGGAGGGAAAATAGAATCAGAAGAGAACCGTGCCTAAAAATCATCTTTGAAACACGCCAACATTTAATTCCTAAGTGAGAGAACATATTTAAACAGGAAAGGTAGTATAATAAAAGGAGGAAGGAGCCAGATGCTGAGAGATCAAGTGAGATGAGAACTCAAAGGATCCAGTGGTGACAAGGAGTGACATGGTGCCCTAAAAACTGCCTAAGTGGAATAAAAGGAGAGAAAGCGAGAACAAAATCGGATTAAGGAGTAGAAAAATGGACACAGCAGGTACAGGGTAAATGAACAAACATGCTGGAAACCAGGAGGCTGTCATAGGAGTTGGAGATGCCTGAATTTCAGGTTTTGGAGATGGAGAAAATGCAAGGTCAGTGAGACATAGTAAGGATTTAAGGATGCATGCTGGATTAGGGGCTGAAATGAACAAGAAGAGACTGTTATCACAGGAGGGGAATTATTAAAAACTGTCCTTAGATGAGCAGCCTGCATGCGTTAGGATGAACAGGCCCAGTCCAGACCCAGAGACTTCAGTCTCAGTGAAGAGGATTTGGGAGAGATTAGCATGGCAGCAAGGAGAAGGCAGAGAGGGTCACCTGCTAGATGGCCTGGCATGAGCATCATAAGAGCGGGTTTTAGGATTCCAGGCATTAATGATGTGGAATCGATAGAAAGTCAGACCTCAGTCCCACCCACAAGCCTGGGTCACTGGGCATGGGAGAGAGAAGCAACCACACCTTGAGAAGGCACAGGGGCTGCAGCGGTTCAGGAAATACAGCTGAGCAAGAAGGGAGACTTGGACATTGGTTTAGGAGCTCTAGGGATTTTAGAAATCACAGTCAAGGATTTCAGGAGTGAGTGGGCAAGCAGCTGAGTTCAGGGAAGAAAAGAAGAGACCAAATGATCAGGATGATGTCGTCGCAGAGGAAGATGTCAGGGGGTGAGGGGAGGAGGGACTGACGCTTAACCTATTAAATGATGAAAACAGGGCTGCAAAGCATGTGGGGCGATCACGGCCCCAGGGGTTGAATGGCCCCTGGTGTGAAGTGGATGGCTCATGTTCACCCGGATGCAGCTCACAGGAAATGTTCAGAGGAGCAACTGGAATTTCAGGCAGTTCTGTAGATACAATTATTGACTATATTTTTAATGGGAAAAAAAACCAGGGGTGGCACACAGTCAGGGCAAACTAAAATTCTGTGTAAAGAAATTCCACAGCAGTGACTTAACACCCAGTGGTTAAAGCTATTAGTTATTGGCTTGAATTATGCATTATTTTTAGCTGATTTTGTATCATGTAGTTATAGCTTAAGGCTGTACTTTAACAAAAAGCTACAATATTGACCTATTTGAAGTTATCAGATATGGGGATAAGAGCTGGTAATTTTCGAAGGTGCTTAGAAAATTGACTTGTAGAATAGGAGACTTTCACACACACACACACACACACACACTACTGAGAAAGCTAGTTATTAACATCCCATTAGCAAGACTTTTTTTTTTTTTTCATTTTATTACAGGTAATTAGCCAACCACATTAGGCAATAATGAGAGTTAGTAATCACTTTTTTTTTATTAAAGAAATTAAATTGGACTTGTTTTAAAACAACATCCAATACATACGTTGTAATGAATATGCAAAAGGTGTAAGTTACTTAAGCAAAAGCTATAAGCTCTGGTCTCCTTCAACCAAAAATAATGACTCAGGAAGGACTGAAAAGCACAGTTACTTTTATACACTTAAATAACTACATTCTGTTTTTAACTCCTGAATTTACATGATGGTCGAATTTATACAAGCGGACTGAATTTTATACACTTTGTGATGTATTCTGAGCAGGTTGCATTCAATTTTCATAGTACTTTGCCACCAGGGTTGGCAACAGAAATCATTGTCTCTCTGGTTATATGCAGTATCTTAAATTGTTTGTTGTGTATTTGAGAAACCCCCAACTAAGTGGAGAGTTTCAAACATGAACTTGAGTGTAGATTGCTGTCAACTGTGAAATTTGATGAAAACTGAACTATCCTAATCAATTTTGCCTTCTGGAAATCTTAAGGAAGTAACCTTTGTAGGAAATAAAACATCTGACTTCACCCTCTATGAAATTAGATAATTCTATGGTCCTTTCAGGCTGTGGGAGATTCAGATGTTGTTACATACCACTCATATTCCACAGAAGCTAACAAGGGCTTCAGGAAGTTAAGAGACCTGAGTTCCCAATGCAGACTCTGCTCCTTTGATGCTTATGCTTTTTGCTGTTAAAAGTCATGACGTGAAGATCTCCACTGTGAATTGCTTGTAGGTAATCTCCTCATTTTCAGGGCTTTAAATACCATCTATATGCTAATGCCTTCCAAATTGGTATCTGTCGTGCCACCCTCTTCCCTGAACTTGAGACTTTACATCCAGCTTGCGGTGGTCAGCCCCCTTCAGATGTCTGATATGCATCCTGATCTTGGTGTGACTGCCAGTGCCCCTCTCCAGCATTGGCCATTTCAGAACAAGGACCCACCAAGTACCCAGATACCAATGCAGAAAGCTCCAAAGCCTCTTCTCTTCTTTGCCCCACATCTTATCCAGATTCTCTTCATCATCCATTAGGTTAAAAACGAGGTCCCGTCACTGTCACCTTTAAGATCAACCCTAACCTTAACCTGTCTCACCAACATCCTAAATCACAATCCTTTTTCACTCCACCATTGCCATCGCCTCTTGGCTGGTCCTTCTGTGTCCACGCTGACCTTCCTGTCGACTACATGGCAGGATATTTTGTATTCTAAAATGAAAATCCAACCATTCTCCTGTTCCTAATTCTCTTTTGGCTTCCCATCCCTCTTAGATGAAACTTGGAATCCTCCTCACACGGTCTGCAATCCACTGTACCCTTGCCCACCTCTCTGCCCAGGGATTACTCTGCCTTGCCAACCTTGTCCAGCCAGCTGTGTGAATCTACTTACAGCCTCCAAGTCCTCACCTTAGCCCTTACTCTGCCTGGAATGCTCTTCCCTCAAATTTTCAAGTCCCACATCTCTTCATCATTCAGTTTCTCTCAAATGTCACTTACCTCGGTCAGAAGCTTTCCCCAACAACACCATGGAAATGAGTTCATCATCATCCCAGCACTTCTTCCCTCCCTTCTCTCTTTTCTTCATCGCATATCTCACTATGTGAGATTATGTTATTTGTTTATCTTCTGTCTTCCCAACTAGGGTGTGATCAGGAGGAGCTTGACTTTGCTTACTAAGGTATCCTTGAAGTGAAGTGAAAGTATTAGTTGCTCAGTTAAGTTCGGTTCAGATGCTTAGTCGTGTCTGACTCTTTGCGACCCCATGGACTACAGCACACTAGGCCTCCCTGTCCATCACCAATTCCCAGAGTTTACTCAAACTCATGTCTGTTGAGGCAGTGATGCCATCCAACCATCTCATCCTCTGTCATCCCCTTCTCCTCCTACCTTCAATCTTTCCCAGCATCAGGGTCTTTTTGAATGAGTCAGCTCTTCGCATCAGGCGGCCAAAGTATTGGAGTTTCAGCTTCAGCATCAGTCAATATTCAGGACTGGTTTCCTTTAGGATGGACTGGTTGGATCTCCTTGCCGTCCAAGGGACTCTCAAGAGTCTTTTCCAAAACCACAGTTCAAAAGCATCAATTCTGCAGTGCTCAGTTTTATTTATAGTCCACCTCTCATATCCACACTGGAGAAGGAAATGGCAACCCTCTCCAGTATTCTTGCCTGGAGAATCCCATGGACAAAGAACCTGGTGGGCTGCCATCTATGGGGTCGCACAGAGTCAAACACAACTGAAGCGACTTAGCAGCAGCAGCAGCAGCATATCCATACGTGACTACTGAAAAGACCATAGCCTTGACTAGACAGACCTTTGTTGGCAAAGTAATGTCTCTGCTTTTGAATATGCTATCTAGGTTGGTGATAACTTTTCTTCCAAGGAGTAAGCATCTTTTTATTTCATGGCTGCAGTCACCATCTGCTGTCATTTTGGAGCCCCAAAAATAAAGTCTCTCACTGTTTTCACTGTTTCCCCATCTATTTGCCATGAAGTGATGGGACTGGATGCCATGATCTTAGTTTTCTGAATGTTGAGCTTTAAGCCAACTTTTTCACTCTCCTCTTTTACTTTCAAGAGGCTCTTTAGTTCTTCTTCACTTTCTGCCATAAGGGTGATGTCATCTGCATATCTGAGGTTATTGATATTTCTCCCGGCAATCTTGATTCCAGCTTGTGCATCTTCCAGCCCAGCGTTTCTCATGATGTACTCTGCATACAAGTTAAATAAGCAGGGTGACAATATACAGCCTTGACGTACTCCTTTTCATATTTGGAACCAGTCTGTTGTTCCATGTCCAGTCCTAACTGTTGCTTCCGACCTGCATACAGGTTTCTCAAGAGGCAGGTCAGGTGGTCTGGTATTCCCATCTTTCGGAATTTTCCACAGTTTATTGTGATCCACACAGTCAAAGGCTTTGGCATAGTCAATAAAGCAGAAATAGATGCTCAGTCATGTCCAATTCTTTGTGACCCCACGGACTGTAGCCCTCCAGGCTCCTCTGTCCATGGAAGTCTCCAGGCAAGAATACTAGAGCAGGTTGCCATTCCTTTCTCCACGGGATCTTCCCAGCCCAGGGATCAAACCTGTATCTCCTGTATTACAGGCAGATTCTTTATCATCTGAGCCACCAGAGAAGCCCAAGGTATCCTTCGGATATGGGGAAGGGATAGTTAGGGAGTTTGGGATAGACATATACACACTGCTATATTAAAATGGATGACCAACAAGGACCTATTCTATAGCACACAGAACTCTGCTCAATATTATGTGGCATCCTGGATGGGAGGGCAGTTTAGGGGAGACTGGATACATGTGTAGGTATGGTTGAGTCCCTTCGCTGCTCATCTGCAACTATCACAACAGTGTTAATCGGCTATACTCCAATACAAATTTAAAAGTTTAATTTTTAAAGAGTAGAATTCATTAAGTCATTGTTGGATGAAGAATAAAAATGTGCTTATTCCATTGTTATTTGATTTTTAATCTGTAAGCTTATCAATTGACTCACATCCCTAGAAGGAAATCTAATTGACTGCAGCACCTCCCACTTTCTCTACTCCACTCAACCCCTCAAACTAAGGTGGTCATATTATAATTTAAATGCTGTTATAATTAATATTATTTACATTCCGATCTATGACTTGAGTCTCCCAGTTGTTTAGACATAGCTGTATCTTGGGTTGGATTCTGTGTTCACCACTCTTTCTTTTACCACAACTGCCTTATCCACCTCTTGGTTATGGAAATTTATTATTTTATTTAATAACTTAAGAAATATGCTCATGAGAGTTAAATTCCCAGAGGTCTTGTTTGTTGGGAAATATTTATCCCCACCTATATAGCAGGCTGTCTAGGTATGAAAATTATCAAGTCAGACCTTCTTTCCCTGAGGACTTGCAGACATGAGTCTACAGTCTCTTGGTACCAGTCATTAAAACCAAGAGAATTAAGGTTACCCTGACTTCCTTTTCTTTTGTCTGGATACTTATAGAATTCTTTACCACTGTTTTTTCCACAATTTCATATTTTGGAATATTCTCATTTTTAGTCAATTTCTATGGGTATTCACTGAAAATTTATACTTTCTATTGATGGAATTTTTCCTTTTTAAAGATACTTTTTTATTATATCATTAATTTTTAAATGTCATCTATAAATTCTAGTTGTATTTTGTCTTTCATAATTTGTTTTCTTTTACTAATGTTGATCAACCTTTTGTCCTTTTCAATTTTTTTTTTCTCAAATTAGTCACTGATGCCTCTGATTATAGTTTCAGTAAAGTCTGTTTTTCTTTCTTGGTTTCTTTGTTTGCTGACATTCATGTGACTTTCACTTACATGATGATTCTGTTTTTCCTTTCCACTTCTTTTCCAAGACCTTGCAGCTTGGCTACTCTCATTGTTTTACCAGAGTTGTTCAGTCGGTAGGTCGTGTCTGACTCTTTGGGACCCCATGGACTGCAGCAAGCCATTTTACTTTTTGCTTCCTGTATCTCATGTCTTTTAGGCTCCAGTTTTGCTTTACTGCTTTCATTGTATTAAGTGAATATTGTATAGCATTTCTTTTTTAATTTCTAACTTTCTTAAATTTGATTGGTTTCAGGGGGCAAGGAGATGCAGAGGTCTTTACTCTCTTATTTTAAACAGGAAGTTCTCTATCTTGGTCTTTAGGAAGCAAGTACTTGATAATACCCTGCTAAATCTATGGTAGATATGTGTGAGTGTACTCACAAATCATTTTCTCCTGGGCATCATTTCAGCTTTGTTCAGTGACTTGGTCATGGAATTATTGTTGTTTTCCAGTTGCTGAATCATGTCTGACTCTTTGTGACCCCATGGACTGTAGCACACCAGGCTTCCTTGTCCTTCACTATCTTCCAGAGTTTGCTCGAACTCATGTCCATTGAGACAATGATGCCATCCAACCACCTCATCCTCTGTCGTTCCCTTCTCCTCTTGCCCTCAGTCTTTCCCAGGATCAGGGTTTTTCCCAAAGAGTTGGCTCTTTGTATCAGGTGCCCACAGTATTGGAGCTTCAGCTTCAGCATCATTCCTTCCAATGAATATTCAGGACTGATTTCCTTTAGGATTGACTTGTTTGATCTCCTTGCAGTCCAAGGGATTCTCAAGAGTCTTCTCCAGAACTACAGTTTGAAAGCATCGATTCTTTGGCACTCAGCCTTCTTTATGGTCCAATTCTCACATCCATACGTGATATGGTCAGAGAATACTAGGAAAGAAATCCAGGCTTTTATCACAGCTCTATTTTTAACCATTCATGTAACAGGATAGTCAGTAACCTTTTTAGACTGATTTTTTAAACTGTAAAAGAAGAAAATTGGATTGAGGATTTCATTTAGTGTTCCTTTTGATACTTTTTCAGCATATTGCTGAATTTTTAGGAATACAGAGATTCTATGGCCCAAAATGAGCTCCCCTCATAGCTCAATTGGTAAAGAATCTGCCTGCAATGCAGGAGACCCTGGTTCAATTCCTGGGTCAGGAAGATCTGCTGGAAAAGGGATAGGCTATCCACTCCAGTATTCCTGGGCTTCCCTGGTGGCTCAGCTGGTAAAAAATCTGCCTGCAATGGGAGAGGCCTGGGTTTGATCCCAGGGTTGGGAAGATCCCCTGGAGAACAGAATGGCTACCCACTCCAGTATTCTGGCCTGGAGAATTCCATGGACTGTATAGTCCATGGGGTCACAAACAGTCGGACACAACTGAGCAACTTTCACTTTCACTATCATGGCTGAAATACATGAGCACGTGAATCAGGCAGATCCAGACCTTTTTACTCTTAAATAGACAATTTTGTCTAAAAATCAAAGCATTTGGGGGCATAGAATTTAACTAGATCCAAGACATACTAAAATAATTGTCTCATACCACTGAACAAATATCTCACAAAGTACCCGCTTATGTGTGAGTGACCATGGGTTGGGGATGGTCAAACAGACTTTGAGGAAAAACAGACTTTGAAGTGATTGTAACTTTGAGCTAGTCCAAGATGCCTCATTAGAATAAGAGCTTTGTGTGCATCCTATACCCATGTTCAATGATTTTGATTCTTGTAAAGATACTTTGTTAGCAAATCCATTATCCACTGACTGTCTGTAGTGTGTATACCTCTCAAGGGTAGTTTATGGGCAATTATGTAACAAGAAGATGTGGTCCCTGCTCTGCTGCTGCTGCTGCTGCTTCGGTCGTGTCTGACTGTGTGACCCCATAGACGGCAGCCCACCAGGCTCCCCCGTCCCTGGGATTCTCCAGGCAGGAACACTGGAGTGGGTTGCCATTTCCTTCTCCAATGCATGAAAGTGAAAAGTGAAAGTGAAGTCGCTCAGTCGTGTCCGACTCTTTGCGACCCCGTGGACTGCAGCCCACCAGGCTCCTCCATCCATGGGATTCTCCAGGCAAGATTACTAGAGTGGGTCGCCAGTGCCTTCTGCAGTCCCTGCTCTGGTATGGCCTATTTTAAAATGAAAGGGAGAATAAACACAGACAGGCACTTTTAATTATTAATGGCAGTTGAAGGTAACTTCAGCACAAATAATTCCAAAGATGTTTCTATTTGGCTTGGGATTTTAATATGATTTTTGACAGACCTATTTACCTTATTGTACTTTATCTAGAAGAGTATTAAAATGAGCTTCTATTCTCTAATCACTCTCACACAGAGCAGTAGAAGGCATGGCTACAGAGGGTGTTGGTTAAGCAGAAGCTGGTCCAGGATTTTATAGTGTTTTGTGAATGGTCCATAAAGAGGAAAACTCTCAGGTAGAAAACCAACAATCAAATGTACATAAAACCACAGATGAGAGAGAAAAAACAAGCACATTTCTGTATAACTAGCGCAGCTGGGCCAGGACGCAGAGAAGCCCTGAAGGGGATTCATGGGGTGTTGGGGGCCAAGACGGTTAGTCTCTAAAAGCTTTGTGTGATGCCCTCCTACTGAAGGCTTCTTTAACACTTTAAAAATGCTCCTGGTCCAGTTGTTTCATGAAACAATGTAGACTTTTATGATCTCTCTTTTCTAGTCATATTCATTCTTTTACCACCATTAATACAAAGTGGATTTTAGACAATCCATGTTCCAGTTACTTAAGGATCAAAATCATGAAAATACTTTTGAATATGAGTGCATTAAAGAATCCACAAATAGTTTGAAATGTGTTTTTCCAGGCTAATCCACTAGCTGAGCATCTGCCCAATTTAACTGGCTCTCACTTGGTTCTATTGATGCCCCTTTGTTACTTGCTACCAAGTTGCAAATCATATCCTCCAGTTTACAATTCTAGCTGGAATACAATCTCCCCCTGATTTCATTTCTTTATTTCTGTAATTACTTTTGTAAAAATTATCTCAATGAGACTCCTCTACTTAAGTGAAAGTGAAAGTGAAGTCGCTCAGTCGTGTCTGACTCTTTGTGACCCCATGGACTGTAGCCTACCAGGCTTCTCCATCCCTGGGATTCTCCAGGCAAGAATACTGGAGTGGGTTACCATTTCCTTCTCCAGGGGATCTTCCCGACCCAGGGATTGAACCCGGGTCTCCCGTATTGGAGGCAGACGCTTTAACCTCTACTTAGTCATGTATTATTATGTATATGTTGAATGGGATTGGTCTTTAATCTTCCTTTGTAACAATGTCTCAACTTACCTTTCTGTTTATGAATTCCTGTTCCGCTTCATATTTTGGATTTTAGATTTCCTTCTTGATGTTCAGTCGCTAAGTCATGTCTCACTCTTTGTGATCCTATAGATTGCAGCACACCAAGGGTCAGATGGGGAATTAAATATATTTACCACTGGGTCGATTAGCATAGTCTTGCCTTCAATGAATGGAAATCACCAAAATTCATAGATAGATCTGCTCCAGGATGTCAGAACAGTGGTGCTATGCTCAGTTATTTTCTTGGTTTCTGTCCTTCTCTATGTGTTAGCTTCATCCTTAGGCTGGAAATAAAAGGCCATGTTGGTTACAGGTGTGATATATGTACACAAAAACATCCAGAGGAAGAAGAAAGACTCTACCTTTACTCCTGAGTAAGAAAATTTTCCTGGAAGCCCCTAATGACTTTCCCTCACATCTCTTTGGCCAGAATTGGGTCATATGCCCATTCTGGGACTTCCCGGGTGGCTCAGATGGTAAAGCGTACAATGTGGGAGACGGAGACCCGGGTTCGATCCCTGGGTCAGGAAGACCCTCTGGAGAAGGCAATGGCACCCCACTCCAGTACTCTTGCCTGGAAAATCCCATGAGCAGAGGAGCATGGTAGGCTACAGTCCATGGGGTCGCAAAGAGTCAGACACGACTGAGCGACTTCACTTTCACTTTCCCATTCCTAAATCCCAGCAAGGGGAGTGGGATTACTTAATGGGCTTAGAAATATCAGAATATTCTGAAGCTGGGGGAAAAATCACCTTTTCTACAGCTTCTTGGGAGAAACAGGTTTCAGTGGAAAGAAAAAGGAAAGCAGGAAATGAATATTGAGTTGTAACCAAGAGCGTCTGTTCCCTAACATGGAAGGTCCCTGGTTAGATTTTCTACTTGTTTTCTTCTGTATTGAAGTTACCCACTTTCATTACAGGCAAAGAAAGTGGGAGGTGGTTGAAGTCGGCCCTTTCTCATCTGCCCATCACATGCAGAAGCAGCCAGTATGAAATCCCAGGTCTTGATGCAAATCAGTATGCTGGGCAGCAGGAGAGAGAGGAAGGGATAGATACAGGAATAAGAGGAGGAAGAAAGTTGTTCTGCTCTTATCTCACTGATCATATAAGTCACTTCTCCTCAGGAAAGAGTAAGTGAAAGAATGGAAAGAATGCTGGATATTACTTCCTAGTTATGCCCCAGGATGTATTGGCAGAAGTTCCTATCTAATTAAGCAATAATTCCTGAACAGAAGGCCAGAGTTTTCTTATGAGTGCAGAGTAGGTTAGGAAAAGTGTGCGGTCATGCCGGTTTTAAGTACCAACTGCCCTGTAGGCATTCATTCATCCTGCAAAAATTGAGTCATTCCTAATCACACGAAGACCTAGATGCTGGATAAGGACTATGAAGGAGACATAGTCCAGACCTAAAGGTATTCATGGTCTCTGGCTCCACTATGATATGTGGTGGTTTAGTTGCTAAGTCGTGTCTGACTCTTGCAACCCCATGGACTGTAGACCACCAGGCTCCTCTGTCCATGAATTTTTCCAGGCAAGGATACTAGAGTGGATTGCCATTTCCATTTCCAGGGGATCTTCCTGACCCAGGGATCGAACCAGGATCTCCTGCACTACAAGCAGGGTCTTTGCCAGTTGAGCTACCAGGGAAGCCCCACTATGATAGAACAAGTAGATATAATATATGGGAGTGACACTCTGGTAGTTTTATCTACAAAGTGATATGGACAAAAACAAGGGAAGAGATTTTTTTTTTCCTGCCTAGTAGGTCCAAAAATACTTCACAAATAAATGAAATTAGTTTAGGACTGGGAAAATATATAGGTTGTCATCAGACAGACTACAGGAGTAAATGTATTTCAGACAAAGTGAAGACCCCAAGTCAAGGCATAGATTTATGGGACCAGGGGTTGTGTTCAGGAATCATGTGGTTCAGTGATGGTGCCCACTGCTGGATGATCACTGAGGCAGAAAACCAGCCAAGAAGGGAGATTAGGATCAGGTTATGATGAATGTCAACCACTCAATGCTACAGCTGAGGCCAAGTAGTATCTTCCTCTCTCCACCTTGAGCTTTGCAGTGAATTCTTTCAGTGGAACTTATACACTGTATGATGTATGCAGTAAGAGAAAATAATTAACAAGCCTTTGCCTTGGGCACTTGAAGATGGGCACAAAAGAAATAGAATACATAAATTCTTCGCAACGAATATAGAGAATGTGTCAAGATTAAATTAGATAATAATATAAGACAATGAGTCAGTATGCCGTTGCTTGTGGCAATTTTTAATTCCATTTTGGAGGCAGCAGCACCTGATTTCAACCATCCTCCCAGGTGTCTAATTCAATCATGCTGTCATCAAATATTTATTGTGCGCTATGTGCTAGACAAAAAATCTTCACCTTTGAAGGCAGATTTGATTTGGAGAACCCTCCCAAAGTCATTTGTATCAAAGTCAGCTGAATAAGGGGGCCAATCAGGATAAGGAATGTCATTAAAGAATTAAACTCCAGTGCAAGTATGAAATGAGACTTTTTTCCTTTGTTTGGCCTATAAATGATGAAGCATAAAATAATCACTATAAACTTAAGGCACTGTAAGAGAATAACAAGAAAGCATTTTAAGCAAATGCAGCATCAATTTAAAAAGTGTCTAACTTTCTACTGAGACGTCTTCCAAGGACGTGCCTCATTAGCGTGTGTCTGTCTGCCTACGCTTGTTATAACAAGCTTTGTATATCCTGGTCACACCTCGACTTACCAAGTCCTGTAGCATGTGGATGAGACAATATCACTTCAGCAGTTCAGAGAGCCTTGAAATCTTTGTGGTCTGCAACAACCAAAAAAAAGGTCTTTAAAAAGCTTTGGACCCAGCATGGACCTTCAAAGCAAATATTGGAGCACAAAACAGTATATACAGAGTCTGGGATCTGTACTCTGTTTAATATCCTCTTAAGAAGCATTCCAAAATGAAAGAACAATGATTTGTACAGAGTTCTCAAATATATAGATAAGATTTTATGTACTAGTATGATATTATATATAATTAATATTTTCATACTAATATACAATTATATTTTATAAACACATGTATTTGTATGATTAAGTAGATATGCAGCCTTTTCCAACCTTTATGCAGTATTATTGACCTGTCCCCTGAAAGTAACATATGGTTAATGAAGATGGTTTAGTCGCGAAGTCGTGTCTAACTCTTGAGACCCCATGGACTGTAGCCTGCCAGGCTCCTCTGTCCATGGGATTGTCAAAGGAAGAATACTGGAGTGGGTTGCTATTTCCTTCTCCAGGGGATCTTCACGACCCAGGAATCAAACCCACGTCTCCTGCATTGTAGACAGATTCTTTACCAACGGAGCTACAAGGGAAGCCGAAAGTAACGTATATGAATTACTATTCATTTCTCAAAACCATTGCTCACTTCAGATAGGAAAAAATAACAACCATTTGGAAGCAGCAGCAATAATAATAGTAGCAGTAATAATAATAACAAATAGCTTAAGTAGTTGAAATAAAAACCTAATAAAGAGAGAAAGAAAGTGATACCAATGAGATAATAATGAACAGGAGTAAAGCCTTATGGTTGTGAAAATTAGATTATAAAATGGCTGTAGAAGAAAAGCGCTGTAACTCACATTCCTATAGCTGTTTGAAAAAAAGAGGACTGACCAGCTTAGGATTGCTTTCCTGAGAATTTAAAAGGAAAAAAAAATCCTGTAATGTGTGGAATTTCAATTCTCCCCTTACTTAACAAGGATTTGTTGTTGTTCAGTTGCTCATTCATGTCTAACTCTTTGCGACCCCATGGACTGCAGCATACCAGGCTTCCTTGTCCTTCACTATCTCCCCAAGTTTGCTCAAACTCATATCCATTGAGTCAATGATGCCATTCAACCATCTCATCCTCTGTTGCCCCCTTCTCCTGCCTTCAATCTTCCCCAGCATCAGGGTCTTTTCCAATGAGTCAGCTCTTTGCATCGTGTGGCCAAAGGATCGGAGCTTCAGCTTCAGCATCAATAAGGATTAGCAGGCACACATCTGCACCCAGAGAAATGCAACCTCTGGCTCTACAGTCTTTCCTGTGTGTCTCAACCCCGTTTCTGCTCTTTGAACACAGGGTGTGTGTGTGTGTGTGTGTGTGTGTGTGTGTAGCCCTGTGTTTCTATTTAGAGCAAATCTGGAAAACAGGATTCATCAGGCACCCTTGGACCTTCTTGTGGCATGATCCCAGGTGAGGAACAGGTTGGTTCTTCTCACTTACAAGTTTAGAACCTGTGAGCTCTGTCCTGGATAGAGGACACTCTCATATTTTCAGGAGTCTGCTTTGTCATTTCTAACAGTCACAGAGCTGGAGATTCGCTGATCATGCAACTTGTCATAGGTTTCAACTCTTGAAAGGCAGGAATACCATGAAAGAAAGGAACGGCCAGCCCTGACTTTCCTATGTGGCTGCCAGAGGGAGTCTTCACCTGGTCCCAGAAGGAAGGTGTCTCATTTCAGTCCTCTCTGTTTAGCTCCCATGTCTTGGCCTGTTTGGGGGCTTTCAGTTGGGGTTCAAGTGCTGCTGTTTAGAAAGGGGAATGTTTCAACGTGAGTGGTTGTCTGCAGAAGTAACGTTGAGACTGCCGCCTCCTCTCAGGGGACTCCTGTGTTCATACCCAGTAACCTGGCACAGAGCTCCGCCCCCAACAGCAAAACGAATCACACCCACTCCCCCTCTTGCCTGGACCCCATTTCTTTGACTCATTTACATATCAATATTTTTAAGTATAAGTGAGGCTATGGATTTCGATTCCTCTGTGGCTCACGGCGTCTGTGTTCTCTGCCAGATAAAAGGATATAAGGCAATAGTGTCATTGTTTCTGGCAAATGATGAATCATCAGGGTTTGTTTTCAGCCAATTCAGTTCAGTTCAGTTGCTCAGTCCTGTCTAACTCTTTGCAACCCCATGAACCAGGCCTTCCTGTCCATTACCAACTCCTGGAGTCCAGCCAAACCCATGTCCATTGAGTCGGTGATGCCATCCAACCATCTCCTCCTCTGTCGTCCACTTCTCCTCCTGCTCTCAATCTTTCCCAGCATCAGGGTCTTTTCCAATGAGTCAGATCTTCACATCAGGTGGCCAAAGTATTGGAGTTTCAGCTTCAACATCAGTCCTTCCAATGAACACCCAGGACTGATGTCCTTTAGGATGGACTGGTTTTTAGCCAATTTTAGATAAATTCTGACCTAATCTAGTTCCAGATTGGGCATTGAGGTCTTTACAAATACTAGAAACACTTGGAAATCTGCTGAGTGTCTAAGGGCATCCCACTAGTGTTTCTCAGGGATTTTTTAAATAGAACAATTGGGTTCTATAAATTGATAACTTAATGATCAGATTCTCTCAGAGCCAAGTTGTCCCTGAAATGAAAACAAAGTGATTTAGCCTTGATAATTGGTGGTAGTGTCTGGTTGACCAAGGTAGTCCATCAAGAAGTGTAGAGTCTCATTAGAAATTTTATTCCTCCCTTTTGTCCTTCTTTGGGTCAGTGAAAGATTGTTCCACAATTCAAAATCTTTTCAGATTGGTGGTGGTGGTGGTTTAGTCACTAAGTCGTGTCCAACTCTTGCAGTCCCATGGATTGTAGCCTGCCAGGCTCCTCTGTCCATGGGATTCTCCAGGCAAGAATACTGGAGCAGGTTGCCATTTCCTTTTCCAGATTACTCCCCTCCTAAAACTTTTCAAAGACTCCATGTTGCAGCTGGGATAAAATGTTTAGGGCCCTTGCATGACCTTCAAGATTCTCCCCACTTCTCCTGTCTTTCCCCCTCTGACTCATCGCCTCAGTCATACTCTGTGCACAGTTGCTTTGTCTCTGTTCTTGGAACCCTTCACTGATGAGCATCTCATCCCGTACTCCAGATAGCCTCTGCAGCAGAAGAGAAGACTGGGCCAGGGAATTTCCTCTTGGTCAGCTCTCCTTTACCCTGTGCTCATGCCTTTCAACAGCTTCCCTCAGTCCTAATGATGAACAACTCAGTATTGTTCTTGATTCATTTCTGCAACTTAATAAGAATGCATTTTAAGTCTCCACTGTGCTCTCAGAGCACTTGTCATTCTGTTCATCCATGCATCCAACTGCCAATCAATCAAGTGCTGTGTTCCAGAAAAAGAGGTTTTTAACCTAGTACTTTGTCACTATTTAGAGGGACTATATTTCTTTAGTAAGCATCTGTTACGTACTGGAGATAAAAGTTATTGGTCTCTGTGTGTAATGTAAGGAGTTGGGTTTAGTGGATAAGACAGACCAGTAAACAGATTCAAATATGAAATAGGAATAGATCAGTGTTCTAGGAACATAAACAGGGGGCTCCTAACATACCATACTTTGTAGGGTGAGAGTCAGAACAGTTTCTTTAAGAGCTGATTTGAAAAAAGTGAAAGTGTTAGTTGCTCAACTGTTTCTGATTCTGTGTGACCCCATAGACTGTAGCACCCCCCAGGCTTCTCTGGTCATGGAATTCTCCAGGCAAGAGTACTAGAGTGGGGTGCCATTCCCTTCTCCAGGGGATTTTCCCAACCCAGGGATCAAACCCGGATCTCTTGCATTGCAGTCAGATTCTTTACTGTCTGAGCCACCAGGAAAGTCCCAGGAAAGCTCCTTAGAACTAAGTGCTAAATCATGAGTAAGAGCTACCATGTTGCTTTCCAGAAGAGCCATGTCCTGTTCTCTGTGGAGCAGCTGTAACACCTTGCCAGTCACGTGGGCATGCTCAAAACGTATGTGAGACTCATTCCTTAGGACTCATTCACTTGTCCTTTATTTGGAAACAAAGCGAGGGGGCAGATTTGAGACATTGTTAATTGGTTGTAAATATTAATAAACTTGAGGTGGGCGTGTCTGGGACCTCAGTGCTGAACCTACTGGTAAACCTCAATTCTCCTCCAAGTGACCTCCCCTTGCATGTGACACCCCGCTGTCCTGGGCCTCTCCCAGCCTGTCTCTGTAGCTTGTCCTGGGGCCCCATACAGGGTGATAGCTGAGACCCAGGAGAGCGAGAGCAAGAACTGGCAGAGCTCATGACGTAACACAGCATAGCATCACATCACAGCTGGGACCCCCACAGGCACAGCATCACATCTGCAGGACTGTGCTGCTCAAAGAAAGTTACAGGCCAGGGGATTCGGGGCAGGAGACTCCAGTAACATCTCTCCTGCACACTGCACACGGGGCGAGAAGGAATCGCTGGCAGCTGCCTCGGGAAACTACTGCATTTCCTCCTCCTCACACCACCTTATTCTTTCCATCCTCCTGAAGACTGCAGTGTGCATATTTAAACTTATTCATAATATTTGATGTAAATTGGTTGTGGTTAATGACTCTTGAGTGTGTCATTCCCTACCCTGATTCCTTAGTTCTCCCAGGATCCTGGAATTAATCTCTGTGCTTCCAATATTTCTTCTTTCTTTGGTGCTATGATTTATGGCCACATAAAAAGGCTGTCAGAGTGCAACTTATTTGTTAACAGAATTAACACTCTAGTGTGTAATTGTTTCTTATCCTTCAAGAGCCCATTAAATCTGGCTTCTCCCATGAAGCCTTTATTGGTCATCCCAAAGAAGATAAGAATTCTTCCTTTCTAAAATTCACAGCAATGTATTTCTGGAATATAGTCTAAATTCAATTATGTTTAGATATGGGCATGTCTTACCTCTCTAATAATATAGGAAAATTCAAGGAAGGTAGTGGAATAGACTCACTGTTCAATTCCCCAAAGCACCAAGGTGAGTCCATTACATAGAATAAGATGTGTTTTCATTGAGTCAGCCTGGCTTCTGGAGAAGGTTCCCAGCCAGCTGGTGGGAGAAGTGGGGGAGCAACACAGTTCAGAGCTTGTTTAAAAGCCTTTATTTCTGGGATCCTACCAGCCAGCACGTCACCTTCCTCGGGTGACAGATGAGGAGCAGTGTAGTTAGAAAGCTCTGAAGTGCTACTGTGATATACAAGGTTTCAGATTAAGTTGTCTTCTCCCCCGTGTTCTAATTTCAGGAAGCATTAGTCCATCTCAGAAATCACTTTCCCTCTCAGGTACTCAGGTTAACCTTTTATAAATAACAAGGTTACTATTTATTGAGAACTCATTAGTGCCATGCACTGTGCTAGGCATTAATGCTAATCCTCGAAATAATACTGAAAGATGCTTTTTTCTCTGACCTCCTCCTTCAAACGAAGACCATCAGTGGAAAAAAGTAACTTTCAGCAGAATTGGATTTGCAGTCTTACGTCACATGAGTACCACCTAGCCCTATCAAGGCAAGGATAAGCTCTGAATTCCCCTTAGTCCTCACCATGCTTCTTACAAGGGATGTCAAACACAGCCTGCTAGTTTTATTCCTTTCTCTCAGAGCAGCTCTACGGTACCTTGCTTGTTTTGTCTTTATCTTGTCCAGCAGTTTGGCTGAAGTTCCTCTTGTTAATTACCCACCCATCAGCTAGCAGTTTCCTTTTGCTCCATACTGTATCCCAGCATGTTATATTACAGTCCACATAAAGATTGAGACAGAGTATGATTTTGCTAATGAGGAGGTTTACATTGCCGAGACAGACCTGTTTTTTCTGTTCCTTGAAAAGTGTTGACCATATGCAAGCTTTTCTGCTCAGGTTAGAATGCACAGCACATTCATTCCTTCCTGATTCTGATCCAGTCCCGTCCCATTTTGATTTCTGAGTCAAAGTTTCAGTATCCACTTTTACAAGAGTTGCTGATCTTCCTTGAAGTGGACCTTTGTAAATGACCGAATAGACAGTTCATCTGATGCTGCTTCCTGTTTTCATCCAATGTGTGCTTAAAACTAATAAATGCGGAAGTACACGTTTTCATTCGTAGCACTGTCCTATATGGCAAATGCCAACTATTTCTAAACCTAATTATTGAGTCCTTCTTAAATAAACATTATTTAGGTTTAATTTTCAGAAAACCTTGAACTAGAGCTTAATATAATTGTATCTTTTAGCACATTGGTAACATGTTATTTTGGAAATTTACTAAACTGTGGGTGGACAGAGTAGAGGACATTAATTTAGACTTACAAGTTGTGTGACCTTAGGAAATCTTTCTTTCTTTGTTTTAGTTTTGTGTGCTAAAGAAACAAAAAGCAGTAATAACATGGAAACTCATAAGTTTTATGTTAAAGACAAAATTAGGTATTATGTCAAAGAGCTTGCCATGTAAACAATGTTTTTTCCTGTCATGGAAATTTTCTCTTAGTTAGGATATGTCCCATACAACCTCTTGTATGTTGATTTAAGCTGGTGGGAAAATCTAATATTCATTTTTATTTTATTGACATTCAAAAAAAGCAATCCTTCCCTTTTGTATAGATTTTAGATACGAAAAAAACTAGTATTTTAACTGAGTCTATATTAAAGACATGTTTCTCAATAAACGTTGGGAATTGCTTTGTAGAAATGTGATTATTATCTGATGACATGTGTATGATATTCTCCTGGTCATCTTTCATCCTCCCAAAATGAGCAAACATTGGGTCATGCCTTCTTCCTGATCCTATTATTTTCCCAACTCTAGAATAAATCAATGAAAGGGACCACTAAAATCAAAAGTTTTTCCAAATATTGTTATGATTTCAAATGCAATTTTATCTCCTTATAAGGTAAAAACATACAATTTTGTTTAACTTATTTGAAAGCTATCTGTGACTGGCCAAATACTCTACCTAAATCAGTCTCTAACCAAGAATGACAAAGGTTTCAATCTATTCATGAAAAGCACGAACCAGTTCCCACCCGTTTTTCTGGCATCATAGCTACATCAACAAAGGCTGAATAAAAGTCAGGCCTTTGCTGGAGTCTTGCTCAAGAAGCGTTCAGTTGCAGTGGACATGTCAGAATTGATGGATAAAGTTTGAGAAAGTATGAACTCTTACCTGGTCTTGTTCTCCAGTTATCAATCTCAGCTGGACCACAGTATTTTTAAAGGAGAGCAGTTTAGTGCCATCAAACCCTGGGCTTTCTGATTGCCTCCTATCTCAGCAGTTCCTGAAAAGATAATATTTCAGTGATATTTGGCATATGAAGATTCTCTAGAAGACAAGCGCAGTCCAGGGAAGAAGTACTAAATTGACAGTAAATAAATAATCATCACCATGCTGTGATTAGATAAGTGTATGATTAGCAAGTATGGAGAGAGGAGTCTGAGATCCTTGGATATGACCATTAAGTCTCTTTAGTGATTCACTGACACACATAAATTTTATTTTCAGTTTTGATCCCAGTAATTCAGAACACTTGTGAATGCATCTCAATATCCTCAGGGTAAAAGCTTTTTCTTGATTCTTTTTCTCACTCATTCAACAAATATGTATAAAGAGGCAGTCCCAACCTTTTTGGCACATATGGACAATTTCCATGGAAGAAAGTTTTTCCAAGGATCGGAGGGTGGGGGGCGATGTTCTGAGGTTGATTCCAGTGCTCCTATGAGAATCTAATACCATTGCTGATCTGACAGGAGGCAGAGCTCAGGTGGTAATATGAGCAATGGGGAGCGGCTGTAAATACAAATGAAGCTTTGCTTGTTGGCCCACCGCTAACCTCCTGTCCAAAAATACTGGAGTGGGTAGCCTATCCCTTCTCCAGGGGAACTTCCCAACTCAGGAATCAAACCTGGGTCTCCTGCACTGCAGGTGGATTCTTTACCAGCTGAGCCACCCAGGAAGCCCAATATGAGCAATGGGGAGCAGCTCTAAATACAGATGAAGCTCCACTCGCTGGCCCACCACTAACCTCCTGCTCTGTGTGACCCAGTTCCTAACAGGCCATGGACTGGTACTGGTCCATGCCCTGGAGGTTGGGGACCCTGGTATAGAGTACTTACTATGTTTTACAGATGTGAACGAAGAAGGAGCCCCCCTTTGGGGGATTGCATTCTAACAGGGAAAGGCAAATTAATACATACTGAACACAAGAAGGTAAAGTACACACCGTAGCAATATCCAGATAAGTATATTAGAAGAACCAAGCAAATAATAGCAGGTTGAGTGGGTTCAGGGGCTGGTGACTGAGGAGATGACTTCAAGATGTCCATAGCTGTGGGAGTTGACCTGAGCAGCAAGGGGACATTTATCAGAGGCCTGGACTAGGTGTGGGGATTCATTTGGTGGCTGTTTGGTGAAGAGCCCCAGGAGCGAAATAGCCAGTGCAGAGCCTCAAGCCGAGTCTGTCTGCGAAGTTCCGAGAACACTAAGGAACCTAGTGTTCCTGGAGCAGATTTTGTACCTTATTCTTTCTTTTTTCACTTCCAGTATGGTTTTTTTTTTCCTTTAGGGGAACTTATTTTCCAAAAAATATCGTGCTTGGTTTGCAAAAATAGCATGTTACTATAAAAAGACAGAAGTGACTTGGCACGCACGCAGAAAAAGATCATGAACCTTGATATAGGCGCTCATTTGTTCTCTCAGGACAGAGCAGGAACAGTTTCGAGGAAAATGTTTAAATTGAGGAGTTCTTATACTAGCCCATGATGAGAAAACTGTAATAGTGCAAAAAGGAAAAGAACCAGTTGGCACGGGCACTGTCCCTTCCTTAGAAAAATGCACTGCCTGAGCTCAGCTGACCTTCAGCTGCCCTGTCCCCAAAATGTGTGTTCAGCATCCTGTCTCTGTTGCCACCACAGCCTTTGAGCTAAGGCACTGAAGCATTCTTCCTCTTCTCTAGCTGGTTCCCACAGAGGGGCTGATACGCTATTAGAATAAGGGCTAAGTAACTAACAGGACAAGATATTTTTCCTTAAAAGAATAAGTATCTAATAGGAGAATTTCACCTGGCTATGGGAAATGGGGCGAGTTTATACTTAAGTTGATTTTCTTTATCTCAAAGCAAAGCAACATTTGTTCTCGTGATGGATCAAGGCGCCCTTCTGGTATAACATATCCTATGTTAATGGGGTACGCTGTAGTACAACCTGCTGTGCACGCTGTGCATGCTGCGTGCTCAGTCCTGTCTGACTCTGTGCAACTCTGTGGACTGTAGCCTGCCAGGCTCCTCTGTTCATGGAACTTTCCGGGCATGAATACTGGAGTGGGTTGCCATTTCCTACTCCAGGGAATCTTCCTGACCCAAGGATCTAATCCATGTCTCTTGCATCTCACGCACTGGCAGGTGGATTCTTTACCAACTGCACCACCTGGGAAGCTCACGTGCACCATATACATACAAATACGTTTATTAAGCACTCTAAGTGCACTATCAATACCCTCATTATGCAGATGACGCCAGCCTTACGGCAGAAAGTGAAGAGGAACAAAAAGGCTCTTGATGAAAGTGAAAGTGGAGAGTGAAAAAGTTGCCTTAAAGCTCAACATTCAGAAAACGAAGATCATGGCACCTGGTCCCATCACTTCATGGGAAATAGATGGGGAAACAGTGGAAACAGGGTCAGACTTTATTTTTCTGGGCTCCAAAATCACTGCAGATGGTGACTGCAGCCATGAAATTAAAAGACACTTATTCCTTGGAAGGAAAGTTATGACCAACCTAGACAGCATATTCAAAAGCAGAGACATTACTTTGCCAACAAAGGTCCGTCTAGTCAAGGCTATGGTTTTTCCAGTGGTCATGTACAGATGTGAGAGTTGGACTGTGAAGAAGGCTGAGCACCAAAGAATTGATGTTTTTGAACTGTGGTGTTGGAGAAGACTCTTGAGAGTCCCTTGGACTGCAAGGAGATCCAACCAGTCCATTCTGAAGGAGATCAGCCCTGGGATTTCTTTGGAAGGAATGATGCTGAAGCTGAAACTCCAGTACTTTGGCCACCTCATGTGAAGAGTTGACTCATTGGAAAAGACTCTGACGCTGGGAGGGATTGGGGGCAAGAGGAGAAGGGGACGACAGAGGAGGAGATGACTGGATGGCATCACTGACTCGATGGACGTGAGTCTGAGTGAACTCTGGAAGTTGGTGATGGACAGGTAGGCCTGGCGTGCTGCGATTCATGGGGTTGCAAAGAGTTGGACATGACTGAGGGACTGATCTGATCTGATCTGATAAGCACACTATAAAAAAGAACTGAAATATAAGACAAAAAATTACATTATAGTCACCTGGCCTCTAAGGAACAAGAGGAACTTAATTAAGTCACAGAATCTGAAGGAATATTTGATCCTCAGTTGATGGGAAAAATTAACTGTCTCTCCAGACTGATTTGAAAACAAGCAAGTCTGAGTGGGAAATGGACCCGTGGCTTATACTATGCCATAATGCATTGGGAGGGATTAATTGGAGATATGTTTTTATCAATGAATAAATTTTAATTTCATTAAAATGTAAATGTATACAGTGCCAGTATCATCAGAGAAAGTTAGGGGCATCACTGTTTCCTCCACCAGTTAATTGACACTGTCCCCTAGCGAGTCAATGGAATGGTATATGCCTGAAATCTCTAAAAATGTGAAAGCCTTTTAAGGGAAAGAAATAGTCAGCTTCTTAAAACTTAATGTGTGTGTATACGGTAGAGAGGAAACTAATTGAAACAGAAGGTAGCTAGAATTTTGAAATGTAATCATTAATAGCTTCACAGTGGTGTTGATAGTATCCAACAGGGTTACCTTCTAAGGCGAAAACACAGATCATTCCTACTGTTCTTAGAGAAAGAATGAGGAAATGAATGCATGTTCACGAGACCTCTTAGCAAATGGGCACTCTCTGGAAAAATATAGTCCACTCCCAAACCCACCCTGTGACTTTCCAATGTCAGTCTTGTAAAATAGCAGTCCTGTGAAATTACTCATCAAACTGATGAAATTAAAATATTTATATTCTGCACATGCAGGCATGAAGGAAAATCTCACTTCAATTATTGCAGTTTAGAAGTCTGAAGTAATTTTCCCAGCTAGCATTTGGCCATTCCATTGAGAGTCAAGGAATCTAGTACAATAACTGTTCTTATTAATTCACTGCTCTTCATGTTAAAAGAATATTCTAATTCCTTTGTGATGTAAATTGTTTGGGCAATACGATGGTGGGGTGCCTTGTGACTAAAAAGTCGACAGGCTAGAAGGACAAAGTATTAGGGAACAATAGCAAACGTTTACTGTTTGGTACTTTTTAAATGTTCCCTGTAAGATAATTCTTATTTCTGATTTGCTTTTCTTTTTGCCTTTCCCCAAAGGGATTTAAGTTAATTACTTTTTCTAATGTGACTTTGATATTTCAGTCCCCCCAAATCTTCCTAGGAATATGCAGCTGAAATGTCATTCTAGTTCTTTTATTTTCCTAGAAGCTCTGATATTAAATATGGGTGTCACACTGGAAAATTCCACCAGAAGAAAAAGTTAAACAAGGCATAAAATTTACATTAGTAACATCCCATTAACCCATCATCTAGAAGGCTTTTGTTACATGATTTTCATCATTTATGAAATTATTTTGTTGTCTTTTCTGGTCTTTTTTGGCTGAAGGACTGAACCTTGTTGTACATTTATCTCCATCAAAATGCTGTAGCTGCATTTGGCATCATTCCTTCAACATTCTCCTTTTTGCAAAAGGATGGAATTAGCTTAGTTTAATAATAGTCATTCCTGATTACTCTGTCTGTGGAAAACAACTTGAGACACACCTTGTTTAATTAAAGAAGGTATTCACAATGCCCTTTAAAACTTTCGTTTTATATAACCAATTGATTTTGCAACCAATTAGTCTTACATGTAAAAATGTTACTGCTGATAGAGTACTTTTACATGTCATTGGGATAGTCATCCCCATGTAAAATGTGTGTAGTTTTAAACTTTCTTTAAAAAAAAATTATTGGAGAAAAGTTGATTCACAGTATTGTGTTAGTTTCATGTGTACAGAAAAGTAATTCAGTTACACACATATTCATTCTTTTTTAGATTCTTTTTTCATATAGGTTACCAAAGAATATTAAGTAGATTTCCCTGTGCTATGCAGTAGGTCCTTATAAGTATATGTGTGTTCATTCCAGACTCCTCTTTCCAAGTTCATTTTAAGCTCCAGTACATGCCTAGTGCATATATGTATTCCAACACACATACACAACAGCGTATAAGATAGAGAACCTACAAGGACCTCCTGCACAGCACAAGGAACTCTACTCAACACAACATTGCAAATCAACTATTCTCCAATAAAATTTAAAAAAATAATAATGTTTAGAACTACACATATTTTATCCCTTCCCCAAAACTTTCAAAAACATAAAAGATCACTGCTAAGTTTCAATTTGAAAAAATATATTTTAATGAAAATAGTCACATAAATGATAGTTGGGTTTCCAGGGTAATATCTAAAACAAATTAATCATAATACTTGTTAATAATATATTTAGTACTAATAATAATGTAGTTTAAAAATAATTGACAAAATAATATCATAGCCCTAAACTATGTATTAGGACAAGGTTAAAAACACAGCATTCAGATTGGAAGGGAAGAGTGAGAGCAATTTTTCATCTACAAGGTGGTAACTCAGATGTTGTACTGTCTGGGGCACTGGTAATTCATTAATAAGAGAGTGGAAGACCCTTCTATAAAGTGATATTATAGACACAATCTTGATTTAGCTTTCTATTATTGCCACACAAATTATTAATATCATAAGCTTAGTGCTTTATAACAATCCAGATTTATTATTTCACACTTTTGTAGGCCAGAAGACTGAGTTGACTCTAGCAGTCTCTATTCTGGCTCATAGGAGACCGAAATCAAAGTGTTACCAGTTGGACTCCTGTCTGGAAGAATTCCTTCCAAGCTCATTCAGTCTTTTGTCAGGATTCAGTTCCTTGTGGTTGTAGTACTGAGGTCCCAGTTTCCTTACTGGAAGGCCTGAGGAGAAGGGGACAACAGAGGATGAGATGGTTGGATGGTATCACCAACTCAATGGACATGAGTTTGAGCAAACTCTGGGAGTTGGTGATAGACAGGGAAGCCTGGTGTGCTCCAGTCCATGGGGTCACAAAGTCAGACACAACTGAGCGGCTGAACTGAACACCAACTGGGAGCCATCTTTACTTACTACAGGCTTCTCTCCGTTCTTACACGTATCTGCTACATCTCAGAGCCAGCAAGCATGGACCCTTTCTCAAAACTGGAATGTCTCTAACTTACCTTTCTTCCACATTCTTCTGCTTTCAGCCCATGAATGTTCTCTGCTTTTAAGGGCTTATGTAATTCAATCAAGTTATGATAAAAAAGAAAAGACAGGAGACTTGACAAATATATTTGTGTCTTTGGATCTGCATTTGAACATAACCCTAAGAAAAAGACATTTTTAAGACAATTGCAAAATAATTACTAAGGACCAGACATAATACAAACCCATTACTGTTACTATGTACATGAGATCATATTACTGTTACTTTGTGAAAACAATGTACATGCTTTCAGTATTTACATATGAGATTACATGCTTTTGGAATTTGCCTTAAGAATTTTTAACAAAGGGGAAAAAATGAAGCAAATATGACAAAACCTTGATAATTATTGAATCTAAATGACAAGTATGTGGGGATTGATTATACCATCTCACTTTGCCCATATGTTTGTTACATAAAAATTTTTATTAAAATTTTTAAATCACTTTTCCTCACTTAATTGTATACCTTAAATCAGTTGATATTCATTTTAACTGAAAGGAATAGTTTTATCGTGTTATTGTTCTGTAGTGGGATGAGTGAGTATCTCTATGTTATTGATTATCATCCTCTTATATTGCTGGTTTCTTGTAGTATTTGGTCTAATTTCCTTTTGTTTCTGCTCCTCGGGGCTTATGTTAATTGATGAGGTTCCTTTTTTGAAATTTCCATTAATAGGTAATCTTCAATTAGAAGCATATTAGTTCTGCTAATATAATTTTATATTCAGTTTTACCCTATTCCAAGATTTGCAGAAACTAATCGTGTACTATCAAGGGAACAGGAACAATAATTGATCATGTTTGCTTTGCCGTAGAGAGGGGTGCAGTGATCAGTCTTAGAAGACTGACTTAATGAATCCAAAGTGATGGATGTCCAGCACAGTCACGTTTGCTGCACCTTCTCGGGGCGTACCAGGAGAAGCACACAGTCTGTTGGGAGAAGCAGATGGCAGTATTATTTGCAAATACTAGATGGAGCCAGTGTCAGAGGGAAATGCTTTCTCCATTTCTACAAACACTGCAATTCTAGTTTTGTCCTGGCCTTTCCCTCTAAAAATCTAATAGTGCTAATTCTAAGTTTGTGTATATTTTTCCCAATGGTTAATTATAGCCCTTCCCCTTTATTAAGTTTCATTTCCCAGCGTTTAAAAAAAAAGCAATTAACAAAATGGCTTAAAGGCTAAATGAGAGTAAATCTCATTTTCTTAGGAGATTCTGTCATTTTCTTATTTATAGTTATAATTCCTGTTTTCAGAGAAAGGGAAGGAAGAGAAGGTAGCTGAATATTAAAATAATATCTTTCAAGGTGCATGCATAAATGTGAAGTCAAGCAGAATGCCTCTCGGTTTTTGTGGCATTGTAGAGATACTGAATCCAGTTTCTTCATGCTTCTTGTGGCATTTCTCACTTTCTTCTACAAAGTGATTTTGTTTACAGGTAATTTAAGCTTTAGATGAGACTCTGGTTAATTCAGTTTCTGGATAAAAGAAGGAGTAATTCAACCTAAAGGTCACCATGGAATTTTAATCATAGAGGTGAGAAAGCACAGAAAGGCACAAACCTCATTAGTGATATAACAGGAAAAGAATTCAGCCTCAGATAAATGGCACCAGCTCTGAAAGTTGTGCTGTGAGCTATACCAGCTGGGAAAAAAAATGGGTAGGATTACAAATGCAGGACTTTAAATGGTAAAGAGTCTGCCTGCAACACAGGAGACCCAGGTTCTAACCCTGGGTCAGAAAGTTTCCCTGGAGAAAGGAATGACTACCCACTCCAGTATTCTGGCCTGGAGAATTGTGTGAACAGAGGAGCCTGGTAGGTTGTAGGAGTCCATGGAGTTGCAAAAGGCAGACATGAGTGAGCAACTAACACTTTTAATCGTGTGGTTTCTCCTTCAGCTCCCAGCAGCCCCATTGAAGGAGTCTACTGTCCAATGCTGTTAAATCTCTATCTTCCTTTCTCCAGCCCCAACCAAATCATGAATTCTGAATCCCAAATCTGGACCCTTATTTTTTTAATTTAATTCTCTTTCATTTAAATTTTAGTTGTATTGCTATTATATTAAATACTTGACTTTATTGTTTTTACTGAGGTATGATATTCACATAGTAAGATGCAGGCTTTGAACATAGTTTGAATGGGTTTCTATGTATACAGTTGGGCATTCCACATCCCTATCATATAGTAGAACATTTCCACCCCCCTAGAAAATTCCTCCATGCCCCATCCTGGGCTATCAGGGATTCCTATCAACATAGATCAGTTCTACCTATCCCAGAATTTCATATAAATAGTGTTATGTATATTCATTAAGGGCTTCCCTTGTGGCTCAGCTGGTAAAGAATCTGCCTGTAATGCAGGAGACCTGGGTTTGATCCCTGGGTTGGCAAGATCCCCTAGAGAAGGGAAAGGCTATCCACTCCTGTATTCTGGCCTGGAGAATTCCCTGGACTGTATAGTCCATGGGTTTCAAAGAGTCAGACACGACTGAGCGGCTTTCTCTTCACTCTACTCATTGAAGTTGGGCTTTTTGCTTCATCCCAGTATTTTTGAGTATTGTCCATGTTGCTAAGTAGTATTGCATTGAATCTCTGTGTTCTGTGCTCAGTTGCTCAGTCATGTCTGACTCTTTGCGACCCCACCCGGTTCCTCTGTCCATGGAATTTTCCAGGCAAGAATACTGGAGCAGGTTGCCGTTTCCTCCTCCAGGGAATCTTCCTGACCCAGAGATCGAACCCATTTCTCTTTCATCTCCTGCATTGGCAGGTGGATTCTTTACCACCGCGCCACCTGGGAAGCCTGTTGTCTTGAATAAATGCACCTAAGTTTATTCATCTATTTTCCAGTTTATGACCATTTGGGATCTTTCTAGTTTTTTACTATTGTGCGTATAGTTCCTGTGAGCACTCTTCTATAAATCTTTTGGTAGATTTCTTAAACTACACCTTGGAGTGGACTTGCTGGATCATAAGGTGGGTGTATGATTAAAGTTGGAGAAACCATGAGGCAGTTTTCCAGTGAGGCTGCACCTGTTTATACATCTGCTAGCCAAGGACTGTAGTTCCAGCTGCTCCACCCTTACATTCACTGGATGAATTTGGATCTTAAATTTAAATTTATCTCTTCTTGTGGATATGTGGTAGTATGTCATTGTGTTTATTTGTAAAGGCTTAATGACTAATAACATTAAGCACCTTTTGAGCTTACTGGGTATTACGTAACTTTCTTTGTTAAAAGTATGTTTGAGTCATTTGTCTATTTTTGTTGTTGTTTCTTAATGATTGAGTTATATAAGTTTTTTATTTTGGACCTAAGTCCATTTAGATTTCTGCCAGTCTTTGCCCACCTATTTATTCCCTTAGTAATACATTTTGATGAATAGAAATTTTTCAGTTTTAATGAATTTAAATTTAATTTTGTGTGTGTGTGTGAGAGATTACTGCTTTCTCTATATTATCTTAAAAAAAAAAGAAAGAAAATCTTTGCCTTATTAAGGACACAAGATATTCTCCTATTTTTTTTAACAAAAGTTTTACAATTTTAGCTTTCAAACTGGGGTTACAGCCTTATTTCAAATTAATTTTAATATATGGTGTGAGGTAGGGATAAACAGTTTTTTTTTCCCTATAGTTAGTCAGTTGTTTCAGAAACATTTGCTTCTGAAAAACTTAAAATTGCTTCCCTCTCCCTGTTGAATTCCTTAGGCCCCTTTGTTGAAGATCAGTTGACCCTTTTGCTGTGTGGTTTTTTATTCTTTTATGTTTTGGAGTATCCTAGCCCATTTATCTATCCTTATAGCAGAGTCACTCTTTCTTAATTAGTGAATATTATAGTAAGCTCTTTATTTACTATATGAACATATTTCCAAAATAGACTGTTGGATGAAACAAGAGTGTGTAGATCAATGTGTATAGCATATTACCATTTTTCTGATAATAAAGGGAAATAACATATGTTCATGTATGTTGAATATATGCTAAAAACCATGGTGGGGTGTGTGTGTGTGCGTGCTTGTTGTGTCTGACTCTTTGCGGCCCCATGGACTATAGCCTGCCAGGCTCCTCGGCCCATGGATTTCCCAGGCAACAATACTAGAGTGGGGTGCTATTTCCTGCTCCAGGGGATCTTCCCAACCCAGGGATTAAACCAGAGTCTCTGGTGTCTCCTGCATTGGTAGGTGGATTCTTTACCACTAGTACCGCCTGGGAAGCCCAAACAACCTGGAAGGATATATAAGATATTAATATTAATGACACTAATAAGAACACAGGCATACCTTATTTGGGGCTTCCCTGGTGACCTAGATGGTAAAAATCCTCCTGCAGTGCAGGAGACCTGGGTTTGATCCCTGGCTTGGGAAGATCCCCTGGAGAAGAGAATGACTGCCCACTCCAGTATTCTTGCCTGGAGAATTAGATAGACAGAGGAGCTTGGTGGTCTACAGTCCATGGAGTCACAAATCAAACACAACTGAGCAACTAACACTTTCATTTTCTTCATACCTTATTTTATTGTGCTTCACAGATACTGAGTTGTTGTTGTTGTTGTTGTTGTTTAACCAATTGAAAGTTTCTGGCAACCCTCCATTGATCAAGTCTCAAGGCATCATTTTCTCAACAGCATTTACCTCACTTCATGTCTCTGTGTCACACTTTGACAGTTCTTGCAATATTTCAAACTTTCTTCTTATATCTGTTGTGGTCATCTGTTTTGGTGATCTGTGAAACCTCCTGTGGTCTTTGAAGTTACTGTTGTAATTGTTTTGGGGACACCATGAACCTTGACTGTGTAAAACTGTGAGCTGCTTAATTGATAAATTTTGTATGTGTTTTGACTGGTCCACTGACTGACCATTCCCCTTGGACCTCATTATTCCCTGAGACAGAATGATGTTGAAATCAGGCCAGGTAATTGTGAAGAGGAACTAAAGAGCCTCTTGATGAAAGTGAAAGAGGAGTGAAAAAGCTGGCATAAACTCAACATTCAAAAAGCAAAGATTATGGTATCTGGTCCCATCAATTTATGGCAAATAGATGGGGAAACAATGGAAATAGTGACAGACTATTTTCTTAGGCTTCAAAATCACTGCAGATGGTGACTGCAGCCATGAAATTAAAAGGCATTTACTCCTTGGAAGGAAAGTTATGACCAACCTAGACAGCATATTCAAAAGAGAAACATTACTTTGCCAACAATGGTCCATCTAGTCAAAGCAATGGTTTTTCCAGTAGTCGTGTATGGATGTGAGAGTTGGACCATAAAGAAAGCTGAGCACTGAGGAACTGATGCTTTTAAACCGTGGTGTTAGAGAAGACTCTTGAGAGTACCTTGGACTGCAAGGAGATAAAACCAGTCATTTGTAAAGGAAATCAGTCCTGAATATTAATTGGAAGGACTGATGCTGAGGCTGAAACTCTAATACTTTGGTCACTCTAATACTTTGGTCACTCCAAATCAGAGTCATTGGAAAAGACCCTGATGCTAGGAAAGATTGAAGGCAGGAGGAGAAGGGGACCACAGAGGATGAGATGGTTGGCTGGCATCACCAACTCGATGGACATGAGTTTGAGCATGCTCTGGGGGTTGGTGATGGGCAGGAAAGCCTGGTGTGCTACAGTCCGTGGGGTCGCAAAGAATGGGACATGACTGAGCCACTGAACTGAACTGAAATGAATAACCCTACAGTGACCCAAAGTGTTCCAGTGAAAGGAAGGGTTGCATGTGTCTCCCTTTAAATCAAAACCTAAAAATGATTAGTGAGAAAGACATGTCAACAGCTTAGATGGAATGAAAGCTAGGCCTCGTGGGCTAAACAATTAGTCAAGTTGTGAAAGCAAAGGAAGAGTTCTTGAAGGAAATTAAGTGCTACTCCAGTGAAGACACAAACGATTAAAAAAACTAAACTAAAACCTCCTTATTGCTGATATGGAGAAAGTTTTTTACTGATCCCTTAAGTCAGAGCCTATTCTCTAGCAAGGCCCTAACTCTCTTCAAGTCTATGAAGGATGAAAAATGTAATGAAGCTCAAGAAAGGTTTGAAGTTCACAGAGATTGATTCATGAGTTTTAAGGAAAGAAAAGAAACTATCTCCATAATATCAAAGCACAAGATGAAACAGTAAGTGCAGATGCAGAAGCTGCAAGATATATAGAATTCCAGCTCACATCATTAATGAAGTTGGCTGCACTAAACAACTGATTTTCAGTATGGAGAAAACAGCCTCCTATTGGAAGAAGATACGACCTAGGACTTTCATAGCTAGAGAGGAGAAGTCAATGCCTGGCTTTAAAGCCTCAAAGGACAGGCTGTCTCTCTTGTCAGGGGCTAGTATAGCTGGTAAGTGGTAACTTTAAGTTGAAGCCAATGCTCACTTACCTCCCAAAATCCTGGAGTCCTTAAGAATTATTCTAATGTTACTTTGCCTGTGCTCTATAAATGGAACAACAAAGCCTAGATGACTGCACATCTGTTTACAACATGGTTTGCTGAATATTTGACTTGGTTGAGACCACTGTGGAGAACTACCACTCAGGAAAATATATATATATTTTTTTTTTCAAGTATTACTATATATTGACAATGCACCTGGTCACCCAAGAGCTCTGATGGAGATGTACAATGAGATTAATGTTGTTTGCATACCTGCTAATACAACATCCATTCTGCAGCCCATGGATCAAGGAGAGATGTTTACTTTTGAGTCTTATTATTTATGAAATACATTTTGTAAGGCTAAAGCTGCCACAAGTAGCAGTTCTTCTGATGGATCTGGGCAAAGTAAATTTAAACCTTTTGGAAAGGATTTATCCTTCTGGATGCCATTACAAACATTCATGATTCATAGGAAGAGGTCCAATATCAGCATTAGTAGGATTTTGGAAGAAGTTGATTCCAACCTTCATTGATGACCTTGAGAGGTTCAAGACTTCAGTGAAGAAAGTAGCTGCAGATCTCATGAGATTCCAGAGAACTTGACTTAATGTGGAGCCTGATGATGTGACTGAATTGCTGCAGCCTCGTGGTCACACTTGAACAGATGAGGAGTTGCTTCTTATGGAAAAGCAAAGACAGCAGTTTCTCAAGATGGAATCTACTCCTGGTGAGGATCCTGTGGAGATTGTTGAAATGACAAAAAAAGGTTTAGAATATTACATCAACTTAATTGATAAAACAGCAGCAGGATTTGAGAGGATTGACTCCAGTTTTGAAATACTATCAAACAGCATTGCATACTATAGAGAAAGCATTCATGACAGGAAGAGTCACTTGGTGCGGTGAACTCCATTGTTGTTGTTTTATCTTAAGAAATTGCCACGGCCACTCCAGCCTTCAGCAACCACCACCTTGATTAGTCAGAAGCCATTGACATGAAGGCAAGATTCTCCAGCAGCAAAAAGGTTCCAACTCACTGAAGGCTCAGATGATGGATAGCATTTTTAATTAAAAAGTATTTTTAAATCAAGGTATATACAGTGTTATTTTTTAAAGATAATGCTATTGTGCACATTACTGCAGTACAGTGTAAACATAATTTTTACATGCAATGGAAAACCAAAAATAATTGTGTGATTCACTTTATTGCAGTGTTTGCTTTATTGCCATGGCCTAGAACCAAACCCGAGATATCCCCAAGATGTGATTGTAGTTGTGTATGACAGGTGGGAGTGTATGGTGACTGAGCAGGAACATAAATATGAAGAAGTCTCACTGTATTTTTAGACAATGTGATTATATTAATTACTCAAAACTGTCAATAAGTTTTAAGAAGAGTAAACGGTATGGCCTCAAAATAGATAAAACTTTGGAGTGGCAGGTCTTTGGAATGATATTTTTAAGTCAAATTTTACTTTTCAGGCCTTGAATTTTGTTAGTATATGTTTTATTCATTCAACAAATATTTGAGCACCCATTCTATGCCAAGCAATATTTTAATTCCTAGGAATGTAGATGTGAACAAAGTTGGCATGTTCTTTATGTTCATGCTATGTATATTCTAGTGGAAGAAAAAAATAATAAATAAAACAGATATTTACTAAATGTGATAAGTGATGTGAATGAAATTAATATGAGAAAGTCAAGACAAACATGAGATGGGAGCTCTAGAGAAAGACTTTTAGAGAAAATAACTTAGGAGCTGAGACCCAATGCCAAGATGCAGAGCTGTGAAGAACTGAGGGGGTGAGGGAGGCCCTTTCTAGGCAGAATAAACTGAAGAGTAAAGGGCCCTGAAGATGGAAATAACTGAGGAGAATTGGGAGGAAGGCAGGCAGCAGGTGGGGCATAGTGAGATGATACAGGATGAGGTCGTGCAGGTAGGCAGGAGCTCGACCAAGCAGAAATTATAGGAAATGATAAGGAATTTAGATTTTATTCTACATGCAATGGGAAGCTGTTGGAGGTTATTGGAAGATTATTGAAGGAATTAAATCATCTGATGTCAGTTGAAAACAAAATACCATTCACTTTGGGGAAGACTAGATTGATGGAGGTTGTCAATGGGAAAGGAAGAAAATCAGGAATTTTATCACTAAGCTAAGAAGGAAAGGTGTTTGCAAAAGAAGAAAGTGCCCAACTGGTCCAACTGAGGGCAGAAAACTGCAAGACTGAGTAACACAGAATTCCTCTCTGGTCTGACGTGAGCAAACTCTGTTCACATGAAGGGGTGAGCACAGAAGACACACTAGAGTTGCTGGAACGGGACTGGACTCTCTGCATTTCATATCCCCATCCCCACCAGACACACACACACACAGCAAATCAGAAAACTGGGAAAGAAAAATCTCAACAGCTCTCCCGAGTGTTCTATAAAGGCAGTAACAACAGAGACGTGTACATCCCAAAGGGCAGATCGCTATGCTAGTTGAGCATATTGGTAAAATACTTTAAATCTTCATAAGGAAAACGGCTTTATAACCGGATGCTTTTAGTGTTTTAGTGGCTTAATTTCCATGAACAATTCAAAATGAGTCTATTTTATATATTCCCACCCCCCTGGAAGTAATACTGTTGTAGGTTTCCACTGAAGGTTTAAATCTGATTTCTAGGAACATTCTTGACATGTTGTGTATTCCATCAGCCTCTCAGATCATTCCAGAATGTTCATACATAATGACAGAACATCTCCTGCTCCTTTATCCACCCCGCACAGCTGTGTTAATTGTCTTTGACTAAAGCTCCATTGTTAATACTTGTCTAAGGAATTGTGGCCTCATCATTGACACCCCTTCACTAAGCAGACAGCAAATGGGTGTTTCAAACATTGACGCTGATGATTGCCAACTGATTTGTTGAATATCACTAAGACAGCGCTGTCAAAGTATGAGGGGCTCAGTAGGGGGAAGGCTGATTACTTACAAAAAATAATAATATGTAAATTTAAATATTTCAGCATTCTTATTTGCTATTTGTCACCTCTCTAAGAGATGACATTTAGTGCAGGAAATATTATTTTAACCAAAAGACACTGTCTTCTATAGTAGGTACCACCTTTTCAGGTTGATTCTGGGTGTAAGCTTGTTTAACAATAATCTCGAGTTTCCCAGACTGCATATTTGACTTCATCTTTATACTGTCTGCTTATATCCTTCTTGTGTCTTACTACTATGAAAAGTTGTGAGTCCTTCTTTTTTTCCCCTAGCCTTATACATGACACTTTCTCTTCTCTCCTACTTTGAACTCCTGTATGTTCTCCCAGTTTTCTCTCTCAGGGAGGCTTCAGTTCTTGCCTCTTCTACAGCCACAGTTTTGCAAAACCTAGTTGTAATCAGCAAGCTGCCTGCTGCTCAAAGCTATTAGTTGCCAGTGTTTTTAATGAACCACCCAGTTGAACGTGGTGATTTAAGAGGCAGACTTAGTCCTTGTTCCTCCCTAGGGCCTTGTTCTTAAACGATTCCTGTGCTATTTACTCCTCTAGCATAAGGAGGGTTGACCACTACCCACCACACTTTGTGTATTAGTGCATTGAATTGAAATAATGGGAAGCTTAAAACATATCAGCACATTTCAGGTAGGAAGTGCAGAAACTTCTTCCTTGAAGAAACTCACACCCCCCTCATTTCAGCCAAAGGAAATTGGTAACACCGCCATTTGCTCTGGAGTTATAAATACTGTTTTCTCCTGGGGACTAGAGGATGAGAGGGGTACAGTTAGATTTCTTTTAGGAACTGAACACATTAGAAGTAACCTGCAAAATCAATACCAATTACTTGCAAGCAAGGACTGAAAAATCATTGAAGCCATAGAGTGAGCACATAGGTGATGGCTTAAAACAAAGAAAATACAGGCATGGGTCAGGATACTCATGAAACAGGAGCGAGGTAACAGAGTTCTCTTCCATTTATTTTGATATTTTTGATCTTAATTTGTATAATCCAACAATTAGTACCCTTGAAAAAGAAATGTAGACAGAGCAGCAAATAACTCAATATAAAAAGGATATTTTACTGACTTCCTGGCAAGACTGAGGTTTGTGTTGTTTTCTAGTAAACATCAAAGCATTCAGAACGTGGATGGGTATGGCTTATCTACATAAACCAGCAAACCTCTCGTTCAATAGCCAGGCTTTCTGTGTGCCAACTTTACGTGTTTAGTGTCTCAAGATTCTATTTAGCAGAAATTCACTTTGAAAGGCCTTTAGAGGTTTAACGGCATCGTCTCTCCTTTGTTCAAAAGTCCAAAATAATGCCTTTCAGATTCCTGGGATTCTTAAGCTTGTGTCTCAGATTCAACAGAAAATAGAATTTCTTCCTTTCTCATTGTCTTCCAATACTGAGGGGAGAGGGCTGGGGAGGAGGGAATGTGACTGTTAAGATACAGACCCAGAAACCTAACTCTTTAGCCTGGTCCTGATGGAGAAGCACTCGGAGTCTCTTAAGTCTCTCTAGCCCATTCAAGACCATGACCTATTTGTGCATCAGTGTGGGTGGATGGTTGGAGAGAGATGCTACACAATTTCCTCATAGTGCTGCTGCTGCTGCTGCTAAGTTGCTTCAGTCATGTCCAACTCTGTGTGACCCCATAGATGGCAGCCCACCAGGCTCCCCCGTCCCTGGGATTCTCCAGGCAAGAACACTGGAGTGGATTGCCATTTCCTTCTCCAATGCACGAAAGTGAAAAGTGAAAGTGAAGTTGCTCAGTCGTGTCCGACTCTTAGCAACCCCATGGACTGCAGCCTACCAGGCTCCTCCGCCCATGGGATTTTCCAGGCAAGAGTACTGGAGTGGGGTGCCATCGCCTTCTCCCCTCATAGTGCACAACCCTGCTTGCAACACAAATAAGGTGATATGGAGACAATGCCTATTATTAAGTCCATGTTAGAAGGAAAAAGAGTAAGTGTGTCTGTATTACCAGTATGAATACCTCAAAAAAAAAAAAAAAAACTCTGTATCTCCCTGGACTACTATTTTCCTGGACTTCACTTCTGCCCTCCTTAGGCAGAGAATGGTGTGATTTTTAACACTTGGAAGATTTGTCTCAAAACACAATATCACCCAATGAAGCCCCACCCTTACTAGCTTCCTTCTGCTTTTAATTGCCCCGCCTCTAATTAACATTTAGGAAATAAGAGAAGTAAATGGTTGGCCACACAGTGCCTGAAAATAAGAGTTCTTGATAGTTGCTCGGGGGAGAACAGAACCAAGGGAAGTGTGTCACGGTGGCCATCCTGCACTGTCCATGATGGAAGGCAGACTGGGAGAGGGGTGTGTGCTTCAGGCGAGCTCAGGAAGTGTTTAGGGTCGGATCAGCTTTGGGGAATTGAAGTAATTTTACAGGGTGTCCAAAGCACTGGTGAATTCACTTGTTGCAGATTCTGCTCAAGATGAAATCACATTTTCTCCTAATTTCCACCGAACAGTCACCTAATTTTTTTTTTTTAAATAAACATTAAAAATATTGGGATTCAATAGTTATATTTACTTTTATCCTTTGAAACAAAAATAATTCTCATCCCCACTTACGTTCACTTGCTAAAAGCAAATCAAAAGAGGCAAACAATATATGCGTTTGTCTCTATGCGTTTATGCCATTTATAGGTACTCTCAGCAGTGCCTCTGATGAGTGTTCTCCATAGCGTGAGGCCACTTGGTAGTGGAGTTTTGACCCAACAATATATTGAGATAAGTCCTTCCTCTTCACTTAGTTGATGTGTTTCATGTTATAATTGCATGTAGCGCTTTCCTTCACAACTGATATTAGTGTAAGTTGGGCAGAACTTCAAGGAAGCTTATAATAAGGCTATAAATAGATATCGTATAGCTACATTTTGAGAGGAGAAAATAAGGTTATTGTTACTCGGAAAAATTCTGAAGTGTGATAATAATTATCTTTAATAAAAATTTAATATAAACATAAAGGGTACAAGATTTTTGCTAAGACACAGAAAGCAACAGAAATCATGTGCTTACTATGAGCAGACAAAGGCACAAGGTTTATCAGCTGCAAGAAGGAAATGCATACACAGAAGATCAGATGAAGTACAGCTACTTAACAAGTGCTCAAGGTCAGGGGTACCCTGAGAGCTGTGGGCGGCAGAGATCTCTATGGATCACAGAGGCCAAGACAGGTTTTCTGGAAGAAAGATATTGAGGGAGGTAAGGAAGGTATAGTGTAGCATATGAGAGCAGGTCTAAAAGGCAAAGATTTTGCCTGGTAAAAATGAGTTTTTTGACTACAGTTGCTGGGTTTTGCAGAAAAGAAGTAGCAGAACCTTGAGACCAGATTACAGGGAGAAGTTCATCTCAGACCAAGGAGCTGTAGGCATTGTCTTTTAAGCCTGGTAGTGGAAAGGCATGGAAGGTTTGCAGGCTGGAATATATTATAATGAGTTCCACAAAGAACAGTGTGGCAGTCATGTGCAGGATGCATTTAGAGAAAAACCAAAGCCAAGAAAACTAAGAAAATGTTTTAATGGTAATTGAAAAGAATTAATTGGACATTATGCCTCAGATTTCTTTAAAAAAAAATAGTAAAAAGAATACAAAAGGAAACTATAAGCTCTAGTTCAACAAAGTTTTAAAATTTGTAAGTGATGCTATAATCCTGTACTTTATCCAATTGTTAGAAATCCATCATTCTGATTCTGTAATTGGAAGAATTATAGAATTCTGCATCCTATTTGACATCAGTTTAACTTAAAAGATTCCCTTAAATCTCAACCAATTTGACTGTGAATAAGAATTAACTCTGAATTTGAAGTTTACTATTCACTCATAGGTGAGTTGGTAAAGAATCTGCCTGCAATGCAGGAGACCCCGGTTTGATTCTTGGGTCAAGAAGATCCCCTGGAGAAGGGATAGGCTACACACTCCAGTATTCTTGGGCTTCCTTTGTGACTCAGCTGGTAAAGAATCTGCCAGCAATGCAGGAGACCTGGGTTCAATCCCTGGGTTGAGAAGATCCCCTGGAAAAGGAAATGGCTCCCCACTCCAGTATTTTGGCCTGGAGAATTCCATGGACTATATAGTTCATGGGGTCACAGAGAGTCTGACACAACCAACAAACTTTCACTTTCACTTTCATTGGCCAAAAGAATGGAAACTAAAGACCTATAGCCCATGTTCTGCATTTAATCCATAGACTTATCAGATTCAAATTTGATGACTCTGAAAACAACTATTTCATGTCTATATTTTAAGGTTTTTTTCTAATGTTTTATCAGAGATAGCAAGGAGACTTCAAACCCAAATCACTGACTGACATAATCAGCAGCCTTCTTCAACAGATAAATATCTGTGGGCTGAATGGAAATTGCTTGAAATATTTTCTAAAGTTAAAAAATAAATGGTATAGGAGATACACTTATAGTATCTACCTGGAAAATATAGGGCTTCTTGTTAAAATTTAAAGAATTCAGTTGATTCTTTCAACCATCATTATAAGTCATATCAAGAAGTGAGAAAAATATCATTAAATGGATGTGTTCCTTTAATTAAATATGGAATAAATTTTAAGGGCTGAAGTCCTTGTCAGTAATAACTTCATTAATTACTACTATTAAAAAATATCCTGGTGCCAAATGCTTTCTTCATTTTGCCCATCCTTGGTGGGGTAATAGATGGAGCTAGGAGTCAAGCGGCTCTCTCTCTGAATCCTGCCAAGCCCTCCCTAGCTGTATGGTTTGGGCAATCCACTTAACCCCTATGAAAAAATCTTACCAAGTGGTCGTGTAAGTAGCACATAATACATGTAGCATGCTTAGCACACAGCCAGGCACATAGTTACTCAGTAAATATTTGTTAAATAAATGTGTATTTTCACTCTAAATAGATTGGGCTGCTAGATTTCCTAAACAAATTAGATTATAAAACTTCTCAAGTGATTCTTTCTTCATATTTAGTGGAGAAAAGAGGAAAGAGATTTGCAAAATAATTGAATATGTTATTTACATTTGGAAACTTTTTCCCCAAGCTTTGGGTTGGGAGTTTGATGGGGGGGAGGTCTTAGATCCACAGGAAAAAATAAACAGCTTCCATATTCCTAGCTATATCCTCACAGAATCCGAGAAGTTTAGAAGAAAATGAATAAAAAAGGAAGAGAGAAAATTGCTGGCAAGATTGCTAACTAATTGTCCCCCTAGGCCAAGACAAGTAACCAGATGCTTCCTTGGCTTAAACCCATCATTTATTTAATTGAAGATAATGTACATTTCTATTACTGGAGAGTGAAAGGGATAAGGAGATTTCCTTAAAGAAAGCACCCATTCTACCATCCTTAAGTTTTCTGATGTGACCTATGCTTTTAAGATCCATACAGGGGAAGGAAAGAGATGTATTTGGGGAAAAATTTATTTCTAGACTTAAGCCGTTGATGGGTGAGGAAAGAACATTGAAAGAAAGAGGAGAAATGGGTGGGTGTAGTGTACCTATTTATTAATCAGATCTGAAGCTGTGCGTTTAGGTGCACAGGTACACAGCAGTGCTTTGCTCACCTGTGCTCATTTCCTGTGGAATCACTCTCACCTCAGGGCCAGGACACTGCGCTCGGGTTAATACAGGACATAGGGAGCAGGCACCACTGGACTCAGGTTGCCTTGTTTCCTAGCACAGTGGGCTGAGGCATTTCATTCAATATCCCTGAGCTTCACTTTCCTCATATGTAAAATGAGCCTCATAGAGAGGATGTAAGGAATCAAGGATTACCATATTCTTCCATTCTATGACACACAGGTTTCCACTTTAATTGGGACAATTCTTAAAATCAGTACTATATCCATTGGTGAGGATCAGATCAGATCAGATCAGATCAGTCGCTCAGTCGTGTCCGACTCTTTGTGACCCCATGAATCGCAGCCCACCAGGCCTCCCTGTCCATCACCAACTTCCGGAGTTCACTCAGACTCACGTCCATCGAGTCAGTGATGCCATCCAGCCATCTCATCCTCTGTCGTCCCCTTCTCCTCTTGCTCCCAATCCCTCCCAGCATCAGGGTCTTTTCCAATGAATCAGCTCTTCACATGAGGTGGCCAAAATACTGGAGTTTCAGCTTTAGCATCATTCCTTCCAAAGAAATCCCAGGGCTGATCTCCTTCAGAATGGAGGTTGGACCTCCTTGCCGTCCAAGGGACTCTCAAGAGTCTTCTCCAACACCACAGTTCAAAAGCATCAATTCGGATAGAGTGATACAAAAAAATAATGGACATGATCCAGTAATTGGCATCTGAGTTTGACAAATCGCATGAAGGTCATAAAACCAAAGGGCTCATCATAACATCTGCAGTATAATAAGCAAAAAGCACGTGGTTTGGGGATGATGCTGAACTGTACTGTCACTGCACTGTGAGGCACCATGCAGAGCAGTCACCCCCTCCACAGAAACTCTCACTTCACTGGTACTTACACTAATGCCATTCAGAATGTACTCTGTGAAAGAGTAATTAAAATCTCAAATGTCCTAGTTTCTCTAATCACCTAAAGAGTCGTAATTTTCTAATGCAAAAAAATAAAGTCAGGTCATGGGTATTGAGGGTCTGTGCTATGCTTGGCACTCTGCTAGGCATGAGTTTTTTATTATTTTTTTTCTAATATGGCTTTCACATGATTTAATTTCACCACCACCAACAGCACCATATGGCAAATTCCCCATTTCCTGTAAAATAATTTACTGAGGCGTTTGTGTGTTCAAGTGACCGAACTCTGTATGCTGAATTTTTCTCAAGGTTTCTTCAGGACATCAGAACATAATGGGGAGTTTTTTTTTCAGGTGGCCCTCTACCAACTGGTTATGAAATTGGATCAGCTGGAGGCAAGAACAGATGGGGTTGAGCAGCAGATGGAAAGATCCTGTTTAGGATATGCAGAATCACTCTGGCAAAATCAATCATGCCACGGGAGTTAGTTTCAGTTTGGTTAAAGAAAATGAAGAAGTAAACAATTGAGTTTCTGGGAAATTAATATGGGCTCACACTTTAGAAATAGTCTTGATTAAGTGTCAATAAGACAAATGAGCTAATGATGTTGAATTAGAAGTCTTAAAATATCGTGTTTGTCAAGGACAATAGTTCTCTATATTTGGTGCTTACTAAATGCCAGGCACTTTATGTAGATACCTCATTCAATCCTCATAAAAACCCCATGAGACAGGCATCATTCCCATTTTACAAATGATGAAACTGAAGCATTAAGTAAATCGATCAAGGTCACATAACTCTAGCTAACAGAGCCAGGATAGGAACTTGTCTGACTTGAAAGCAATTTAATAGTACAATTCATGACCCCTCTACTATACCACCTTCCAGTGTTAAATGATGTGTATGCAAGAAAAATTAGAAGAGAAAATGGTCAATTTGCTGAAATCCTAGGTGTTTCCCACAGTAAGTATTAGAATACATTGTTGTTGTTGTCCAGTTGCAAAGTCATGTCCAACTCTTTGTGACCCCATGGACTGAATGTAGCCCACCAGGCTCCTCTGCCCATTGGATTTCCCAGGCAAGAATACTGGAGTGGGTAGCCATTTCCTTCTCCAGGGGATGTTTCCAACCCAGAGATCGAACCCATATCTCCTGCTTTGGCAGACGGATTCTTTACCATTGAGTCACCAGGGAAGCCCCAACAATCAGAATAGGTTTAAGATAATCCTGAATGATTCCTAGAGTACCTACCTGAATCCTGGTGGGAAATACAGAGCAATCACAATGGCCACTGGCCCGTAGTGAAGAAGCAACCCACAGGGGCCACACAGAACTGCAGTGAGTCACATGTGCTCCCTCCCTGTAGGGGGAGCCTAAAACTCTCCCAGAATCCTGGAGCCATGCTGATCCAGAAGTGGATCTCTGTAGAAACCTCAGGCCAGAAGAGTGCTGGTACCCATTTAGCCAAAACACACTGTGAAGAATTTTGCTTGCATTCAACAAACCTGTGAACCTGAAGATGTGGGCGACTTGGACTACCCTCTTTCTTCAAAACTCTAGATAATCCAGAAAAAAGAAAAATCATTTCAGTCCAAATATTTATGCTGCTCTAACTTTGGAGCAAGAATGGGAAGTAGAAGGGAATCATCATTAATTGATTGCCTGCTATTTGTCAGGCACTGGGCAGACTAAATAATTGGTTGGAGGAAAGAAAAGTTAAGGCCACAGATGGAGACAGATCTGCCAAGCACCATCCTCTTTATGCATTATTTCATTTCATATAATGTTCTCTGATATCACCAAGTTCCTGTTGACTTCTAAGCTATGTTTTTCTGCTCAACCAAGTATTCAAGAGGCAGGTACTGCTTATAAATAAGCAGCACATAAGCCCATTCTCTAAGAAAAATAGCAGAAACAGCAAGTATATCCTCTTAAGCAACTAAATTTCTTTCTCTGACTTATTTTCCTCAAACAAAACAAGATTTTGCTATTTCCATTACCATAGTCTTGCTGTTCATGCAGAGAAATCACAAAAATCCTTGAGCCTTCAAGAAAGTAGAGGAATTCTTATTAAATATGAGAGTGAATAATCTTTTCAGATGCAACTATGCCTATAGTGTGAAAACAGTAAATGTTTTGGGAGTGCAAACATGAATTAAAGCCATAGGTGTTATGCATTATAGACATTAAATTAATAATAAATCAGTAATTAACTGATAGTTTTTTTGTAAAAATAAGATTATGGATACACAAGGTATAAGATGATATTTTAACAATCTATCATTATGTTTGTATTCTGGGACACTAAAAACAATTACATGTCATGAACCATACCTTGAAAATAAACACATTGAAGAATAAAATGTAAAATATAATTTAATGAATTTTGAGACATAAATTTTTTATATTGCATTATTTCTGATTTTTTTTTTCATTTTAGGTTCAGAACAATGTGTCTTGCACTCATTTGCTGCCAGATGTCAGTTCTGATACAGTAGGCATTGTTTACACACTTGTGAACAACAGAACTTGGAGAATGCATGTCAGCATTTCGCAGGAAAATTCCAAACACAATAATTGTGCTCTTATTATCCTGGGGATAATGTGTTTAACAATATAATGGAAGCAAGAGTGAAAAAGGGGTCTAGCTCTGTGTCACTGCAAAATGGCTTATGAGCCCAGTACCAAAGTATTTTAGTTACTTAAAAGATTTGTTTAAGAAGTGTTATGTCACCTTATCTCTTGATGGCATAGAGATTTATATTTAAAAGCTTTTTTTATTAAAAAATTAACTTTAAGTCAAAACATGACTCATTTTGATATTTGGCAAAACTAATACAATTATGTAAAGTTTAAAAATAAAATAAAATTTAAAAAAAAAAACATGACTCAAAAAGAGTCAAAGTGTTTTAGAAATTTTAGAAATTTATTTTAATTTATTTTATATATATATATATATATGCAAGAAATAATTTTAAAAACTAGTGAGAATAAAGTCAGAAAGAGTTCTCTCAATAAACATAAAAATTATTTTTTGACCACTTGAAAGAATTCAGCATCCATTTGTGATAAAAATAAAAAACTCTCATCAAAGTTAGAGTGAACATATCTCAACATAAGACCATTTATGACAAATCTATAGCTAACATAATACTCAGCTACTCAATGGCAAAAAAGCAAAAAACTTTTTCTCTAAAATCAGGAACAAGACAAGGATGTCCACTCTCCTCACTCCTATTTACCATAGTATTGGAAGTCCTAGCTATAGCAATCAGACAAGAAAAAGAAATAAAAACATATCCAAATTGGAAGGAAAGAAGTAAAACTGTTACTGTTGGCAAATTATATGGTACTAACATATAAAATGCTAAAGACTCCACAAGAAAACTATTAGAACTAATAAATTCAGTTAAGTTTCAGGATGCAATATTGATATACAGGTTTTTGTTACTTCTCTATATACTAATAATTATCAGAAAGAAAAAGCATGAAGATGGCTCCATTTAAAATCATATCAAAAAGAATAAAATATCTAGGAATTAACTTAGTCAAAGAGGTGAAAGACTTATACTCCGAAAATCATAAAACATTTAAGAAGGAATTTGGAAATAATACAAAGAAATGCGAAGATAACCTGTACTCTTGCACTGGAGAACTAATATTGTTAGAGTTCCATACAACCCAAAGCAATTTACAGATTTAATGTGATCCCTATCAAAGTACCCATGACATTTTTCACGGAAGTAAAATAAGTAATCCTAAACTTTATGTGGAACCACAAAAGACCCCAAATTGCCAAAGCAATCTTGAGAAAAAAGAACAAAATTGGAGGTATAATACTTTCTGACTTCAGTCCGTACTACAAACCTACAGTAATCAAAACATCATGGTACTGGCACAAAAATAGATATACAGGTCAGTAGAACAGAATAGAGACCCCAGAAATAAACCTATGCACTTACGGTGAATTAACCTAAAACAAAGGAAACAAGAGTATACAATAGAGGAAAGACACTCTTCTCAATAAGTGGAACTGGGAAAACTGGACAGATACATGTGAAAGAATGAGATTAGAACTTTCATTCACTCCATATACAAAAATAAACTCTAAATGGATTAAAGGCATAAATATGTAAGACTTGCAATGATAAGACTCCTAAAAGAGAACATAGGCAGAATACTCTTTGACATAAATTGTAGCAATATTGTTTGGATCTGTCTCCTAAGAAACAAAAATTTTAAAAACGGACATTATAAATCAACTGTACTTCAATAAAATAAACATACAAATGGCCATAATTAAACTTAAAAGTACTACACAGCAAAGTAAACCATCTACAACACAGAGTGAAAAAACTTATTGCATGGGGGACAATATTTGCAAATGATAAGACTGATAAGGGGTAAATATCCCCCAAAATACATAAACAGTTCATACAGCTCAACATCAAAAAGCCAAACAACCTGATTTAAAAATGGGCAGTATGAGACTTTCCCACCTGTCCAGCGGTTAGGACTTGGCACTTTCACTGACTTCAATCCCTATTCAGGGAACTAAGATCTTTAAAGCCCTGCAGTGCAGCAATAAAAAAAGAAAAGAAATGTGCTGAAGACGTGAATAGGCATTTTCGCACAGAAGACATAGAGATAACCCCACAAGCACGTGAAAGGGTGCTCAACATTGCTACTCATCAGAGAAATGTAAATTAAAACCACAATGAGATATCACCTCACATCTGTCAAAATGACTATCATCAAAGAGACCACAAATAACAAATGCTGGCAAGGATGTGGAGAAAAGGGAACCCTCAAATGGTATTGGTGGAATGTAAATTGGTGCAGCCACTATGGAAAACAATATCGAGGATTCTCAAAAAACTCGATTAACTAGATACACAACTACCGTATGATCCAGTAATTCCACTCCTGGGCATAAATCCAAGAAAAAAGGGAAACACTAATTTGGAAAGATAAAACTTTAAATAGAGTGCAGCCTATAAAAATATTGAATCACTATGTTATGTACCTGAAACTAATATAGTATTGCAAATCAACTATACTTCATAAAAAAGTAAATAGCAAAACAAAATGTATTTTTTCAATAAGCATGTTTGTCAAAATTTTTTACGTTTCTTCAAAATATAATACTTTGAAGTGATAAAATGTATTCACTTTATTTGGCAGTGTTTTTTCCTGTTTTTTTTCCATAAAACTATAATTACTGATATCATAGATATACATATATATATGGTATATAAAAGAGCATTAGGAGATGGTCTGTAAATCCAGAGATGTATGATACAGTAGAAATCTTGGACTGGTTCTATAATTAAGTGGCTGAGTAACCTTGAGCAAGTCACTTAGTTGCTCTGTGCCTCACCTGTGAAATGAGGAGCTGTGCTAGGTGATACCTGGGCCTTAAGAAAAGAATGGACATAAGGAGACAGCTGACTCAGTCAGGAAAATAGAACCTGCTCTAGATATCCCAGGAAGGAAGAGCAGTAACCTAGAGGATTAAATGCTCACTCAAGTAATGGAAAGGCCGAAATAACCAAGGTCAAGGAGACCATGGCTGTCTCTTAGCTTCTTCACTGCCTACCAATGAATTGGACTCTGCTTCTTAGCCTCCAGGTCAGGAATTACAGGAAAATTCCACGAATAGTCACAGCCGCCTACAGCACCCATAAGAGAATTTCTAGAGGCTGCCACAAAACCTTGAGTGTCCCAAAACCCACACATCCACAGAGCGCCGCTCACACATGTACTTCTTTGCCACCGCCCAGATCTCAAAGGCTTCTCACTATAGACTCTGAAAGGGCACGCTGCTGACAGGGCATCTTGGAAGACGTGTTGCCAGGCTACCAGTCCTTGGGCTAGGGGGAGATGGTTGAAGGGGAGGGAGGTGCTGAGTATCATGGACACCCTGGCCCGAGGACTAGGGGTGCGATGACAGTGCAGCCAAGCAAGATGTAAGGGAGGCGTGCAGATACATTCAGAAGTCACGCAGGGGAAGGTCTGCATCAGAAATTTGCTTCAAAGGAAGAAGTGAAAGATTAGATATGGATTTTTTCCTTTCACACTAGCAAGTCAATGTAATCTATAAATCAAGTCTCTTGGGCTCTTCTACTGACTATCATGTTCTTTTTCTCTATCTCTCTTGTAACTGGGAACAATACGCCTGCCCCCTCATAGTGCAAGAATAATGATTTGCTGGCAGAAGCTCCGTGAATCAGCCTTTGCACGGAACATGTTATATTGTTTGGGAACCCAGCTAAAATTTTCCATAACTGCTTTAAAAGTGATTTCCATTTAGAGCTAGGTGGAACAAATTCCTGCTGCTGGCTAAATCTTCTTTTTCTATGAACAGAGTCTCATAAAAAGGACTATTGCTCTTTTGTACATCTTTTTCTGTGATGCATTTTTGTGTTGGGGGTCTATGAAGGAAGCTATCTAAAAATGCATTATGTTGTAAAAATATCCTCGTAACTCTACCAGAATTCAACTTTTTCATAGTTGTCTTTCTTCCCCCTTTACATCTTTTTCAATTACGCCTTTCCCTTTGGTACACTGCCAGATTAATGTTTCCGGGTCTTTCATAGACGCCTACAATGACTGAAAGAATCCATCTTCCACCTTTGAAATCCTCATTACACCCCAGCAGTTTGCTGACTGCACGAATTCAGACCCCAGATATAGGCAGAGAGAGTGACTTTCAATAGGAAACCTAACATTATCAGTAGGTGAAACTCAACTATTTTTTATGATACATAAGTATAATAGGCATCCCTTCAAGCCGATTTCTGGTGTGTATCTAAGTTATGTTATGGCAGACCTCAGCTGATAAAAATGCTGCTATTGATTTAGTACATGCTATTGACTTAGTTTATCTCAACACTTTATTGTTATGTTTATTTTAAGCCGTACAAAGGTCCATATTTTCTTTATAAGTCACCTGAATCAGAAACTTCTCTCTCTGCCTGTTCACACCTTCTTCTACCTTTTTAACTGCAGGGCCAAACTAACTTCACCTAGGGACTGATTTTCTACTAACGATGACAAAAGGCTTGCATCGGTTTCCAGAGTGTCACTGTGTTATTATCATCCAGTGGAATAGCCCCTAAAAAAGTGTTAGTCTCGGGACTTCTCTAGCAGCCCAGTCGTTAAGACTTCGCCTTCCAATGCCAGAGGTGTAGGTTCAGTCCCTGTCAGAGAGGTATGATCCCGCATGCCTTGTGGCCAAAAAATAGGAACATAAACAACAGAAGCAGCATTGTAACTAATTCAATAAAGACTTTTAAAATGGTCCACATTAAAATAAAATTATCTTAAGAAATGTTAGTCTCTGTGCAAGGATGTGGTGAGCCACAAGCTAGAGATGACCAGTTGGGACACAGAGTAGGGATCCAGCTACACAGGTCAGGGAGGACCCCAGCAACCTCTCCACTGACCTAGAGGAGAAAGATGCAGCGATTCTAAGGCAGGAAGATCAGGAGCCAAAAAAGTCAGCGTGGGTAAAGAAAAGTGAGCAGAACCATGAATAGAGTCATGAAGTTATCTATCCATCAAAGAAATATAGAGAGCTGCAACACAAGTGGCAGTCAAGAATAGCACTGAAACATGTATATTACCATATGTGAAACAGATCGCCAGTCCAGGTTCAATGCGTGAGACAAGGTGCTCAGGGCTGGTGCACTGGGATGATCCAGAGGGATGGGATGGGGAAGGAGGTGGGAGGGGTTTTCAGGATGGGGAACACATGTCCACCCATGGCGGATTCATGTCGATGTATGGCAATAACCACTACAATTTTGTAAAGTAATTAGCCTCCAATTAAAATAAATAAATTTAAAAAAAAGAGGAACTCCTTTTAAGGGTGGGAAAATGAGGCTCAGAAGTGATTAAGCATCATACACCAGGCAGTGGCCCACCAAGATGAGACTGATGTCAGTACAGTCTAACACTTGACTCTGTAGAATCTGTTCTCTATAGCAACAGCAAACAGATAAGGAGAACTGATATGAACCATATAGAGTAACTCACAAGTCCAATAACTGGTTGAAAATAAACATTTTTTTGTGCTGTGCTTAGTCGCTCAGTCATGTCCGACTCTTTGTGACCCAATAGGCTGTAGCCCAGTAGGCTCCTCTGTCCACAGGGATTCTCCAGCAAGAATACTGGAGTGGGTTGCCATGCCCTCCCTCCAGGGGATCTTTCCAATTCAGGGATCAAACCCAGGTCTCCCGCAGTGCAGGCGAATGCTTTAACAACTGGGAAGCCACCAGGGAAGCCCAATAACTTGTTAAAAATAAATAAATTTAAAAATAAAAATACTATTTTAGTAGCTTGAATTGTGTCCCCGGCAAAAAGATATGTCCTAAAGTCCAGTTCCTGTGAATGTGACCTAGTTGGAAATAGGATCTTTGCTGATGTAATGAGGTTAACGATCTTGGGCTGAGTCTGCCCCCAATCCAGTGACTGGTATCCTTACAGGAGAAAGGACAGGGGGCACTTGACAGAGATACAGAAAAGAAGGCCATAGGAAGAACCATGTGAAAAGCGAAACAGGGTTTGAGGTTATGCAGCCATGCACCAGGAGCCATCCAGAGGCAAGAGGCATTTCCCCCTCCAGCCTCCAGGGGGAGCGCTGCCCTCCAAGCATCTGTGGTTTCTGATTCCCAGCCTCCAGCACTGTGAGAGAAGGCATTTCTGTTGATTTAAGCCACCAAGTTTGTGGTGCTTTGTTGCAGTAGCCCAAGGAAGCAGATACAATTATGAATACAGATACAATCATGAATGCTTCCAACGTAAAAAAAAAAAAAATCTGGGAAGATGGTTTAGTATTTCCAATAGTTATTTTTTAATTAATTTTAATAACATGCATGTGTGCAGGAGCCTCCAGAGATTGCGTTCAATCCATGAGTTAGGAAGATCTCCTGGAGTAGGAAATGGCCACCCATTCCAATATTCTTGCCTGGAAAATCCCACATAACGAGGAGCCTGCCAAGCTACAGTCCATGGTTTTGAAAGTCAGACACAACTCACCTCAAATGACCTTGCTTTTAACTTTAATATTGGGAGTAACTATACATGTAAGGGCTCTTCTGAATGTTTCTACCCTAAAGTCCTAAACACTTAACATTGACCTAAAAGTCCCTCCTCACTTCCCCAGCCCCATTCCCTCCCAACTTCCCTGCCCCCAATGTTTCAGGCACACCAGTCTCTCTCAGCCCACAAATACACCAACGCACTCCCACCTCAGGCTTTGCCTCCTGCTTCTGTCCTAGTTGTCACACCCATTTGCCACCCAGCGCCTCCTTCCCCAGTGTGAAATCAGCTCCGAAAGCATCATTGTTTAGCAGCCCCTACTGCCTCCTTAGGGCTTCCCAAGCGGCACTAGTGGTAAATAACCCAAATGGTAGGGACCTAACAGAAGCAGAAGATGTTAAGAAGAGGTGGCAAGAATACACAGAAGAACTGTACAAAAAAGATCTTCACAACCAAGATAATCACGATGGTGTGATCACTCACCTAGAGCCAGACATCCTGGATTGTGAAGTCAAGTGGGCCTTAGAAAGCATCACTACGAACAAAGCTAGTGGGGGTGATGGAATTCCAATTGAGCTGTTTCAAATCCTCAAAGATGATGCTGTGAAAGTGCTGCACTCAATATGCCAGCAAATTTGGAAAACTCAGCAGTGGCCACAGGACTAGAAAAGGTCAGTTTTCATTCCAATCCCAAAGAAAGGCAATGCCAAAGAATGCTCAAACTACCGCACAATTGCACTCATCTCACATGCTAGTAAAGTCATGCTCAAAATTCTCCAAGCCAGGCTTCAGCAATACGTGAACCATGAACTTCCAGATGTTCAAGCTGGTTTTAGAAAAGGCAGAAGAACCAGAGATCAAATTGCCAACATCCACTGCATCATTGAAAAAGCAAGAGAGTTCCAGAAAAACAGCTATTTCTGCTTTATTGACTATGCCAAAGCCTTTGACTGTGTGGATCACAATAAACTGTGGAAAATTCTGAAAGAGATGGGAATACCAGACCACCTGACCTGCCTCTTGAGAAACCTATATGCAGGTTGGGAAGCAACAGTTAGAACTGGACATGGAACAACAGATTGGTTCCAAATAGGAAAAGGAGTATGTCAAGGCTGTATATTGTCACCCTGCTTATTTAACTCCTATGCAGAGTACATCATGAGAAACGCTGGGCTAGAAGAAGCACAAGCTGGAATCAAGATTGCCGGGAGAAATATCAATAACCTCAGATATGCAGATGACACCACTTTTATGGCAGAAGGTGAAGAGGAACTAAAAAGCCTCTTGATGAAAGTGAAAGTGGAGAGTGAAAAAGTTGGCTTAAAGCTCAACATTCAGAAAATGAAAATCATGGCATCCGGTCCCATCACTTCATGGGAAATAGATGGGGAAACAATGGAAACAGTATCAGCCTTTATTTTTTTGGACTCCAAAATCACTGCAGATGGTGACTGCAGCCATGAAATTAAAAGATGCTTACTCCTTGGAAGGAAAGTTATGACCAACCTAGATAGCATATTCAAAAGCAGAGACATTGCTTTGCCAACAAAGGTCTGTCTAATCAAGGCTATGGTTTTTCCAGTGGTCATGTATGGGTGTGAGAGTTGGACTGTGAAGAAAGCTGAGTGCCAAAAAATTGATGCTTTTGAACTGTGGTGTTGGAGAAGACTCTTGAGAGTCCCTTGGACTGCAAGGAGATCCAACCAGTCCATTCTGAAGGAGATCAGTGCTGGGATTTCTTTGGAGTGAATGATGCTAAAGCTGAAACTCCAGTACTTTGGCCACCTCATGCGAAGAGTTGACTCATTAGAAAAGACTCTGATGCTGGGAGGGGTTTGGGGCAGGAGGAGAAGGGGACGACAGAGGATGAGATGGCTGGATGGCATCACTGACTCAATGGATGTAAGTCTGAGTGAACTCCGGGAGTTGGTGATGGACAGGGAGGCCTGGCATGCTGTGATTCATGGAGTCCCAAAGAGTCAGACACAACTGAGTGAATGAACTGAACCAGGAGACATAAGATACTAGGGCTGAATCCCTGGGTCTGGAGGATCCTCTGAAGGCGGGCATGGCAATCTTGCCTGGAGAATCTCATGGAAAGAGGAGCCTGGTGGGCTATATCGTCCAGTGTCTCAAAGAGTTTGACACGACTGAATGACTTAGCATGCCTGAACACGCCGACTCTTTAAAATAAATCAGCCTCCCCCTCACTTTATCAGGTATCCTAACACCTTTCTGTCCCCTCAGAGTAATCATCACTGTTTGTAATTCCCACTGACAACATTTCTATATTGTGTGTGTGTTTTACCAGTCTGCAGCTCCATGAGCCCAGGCACAGGACTCTGCTCAGAACCAGTGCAGTAGCTGACAGATAACAGGCCAACATAAATATTTGGTAAATAGATGAGTGGTAATGTTTAGACTTGCATGAATTATGGTCCATTATTTACACTTCAGCTTCTTCATTGTTCACACTTACAGCTGTCTGAGTCTCAGCATATAAAATTGAAACTGTAGGAAAATGAGTGTGCTGTGCTTAGTCACTCAGTCATGTCTGACTTTTTGAGACCCTCATGGTCTGTAGCCTGCCAAGCGCCTCTGTCCATGGAATTCTCCAGGCAAAAATAACTGGAGTGGGTTACCGTGCCTTCCCCCAGGGGATCTTCCCTACCCAGGGATCAAACCCAGGTCTCCTGCATTGCAAGCAGATTCTTTATTGCCTGAGCCACACATAGTCATAGCCCCCTTACTAATATATTTTAATGATGTCTTTCTTTTTCCCCTGTGAATTTTTTCATAAGTGAAATTCCACTCTGTCCCAAAGGCATTTTATAAATAAGTCAACATAACTATAGCGGCTCTAAGAACTCACAGTCATGTTACCATGGTGTTGATTTTCTTGGAAATGCCAACTTGCTCTGATTACCTTTATTCATGAGTGGAATCGGTGAGCATTTGTTGGTCATCCAGTAGATTCCAAAGATTATATTCCAAAGTATCCTAAAATCTATCGATAAGAAAAGAAGCTAACCAAAGCAGTAAGGAAGGTAAGCGTTATGGCAGTGGCTCTGCAGAGTAAAGACCGAAGCGGTGAAGGACAGGGATGAGAGAAAAGGACTGCATGAGACCAGGCTGTGGGCGTCATAGGAATATTTCCAGAGGCAGCGCTCTAGTTGTTGTTCTTGTTCAGTCGGTAAGTTGTACCCGAGTCTTAGCCAAAGTATTGAAACTTCAGCTTCAGCACCAGTCCTTCCAATGAATATTCAGGATTGATCTCCTTTAGGATGGACTAGTTTGATTTCCTTGCAGTCCAAGGGACTCAAGAGTCTTCTCCAACACCACAGTTCAAAAGCATCAATTCTTTGGCGCTCAGCTTTCTTTATAGTCCAACTCTCCCATCCATACATGACTACTGGAAAAACCATAACTTTGATTCTACAGTCAAATGACTTTGTTGGCAAAATTATGTCTCTGCTTTTTAATACACTGTCTAGGTTTGTCATAGCTATTCTTACAAGAAGCAAGAGTAGCTCTGAAGGTTAGTCTCAAATGAAGAGTGGGAGAAAGTGGATAAAGATATAAAGGTTGGTCTAGGGCAGGTCATCCTTGGCATTTTGCATCTCTGACCATGAGATGCCAGTGTGGCAAGCAAGATGAGATTCTCCAGACATTGACAAATATCCCCTGAAATGCCACATCCCCCCACTTGAGAGCTGTGCCTTGGGGCAGAGAAGATCTGAGTAACTGAGCATTTTCACAGAGCTCTTTTGAGGAGTGCCCAGAGGACTATGGAGGGAGATGAGGGGCAAGGTAAGATACAGTCTTAAACAGGAGTTTCACGTGTTAAGCTAAGGTGTTTAGAACCTTATCCCGAAAGCTCTTGTGGGGAATGGAAGGATTTTAAGTAGAGGAGAAATAAGGTCACTTTGTGTTTAAGAAAATCACTCTGGTTGCCATTGTTTTTGTTCAGTCACTCAGTCGTGTTCAACTCTTTGCGACCCCATAAATTGTAGCACTCCAGGCTCCTCTGTCCTCCACTATCTCCTGGAATTCGCTCAATTTCATGTCCATAGAGTCAGTGATGCCATCCAAGCATCTCATCCTGTGCCACTCTCTTCTCCTCCTGCCCTCAATCATTCCCAGCATCAGGGTCTTTTCCAGTGAGTTGGCTCTTCATATTGGAATAGTGTTGGAACTTCAGCTTTCGCATTAGACCTTCCAGTGAATATTCAGGGTTGATTTCCTTTAGGATTGACTGGTTTCCTCTCTGTGCAGTCCATGGCATTCTCAAGAGTCTTCTCCAGCATCAAGATTCGAAGCTGGTTGCCATGGAAAGGATGAATTGATTAGGGGCCAGATGTAGGTTGTAATCTAGTAGAGCAGTGATGAGTGAGGATGACAAGTAAAGGGAGGTATGAGACTCAGATCAAACCTCTAGGACTTTGTCCAGGATGGTGTCTAGATTCTTGGCTGGGATGAACAGAAGGTGGTAACATAAGTGTTCTCTAATAGCAGTTGGAAATTAAGCCCCATGAATCTATGAATAGAGAAACTATTCTGAGGCTTGAACACAGAAAAGAAATCACTTGCAAAGTTTTTTAAGTGTAATCTAGGTGAACTCAAGGTGTAAAAATACAAATAGCTTTACCTAAGGCTTCAAATTCAATTAGGCCTTCAGCAAAGATTCCTTGAGCAAACTGTCAAAAAAAATTATTAGTTTTAAAAGTAATCAATATAATAGAAAACCTTAGTAAATTTCGCCACCACCACCTGCCCCCTGCTCAAGCAATATCTTAGACAAGTGAGGCAAACGCAAATTGAAGAATTGAAGCCATTTTTCTTTCTTGATTATACAGAAAATTGTCTCATTTCTTTGCTTTACTTTCTGAGTCTATATCATGATAACAGAAAAAAATGGCCTGTTTGGATATTTTTAAGTAGCTGGATCTTTGACAAGACTAAGGTAAGTGACTGTCAACAGAAACCCCTAGCATTTGGCAAAAGTTCTGTTTCCATTCAGCCATTCTTGGTCTACGAGGTGCATACTTTTTGTGATAACGGACCAGAGAGAATTTTATGAGCCCCTACTCTAGAGGGAGGAGAACAGTTTCTGAAGAGGCTTCCCAGCTGGATAGCACTGTGAAATACGAAAAGGCAACTGACAACACAAGACGAAGCACAGTCGCTTTCATAGACTGTGCTGCAGAAAAGTTCCCTGCTGCCAATTTCACCAAGCTATTAGGGGCTTCCCTGGTGGCTCAGCAGCAAAGAATCTGCCTGCAGTGCAGGGAATGCAGGAGACACAGGTCTGATCCTAGGTTGGGAAGATCCCCTGGAGGAGGATACAGCAGCCTACTCCAATATTCTTGCCTGCAGAAGCCTGGTGGGCTACAGTCCATAGGGTCACAGAGTTGGACATGACTGAGAGACAGAGCATACATGAGTGTTCCTTACTCTTCAACAAGAGGAATGTAGGAAATTCAAGGATTTGAATAGTGGTCTGAGAAAATGTGGGCTAAGTTCAAAACAAATATTTTAGCTGCAAATTATTATACAACTGAAAAGGCTTTAGCTAAAAATATGGTCTAGATTTACCCTTATGCCAACATCCAGGTTGTGACTAGGAGATTGTTTGAGCAGTTTCCAAAGAAGTCATTCAAATTGCAGCAAGAACGTTAAGATCATCTAAAATCTTCAAGAATGCCTAAAAGGTATTCATACATAAATAGGTTTAAATGGATTTTCAATGTGTTGATTAACTGCATTTACAATTATTGGGCTTCAGTGACATAAAAAGATAGAAATTCTTACTAATCCAGATAATGATATATGCTTTCTTTTTCAAAAATCATCAACCTGAATATCTTTAAAATATCACACATTTAACAAAACAGTTTGTGTGTGAGTGCTGTTATGTCCGACTCTTTGGGACCCCATGGACTGTAGCCCACCAGGCTCCTCTGTCCATGGGATACTCCAGGCAAGAATACTGGAGTGGTTGCCACACCCTTCTCTAGAGGATCTTCCCAACCCAGGGATCAAACCTGGGTCTCTGTGTCTCCTACACTTGCAGAGGCAGATTTTTTACCACTGGTGCCACCTGGAAGCCCGACAAAACAGTTTAAGTCATAAATCAAGCTAATTCAGAAATTAAAAATTATAAAAACACAGTTCACACTGATCAACCTTATAATTCTTTAATATTTCTAAAATACACACTTTTTTTCATGTCATATATGCCACACAACATGTTTGGTGTGTTAAATGCATAGCTCATTTGCTCTTCACGACCATGGAGGTAGACAGAAGATTATTCCCATTTTACTGAAAATGATGTTAACATCCCGATGAAATAATTCACCAAAGGTCAAACAGCTGGAAACTGGCCAGCCCCCCATTAGGGGGCTGGATTCCCAGGTGGCTCAGTGGTAAAGAATCCATCTGCCAATGCAGGAGACACAGGAGACGAGGGTTCGATCCCTGGGTCTGGAACATCCTCTGGAAGAAGAAATGGCAACCCAGTGCAGTATTCTTGCCTGGGAAATCCCGTGGACAGAGGAGCCTGGAGGGCTACAGTCCATGGGGTCTCAAAGAATCAGACACGACTGAACGACTAAGCATGCACAATTAGGGGAGAGTATTTCCCTGATATTTTATAAGAAACAAAAGAAACACAAGCGATAAGTTCACTGGTGGATTTTGAATAAAATTTTGATAAAGACAAGTTGTTATGGATACATAAATAGTACAGGCTGTTCTCAGATGGAAGAAGGACTATCTGGATGACCCCACAGAATGCTGGATTTATCTCCGCATCTGTATATTAATAATACTGTGTGTGTGTTTGTGTGTGTGTGTGCGCGCGTATGCACACAGTCATATCTGACTCTTTGCAACCCCATGAACTATAACCCACTAGGCTCCTCCATCCATGGAATTTTCCAGGCAAGAATGCTGGAGTTGGTTGCAATTTCCTAGTCCAGGGGATCTTCCCAACTCAGGGATTGAACCCGCATCTCCTGCATTGGCAGGTGGATTCTTTACCACTAGCTCCACCTTTACATCAATAATACTGTTACTTCGAATAGCTGTGGTAACTACACTCATCTCTGAGGGCAAGGGGAAGACAATAATTTTAACAATTTTAAAATAATTTTTGAATACTTAAATATTTTACTTCCATGCCAAATATTTTCTGGTGAAAATTTGGCCCGCCTGGATTCTAAAAGGCATTTGAGCTTCAAACTTTATTTAATAGTAGGAAAACATAACTGAATATTTAATTTCCTGAAATGGTTCCAAATTATAGAAACACAGAGAAAGCTTAAGTACCAGGGAACAAAAATTTTCAGAATTGGTAAGGATTCGTAATTCATACACACAACACTAAACCTTTAAGTGAATAACTGTGCTGTTGGCAGTTTGAAAGAAATGTTAATTTTATTTATATTTTTAAATAATGCATTCAAAGTCAAAGGAGCCTTAAACATCTCTGTATTAAAGATCATGTATCACATCAGTGACGTCAGGCTCCAGCTAAATCTTCTGAGAAGTATATTAAATTGGGATGATAATTGTTCAGTAAAATTTGTCCTCGAAGTATAGTAAATATGATTGATTTAATATATCATTGAGATTCTGCTGCAAAAACGGCATGAAACAGCAACGTTCTGTTGCTATTTTATAACTTGCGTTTTTCTAAAGTGACCATTAGCATAATACAGTCACATCGTTAATGACAGTCTGCACAGATGAAATATTTCAAAGCCAGTATTACATTTTCATCAAGTAAATGACCATGTGTTTCAATAAACACAATTATGAATGTTAATATACCAACAGATTGAGTAATTTGATTTTTCAGCATGAGTGTTTATAGGGGGAAACAAATTAATCATATTTTAGGTAACACTTAGGAATTCAAACTTTTAAAAGAACATAATCTGTTTTCACCACAACTGTTCTTTGCTGAGCAGGAATCATGGTTGTGTTTCTGTGTTCCTTCTGGATAGCGATTGGCAGACTTTTCCTGAAAGAGTCAGATAATTGTTACCTAGGCTTTGCCAGCAGTAACTCTCTGCAGTATCTACTAAACTTATCACTGTAAGTGCACGGAGCACAGAAAATACATAAAGGGATGGACATGGCTGTTTTCCAATAAAAGGGGGGAAAAACAGATTGTGGTTCTGACTGTCCCCTTCTGAGATCATCTTGTCATTAAGTAAATAGCCGATGTAGCAGTGTTCTCATTGTAGGGCCAGAGAAGGTGGAGTGAATCATAATCTTTGTTGCCATAAAGATCCACAGGCTCCTAATTGCAGAATAGAAACATCCAAGGAAATCTGCTTCCCCTGCCTGTGCCAGCAGCATGGGCCATTCCTGAGTGAGCAGCTCTCTACCCTCACATCCCTGCTCTTTTTACACCCCACATCCCACCCACTTCTACTAGGAGGTCATATCCATCGTCAAGAAGGCAAGAAAGATGTGTGCCATCACTTTACTCGAGTCCCTTTTATCTGTAGGCACACATTTGGCATTAGGATGATGACATGGAAACTTAGAAGAGTCAGCTGTGATAACCTTGCAGAATCAAACTGAGGGGCTGTTTCAGCCTGCAATAACAACTTAATGATCACCTACCACCAGGGGAGAAAGTCTGATGGAAAAAGGCAACATTTAACACTATTAAAGATTAACCCTTAGGTAAGCACAAAGAAATGTTTCTATTTTCACTTTTAACAACAATACTTCAAAAATAATACATTTTTCTGACTTTTTAAGACTGTTCTGAGAACAGATTAACCTTTACCTGACAATATATCTTGAACATTATAAGGATCAATTTCTGGATTCCTTTTTTGCAGCATAGCTGCAAATGTAGATAGTGGGAGAACTACTTATCCTGGTGTGGGTCCCAAGATATAATTTCTTGAAATAACCCACATCATGATCAATTGTTTAGCCTTCTTTAGTCTTTTGGTCTTTTAGTCTTTTCGGTTTGCCTTTTTGTTAATTCCATGAATTCCAGCATGAAGAGATATAGACATAAGGCTTTAGGTTAACATCACAAAGCTGAACTTTCTGTAGCATTAACTGGTGAATTAATTAATTAATACAACAAAGTGGAGTTCTCCACTGGAGCATCTGTATGCTTGCCACCAGTTGTCTGAATTCTATCCCCAAGACCCGAACTGTTTTCTGTCACACTAATAAATGGTATCTTCTTATCAGGGTCTGTCTACTCTTCCCATTTGCAAACTGAAATTATGCAGGATGATGATAAATTTTCTGTATCATTTCAAAACTCTGTTAGGATGTCTTGAAAAGTTATGACTCATTAATCTGTGAGTGATATAGCAACATCATTAGATGGAAAAGAACATATAGCTACCCTTCTTTCTCTAAACTTCTCATTCATGTTGACTCTTAACAAAGTTTCAGATACTTTAAAATTAAAAATTTTATCCTCTAATGTTGAGATTGAGTAGCCTATATGGTGACTTTCCTGTGGATCACATTTTTTTTTTGGCTGAGACTTTCTGTTTTTCATTTACAAAGCATGTTTGTAATTGCTCATTGAAGCATTCTTAAAACAGCTGCTTTAAAATCTTTACAGATAACCCTTAACATCCCTGTCATCTCAGTGTTGGGATCTTTTGATATTCTTTTTATTTTCTTCTTCAATTTGAGATCCTCTTATTTCTTGGAATGATGAGCCATTTTTTACTGAAATGTAGACATTTTGGTAATTGTGAGACCATGGATTTGATGCTGTCATCTTTTCTGTACTTTTATTTTTCTTTTACTCCAACTTCCACCCCTTTAAACTGAAACTCAAGTAGAACTAGAAAAAAGTCGAACATTGGCTCACAGATAGAGCATGGCACCTCATGTGTCACATTTAAATTCTCCAAGGAGGAGGGGCTTGCGTTACAGTGACTTTCTCAGTCTCAGGGGTAGTGAGGCTACGATACCACTCCACTTCCATTTGCTGTCTTCCAACGTCACTTATTTTCTGAAGTACCAAAGCAGCCCCACCAGTTTCCAGACCATCACTCTCCGATAATATGCAACCTTAATTCATTAGTGAAGACAACTGGGGAGGACTCAAGTTTGAATTTAGGAATCACCAAAGTACTGTTTTGAAAGAAATGCAAGCTTATTGACTTCAGTTGTAGGCTTAATTCAAAATCATGGATAGAACAAAGGAAATGCCTTAGAGAGCCTATTTTAAAGCATAGAGCTGACCCATTTGTACATTAGCAGAAAGTAATGTGCTTTACATCCTTAAAAATAGCTTGTTTTCTTGAGTAGATTGACCACTGCTTTTAAAAACGTATTTATTTATTCCCTTGACAAAGCTCAAGTAAATTTCAACAAAACCCGTTTCTGAGTTTTCACAAATTCTAAAGTAGTGGAATCCAATTTAGAAGCTTGAATATATGTGATATTTCCACTTAAAAAGCATAAATTAAGCTGCTTTGTACCATGAGCACTAGACTCTGATTTGGCACAATTGTTCTATGACCTGAAATCTGCTATGACTATTTTCTGGGTGAGTCATTTCCCATAAAATTTAATAGTCTGTATTACCTGATGGTTTGAGTTTATGATCTGTAAATACTGTGCCTTTAGTTCTTTGAATATTTATTTTTTTTTATAGTTAACTTGGACTTTGATTAAGCATCTGGTTGTACAAAGTGTGCTTCCTGATACCAAAGACTGAAAACACTCTACACATTTTAACATAATCTCATTGAACATGTTTATGCTTAAACGTCACTGAGAGTTGCCAAGTTTGACTTAGAGTAATACAATAATAAGACCTGGAAACTAAGAAAAACTAAGACGGTCTTGTAGAAAACTTGGCTCATTGTTTTACAAATGACATTTGAAACTTAGAGGACAATCGGAGCTTGGAGCAAATGGTAAATCAAAGATAGTTTAGATCGGTTACACACACTGTGCAAGATGTTTCTGTGTTGATAGCTTGTATCCCTACCCTCAGATCGATTTGGCAATTTTACCAGCTAATTCTTATATTTACGATTCATAAAATACGAATTTGTTTCCTTTTACTGAGGGTAAGTGAAGTATGGGTAGAGAAGGGCTGCTCTTATTTCACCTCGAAGCACAACAATATGAATTCCTACTAAATTTTTGAAAATAAATGTTACTTGTTTTTTGAAAGCAGAGGCAGTAGTATACTTTTTAACTTTATAAAAATTCAGAGGTTGATGATTCATTATCACCCTCTCTGTACTAGAGTACTGAGCCAATTAAAAAAGAGACAGAAATCAAAACATCAGTTTAGAGTGTATTCTTCTGGGCTACAGTTTCTTTAAGTCCTACTTTTTACTAAAACACGTAAAGTGATCAAAGCACCAATTGCACGCTCACAATGTTTAGAAAACATAAAAAACCCCAGCTGTCGTTAATGTTACATTCTTAGGACAAGACAATAGGCATTGTCCATAGTTCCCATGACTGTTGAGTACTCAAACTGTGATTGTTGTGACAGATATTTTCTTTTATTGATGGATAATTGATTTAACATGTTGTATTAATTCCTGTTATACAGCAAAGTAATTCAGTTATACACTATATATATATATATTCTTTTTTATGTTATTTTCCATTATGATGTATCAAGGATATTGAATAGAGTTCCCTGTACTATTTAGGAGGACCTTGCTGTTTATCCATTCCATATTAATAGTTTGCATCTGCTAATCCCAACCTCCCAGTCCGTCCCTCCTCCCACCTTCCTTGGCAACCATGAGTCTTTTCTTTGTCTGCGAGTTTGTCAGTTTCATAGATAAGTTCACTTGTGTCCTATTGTAGATTCCACGTGTAAGTGACATCATGCGGTATTTGTCATTCTCTTTCTGACTCTCATCACTTAGTATGATAATCCCCGGGTCCACTCATGTTGCTGCAAATGACACTATTCCATTCTTTCTTATGCTGAATAACATTCCATTCTGCCTACACGTACCACGTCTTTATCCATGCATCTGTTGATGGGCATTTAGGCTGTTTCCAAGTCTTGGCTATTGTGCATAGTGCTGCTATGAACACGGTCGGGGCGGGGGCGGGGGGGTGGGCGGCATTTATCTTTTGGAACCTTAGTTTTGTCTGGGTAAATGCCCAGAAGTGGGATTGCTAGATTATATGGCAACTCTGTTTTTAGTTTTTGGGGAAAACCTCCATAATGTTTTCCATAGTGGCTGCATCAACTTACATTCCCAGCAATAGTGTAGGAGAGTTCCCTTCTGTCCATACCCACTCCAGCATTTGTTATTTGTAGACTTTTTTAATGATCCCTTTTGACTGGTGTGAAATGGTATCTCACTGTGGTTTTGGTTTGCATTTCTCTAATAATTAGCAATGTTGAGCATCTTTTCATATGCTTGTCAACCATCTGTATGTCTTCTTTGGAGAAATATCTACTTAGGTGTTCTGCCTATTTTTTGGTCGGGTTATTTTGTTATTTTTGTTTAGTTGTATCAGCTGTTTCTATATTTTGGAAATTAAGCCTTTGTTGGTTGCATTGTTTGCAGGTATTTTCTGCCATTTAATTAGACTGTCTTTTCATTTTGTTGATGGTTTCCTTTGCTGTGCAAAAACTTGTAAGTTTGATTAAGTCCTATTTTTTTATTTTTGTTTTTATTTCTATTGCCTTAGGAAATGACCTAAGAAAACATTAATATCATTTATATGACAGAGTTTTGCCTATGATATCCTTTAGGAATATTATGGTATTATGTCTTGTATGTCACCTTTTAAGCCATTTCGAGTTTATTTTTATATATGGTGTGAGGGTGTGTCCTACCTCCATTGGATTATATGTAGCCATCCAACTTTCCTAAGTGGTTCCAAATGGTCCCAAGACCACTTGCTGAAGAGACTGTCTTTTTCCCATTGTATATTCTTGCTTCCTTTATCGAAGATTGATTGGCCATAGGTATGTGGGTTTATTTCTGGGCTCTCTATTCTATTTTATTGACCCATATGTCTGCCTTGATCCCAATATCACAGTGTTTTGATTACTTTGCAGTGTTATCTGAAGCCTGGGAAGGGATATGCCTCCTGCTTTGTTCTTTTTCCTCAGGCTTGCTTCGGCAATTCTGGGCCTTTTATGGTTTCATATAAATTTTAGGATTATTTGCTCTAGTTCTGTGAAAAATGTCATGGGAAAAAATTTGATGGGATCATGCTAAATCTGTAGATTGCCTTGGGTAGTATGGCCCATTTTAATAATATTGATTCTCCCAATAGAAGAGTTTGGGTTATCTTTGCATTCCTTTGACTAATCTTTAATTTCCTTTATTAACGTTTTATAGTTTTCAGCATACAAGTCTTTCACCTCTTTGGTCAGGCTTATCCCCAAGTGTTTTATTTTTTTTTAATGTGAAATAATTATTTTGGATACAAGGAGATAAATATTAAATTAAAATTTTAATTCACTTAAAAATATTTTTTTTAATTTGACTATGAAAGAATTTTCAATTACAAATGTGGCTCTCGTCTTATTTCTGTGAAACTCACTCTAGTTGGTGGAGACTTAACTGTGTCTAAGGGAAAGAGAATAAACTAAAAAGAGTGGAGAAGAAGAGAAATTTTGGCTGTGGGCTTCCCTGGAAGCTGACTAGTCCAGGCTACTCCATGTCCCTACATAACTTACGAACTGAACTGGAAGAAATCTCCCCTCAGGAGATTACTCCTTCTGCCAGGAGTCAGCTCCTTCAAAACTGAGCCTTTCAAAGCTCTGACTGGCATCGTTGCCTCATACTTCTCCCAGAAACTTGCTTTCTTGAAGCATATACTTTCTCTAGGCTTTGGTGAACATTAACTATTCAGATTGCCGTATAAAATCCCCCTTTGCCATCTATCTTCCTACTGAAGCATGACGTTGCTTTCCCTGGAAAGAAAAGTGTGAAAAATGAAACACCTGCCTATACTCAGTCTTCCAAAAATCTTACACTCACAGTCTGTCAGAGATGACAGAGAAGACTGGGCCTCTGATATTTGAAAAGACATTCTGCCCATGCTGATTCAAACATGGTCCTTTTCTAACAGAGATCCTGCCCTCTCTATATGGGCTATGAAACCCCCACAGAAGTGATATTGCCTCTCTAATCCAGACTCCCTGGGAGAAAGTCTCTCATCCTAAATAAAGAATGCCTTCTCTGTCCTATATCCAAGCTCTGCTTGATAGTTGGAGGTCCAAGAAACCATCTGCATCCCTAAGATAAATGGTTTTCCTTGCTAAATCAAGGCATGACCTGGTACATTGCTCAGTTCTTCAACTGAGCTCAGCCTGGGTGAGGTCCTGCTGCCTCCTGCTCAGTCATGGTTCTTAACCTTGACTGCACATTGGAAACACCTGAATAAATTTAAAAAGAAACAGGGCTTAGGGCTTAGGCCATACTAACTCCAGGAGCATCTCAGCTGCTAAGCAGGGGACCTGAAAAAGAGGTTGGCTAATCAGAGGACTCACTTAATGGTTCCATATATATATTTGTTATCCCTGATTATCTTGGTGAGGCTTCCTAGGTGGTGCTAGTGGTAAAGAACCTGCCTACCAATGCAGAAGACTTAAGAGATGCCGGTTCAATCCCTGGATCAGGAAGATACCCTGGAGGAGAGCATGGCATCCCACTCCAGTATTCTTGCCTGGAGAATCCCATGGACAGAGGAGCCTGGTAGGCTGCAGTCCATGGGGTTGCAGAGAGTCGGACACGACTGAAGCGACTGAGCAGCAGTAGCTTTATTCTGGTTAAATTCCTTGAAGTCTGCTGCTAAAATAAAACTATGAAAAGGTCAAAAGAGATGTTTCCTATGTTTTGACATTAAGTTGCACAATTTTTTTTCTAATATATGGGATTGTTACCCCTGTGGCTGTGTGATATCCATGTTAATGTTATTGTTTTACTATGTTTGAAATTCAGTCTTAAAATGCATTATCTCTAGTCTAAGGTTGAAACAGTCAGGTATCATATTGTTTAGATATTGCATTGCTGATGGCAACAGGCTTCAAATGTTATGCACTTAATTTGAAACTATTTGCACTTTTACAAAATTACTATAATCGTGACTCTGAATTTTCATAGATTGTGTAATCAGAAGGAACCTGATAGCTTTTAGGACTAAATGACTGAGTAGGGCTGATTTTGTAAGAGCCAGAATTGGTCAGACAACAAATGACCGAGAACTTGACACTGTGGGTAGAAGTTCTGCTCTTGTTGGTGCCTACTATTAATTAAGAGCAGAGATCTTAAGGATTAACATGGATATTTGCCTCTAAGAAGCAAAGCCCACCTATCATTTAGAGCCTAAAGTTCAAAAATAAAGCTCTGACACAATGCACTTGAACTTGAATAGAGTAAAACCAGACAGAACTCTAGAAACATCAGTGAATCTCTAATGCAGATGTACATCTCTCAGGAAACTGTCATCTACAGTTTATGTTCTAGCAACAGTGTTTTGCATCCGATGCAGACAGTTACTGTACCTGTTAGTAACATTTAAAACACATGAGTCACAGCAAGAACATGCGCAATGTGGATTCCCTTCAGAGACCTGACTCTGAGAAATCCTTCCAGCTTTGACTGCACAATACAAAACCTTTAAAACTCAATTCTGTGCTCATTTCTGACCCAAGTCGCTCAGTCATGTATGACTCTTTGTGACCCCATTGACTGCAGCATGCCAGGCCTCCCTGTCCATCCCCAACTCCCAGAGCCTACTCAAACTCATGCCCATCGAGTCAGTGACGCCATCCAACCATCTCATCCTCTGTCATCCCCTTCTCCTCCTGCTTTCAGTCTTTCCCAACATCAGGGTCTTTTCCAGTGAGTCAGTTCTTCATATCAGGTGGCCAAAGTATTGGAGTTTCAGCTTCAGCATCAGTCCTTCCAATGAATATTCAGGACTGATTTCCTTGAGGATTGACTGGTTTGATCCCCTTGCAGTCTGAGGGACTCTCTGACCCAGATCCATTGAACTAATGAGGTATTGCTTTCAAGGACAAAGAATAGACATTAATTAAAACAAAAATACTCCCCACATGAAAACAAGGGCTTTCTAGTACTGATGTTTCTGTTTACTTAGAGTAGAAGAACTCTTCAAGAAGAAAACTAGATGTTGCTGAAGTGTATTTTAACAAGTTCTTGGGTACATTGGTTAGATTGTGCTGTGCTGTGCTTAGTTACTCAGTCATGTCTGACTCTTTGCGACCCCCATGTTCTATAGCCTGCCATGCTAGCCTGTCCATAGGGATTCTCCAGGCAAGAATGGTGGAGTGGGTAGCCTATCCCTTCTCCAGGGGACCTTCCTGACCTGAGAATCAAACCGGGGTCTCCTGCATTGCAGGCAGACTCTTTACCAGCTGAGCCACCAGGGAAGTCCATGGGTTAGAGTGCATCCCCTTTAAGTGGTAGGTGGAATTCCTTATTCCTGGAACCTGGGGGTGTGTTCTTATTTGGCAAGTGCAGTAGTCACGTTAAGGTCACACTGGAGTGCAAGCTGCAGTGCCCTGAGTGGTGTTCTTACAAGAAGAAGGAATTTGGACACAAACCCTTGGGGAGTGCCCTCACTATCTGAGGACAAAGGCAGAGACTGGAGTGATGGATCCACAAGACAGAACACTGTGGGTACCTGTCAGCCACGGGGAGCTGGGAGAGACTGGGGAGATCCCCTGGAGCCTCCCCAGGGAGGGTGCGGTCCTGTGGACACCATAATCTGAGACTGCTAGACTCCAGAACTGAGGGAACATAAATTTCTGGTGTTTCAAACCACCCAGTTTGTGGTCGTTTGTGACGGCAGCCCCAGCAAACTACACTTCTGGGTTATATCCAAACTTCTTACCTCTTCAAAAACCAGTCTGCGTCCTTAAGAGAGTATAAGATAAAATGTAAATTCACAAATTACTCAGACTGCCCTCCCACTCTTTGGAACTAGTCCTGGGTTTGTATTATCCTTATAAATGCTGTAAGATTACTTTTTAAACCGTATGTTCCCAAGAAGGAGGCAAGTTTCTGCATTAACAATACATAACTTTGTAACAATTAGCCATCTGTTTATAATACTGTTAGGGATTGACAGCATCTCAATGGAAGCCGGGAAAGCAACAGAAATATTATATCTGCCAAGTTCTAGTCATTTGTTATCTTACATTGTAATTTGTTGTCTCCAGAGATCACTAAGGAGAGAAAGAATCATGCCATGCTACAAAATAAACTTTGTAAAGCAGGTAGTTTAATAGCAAATTAATGATGTGTTGAGAAGATCAAGACAAGATTTTTTAAAAGTACAATCATAATTTCTGTGGTGCAGCCAACAACACAAGCTTGAAAGGTTTCTCAAGAGAAGGTAATATTTATTTTCCCCAGAGAGCTATTTTAAAACTGGAGGATAAGTTATCCTAAGATGACTTTTCTCAATGCCAGTTTAAAAAAATATATATTGCTAGAGTTCAGATATTCAGATATTCAGATATCTGCTAGAGTTCAGATATCCCTAGCTTGCTGCCATTCTTGATATCATGTGGTAAAGTCTAAATTCTTTCAATCTCATCTCTTGGCTCTATGACTGGTTTCACAGAATGTGTTAATCCAATGGGACCTCTTTTTAAGAAGAAAGTAGCTTCAAATAAAATTCACAAAAAGTAAAACAAAGGCAATAGCAAGCATTGCCTGTACTATTGGCTACAATATTATTTATATTACAATAAAACAATTTTAAATATTTTTAAATTATTTTAAATATTTAATTAAGATAAATAATTAAATTATCTTAATAAATTAAGATAATTAAACCACCAATATTAAATATTAAATAATATTAAATATTAAATATTGGTGGTTTAATTATCTTAATTAAACCACCAATATATTTATACAATATTATTCATACAAAAATGAATTTTGTATGTTATATGATAAAAAGCCTTGTGGATCTCACTCTTACCCATATACATACAATATATATGTTATGAACTCATTGTAATATACAAAATATATACATATGAGAATGTGTATTTTTAGATATAGATTACAAGAGAGCTTTATTTTAAATCCTCATAGAAAGTGAAGTGAAAGTGAAGTTGCTCAGTCATGTCCGACTCTTTGCAACCCCATGGACTGCAGCCTACCAGGCTCCTCCCTCCATGGGATTCTCCAGGCAGGAGTACTGGAGTGGGTTGCCATTTCTTTCTCCAGGGGATCTTCCCGACCCAGGGATCGAACCCAGGTCTCCTGCATTCCAGTCAGATGCTTTAACCTCTGAGCCACCAGGGAAGCCCTCATAAGATAGATTTAATATCTGAGAACTCTCCATCTAGAGTTCATGTTTGCTCAGCCTGAATGAAAAGCCTATATATGTTACCTCTAGAATCACTGTCTTTACCATGATAGAGGATGATAACAAGCGACAAGTCTGGGTGAGAGATAGTGACCCATTGTTTCTTTGTTACAGATATCACTAAAGCCGAAAAGACTGATCACAACTTGTTTGCATTAGCCTGTTAATCTGAACTTCTCCTTTGTCACCCCAGGTGCTAGCCTTATAATTGCTCCATTCTATATCAACCAGGCTCCTTCTATTTGTGATCAAGATTTGCACCTCACCTAATCAAAAGAGCATTCTATTGCAAGAAAGAGCTAAATTTTTAATCCCAAAGGACATTCCAATACAATGTGGATTATCAAGTCATGAGCCTGTTCTTCCAGCAGATACTTATTCATCTACTTTGTATGAAGCTTTATGTTATATATGTTACAAAGGAAGGTCCAGGTCATATCTATAAATGGTTCATAGCATAAAAGGGCAGAGAACTTGTGCATAAATGAATACAAAATAAGATTATAGCTAGGTCTCCATGATTGCTCATTTACATAGGCATTCAATAAATCCACTGAAAATTTACTACATGTCAATTTTGTCCTGAATGCTTATGGTGCATATTGAACAAGAATTAGACAGCCACCAACCTCACAGAGTTTGCAATCCAATTGAGGAACAAGATAATTAAACCACAAGCTATATTATAAAATCATAAGGACAATGGGAGATGAATTCTCAAATACTAAGGGAGGCCATAGCTAGGGCTCCAAGCCCAATCTGTAGAGTCCAGAAGAAATTTCACAAAAGTAGCATATAAGTTAAGACATAAAGGATGGGAGGTAGCCAGCATAGAATTATGTGGTGATGCAGATATAACCGATCACCAGTGAAATTGTTTTCAACAAACCACTTCAAGACCGCCTTAGAAACTAGAACTATCCTTCTGGCCTAACTACCATCAGAAAAGATATTATGTAGCCAATCATGAATTTAGAATGTCTGATATACCACTGTGATTATTATAGTAGAGGTTTAAAATGAAACTAGGGAAACATAAAAACAAGAAATTTACCTGAATCAAGAAGTTGAATAATTTCATGAAATCAAAATGTAATCTCAATCAAAGCTTCCCATAAAAAAGGAGATCCTTTTGGCATAACATATATCCTACCATGCCTCACCCTCTTTAGCAGTATTTTCAATATGAGCATCAATTCCAGTAATATAATCATTAGCTTTTTATAGCAATTTCAATTGTTCTCCCAGAATGCCTGTATATTTAGTTTGTACTATAACTCAATGGGAGCCCTCTGAAATCACAAAATAAGTGTGCTATAATATGCACCTTTTGATTCTACAATATTGCATCCTGACAGTTTATCATTTGTTATAATCTCCTACGATATAGTTCTTTACTGATTCTGTAATACTTAAGAGGGAGGCTGAAAGGTAGTCTTACATGAGAACTTCCTACAAATGCAGTACTTCAGCTTCAGATGTTTATAACTGGGCCCCCCTTCATGTAGCACTCAGTGGGAACCATGAGTAGAAAACTGTTCAGTAAAAAATTGTTAAATGTCTCTGGGATCACTCTTTAATGAAAGAAAAATATTTTTTAATGTTTTAATATTATTAAAAGGTGAAAGTGAAAAGTGAAAGTCACTCAGTCGTGTCCAACTCTTTGTGAGTCCATGGACTGTAGCCCTCCAGGCTCCTCTGTCCATGGAATTCTCCAGGCAAGAATACTGGAGTGGGTAGCCATTCCCTTCTCCAGGGGATCTTCCTGACCCATGGATTGAACCCAGGTCTCCCGCATTGTGGGCAGATACTTTACCAGCTGAGCCACAAGGGAAGCCTAAGAATACTGGAGTAGGTAGCCTATCCCTTCCCCAGCAGACCTTCCTGACCCCGGAATTGAACTGAGGTCTCCTGCATTTCAGACAGATTCTTTACTAACTGAGCTACCAGGGAGGCCCATATTGGAAGGTACTTGCCACTAATTATAAACTTTTAAAAATATACATACTATCTCCAGGATTGCCTGGTGGTTCAGACAGGTAAAGCGTCTGCCCACAATGCAGAAGACCCAGGTTCGATCCCTGAGTCAGGAAGCTCCCTGGAGAGGGAAATGGCAACCCACTCCAGTACTCTTGCCTAGAAAATTCCATGGATGGAGGATCTTGGTGGGATACAGTCCATGGGGTTGCAAAGAGTCGGACACGACTGAGTGACTTCACCTTCACCTTCATACTATCTCCATCGTTTAGAATGTGTCTCAAATCATTGGTTGTATTCACATGGCATAGATTACCTCTAGGAATTCATGCCCAAGGCTTTCATGACACTAAATGGCCCAGTGAAAGGAACTGATTTCCAAAGGTATAATCCAAAAAATTAGTCATTTACAAATAAACCAAGTATCTTTCTCTTTCAGTGCAGCTACTTTACCAGTTCTCTAAGTTGTGGTACATGTAAACAATGGAATATTAGTCATAAAAAGGAATGCATTTGAGTTAGTTCTAATGATGTGGAATATTCATTGGAAGGACTGATGCTGAAGCTGAAACTCCAATACTTTGGCCACTGATGCGAAGAACTAACTCATTTGAAAAGACCCTGATGCTGGGAAAGATTGAAGGCGGGAGGAGAAAGGGATGACAGAGGAGGAGATGGTTGAATGGCATCACCAACTCAATGGACATGAGTTTGAGTGAACTCCGGGAGTTGGTGATGGACACGGAGGCTTGGCATGCTGCAGTTCATGGGGTCACAGAGTCAGACACAATTGAGTAACTGAACTGAGTTGAATGAAGTGGGTGAACCTAGAGCCTGTTGTACAGAGTGAATAAGTCAGAAAGAACAAATATCATATCTGAAGATACATACGTGGACTCTAGAAAGATGGCACCGATGACCCTCATTGCAGAGCAGCCCTGGAGACAGACATAGAGCACAGACTTGTGCACACAGTGGGGAAGGAGAAGGTGGGGTGAACTGCGAGTACCACTGAGACGGAGACATGCCCGTATGTAAGACAGACAGCCAGTGGGAATTTGCTGTAGGACACAGGCGGCTCCAACACAGTGCTTTGTGACAACCTAGAGGGGTGGGATGGGGTGGGAGGTGAGAGGGAGGGTCAAGAGTAGCAGGACATGCGTATGCCTGTGGCTGATTCACATTGATGTGCGGCAGAAACCAACACAACATTGCAAGGCAGTTATCCCCCAATTAAAGATAAATAATTTTTTAAAGGTTAAGAAAAAGCTAAAACTTGGCTGCAAAAACTAGCCACTTTCAGCAACTCTCCCTCCTCCCCATGATCTTGAAATCATTCGCTGTGTATGTGACACAAGGCGTTGTTGCTTTGTTCCTGCATCAGCATGTCATTTTCAAAATGAAAACAAATACATCAATTATATAAAGTAGGATGAGAATGTATGGTTTGATCATAAGGTCTTGCTTTCAGATTAGGCCCAAAGCAGTATAAATTTGAAAGAAAGAAAGGTTTGAGGATATAATAAAAAGGAAAAGCGCTAGGTTGACAGCAATGTGTTCAGAGAATGAGAATTTCAAACTGAACTATTGAAGGAGCTAAATTTATGCAGACAAAGCTAAAAAGAAATGAATCTTCTCTGGGGGGGGCATCAGCACATCACAGACAAAGAAAGTAAAATAATAAAGGGATATTAATTGCAGCTTTCAAGCAAACTGATAATTTCAAAATATTGAGGAAAGGAAGTAAAAATATAAACTACAATGTGAAGACTGACTTTTGATCCAGAGGGACACACAAGTCTCCCTGAATAATGATTTTCATTATGGTTTTGGTTTTCTTGTCTCCTTGCTTGAGGACAGACTGCAGAGTGATGGAAAATATAGATTGAGGGTAATAACTTTGTGTCAAGGATAGAATGGTCTGACCCAGTTTAATATCAGCTTATAATTTAGCCCAGAGAATTTTACAGCTCTTCAGTCTACCACTTAAATTGATCATTGTGAGCTGCTTTTAATAAATAACAAATATTTATTAAGCATCTCACTTTTTGCTAATAGTGAGGGAAACATAAAAAATAATTCACAACAATCCTATGAGACAGGCATTATTATTATTATGCCTGTTTAACAGATGGGGAGACTAAGGCAAAGGTGTCTTAGATGCCCAAGCTCATGAGGCTAGTAAATGGTAGGACTCAAGTGTTAGCTCAGGTCCTCTAAGAAGCAGATGCTAAAACAAGAGATTTATGAAATTTGACTGGGAGTGAAAAGATGGTGAAAGAGTTAGATGCTTCCAAACTCAGGTCTTGCTGCCCACTGCTCAGCATTCAATGCTAGAGAGTCAAATGTTGGTAGAAATCCAACGTTGCTTTTAGTCTGAAGCCAGCATTCTGGGGAGAAGGTAGACACATGTCCCAGATCCATCTCTGAAGATTCTGCTCAGCCATGAGAATTTTTGAAGGGAAGAGAGACGTTCAGTTCAGTCGCTCAGTCGTGTCCAACTCTTTGCGATCCCATCAATCGCAGCACGCCAGGCCTCCCTGTCCATCACCAACTCCCAGAGTTCACTCAGACTCACGTCCATCGAGTCAGTGATGCCATCCAGCCATCTCATCCTCTGTCGTCCCCTTCTCCTGCCCCCAATCCCTCCCAGCATCAGAGTCTTTTCTAATGAGTCAACTCTTCTCATGAGGTGAAAAGAGACGTAATCTCAGTTAAGTATTGAGAAATGGGTCAGAGTCATCAACACCCCCAGTGTGTGCAGACTTGTTGACTTCTTGTGATCTTTCTGTAGATGCTATCTTGTTCACACAGTATGTTCACAGTTTATTTGGGAGATTACTGAAGGTGAAGCTAGGGAAGAGATCTGGTCATCTGTTACTTATTCTTCAGTTCCACTTCTATAATCTTTGGAAAGAACCAGCAAGTTAGGCAAGGCATTGTGTGATCAAAAGATTTCGAAGGTGTGCTTGGGTTAGAGGTGAGTAGAGTGTGCCGGTGCCTGGCTTAAGGTTCGTTGCAATATAACTTTGCTAAAGAGACAAGACAAAAAAGGGTCTCCTGCAAAGTGCTCTTCCCTGCCAAAAGCTGCTTACAGGAGGAGACTGGAAAACATGGTCTTATACCATGAAGCAGGTATGACTTTGTGAAGGAAGGTGGGAAAGAAGGAAGGGAGGAAGGTTCGTTGAATAGGAAAATTCTTAAGACTGTGGTTCAATGTTCGACATTATGGCAAGGCTGAGAAGCTGTTTCACTGATGCCCCAGCTGAGACCTTGACCCCCCAATCTTGTGCCAGAGTGTACATACTCAGCCATCATGCCATGATGAGCCTTGTTCCTAATATCCAATCAAAAGATGCAAATTTTTACATAGGTTAATAGCAACCTCTGTTCTTACATATACATTCTTCCCATTCTTGGAGTCCACTTCTGCTTATATCAAAGCTAGAACACTTAAGCCAAATGTGGTGCTTCTCTTTCATGAAAACAGGTAGAAATCACCTAGGCTGTAAAGTGGAACAGAAGGAAGATAGGGTCCCTGTGTAGCTTAACCCCCTTGGAGGTTAAGAGGAGATAGATTCTGGCTCATCCTCCTGGCTTAGGATGGGGTCCCTTTCACAACCCGGTATGGTTGGTTGTTTGGGGGTTTTTTTCTTGCATTTTTAAGTTACTTTACATACACAAATGAAACTGATTTTAAAATCACCGAAACCCTTAGAGGAAAAAACTAGTGGCAGAGCCAGAAAGAACAAACCTCCACTTCACTCACCGCACGTGCTTTACTATCATGAATGCTCTGTGGGAATGGAGGAGCCTCTCCCTCTGTGTCCCAGCTTACTGCACTGTTATAGGAGGCATTATTTTGGCTCTTTTGGAATTTCTCAAGAAATCAGGCACTTATCATTCATGTAGCATTTAGTTTGTGGTGTCTACCAGGTGGAGACCACCAGGAACACAGGAGGCAAAGTTAAGTTTCTGAGCCTCTTGCACTGAGGGAGATGTGAACCATCAGTCCACAGGGGGTGGACTAGTAACAGACCAGAGAGGGCTTATAGGATTTGGGTGGCAGCAGGTGATTTGGAGGAGAGTTTAAACAAATATGGGAATTCCCAGGTAGTGCAGTTGTAAAAGAATCTGCCTACAAATGCAGGAGATGCAAGAGATGTAGGTTTGATCCCTGGGTCAGGAAGACTCCCTGGAGGAGAAAATGGCAACTCACTCCAGTATTCTTGCCTGAAAAATCCCATGGACAGAGAGGAGCCTGGCCGGCTGCAGTCCATGGAGTCTCAAAGAGTCAAACAGGCGTACACGTCACATCATAAAGCAGAGAAGATTTATTCTAGACTGTGGGTTCGTGGGGCTTCTCTCATAGTTCAGTTGGTAAAGAATCCACCTACAATGCAGGAGATGCTGGTTCAATTCCTGGGTCGGCAAGATCCCCTGGAGAAGGGATAGGCTGCCCACTCCAGTTTCTTAGGCTTCCCTTGTGGCTCAGCTGGTAAGGAATCCTCCTGCAATGTGGGAGACCTGGGTTTGATCCCTGGGTTGGGAAGATCTCTTGAAGAAGTGGATGCAATGTGATGGTTGAGAGGTTACTATTTTTCTCTAGGAGGCAAGAGGGACACGCTAGGTGGGGCTATTTGTCAATACGAAAGGAATCATACCCACTCGTGGAAGCCAGGAGAGGGAGCTGCTTCATTATTTTTGTGGCCACTAAGGGCTTTGTGTTTCAGCTCAGTTCAGTTCAGTTCAGTTAGTCATATCCAACTCTTTGCGACCCTATGGACTGTAGCATGCCAGGCCTGCCTGTCCATCACCAACTCCCAGAGTTTGTATGTTTAGACATGATGAAGTCTTTTTCGGCTTTGTTTCACCAAGGTCATGAAGTGACCCTGCTTGATGATTGCTGATATTCTGTGGAGCTGGACTTTTTCCCCAGTCTGGCTGTTACTTGCAAGCTGCCAGCTGTCAGGGCCTTTTTATTTTTCTTTCTTTCTCAGGTCCCAGAATAAATGAGAAGTAATCAATCAGCCAATCCATGTATAATAGCCACGATGCCCTGTACAGGGCTAAATGTTCAGAACACCATCTGGAGAAATGCCCATTAATATAGCACCAAGAGTAAAAAAGCAATGTAAAGGTTAATAAAAGAACTAAAAACTGTACTTAACCAAGACTTGAAACTGAAATAAATATTCCATCACACATCAGTCTTATGCCACAGAAAGTTTGATGGGGAACACATGTATACCTGTGGTGGATTCATTTTGATATTTGGCAAAATTAATACAATTATGTAAAGTTTAAAAATAAAATAAAATTAAAAAAAAAAGTTTTGGCAAAGCTATTCATTTATTTCACAGCTATAAAACATATTGAAAATTAACTTTTATAAATAGTCCATTGAATTGCTTCTCTTCTTTGTTATTCAAACAGTTGAGCAAGACTTTTTTTTTTACCCTAATTATAAATAAGACATATTAGCTGGGTTATGTTTTTGTTTTTTGTTTTTTTTTTTCTTTTGCAGCAGCTAAAAATTGTATGGTCGTTGATCCTGTGTATTTAGTACTTTTACTCTTTAAAGATAGAAAGCCGTTAAAAGAATTTACATGTGAAAAGAAAAGTCTAATTTGGCAGAATGATCTGATGGTGTCAAACCAGTGTTTAGTGGCTGCTTGACTATTGCCATTTGTCAAATTATATTGGAAACTTCAAGGCCATGACCCTAGGAAAAACACAGTCTAGAGAGACTGTCGGTCTTCCCCTGCATAACTTCCAGCACTAAGCTTTCTCATCTCTCAATTTTGGTAAGGCCAGACTGAGTCTGTGGATGCTTCTTGAAGCTCTGATGGTAACAGGCTCTGGTCATCATTTAAGTGTCTTTTCAATGGAAAGTTTAGAGGTTTTCTTGTTCTTTTTAAAAGAAGGTAGAGATATTCTCTCCTTTTTATTTTATTTTATTTTTTTAAATTTTTCTAATTTAAATGTATTTATTTTAATTGGAGGCTAATTACTTTACAATATTGTATTGGTTTTGCCATACATCAACATGAATCCACCACAAGTGTACAATGTTCCCCATCCTGAACCCCCCTCCCTCCTCCCTCCCCATACCATCCCTCTGGCTCATCCCAGTGCACCAGCCCCAAGCATCCTGTATCCTGCATCAAACCTGGATTGGCGATTCGTTTCTTATATGATATTATACATGTTTCAATGCCATTCTCCCAAATCATCCCACCCTCTCCCTCTCCCACAGAGTCCAAAAGACTGTTCTATACATCTGTGTCTCTTTTGCTGTCTCACATACAGGGGTATCGTTACCATCTTTCTAAACTCCATATATATGTATTAGTATACTATATTGGTGTTTTTCTTTCTGGCTTACTTCACTGTGTATAATAGGCTCCAGTTTCATCCACCTCATTAGAACTGATTCAAATGTATTCTTTTTAATGGCTGAGTAATACTCCATTGTGTATATGTACCACTGCTTTCTTATCCATTCATCTGCTGATGGACATCTAGGTTGCTTCCATGCCCTGGCTATTATAAACAGTGCTGTGATGAACATTGGGGTACACGTGTCTCTTTCAATTCTGGTTTCCTCAGTGTGTACGCCCAGCAGTGGGATTGCTGGGTCATAAAGCATTTCTATTTCCAGTTTTTTAAAGGAATCTCCACACTGTTCTCCATAGTGGCTGTACTAGTTTGCATTCCCACCAACAGTGTAAGAGAGTTCCCTTTTCTCCACACCCTCTCCAACATTTATTGCTTGTAGACTTTTGGATCGCAGCCATTCTGACTGGTGTGAAATGGTACCTCATAGTGGTTTTGATTTGCATTTCTCTGATAATGAGTGATGTTGAGCATCTTTTCATGTGTTTGTTAGCCATCTGTATGTCTTCTTTGGAGAAATATCTGTTTAGTTCTTTGCCCATTTTTTGATTGGGTCATTTATTTTTCTGGAATTGAGCTGTAGGAGTTGCTTGTATATTTTTGAGATCAGTTCTTTGTCAGTTGCTTCATTTGCTATTATTTTCTCCCATTCTGAAGGCTGTCTTTTCACATTGCTTATAGTTTCCTTTGTTGTACAAAAGATTTAGAGAAGAGCTAACACCTATCCTACTCAAACTCTTCCAGAAAATTGCAGAGGAAGGTAAACTTCCAAACTCATTCTATGAGGCCACCATCACCCTAATACCAAAACTTGACAAAGATGCCACAAAAAAAGAAAACTACAGGCCAATATCACTGATGAGCATAGATGCAAAACTCCTTAACAAAATTCTAGCAATCAGAATCCAACAACACATTAAAAAGTTCATACACCATGACCAAGTGGGCCTTATCCCAGGGATGCAAAGATTCTTCAATATCCACAAATCAATCAATATAATACACTACATTAACAAATTGAAAAATAAAAGCCATATGATTATCTCAATAGATGCAGAGAAAGCCTTTGACAAAATTCAACATCCATTTATGATAAAAACTCTCCAGAAAGCAGGAATAGAAGGAACATACCTCAACATAATAAAAGCTATACATGAGAAATGCTGGGCTGGAAGAAGCACTAGCCAGAATCAAGATTGCTGGGAGAAATATCAATAACCTCAGATATGCAGATGACACCATCCTTATGGCAGAAAGTGAAGAGGAACTAAAAAGCCTCTTGATGAAGTGAAAGAGGAGAGTGAAAGGTTGGCTTAAAGCTCAACATTCAGAAAACGAAGATCATGGCATCTGGTCCCATCACTTCATGGCAAATAGATGGGGAAACAGTGGAAACAGTGTCAGACTTTATTTTGGGGGGCTCCAAAATCACTGCAGATGGTAATTGCAGCCATGAAATTAAAAGACGCTTACTCCTTGGAAGGAAAGTTATGACCAACCTAGATAGCATATTGAAAAGCAGAGACATTATTTTGCCAACAAAGGTCCGTCTAGTCAAGGCTATGGTTTTTCCTGTGGTCATGTATGGATGTGAGAGTTGGACTGTGAAGAAAGCTGAGTGCCAAAAAAATTGATGCTTTTGAACTGTGGTGTTGGAGAAGACTCTTGAGAGTCCCTTGGACTTCAAGGAGATCCAACCAGTCCATCCTAAAGGAGATCAGTCCTGGGTGTTCTTTGGAAGGAATGATGCTAAAGCTGAAACTCCAGTACTTTGGCCACCTCATGTGAAGAGTTGACTCATTGGAAAAGACTGTGATGCTGGGAGGGATTGGAGGGAGGAGGAGAAGGGGATGACAGAGGATGAGATGACTGGATGGCATCACCGACTCGATGGATGTAAGTTTGAACTCCGGGAGTTGGTGATGGACAGGGAGGCCTGGCGTGCTGCAATTGATGGGGTCACAAAGAGTCGGACACGACTGAGCGACTGAACTGACTGACTGACTGACTGACTGATGACAAACCCACAGCAAACATTATCCTCAGTGTTGTAAAATTGAAAGCATTTCCCCTAAAGTCAGGAACAAGACAAGGGTGCCCACTTTCACCACTACTATTCAACATAATTTTGGAAGTTTTGGCCATAGCAATCAGAGCAGAAAAAGAAATAAAAGGAATCCAAATTGGAAAAGAAGAAGTAAAACTCTTACTGTTTGCAGATGACATGATCCTCTACATAGAAAACCCTAAAGACTCCACCAGAAAATTACTAGAGCTAATCAATGAATATAGTAAAGTTGCAGGATATAAAATAAACACACAGAAATCCCTTGCATTCCTATACACTAATAATGAGAAAATAGAGACATTAAGGAAACAATTCCATTCACCATTGCAACAAAAAGAATAAAATACTTAGGAATATATCCACCTAAAGAAACTAAAGACCTATATATAGAAAACTGTAAAACACTGGTGAAAGAAATCAAAGAGAACACTAACAGATGGAGAAATATACCATGTTCATGGATCGGAAGAATCAATATAGTGAAAATGAGTATACTACCCAAAGAATCTATAGATTCAATGCAATCCCTATCAAGCTACCAACAGTATTTTTCACAGAGCTAGAACAAATAATTTCACAAAATGTATGGAAATACAAAAAACCTCGAATAGCCAAAGCAATCTTGAGAAAGAAGAATGGAACTGGAGGAATCAACCTGCCTGACTTCAGGCTCTACTACAAAGCCACAGTCATCAAGACAGTATGGTACTGGCACAAAGACAGAAATATAGATCAATGGAACATAATAGAAAGCCCAGAGATAAATCCATGCACCTATGGACACCTTATCTTTGACAAAGGAGGCAAGAATATACAATGGAGAAAAGAAAATCTCTTTAACAAGTGGTGCTGAGAAAACTGGTCAACCACTTGTAAAAGAATGAAACTAGAACACTTTCTAACACCATACACAAAAATAAACTCAAAATGGATTAAAGACATAAATGTAAGACCAGAAACTATAAAACTCCTAGAGGAGAATATAGGCAAAACACTCTCCAACATAAATCACAGCAGGATCCTCTATAACCCACCTCTCTTTTCTTTTAAAGAACACGATATCTAAGGAAGATTTGTTTTGTTTGGAGAAAAGTGAACTACCTTTGGGTTTAAAAATTATAGAAAAACATAATCCAAATATCCATCAACTGGTGAATAAATAAGCAAATTGTAGTGTGTAGTAGAATATTACTCAGTAATACATGGGAATTGAATGTGGATACATATTACAGCAGGCTTCCCTGGTGGCTCAGTGGTAAAGAATCCATCTGCCAATGCAGGCGACATGGGTTCGATCTCTGGGTCAGGAAGATCCCCTGAAAAAGGAAATGAAAACCCACTCCAGTATTCTTGTCTGGAAAAGCCCATGGACAGAGAAGCCTGGTGGGCTACAATACATGTGGTCATAAAAGTCAGACATGACTTAGTGACTGAACAACATTTTACAGCATGGATGAACATCAAAAACATTCTAAGTGAAAGAAGCTAGACACAAACATCAGACTTCTGTAGATTTATTCATTTAAGTTTAATGGACTAGACTTAGCCCAGTATTATCACTCTATAATGTTTCTTTGTTTCTTATGGGGAGAAAAAGTCATGTTAGATCCTTTTTAAAGCACTCTGATTTTATACTGGAAATAATAAGGCAACATATGTCAAATCATTTTGAGAAGATACACATTAGTTTTCTTTTAAGTCTGATGATGACAAGCTATAATACTACTGAGTAAATTCTTACCAAACTGAAGCTTCTGGGCTCAGTTTCAATGTTTTATTTAATATTATTCCCACCAGCTTTCTTCTGACAGGGCTCCATCAAGATGCTGGTTAATATCCTTGCAAATTGCCTTCTGGATGGGCTTACTATCCTCAGCGTGCACTCCGTTAAGGTTTTCACAGTAGCACAGGCTTGTGTTGGTTTAGCACTAACCTTAGCTATTGTTAAGGAGACTTACTTTTGTCCTCAGTGATCTAGGAAGCAGTAATTTCACAATCTTTAGAAGTTCACCTTAATACAGTGTCTGGTACACTTCTGAACATGGTAATTTTTAGGTGCTTTCAATTGGCAAAGTAGCAAATTGATACACTCAGGGGACTTTCGACAGCATCTTTCCCGGAGCAAATGACACTCCTGTGACCGTGGTTTCCTGTGAGAAAACCTGGCCTCCAGTGCTAGCTGCAGAAAGTGCCATCTGGACTCTGAATTCTGAAGAAAGTGTCATCCTCTTTGGGTTCAGACTCGGTCACAAAAAGGCTCTTTCCGGGAGCAAAATGAAGTTGTCAAGAGCATATTGGCCGTGACTCTGCCAGGCACCATTCCGATATGACAAACTCGCCTTCCTATTTTTATTACAGATTACTAATTCTAAAGAAAGATAGGACTTTCCCTCTTTTAATACAGGATCGTCCAAAGGTCAAGACAATTCAAACAAGGGCAGCATGGTCCTGCAATAAAAATGCAGCAATCTAGTCGTGCAGTGCGTCTGTGCAGGGGCTGGGAGAGGTGTGATGTTTACCACTCTAGAAAGGGCACTTTAATCAAAAGACTGATGGCGCGATGAGCTTTGAATTTGTTGTTCTATTTCTCCTGCATCTGCATGAAATTGTGTCTTTGAAACCATATATTATTGAAATGAGTGATACCAGAGAGGAACATATGCTCTGAAATAAACAGAAAAATAGAGCAGCGTAATAGCATTCTTTGCCCACTTGTACAGCCTCTGTGGTGGCACGGAGTGCAAGAGGTGTGGAGGGATGTCTGGGGGACGCTGTCCCCCATCACACATGGGCACTCATGGCTCTCCTTCCCAGCGGCAGGTCTCCTTAGATGGGTCATGACAGTCGGACAAAAAGCCCGTGCCTGCTGTTCAAACACAGTGTGAGAAATGAACTTTGAAAGTATAAAGAACAGTGGAGATGAGATCCGATTCTATAGTATTTCTCTCACAGATAGAATAAAAACCTTCCTTCCTTCAGCGTCAGAGCTCACTCTGGCCCTCTCAGCTCCAAAGAAGCAGGGGTTCTTAGGGCAGAGGTCTGTGCTTCATTGGTGCAGGGGCTGAAATTCCCTCTTCTCCAGGGCTCCATGCATCACTGCACAGGCACACAGCCATCCCACACCCACGTGCAGAAGGTGGTTCCTCATGGGCAACAGACACAGTCAGCAAGGTTTTGTGCATGATCACCCCTCCATGGATCATGCAGATTTTCTACAGAAAAATCCTATTTTTTTTTTTGCATGTGGGTGTCATTTTCCCAATGCCAATTATTGAAAAGACTATCCTTTTCCTATTGTGTATTCTTGACTTCTTTGTCATAAATTAATTAACCATATATGTCTGAATTTTTTTCTTGGGTTTCCTATAGAAAAACTGTTAGAACTAATAAGCAAATTCAGTAAACTTGCAGGATACAAAATCAACAGACGAAAATATATTGTGGTTCTATTTACTAATAATGAACTGCCAGAAAGAGAAATTAAGGAAACAATCCCATTTATAACTGCATCAGAAAGAATAAATTGGGAATAAATTTAACAGGAGGTAGATCTGTATATTCAAAAGTATAAGACGTTAATGAAGGAAATCGAAGAAGACATAAATAAATGGAAAGATATCCCATGCTCACAGATTAGAAGAATTAATATTAACATGCCCATACTACCCGAAGCAATTGACAGATTCGATGCAATCTCTGTCAAAATCCCAGTGGCATCTTTCACAGATATAGAACAAATAACCCTAAAATTTGTATGGAGCCATAAAAGACCCTGATATCATCTGCAAATAGTAAGAGTTTTAATTCTTCTTTTCAAATTGGATGCCTTTTATTTCTTTTTCTTGCCTAATTGCTGTGGATCAGACTTCTGACACTATGTTGAGTAAGAGTGGCAAGAGTGAGTGTCCTTGTTTTGTTCCTGATCTTAGAGGAAATGTGCCTCACTTTTTCACCATTGAAACTGATGTTAACATGGGCTTATTATATATGCCCTTTGTTATGTTGAGGTACGTTCCCTCTGTACTTACTTTAAGAGCTTTGGGTTTTTAAAAAAAATAACTTTAGTTAGTTATTTTTGACTATGCTAGGACTTCATTACTGTGCATGGGCTTTCTCTCGTTGCAGCAAGCAAGGCTACTCTTTGTTGTAATGCATGGGCTTCTCATAACTGTCACTTCTCTCGCTGTGGAGCTTGGGCTCTAGGTTTGCAGACTTCAGTAGTTATGGCACACAGGCTTGGTTGCCCCATGGCATATGGGATCTTCCGCGACCAGGGATTGAAGTGGTGTCCCCTGCCTTGCAAGGCAAACTGTTAATCACTGGACCACCAGGGAAACCTTTTATCATGGATAGATGTTGAATTTTGCTAAATGCTTTTGTGCGTCTGTTGAGATGATCATATGATTTCTCTGTGAAACAAAAGGTGAGCTCAGTTGAAAAGTGAACAGGAAGCTCCTTAGGTCACAAATTCAAGTGGGTGCATGTGTTTTGACAACAGCAGACTGTGAGTGCTCTTGGAGACAGGTTGAGATGGAGGCATCTGTAGCACAACCACCTGCAGAAGTTCGTTGTTAGAAATGTGAGCCTGGAGCTCAGGTAGGAGTAGGGGGCTAGACATACACGGTGTGAACATGACCACAGGTGTGTGTTGTAGCCACAGGATTGTCTTCATGCACCATTTAATACATATAAACTGAATGACAATTATGAACTCCAGGAGCTGCAGAGAACATGAAGATAAAATGACTTGGCTCCCAACTTCCAAATAGTCATCATCTGAAGGAGGCAGACATTTAACAGGTGATAACTGTGCTGCATGATAAAGGCTCTAACAGACAGAACAAACTTTGTAAATGTCATATGAAAATATACCTCTCTCTGCTAGTGAGACTCAGAGAAAGCTCGAACGGGAAAACAACATGTGTGTTTAGAGAAGAACACATATCAACAAAGCTGGTAAAAAAAAAAAAAAAAAAAGAGGGGGAGGAGAATATTTCTGGTGGTGGGAACAAGTGTGAGTGGTGTTACTACAATGTGTGAAATGTTTAGAAAATACAGATGCTGTGACATAAACCAATTAGGTCACTTCTTAATACATAGACAGAAAAATCAGAGTGTCCTGGTGGTATTAAAGCCAGAAGCAAAGACCATCAAAGTCCGTGACCCCAGATTATAAAACAAGAGTCCAAGGGAGAAAAGAATGGGATGTGAAGATAACAATGGAAGGAGAACTGGAATACAGACCTCCTGACACCCATTCCAGTGTCTGCCAGGCAGTGATCTCCATCTCATAGACTAGCTTCCACTGGTTGGAATAAGCAAGGTCTGGGAAGGGACAGTTTTCTGAGCTCCACTCCCAAGCAGATGGTGCCTGGATCAACGGTTTCTAGACTAGGGGGTGCTCTATGTCCACAATTATAATCTGGTCACCTCGTGAGTCTCTACGGTCTCCTTTATGTACCTGTAAGATTTCTGTTATGTTGATGGTGTAAATGCTACACCCCCAGGACTGGAGTACTGCCCAGTGATGTCTGTCTGGAGAGCCTCGGGTTATGAGTTAAGCTTACACAGCACATTTCTTCCCCCTACTTCACGTGGTTATGCTGTGTGTCTTGAGAATCTCCTGGAAATCTGTCAGTGTATCGGCCTTAATTATACATTACTCTAACCCTAACAGGGCTTCCTAGATGGCACTAGTGGTAAAGAACCTGCCTGCCAATGCAGGGGATAAAAGAGATGCAGGTTCAGTCCCTGGGTCAGGAACATCCCCTGAAGGAGGGCATGGCAAGCCATTCCAGTATTCTTGTCTGAAGGACCCTATGGACAGAGGAGCTTGGCAGGCTACAGTTCATAGTGTCACAGAGAGTCAGACACAACTGAAGCAACTTAGCATGCACAATCCCAAAAGACACTAAGAATTGAGGATAGAACCCAAGAAATCCAACCCCACAACTGACTGCAAAGTTTAATAAAAAACATAAAAAAAAAAGATTCTGTTTCAACACATAAGTGCAGTGCTTTGCTGTTTGCTTGTTTGTTTAAACTCAGGTTTGCCTGTCTTTACAAACATAATAGGCAACTTACAACTTAGATTTATTTCTTATTTTGGTAAACTTTTCCTCCTATTATGATTCTAAACACTGATAGTGACTGTACAACATGACGTATGTTGCAGGTATAGAAAACTGTGCTGAGTTGACACTGACTGCTGTTTATACCAGGGTCTCCCAGAATATAGGAAGCCTGGTGCTACCTGGAATATGGACTGTCCTTCTCCGCAGACCAATTAGTCTCACCCTGCCACGGGAACAGACTGCAGGCTGGGCCGGACCTCCGCTCATCCGCCTCAAATCAACCTGCACAATGATAGCCGATGACAAACTGTTAAAACAAGTCCTTGGTTTACCATTTTTCAAAAAAAAGGCAGTGTAAGATATGCGTAGATTATTCAGCTTCCTGAAAAGTTAGATTCAGAATTAAGGTTTGATTTTAGTGCTGCCTTGGGATATAATACGAAGTCAAGATGCAAGGTCTGCAAATATGATCATTGCTAATGGATGAGACTGACCGAAGGACCAACGCAGTTGTAAACACCAGTGCTGACTGCAAATCATGCTTGGTGATGGTTACACAGGTGGCATAATTGCTGTAACTTTTCAGAGACAAATTGCAGTATTTCCGAAATCACCTGAGGCCAGGGGAACCTGTGATTAGGTAGGATAAAGTTGCCTCCGGTGAAATCAACTATCAGCCAACAGAGCAAAGCATAGTGAAGGGAAAGCCAAAGCAAAATTTTAAATTCCCAAACACCAGAATCCAGAATGTGCATATGACCTTTTAATTACTTGCTTGGACTGAACAACAAAAAAAATAGAAGTAAGAACTTGCATTCATGTGTTTGAAAAAATATTTGTTGAACACACACTCTGTCAAGTATTTATCTGAGAGCAGAAACAAAAGCCGGGCTCTAATGGATCCTAAACCCTCGTGGGAGGAGGGGGAGACAGAAAGTAAACACGAAACAAAGCAGTGTGTCATGTATCTGGCAATAATAATTGCTGGGGAGTAAACAGGATGGGTAGGGGATAGGAAGGGGAGGAGGGATGCTATTCTAGGCAGGTTATTAAGAACAAGCAGCACTAATAAGGTGTCACTGAGCAGCATCTGAATGGAGAGGATGAGATCTGGTGAATATTAGGGAGAGAGGATTCCAGGGAGAGATGTCAGCTGCAAAAGACCTGAGGTAGGAGTGAGCTTGGATGTTTGAGGAACAGCAGCAGGTGGCATGGCTGGAACAGCCAGAGGACAGAAAGAGGGAGCAGATGCAATTAGAGCGGGCAATACAGAGGGTGGGGGTGGGGGTTGTTTACTCGCCAAGTCGTGTCTGAACTCTTTGCAACCCCATGGACTGCAGCACGCCAGGCCTCCCTGTCCTTCACCATCTCCCAGAGCTTTCTCAAGTTCATGTCCTTTGAATCGGTGATGCCATCCAACCATCTCACCCTCTGTCGCCCCCTTCTCCTCCTGCCCTCAACCTTTCCTAGCATCAGGGTCTTTTCCAATGAGTTGGCTCTTCACATCAAGTGGCCAAGGTATTGGAGCTTTAGCATCAGTCCTTCCAATGAATATTCAGTGTTGATTTCCTCTAGTATTGACTGGTTTATTCTCCTTGCAGTCCAAGGGACTCTCAAGAGTCTTCTTCAGCACCTCAATTCAAAAGCGTCAGTTCATCAGCACTCAGCCTTCTTTATAGCCTAGTTCTCACATCGATACATGACTACAGGAAAAAACATAGTTTTGACTATATGGACCTTTGTTGGCCAAGGGATGTCTCTGCTTTTTAATACACCGCCTAGGTTTGTCATAGCTTTCCTTCCATGGAATAGGCAGAACCCTTATTATAAAGGGTTTGGAGACTGGGTTTGACATTGAGGCAGCAAAGAGCTACTGAAGAAAGCAGTTTTGTGAAAACTCCCTCTGGGAGAGTGAGAGGATGTGCTCAGAGTGAACAAAGCTGGAATAAGGAGATGCAGAGGAGACTAAGGCGATGCTCCAGATTAGAGGGAAGTTGTAGAAGAGGGGAGGAAGGAAGCAGGGAGGGACTTGAGAGAGATGGAGGAGGAAGAAGGATGGAGTGGATGAGAGACAAGGAGAAAGTACAGGGACTCTGATCTCCATCCTAAGAGATGAAATAACCCTCTGCCTTCTAGGGAGATGGGAGTGGGACGTGGAGAATGTCCGGAGGGAAGATTGTGTCTTCCACTTGGGCACAGGGTATTGACTTGCATTGAAGAGTCAGCAATAGACTGTGGCTACTTTGAAGATTTGTCTAATATCAATAGACAAAAATAATTATCAGTGTAAATTCAGCAAACACCCCTGGTGGCAAGCTAAGAGCAGGAGGTGGAGCAGAGGTGGGAAAGACAGGGCCATTGCTCTCAGGGCCTTACATTCAGCAAACAGTGAACAAGCAGGCAAATGATGTAATTGCAATAGTGATGAACAGTGTAATTCAATAAAAGCCAGCTGCTCAGAAAGAGCTTAATAGAGGCCCCGGCTCTTAATGGATGGTCCAAGACATCATCTCTGAGGACATGACTTTTAAGCTGAAGCCTGAAGAAAGCCAAGCACAGCCAGGGAAGGGGTGACTGGCTCCAGGTGGGCATAACAACAGGACAAAAGCCCGGTGACAAGCAAGAGGTTAGCAATAGAGAAATAGAGAAAGGTGTTATTCTTAATATAAGGTGGGACAATGAGTCCAGGCAGGTTATAAGGAAAATTGACAATTAAAATGAGAGAGGCAGGTGGCTTTGCTAAGTTTTGGAGTTTATTCCCGAATAGGCATCTTAATAAAATTACTCATCCAGAGCTCCAAGGCAACAGTAACCAAAAAATGCATCTGAACATTGTGTGATTTGTTACATTCATTATAATCAAGCTGAAATCAGTTGCCTTGCTAGGGGAAAAAAAAATGACTAATTGACATGATGTGAAGGCCTTTGAAGACTCTCATTTAATATCACCAGGTTAATCAGCAGACTAATAAAACAAGTTTTAGTTAAATAGTTACAAGGAAACAATTCTTCTGTGCTCTGGTGTCAATTCTTTTGTTGTTGAGGGAAAAAAAAAGGAGGGCAAATTTTAGAGGTTTTGCTGTTTGAATAAGCATCACTTTTACCCACTTGAAAAATATGACACATTATTGTTACTGAATTTTTGTCATTTCACTGTTTTTCTGTGAGATCAGAGGACTTTGAATTTGTGCCACTTTTATTAACTGCTGTGCTGTCAAGAAAGGCTTTAGCATCTTAGCTCCCCGGGAGAGGGCCCGGTAATGGATGAATAATGAGTGACTCTGCGGGTTTGGTACCCTGTGAACAAGAAAAGCATTCTGCCTCCGCTGAACAGCAGGTGTGATCTGTGACCTCGGGTTGCCCGTTATATAAGCAGTGACTTACTTTGCTGTTAAAGGATGCCCATGTTTTTCAGATAGTAGCACAGTACTGTCCTCAGAGTAGTATGACAGGGTTAAAGGTCAAGGCTAATTATTTTAATGTCATCGGTTTTTATTTTCTCGTTTAACTTGTTACATAGTAGAGAAGACAGGATTAGTTCAAGAAGCCTTGGCATTAAGGCTTACCCTTCCCTCTTGTTCTTTTTGAGAAATCCCCTGATAATGTCTTCATCAGAGTGAGCTGGAGATGAGGAAGCCAGCCTGAGACCTTCTTAGAGGCCTGTTTATGTGGGGTTGATTCAGGCTAACACCTGCTGGGAAGAAACACTGAGTCATGGTAGTGATTGTAGCTATTGATCAATACCAGCCCAATCATCACAGCTTTCATTTTCTTCTCTTTGTAAATTTCTTTGATTTTTTGACCACAAATATGTTCAAAACCCCCACTGTCTTGTAGAATCTGCACTTGCTTCTGGTTGGTCCAAATGCTTCTGGTTGGACCAATCCCCATGGAAGCCCATTCATGGGGCTTGCCTATTTTGTTCATTCATGTCTGCTTCCTTAGATCGTCACTACCTTGACCTCTTAAAGTTTGATTATTTGAAACATGACACTCCCCTTCAGGTTCATCAGTGACCTACTAAGCCTTGATGTTGATCAAGTTTTACCCTTCCCCTTGCTGGGACAGCCAGTCCTCAGCTACCTGCTGTAAACGCTAGGCACTGGAGGTACAGAAGCGATGTCCAGATGCAGCATCCTGTCTGCAGGGGAGCTGAGTGCAGAAAACAGCCAAACACAGCAGGATTGAGTGTAGTAATGCAGGTCCGTAGAGAGTGGCTTAACACAAGATTGTTGTTGTTTAGTTGCCAAGTCATATCTGACCCTTTGTGACCCCGTGGACTACAGCACACCAGGCTTCCCTGTCCCTTCACTATCTCCTGGAGTTGGCTCAGACTCATATCCATTGAAAACTTTGACTTCTCATTACTAAAAAAAGCTGAAGTGCAGATATCATGAAAATACTCACAATCATTTCTCCAACCACACATTCTGCTTCTCAACACTGACCCCACCAGTCTAACTGATTGCCCCATGGTTCCTGAAATGAACCATGGGCTTCCCTCATGGCTCAGCTGGTAAAGAATCCACCTGCAATGCGGGAGACCTGGGTTCGATCCCTGGCTTGGGAAGATCGCCTGGAGAAGGGAATGGCTACCCACTCCAGTATCCTCGCTTGGAGAATTCCAAGGACTGTATAGTCCACAGGGTTGCAAAGAGTTGGACACAACCGAGCCACTTTCACTTTCCTGAAATGAGTTGGATGTTTCCTAGCGTCCGTCACACCTTAGCCCACATTCAGATTCTGAAAGGCTTATATCCTCTTTACAGTTTTCTAGAACCTACCTGTCCTTAAAAGCTGAAGTCAGATCTGTGTCTTCATGGAGGCTCGCCAATGTACCTTAATCCTTGGTAATCACTCCCTTCTGCAAAATCCCACAGGACCCATTGTCTGAACCACTCCTATGATGTTTAATGTGCATTTTTTTTTGTCTTATTCTGTGTGCCCTATCAGAAATCAAGGCACAAAGCTGTCATAATTATTGTTGCTGTTTTTCATGTCAGATTCTTTGCAACCACATGGACTGTAGCCTGCCAGGCTCCTCTATTCTCCACTATCTCCTGGAATTTGCTCAGGTTCATATCCAATGAGTCAGTGATGCCATCCAACCATCTCATCCTCTGCCACCCCTTCTCCTTCTGCCTTCAATCTTTCCTGGCATCAGCATATTTTCCAATGAGATTCTTGTTTTATATTTAAAAATAAAATGAAAATTAATAAAATCAAGGCACAGCCTATCGAAACAGTCCATATAAATAATAGGCCAAGGGAAGGCATGTTTTATCAAATAACTACAGTATTTAATGGAGAATTAAAATAAAAGGAGCAGCCAGTACTCATACAAATTATTGTTCCTGGAATTCAGTTAATTCCTTCTTCATTTGTTCTATAAAGAGGAAAAGAAATATTGAAATAATTGGCCACGGTTTTTCCAGTAAAAAAAACTCAAATAGTGCTTTCCTGTGTCCTGCAAACAGCATGTGGTTCCATTCGATCACGTTGGTATTATTAATCACATTTGTTACTGGGGCGATGGTTCAAAGGGATTAACCAGAGTTGCTGAGGGGACATGAAGGCCTGAGACCGTTACAGAAACCGAGGCCAAGTTAACTTACAGTGAGTTGGTCTATTCTGTTCCCTTTAATACTGCTCAGAATTACAAACTCCCATCTAATCTGCCACTTCAATTCCATTCAAATTAACAAAATCTAATTCATTTGAATAGGATTCAAAGTGATTTGATTCAACTCAATCAAATTCTGCTCAGTGGAATCAGTCCTTGATTGAAATCTATTAAGCTCAATTCAATAAAATAAATTTAAATATTATGCAGTGAAATTAATTTTTAATTGATTAGCATTTCAGTTCAGGTCCATCTTGATCTGAACTTCAATTCTCCATTTCTAAATTTGGTCCCTATTCAAATTAATAAAATACAGTAAAATCTGATGTAATTCTGAAAGATGCAATGTGAAGCTAATCAGCTTCATTAATTTCTATTCAGCCCTAATCAAATGAGTTTAGTGACATTCAATCACAGAGAGATAAAATGTTCACCTTTAATGCCAAATTGAATGTTTATATGATAACTTCAAAATTATAAGTTTCCCGACTTCACATCACTGTCTGCAGTATGAACTCCACAGGACATTTCTGGATTCATTCTTTGTTTTGTCTTTTTCTTAACACAGAACAACTTAGAACTATGCTATGCTAAGTCACTTCAGTCGTGTCCGACTCTGTGTGACCCCATAGACGGCAGCCTCCTAGGCTCCACCGTCCCTGGGATTCTCCAGGCAAGAACACTGGAGTGGGTTGCCATTTCCTTCTCCAATGCATGAAAGTGAAAAGTGAAAGTGAAGTCGCTCAGTCGTGTCCGACTCTTAGCGACCCCATAGACTGCAGCCTACCAGACTCCTCCGTCCATGGGATTTTCCAGGCAAGAGTACTGGAGTGGGGTGCCATTGCCTTCTCATAACTTAGAACTAGATGGTTGGAAATCAAAAAATAATATTGTTATCTGGTTTAGCAAAGTGATTTCAGGAAAGTTATAGGTGGCTAATTGATAGGCTCTTGTGCCTATGAAAAAGCCAAGATGCATGATTTTTAATTTTATTTTTAAAGCTCTTACTCTAAATAGTAAAATAAAGGCATTCAGACTCAGGATTGTGGTCATGAAATTGCAAAAAAAAAAGTAAAAGGGGGATTATAGTGACTGAATTATTCAGAGAAAAAATAACTGTAAATTTTAAATGGAGGTGTTGCTGTGATCAGTACTATTATGACTTCATCAGATTGAACCTAGAATACAGGTCCTGGACTGGTGCACCAAGGGGACAATTATTCTGTGAACTGAAGCCACTCTGTCATTTCCTCAGGTCAGTGTGTGGATAAAGATAAGGATCACCAGGGCATTAGTGACAGGGTCTCAAGATTTTCCTCTGAGATTCTCATTCTGTAGGCCAGGAAATCTATATGGTTCACAAGAGCCTGAGATGAATCTTATTTTAGCTCAGTTGAAAACCCTTCCCTATACCAATTTCTCACTAGAGGGAAAAATCTCAGAAGCAGTCACTCCATGACATCCCCTCCAAGGCCCCTCTTTCTCTGAGGATCCTGAGACAGGCTGCCTTGATCCAGTGCCTGGAAGTGATTGCATTAAGGACCAGTTTCACATGGTGAAGAAGAGAGGCTTCCTCCATTTAAGCCCCAGAACTCAGAACTGGTGGCCTGTTCCTCCTTCCAGTGCTGGGGTCAAGGACAGCTGTCAGCATCATCTTTACGGCTCTGCAACCCTTGGACTGTGCATACCTCTTACTAAAGGAAAAAGGGATTCTGGCCTGCTCGATTTTTCAAGTTAATAACTATCAGATTATTTGGAGAGCTCTGTAGTAGCAGCTATAGCACCTCTAAATTTCCTCTCTGCTCCCAGCCTAATCTGGAGGTTAGGGTAAGGGCTCTTTTATCTTCCTTCTTCTCTAGGTCATTTGCATTGGGAGGAAGGTTCTCCCAAGTACAAAATGTTTTGCACCTACAGTCTAGAATTATACCAATTAAGGTTGTCTTTACTTGAGAAGGCTTTCTTATCTCTCCTTGCTATTCTTTGGAACTCTGCATTCAGATGGCTACCTCTTTCCCTTTCTCCTTTGCCTTTTGCTTCTCCTCTTCTCTCAGCTATTTGTAAGGCTTTCTCAGACAACCATTTTGCCTTTTTGCATTTCTTTTTCTTGGGGATGGTCTTGATCCCTGCCTCCTATACAATGTTATGAATCTCCATCCATAGTTCTTCAGGCACTCTATCAGATCTAATCCCTTGACTCTATTTATCACTTCCACTGTATAAGGGATTTGATTTAGATCATACCTAAATGGCCTAGTGGTTTTCCCTATGTTCTTCAATTTGTCTGAATTTGGCAATAAAGAGTTCATGATCTGAGCCAGAGTCAGCTCCCAGTCTCGTTTTTTGCTGACTGTATTGAGCTTCTCTATCTTCGGCTGCAAAGAATATAATTAATCTGATTTCCATATTGACCATCTGGTAATGTCCATGTGGAGTCTTCTCTTGTTGTTGGAAGAGAGTGTTTGCTATGGTCAGTGCATTCTCTCGGCAAAACTCTGTTAGCCTTTGCCTTGCTTCATTCTGTACTCCAAGGCCAAACCTGCCTGTCATTCCAGGTATCTCTTGACTTCCTACTTTTGCATTCCAATACCCTATGATGAAAGGGACTTTTTTTTTTCTTTTGGTATTAATTGTAGAAGGTCTTGTAGGTCATCATAGAACCATTCAACTTCAGCTTCTTCAGCACCAGTGGTTGGGACATAGTCTTGGATTACTATGGTTACTTAATAAGCATATTGTCACCATGGATTATTGTAGTCTGATTCGAGTGTTCAGTTGAAATTTGTTTATCAAGTATAGGAAAAAACGATTGGGTTGTGCTGCAGTAAGAATGGAAGTGTATTGGGAGATTTTCCAGAGTATGAGTCTTTCTTTAGAATGAGATCTTACACCATAGGGGTCTTCAAATAGCCAAAATAATCCAGATAGCTTAAGCCCAGGGCACACAGTAAAGGAGCAGGGGACGCTAAGCAGAGCTCTCTTTCCTCTGCTAAAAGCCCCCTGCGATTCTTTAATGTAATTTGTAGATAAGCAGATAGTAGGAGATATAATAAGGCTAGGTTTCATCAAGCTCCAAATAGGCTTTTAAGTTTTCATTTTGGAGACAATAAACCTTTCTGGTATTGTTTTTAACATTCTGTAGGAATGGATGGAATGGAACTAATTAAATGTCCAGCGACAGTACTGGGTCTTACCGTAGCTCTGCCAGGATACTGTTTCTGTAAGTAGATTATTAGGTTATTCTGCGTAACTCCGAGGTTCTGAAGAATGCACTGAAAGTCACAGGTATGCGCCACATTTGTATCAAGCAGTCCCCATGCATTTGCCCTTGTGTTTCTGAAACAACTTGTTATTGGAGAAAATAACAGAGATCTATTGGCTTTAAATTTGAGGAAAACAAGTTGCCTCTTCTCTTTCTCTCTTCTTCAGTCATCCAACCCATAATGAATCCTCAACATAATAAAATTGGTCTTCAGTGAGTACAAAGTGCCGTGATCACATTTAATTCAATCCATATCTGGCTATCTTAATACAATATCCCTCACTTTCATAATTTAGCTTCTAGTTAACCTCAAGTATGGTTTATCAGTACATAATCTTGTTGCAAGGATTACTCCTACTCAATGTAGTTAGCAAAAATCTTCATATACCGAGGTCAGAGAAATTCTTGAACTCTTAGCACTGGGTAATTAAATTGTTTCTTTTCTCACCACTTCTTATTCTTTTCTTTTAAAAAGTCTTTCCATTTTTATCACCTTTAACTTCTTTTCCCCAAAGCCAATTAATAGGTAAATAATGATCTGTAAAGCAAAAAGTAGCACTTTGTTAGCCTAGCACTGAAATAAGGCAGTTCTTTGCTCAACACAAGTTGAACCATTCTCTTCTCACTGAATATAAAATATATGCCAAGTTAATAAATTATAATGATTTGATTTAACCAAATTAGCCAGTGCTAATAACAAAGGGTACAACTTGATTTTTCTCTGGAATGTGTTGTTCTTATTGGCATTCATCTGTTCCTGGGAGATGTGAAAACAGCTAAGTAAAACATTTTGTACTGCACTTAACTTATTTTCCTAGGAAGGAGAACAAAATAACATTGATTTTGCACCACCCTAACTGGGAACATTTTAATGTACGACAATAGTGCCTTGAGTAAAAGGTAGGGGATCGGGGGAAAGAGATGGGAAATTGAACTCCTCTCTCCTGGTCACTAATGTGTCTCCTCGCACAGAACACGAGAAACATGATCACTGCTGATCATCTTCTTGGATTGCATCTTGATGTCTTTCAAGAGTCCCTCCCTGCAGGACCTGAGCCTGCCATGTGAAGCTGGTTCAGAGCTGGGGTCCCATGCAGAGCATGGAGTTCCTGCTAGAACACCGGAGGCCCAGACACCTTGACAGTGTGACCCCCTCTCCTGGGCTTCCTGATACTCCCTGTCGGTTTGGTGGGAACCAGCTAGATCTTTCTCTGCTTCCCCTAGAGAGCATTTCTCAGAGTTCCATGCTAAAGGAGCAGCTGATGATAATGGTTGCTCCCTCGACTGACGTTGTCCTGATTTCATAAAGAATCCCGAGCCACACAGCTTCTCTGGTTTGTGCAATTTATCATCACTCTCTGTGACAAGAATATGACTGTGGTAGGTTGCTTCTACTGGTGCCTGGAAGGAACGATCGGAAATTGAACTGACATTCTGAGAAACACACTCTTGCCTTGCCTATTTCATGTACAGGCAGGACAAGGGTGTTTCCTGCCAGGTAACCCATTGACTTCAGTTTTTCAGGTGTTCTGATGGTTTCTTCTCCCTCACCATGTGGGTTAGTATCCCCTAATTTCCCAAAGCAATGAGAGTAAATGAAATTTCTTCTAAGAGAAAGAATTTAGCATTAGGTAAGCTTGAAAAGGTGCAGTGTGATGACGAGAGGGGATAATCAGTCTAGGTCATGTTCTGCACTTTCAGTGACAGGTTATGGCCTGCAAGGCCCCAGGGGCCTTCGCAGTGTCAGCATGGCACCATCCACCTTTGTCCTCTTCCTATAACACGGCCAGGGATGGAATCAGCAGAGACCTAATGCAGCTTACTAACCCAGTGACCCGGCTCAGGTTTTATTGTTTCCATAAATGCAATTTTTAAGCATTATTTTTTTAACTCTTGACTGCATCAAAAGAAAACAAGAGTAGTTTATTATCGGCCAAGGTTCCAATATTAAAAAGCATCAGAAATTGGATATGTTCCTTTGCTCTGATGGAAAGAGAAGGGAGAAGCAAGACAGTCAGTTCAGTTCAGTTCAGTCGCTCAGTCATGTCTGACTCTGAGACCCCCAGGAACCGCAGCACGCCAGGCCTCCCTGTCCATCACCAACTCCCAGAGATCACCCAAACCCATGTCCATTAAGTTGGTGATGCCATCCAACCATCTCATCCTCTGTCATCCCCTTCTCCTCCTACCTTCAATCTTTCCCAGCATCAGGGTCTTTTCAAATGAATCAGCTCTTCGCATCAGGTGGCCAAAGTATTGGAGTTTCAGCTTCAACATCAGTCCTTCCAATGAACACCCATGACTTATCTCCTTTAGGATGAACTGGTTGGTTGCAAGTCTCCTTGCAGTCCAAGGGACTCTCAAGAGTCTTCTCCAACACCACAGTTCAAAAGCATCAATTCTTCGGCACTCAGCTTTCTTTATAGTCCAACTCTTACATCCATACATGACCACTGGAAAAACCATAGCCTTGACTAGATGGACCTTTGTTGGCAAAGTAATGTCTCTGCTTTTTAATATGCTATCTAGGTTGGTCATAACTTTCCTTCCAGGGAGTAAGCGTCTTTTAATTGCATGGCTGCAGTCACCATCTGCAGTGATTTTGGAACCCAGAAAAATAAAGTCAGCTGCTGTTTCCACTGTTCCCCATCTATTTGCCATGAAGTGATGGGACCAGATGCCGTGATCTTAGTTTTCTGAATGTTGAGCTTTAAGCCAACATTTTCACTCTCCTCTTTCACTTTCATCAAGAGGCTGTTTAGTTCTTCACTTTCTGCCATAACGGTGGTGTCATCTGCATATCTGAGGTTATTGTTATTTCTCCCGGCAGTCTTGATTCCAGCTTGTGCTTCTTCCAGCCCAGGGTTTCTCATGATGTACTCTGCATATAAATTAAATAAGCAGGGTGACCATATACAGTCTTGACATACTCCTTTTCCTATTTGGAACCAGTCTGTTGTTCCATGTCCAGTTCTAACTGTCGCTTCCTGACCTGCATACAGGTTTCTCAAGAGGCAGGTCAGGTGGTCTGGTATTCCCATCTCTTTCAGAATTATCCACATTTTATTGTGATCCACACAGTCAAAGGCTTTGGCACAGTCAATAAAGCAGAAATAGATGTTTTTCTGGAACAAGAAAGCTTGGCTGTAAAAAGAAAACTCAGCCCCCTGTACACTGGGACAGGCCCCAGCAGGTTGGGAGGCAGGGTTTCAGAATGGAAGAGCTAGCTTCTTCTCCCTTCAGAGCATGGTGCTGAAATCACCCTCTCCACTATTGGCCAGTTCAAGTCTAATGTAGTTCTTAAAAATCAGGGGCCAAAAATGATCTGGCGAAGGGATAAATAGTTAACTTTTTCAAATTAAGTCAATGCAACTGGAAAATCTGGAAATTTGTATGGAGTTAGAGAATACCTGAATAGTTCCTTTCCAAGTTCAGAGTTTTTACTCCATTCATTACAACAAGCCTGAACTCTCAGTACAGTTTTATAACTTTAAATCACCTACCTCTAAAAAAATAAGCAAACATGAGCCCTACTGGCATCTCTGAGAAGACGGAGCAGCGGTTTTTACACAGTTCCAGTATGGCTCTTTCTTCCTTTATTGTGTTACTTGCTTAGGTGCTGTTGACTGTTCAGGGGTCCCAGCCTCTGCGATCCCATGTCTGATTTCTGTCATTATGTACTATGGGCTTCACTAGTAGCTCAGACAGTAAAGCATCCACCTACAATGCAAGAGACCTGGGTTTGATCCCTGGATCTGGAAGATCCCCTGGAGAGGGAAATGGCAACCCACTCTAGTATCCTTGCCTGGCAATCCATGGACAGAGGAGCCTGGCAGGCTACAGTCCATGGAGTCGCAAAGAGTCAGACTTGACTCAGCAACTAACACACATGTAGTCATATCAGAAATAAAGTGTGCAATAAATGTAATGCACTTTTATCATCCCCAAAGCATCCGCCTCCAACCCCAATCCATGGAAGGTCGTTTTCCATGAAACCAGTCCCTGGCACCAGAAATTTGGGGCACCTCTGGTTTAGATGACAGCTTACAGAGTGAAAAATGTTTTATTTCTAAGCACAAGCACATGCACAGATGTGTGCTTGAGACAAGTGTGCACCCGACACGCTGAGAGGGTGGTGAGTGATTAGAATGGGATTGTAGCCGCACACGTGGGGATTTTAACTGTGGAGTGCAGGTTCACTGGCCACACGGCTTCCACCAGATTCTGTTCAGTTCCCAGCCTCCTGCAAGGGCAGCTTTCTCTGTCCTTCCCTCCTCTGCCTGCTGCTGCCTAGCCACTTCTTCCCATTATTCCCCTGAAACTCCTCTCAACAAACACTGTATAGCTGTCAAATGAAAAGGGAAAGTTAAAACCTTCATCTTAATGAACTCTGCTATCAAATCTGACGATGCCGACCACACCGCTCTTATGGAAATTCTTTACTTGTTTCTCCTCCACCCTCTCAGACTATCTTCTTTCTTGCTCCTCCTTTTTTCTGCTCTCTAAATGCTGCTGGAATCCAAAAGATTCCAGTGACTTCTCTCCTGCTGCCAGTGATTTAGGCTGATGGCTCCTAAAAGGGGATTTTCAGCCCAGAGAATGCTCCTGAGACCCTGTCTCTGAGAGCCAGTTGCCCACTTCGTGTACGAGGGTCATCATCCTTTCTTCTTCATTCTCTAGATTTCTCATCTTCTTCCCTGTGATCTACTGGATGGTGAAGCACATCACCATCCTCTTAGTCACCTGAGCCGGAAATCTGGGATTAATCCACACACCGTCTCCCCACCCAAATCCCAATAGTCCCAAGCCAGTTGTACCTCCTTCATCACTTTGCATGTTCTCTGCCTCTCCATTTTCACTGCGATCTTATTATTTCTCTTTGGTATTAACACAGAAGCATCACATCTGGCCTCCATGACTCCATCCCCCGAAATCTGCCTTTCATCTCACTGCAGATCTTTACAAACACAAACGTGACCATGAAAATGCCCTGCTTAAAATACTTCAATGGTTTCCCATTAGTTTCAGAATGAAGTTCAGCTTTCTTAAAATGGAGGAAATCAACACTGAAAAGCAAGAATAAACCAATGCAAAATAGCTTTATTTGGACAAAGTTTGTTGTGCTACGGCCCTCACCCACTGTCTGATGCGACCTACCCTGCTTCCCTCTCAGATTTCTCTCTCATCCCTGTTCTACCATCAGTGAACATGCGTGCTCTGTATAGAACTTTACACTCTTTCTCCTTTGCCTAGCGCTCCTTGTCTCATTTACATCCTTATTCACCTGGGTAACCTAACTACCAAGACATAGCTCTAGTTCCCTCTTCTAGGAAACTTCCTTTCCTCACCTACTCTCCATAATTAAATTTCACACTCAATCTGTATCTTTTCCTCCATGTTCCTGCTGAGTTTCTTATAACGTTTGACACATAAAGGAAACGCAATAGGATGTCTGACGAGTAAATGAATGGGTGAGTATTAGGCCAAATAATAAAGCAAAATAGGATGGTATAATGAGCATTGTTCAATGTCTTATGAGAAAAAGTGTCAAACTTCCAGTCTGGGAGCTGCTCTGCTGTGTAATTGAAAGAATCACTTAACCTTCCTGCACCTAGGTTGCTTACTTGTAAAATAAGATCATACTAAGGCATGATGAAAGTCCACATTTAGCTCTGATCGTCTGTCATCTCCATGACTGTGCTTTCATGGAAAAGCACAAGTAGCCATGAACCTAGTTGTACATTTGAGAACCGATGCATGGCACACACACCCTCCTACTTTGTGGGTATGCCCCATCTGGGCAGCCACTTTACAGAACAGGCTTCTTAACTCCTGGAGCTTGAATGTAAAATCTTTCAGAGGGAGAGGTACTTACCCTGGTGGGAAAGCTTGAGCTTACCATTCCCTCTGAAGTTTCTTATTGCATTTCCCTATTATTGAAAGGCCCTGACTTCTAAGAGGGCTGAGTGGTGTTCAGGGTATCAGAGAGCCGCGGCTCCTGGCTTGGGGGGATGTGACTGTGGCGTGGTAGTGGCTGGGTGCAGGTCCCATCTCAGTGTGCTTTTCCCCTTTCTTGCAGATGGAAGCCCTTACACCTGGTGGGTTGGCAAAGCCAACGAGAAGCACTACTACTGGGGAGGCTCTGGGCCTGGAATCCAGAAATGTGCCTGCGGCATCGAGCGCAACTGCACAGACCCCAAATACTACTGCAACTGTGACGCGGATTACAAGCAGTGGTGAGTGCGGGGGCCCGGCGTGCGAGCTCCCTCCCAGCCTGCCTGGAGGCCAGACTAATTAGATGGGAGAGAAAGTGTGAAAAGTGCTGAAATAATAAGAGACTGGGTTAGAAAGCTTCGGGACTAACCCAGCTGACAAATGTCAGGAACGTTCTGAAAACTATAAAAGCCGAAAGAGGTCAGTGCTACAAGGGTATGCATTTAGAAATAGAAGAACACATAATTGATGTATTCATATTTTATTCAGAGAGGAAAATAATAAGGCATGTAGTAGACAGTGATTTGCATTATAAAATGTGCTTTGTGACAATACAAGGGGTGGCCGCGGGCAGGGAGCCGTGTGCAGGCGTGTGAGAGCACAACAGCCTCTACGGTGAGTGCTCCCACCTCCTACGGTGTCTGCTTTAAGGAGCTGGATGAGAAAAAAAAAGACAGAGGTGGGAAAAGAAAGGGACGATTGTGCTTTCCTCTCGTCTTCAGCAACAGTGCCTACCCGTCTGCTTTTGTTTCATGCCTTGAACTGTTTATAACTCTGATACAAATCAGTTCAAAGAAGATCTATTTGGGGTTTCTTTCATTCCTCTACTGGCTTTTGTCCTGCTTCACGGCGAATGGCTGTGTCTGTGTCCGTAATAGATAAAGATAAATCAGCTGTCATTCTGTGGGGGGAAAGGCCCCAGAAGTTTTGAGTGGAAAATGTAAGCCTGAGTCCGGTTCTTCCCATAAAGCGCGTATCTTGCAACAGCCGCTTGTTTCTGACATGGAAGAGGCGACTGTGCTCCATCCCCGCCTCTGGGTGGCAGCAGAGAGCACAGCCCCGAATTTCTTCATGTGCCTGATCACAGTTGCGTACAGTCGCCCCGGTTTTAGTCGATGCTAACTACATAGAGGACAGTTTACAAGATAAGTTCATCCTACCAGTTAACTGAAAACTAGTTCTGCATGTAAAGTTGTATGCTTGTCAGATTGGATGCCTACCTATTTTCCAAAAGCCATTTTTTTTTTTTTTTTAGTAAATGATATTACAGAGGCTATATTCAGTGGCTTAGAATTTCTGTGCAGGTGTATAAAAAGTTATCATTACTCTTTAACTGTGGTTTATGGAAGGAACGTGAAGTCACTCAGTCGTGTCCGACTCTTTGCGACCCCGTGGACTGTAGCCCACCAGGCTTCTCCGTCCATGGGATTCTCCAGGCAAGAATACTGGAGTGGGTTACCATTTCCTTCTCCAGGGGGTCTTCCCGACCCAGGGATCGAACCCAGGTCTCCCGCATTAGAGGCAGACGCTTTAACCTCTGAGCCACCATATATTCGCTCTTTAATTTTGTTTGTTTGAGAGATGTGTCTACAAGCGCATGCACACACATATACACACTGACACACTATAGAAAGACTAGAAGTCAGGAGAATGAAATCAGAAAGACCCGACCTTCGAAGGTAACTTTCGGTCAGGCAGCCTGTCCTCGATGCAGTCAGTCCTTCACTCATGGTGATATCAATGGAGCTCTTGTGTGCTGGGGAGTCTTCTAGGTTCTGGGAATACAACAGAGACTGGCAGTAACAAGAACCCCTGCTCTGGCCTATGTTCTTGCCACTTCTTACTAGTCGTGTGTCTGTAAGTAGGTTCTGAGGGCTCGCTCAGATTCATTTGTCTGCTCAGCTTTGACTCACGGAGACTTCGGGAAGCAGACTTCGGTGCAGCCTCCCAGACCAGAAGGGAGAGCGCTGTTCCCAGATGGTTCATTGTTCAAGCAACCTACACTGGTCAATGCTTTTGTCCTGCCGTGGAGGGGAGTTGAGATATTCATGAGGAAAAGGGAGATCTAGTGCGTGAATCCAAGTGAAATTTGTTTTTGTCAGATGTCATCCCAAGGGCTTGGGATACAATGACAAATAGAGCATGCTCTTTGTCCTCAAGGACTCAGAAACTAGTTGGGAAAACACACACACAGAGACAACATAATACAACCAGCGCTCTGACGAAGACATTGCAGGGTCCAAAAAACCAGTGCAAGGAAACTGAAGTCCAACTGAGGGAGAGTGGAGAGGAGCTAGGACGGGCCTTATGAGTCAGGGATGCCTGGAAGAGAGGTAAGAGTTTGCAGGGCACGCTCTCCCTTGCAAGATTGACTTGGAGGAGAGGCAGGAGTGAGGACAGCCGGTTTGGGGAGCCATCAGGGCCGAAGATCTGGGGTGTAACGTGGAGAAGAAAGAAGGTTCAGTGAGGCTGAGCAGCTGGGCAGCAAACACCAGAGCTGCCATTCTTTTCAGTGGGTGGTAGGAGATGGATTTACTGGCAGTGAGCCCTGTGGAGGTAACCTTGATGGAAAGGGTGGGGGTGGGGGGAAGAGCCAGCAAAAGGAAGTCACGTGCGTTCCTCAAAGGCATTGAGGGCCAGACAGTGGAAATGGTGGAACATGACTATGCGAGAAGAAAGAGAGGGGTCTGGTAGGCTCCCACTGGGCACCTGGAAATGGTTAAATTCCTTACCAGGTAAGGGGACAACAGTTCAGCGGGTAGATGATAGGTTCAGCTTTGAAAATATTAAGTTTGAAGCTCCAACATAACACTGTGTCTAAACCCAGAGAGGCACCATTCCTGGGATCACTGCTAAGATATTCAGGCTTCAGAGCAATGCACTTCCAAGAACATCAGTTCAGTTCAGTCGCTCAGTCGTGTCTGACTCTTTGCGACCCCATAAATCGCAGCACGTCAGGCCTCCCTGTCCATCACAAACTCCCGGAGTTCACCCAGACTCAAGTCCATCAAGTCAGTGATGCCATCCAGCCATCTCATCCTCTGGCGTCCCCTTCTCCTCCTGCCCTCAATCCCTCCCAGCATCAGAGTCTTTACCGATGAGTCAGCTCTTCGCATGAGGTGGCCAAAGTACTGGAGTTTCAGCTTCAGCATCATTCCCTCCAAAGAAATTCCAGGGCTGATCTCCTTCAGAATGGACTGGTTGGATCTCCTTGCTGTCCAAGGGACTCTCAAGAGTCTTCTCCAACACCACAGTTCAAAAGCATCAATTCTTCGGCGCTCAGCCTTCTTCGAAGTCCAACTCTCACATCCATACATGGCCACAGGAAAAACCATAGCCTCATACCTGAGCTCAAATCATCCATGAGAAGACACTGTAGACAGACCTGTTCAGCCTCACTCAGAAACGTGCCTCTGCAAGCTCTTGATTAGATTGTAATTTTTCAGTTACTCAGGGACTTGGATACAGCTGATGTATTGTTTCCTTTGGGCTGAGTAGCACCTAAGATATCCTCACCCTTTTGCTCCTATTAAGATGCTCTAATGTCTCATAGTAGGCGCACTGTATCTTGAGCAAACTAAAAAGTAAAAGCAATATGTTTACAATAAATAGCTACTGAAATGATCTTTCCTATTCGGCACAAGAAAGCAAGCTTTTGGTGATGTCTTCTTGGGCTTTGAATTCACCAGCACCTGGAAATGCTGTGGATGCTTTCAGTAGATCAGAATGAATAGATTTGTTTCTAGAGATGTGTACCAAAGTTCCTGGAAGCAGAATCATATCTGCCACTTTGAGGAGAGGCTTTTAGCCAGTCTTACATTTAGGTTTGTGGTCTGTATAATAAAACTGAATCTTGACTGGTAGACTATTGTGAGAGTTAAATAGAATGTGGAATAGGAAAATATTCTAATATTCTGTGAATTGTACAGTGTGGATACATAGCTGATTGCAGTTCTTAATTATGTAATTCTCATTGCAATTCTTACCAGTTCCAAATGAATCTTAGGAAATGAAATGGCACCAGGGAAAGGGGTCCCTGTGCTTTCTCGACCTGCCATGCCACAGGGCGCAAGACAAATTCCACAATACCATGAGGCAGTGACACAGAACAGGCTTTGCCAGAGGAACTTACAAACCAGAGAGCATGAAGACAAGAGAAAGCCTAGGTCCGTCAACCCCATCAGCTCTCAGAGAGATGCTGGACAAGGCTCTTGTGCTGAGCACAGGGTTTCACAAAACTCCTGGCTTCTCCCACCTCACAGGACAAGAATGAGAACAACTTGTCAGTGGAGCCATCAGATTCTTAGGGTACCAGGAAGGCTGAGCACACAGCCAGGGGTTTACTGCATTGTCTGGGGGTCATGCTTGGAGAGGGAGGAAGCCAGAACCCAGGTAGGAAGTAGACTCCTGCAGCCTCCCCCCGCCATGATGGGGAGAACCAGGGAGCATTTCTAGCTGGCTCTCTGTCCAGGTATACAGAGTGTGAGCTCCATGGTCACTGGTGTCCAGCTCTTTTCATCCTACCACAGAGGACAGCCGAAAACTCAGGAAAAGCAGTCTGGTGCACACACCCATGTGAAATTCACACATGTGAAACATCTGTAGTGATGTAAAAATTGAAGCTCCAATACTTTGGCCACCTGATGAGAAGAGCCAACTCATTGGAAAAGACCTGATGCTTGGGAAGATTGAAGGCAGGAGAAGGGGACGACAGAGGATGAGATGGTTGGATGGCATCACCGACTCAATAGAATGAGTTTGAGCAAGCTCTGGGAGATAGTGAAGGACAGGGAAGCCTGGCATGCTGCAGTCCATAGGGTCACGAAGAGTCAGACATGACTTGGCCACTGAACAACAACAAAAAATAATAAAAGCAGAGGTTCTACTGAATCTCATGTTTTCAGGGTCCATATCCAGCTAAGAAAGTTGCTTCTACCAGTAATATTACCTCAGTCAGACAAGTCGTTTGATTAAACTGGACTGAGACCAAAGTGGGTACAAAGTTTTCCTTTGCCCTTTCCTCCGCGTGAGATCTAAGTCAGGGCGTTTCACTTCTCTAGGTTTTCATATCCACAAAATGTAGATAGTACTTCCCAATTCATGTCAAGTCCTGGCAAAGTGCTGTCGTGAATGAACATTTAAAACTGCAGTATGGTGTGCTATTTTTATTACCTAAATGATGAGTGGAACTCTAGCTGAAATCATCAAAATCTTTCTTTTTTAAAATTGTATCGAAATATAGTTGATTTATAATGTCATGTTCATTTCTTCTGGACAGCAAAGTGATTCAGTTACACAGAGTGACTCAGTTATACATATCTACATATACATGTGTGTGTGTGTGTGTGTATATATACATACATATACATGTGTGTGTATATATATACACACACACACATACATACCTTTATCTCTCCTTCCCTTAGCAGCCATAAGTCTGTTCTCCAGGTCTGTAGTCTGTTTTGGTTTCATAGATAGGTTGATTTGTCTCACATTTAGGTTCCACATATAAATGTTATATGGCATTTGTCTTTCTCTTTCTGACTTACTTCACTTAGTATGATCATCTCCAGGCCTATCCATACTGCTGCAAATGGCATTATTTCATTCTTTTTTATAGCTAAGTAATATTCCATTGCATGTTTGTACTATATCTTCTTTATCCATTCGTCTGTCTATGGGCATTTAGATTGCTGCCACGTCTTGGCTATTGTAAACAGTGCTGTTATGGACATCGGGCTGCCTGTATCTTTTTTTAATTTGAGTTTGATATGAGTATATGTCCAGGAGTAGGACTGATGGAATCAGTAAAAATTTCTTAAAGCACAGATGCATAAATTGGGGCCCAGGAAAATTTTACTTCCAATTACATTGGAAATAAGAAATGGAGAGAACACTAAGACTCAGATTTCCAAACTTCCACTCCAGTGTTTCTCTACAATATCATGATCTAGGAAGACTGCTTATGTTGTTTTTATCTTTTTTAATGATATATGAATTTAATGTTTTCACTAGTTATATGTAGGTTTTAAATTTAAAGCTTAAACAATAGACCACATATTATTAGAGTCTTTTTTAAAGGACTCTGAAGCCTAGATTAAGCATTTATTCTTATTTACTAGAGTAAAACACACAGAAATGGAGCTGAGATAAATTAGATTGTAGCTCCGAGCATATTTCCGTCTCACAGCAAAGCGGCAATGGGCTGCAAGAACTATAACCAGCTCAATAATTGCCTGATTATCTATGCCTTGAGAAGTTTTGCACAGTTATTTCTGAGATTGGATGTAATTTAACATTTATGATTTACTATTCACAGCAATAGTAAATATTCCCACCTACAGTGCCAGAATCCTAATTAAGCGAGCCTGGTCTCAGCTAAGTGCCCACCGCTGGGTAATTCCTGGCCTCGGACAGCCTGACTCAATGAGCTAAATCATCGTATCGGACACTAGTGATTCCAAAATGGAGCTGCGGGGAAGGCAGCCCGTTCGCTGCTCCGATGCCCGTCTCGCGCTCTACTTGTAGAATTTCTGGATAAGGGTTTCCTGGCCAAGATGAGCACAGACATGGGAGCACAGTCCTTGTGGTACGATTAGTAATCAGTTCTCACCTCAATAGGCTTGCCTGGTGGCTCAGGCGGTAAAGAATCTGCCTGTGATGCAGGAGACCTGGATGCAATCATCCTGGGTCAGGATGATTGCCCTGGAGAAGGAAATAGCTACCCACTCTAGTATTCTTGCCTGGAGAATTCCATGGTAGAAAGGCCAGTCACATACTAACTGGCCGTGCCCTATTCCATGAGCCCTGAAAGGAACTGACGTGTCTATAGAGCTTTTTCCTAGGCCAGAAATAACCCATGACAATGTTTATTAGGCAGCAGAATCTCTTCATTTTTTCAAAGCCAGAACCTTCACGTACGATCGGCTCAGCTTATTATCCAATCACTAACAGCAAAATATTTGGAATGCTTTGAAAAGAAATCAGTCTACATTTTTTCATCGTTGATCATTTCATCTAATTTTCTCAGTAACATTTTTCTGTGAGACATGTTCAGTTTTATTCAAAGTGAAATATTTGTATGTGCATTCTCATCTCTCATGTTGTTCAACAATACCAATAATGAACATTTATTGAGTGCTAATCATGCACCAGACGCTGTTCCAAAGTGTTTAATGTATCATGCCATTTAAACATCACATTGACCCAATGAGGAAGGTGCTGTTTTTCCTCATTTTGCAAATGAGGCGATTAAACCCCAGAGAGCTTAAATTACTTCCACAAGGTCACACAGTTAACAAGAGGGATAGCAGAGATTCAGACCCAGGGCAGGCAAACTCCAGACTCATGCTTAGATGTTAACCAGCAAGATATAAAGTCTGTAGAAATTTTAACATTTGAACTATATACCATATGATTTCATTTCTTCCAATTTTTAAAACTGTGATAAAATATATACATAAAAAATTTACTATCTTACCAAATTTTTAAGTATAGTTCAGTGGTATTAAGTACATTCACTTCGTGCAACCAGTGCCACAATCCATCTCCAGAGGTCTTTCCATCTTGGAAAATCGAAACTCTCTCTTCATTATAAAATAACTCCCCATTTCTCCCTGCCCCCAGCTGCTAGTAACCACCATTCTTCTTTCTGTCTCTGTGAATTCTACTATTCTGGCACCTCATGTAAACGGAACCATACAGTCTTATTGCACTTAGCATAAAGTCCTCAAGGTTCTTTTGTGGTGTTGTTGTTCAGTCACTCAGTGGTGTCCAGCTCTTTGTGACCTCATGGACTTGTAGCACGCCAGCCTTCCCTACCCTTCACCATCTCCCATAGCTTGCTCAAACTCATGTCCATTGAGTCAGTGATGCCATCCAACCATCTCATCCTCTGTCGTCCCCTTCTCCTCCTGCCTTCAGTCTTTCCCAGCAACAGGGTCTTTTCCAGTGAATTGGCTCTTTGCATCAGGTAGCCCAAGTATTGGAGCTTCAGCTTCAGCACCAGTCCTTCCAATGAATATTCAGGACTGATCTCCTTTAGGATGGACTGGTTGGATCTCCTTGCAGTCCAAGGGACTCTCAAGAGTCTTCTCCAAGACTACAGTTCAAAAGCATCAATTCTTTGGCCCTCAGCTTTCTTTATGGTCCAACTCTCACATCCATACATAACTACTGTTTTGTTGCATGTATCAGAATCTCCTTTCTCTTTAAGTCTGAATACTATTTCTTTGTATGTGTATACCACATTTCCTCTTTCATCAGTAGACACATGGTTTGCTGCTGCTTCTTAGCAATTCTCAGTAATGCTGCCATGAACTTGAGTGTATGATTTCAATTTTATCTACTTTTACTCACCTCTGTGCTGTTCTTTATTTGGTTTTTAGAAAATCTCATTTTGATTTTACTTTAAGAGTAATTTTATCATGAAAGTAGTGAAAGCAATGACAAAATAAATGTTTGAGGAGTATTTACCAGTGAAATGGAAAAGGAAATGTCAGCCCACTCCAGTAGTCTTGCCTGGAGAATCCCATGGACAGAGGAGCCTCACGGGCTACAGTCCATGGGATTGCAAGAGTCAGACACGACTGAGCAACTAAACCTAACCTAACCTACTGGTGAAATAATAGATATGCACTCTCACTTAGGAGTATCCTCTCATTTAAACATCAAATCTAGCATACAATATAGGTATTATCATGTCTGACTCTTTATGATCCCATGGACTAGAGCCCACCGGGCTTCTCTGTCCATGGAATTCTCCAGGCAAGAATACTGTTTGGGTAGCCATTCCCATCTCCAGGGAATCTTCCCCACTCAGGGATCAAACTTCAATCTCCTGCATTGCAGGCAGATTCTTTAGCATCTGAGCCACGAGAAAAGTACAATTTTATCATAAATAAATTCAAATTATTTTCTAAATGTAATCTTGTTTTGAGTCTTCTCTCTGTGGCTAGCTTAGTGACTCTGAACAAGTTGCAAAAGCTCTCTGTGATTGTTTCCTTAGAAAAGAATTGAAATGGTGATAATACCTACATTGTATGATAGATTTGATGTTTAAATGAGGGGACACTCCTAAGGGAGAGTGCACATCTGTATTTCACCCGCAAATACTCCCCAAACATTTGTCATTGTGTTGACTACATCCCATAAGCACACTCCCATCACACACTCAGCGTTCTGTCATGATGTCACTTATGAGTAATGCTCTTCTGGTTGCTAAACAGGCCAAGACAGTAGTTAATACTCAAATGTGTATGTGCATATAAAATATTAAAATGAGTAGCTACTGATACATTTCCCTTTTAGATATATAAATGCAGATGCCCTTTTGATCGAATGAAGGCCATCTTAAAATTTTAAATGAAGAAAGAAAAAGGAAACTTTATTTTAATCCTTTTTAGCCTCACAGCATGCGTTTCAGTATCATAGCATTGCCAGAATGGACTGCAGAAAGGTTCTACAGCCCTGGGTATTTTACTCCTTATACTTACTCTACTGAAGTTCACTGGCCAGATTTTCCGTACCATAAAGATGCATCTGAACAGGATTTTCCTCAAAAAACCTAGCAGCTAAACTCGTTCAGAAGAGGAACTGCTTTCCAATATGTGGGTCAGGGCTAAGAGTCCAAGGGAAGGGCCTCTGCTGTTTCATTAAGAATCCACCTCAGGATGTGAAACAGAAAGTATCAGCCAGGCTCATCCAGCAGGTGCCGGACAGCTCAAGGTACAGCACAGCCTGTGAGTTAAAAGACCCCTTGGCATCAAGGACAGGGAGATGTCTCTTTTAGTTTTCAAAAGAAGCATAAAAATGATATATTATATTCTGTCTCAGGGACATTTTGGTGCCAACTTGCTTGGCACAGCATAGAATTCTCCTGTCATCTCTTGGATCGTATCCTGACAGAAAGGTAATTGGGCACCAGAGAAGATGTCAGCAGAGTGTCAATATGGTTTGACCAGTGCGCCTAAATAATATTGATGACAGGAAAGGGAGAGGGATTAATCAGGTGTGAGCCTGTCAAATGCTCAGAGTGTGCCATGGGTTCCCGAAATAGATACAACTACCCACAGAATGCTAAATGGACTTCAACAGAATATGTTATTTAGTGATCTTGAGGAAAAAAACAGAGCTAAGATCCAAGAGAGATTTATAAGAAAGTGCGGTTCATTTTCCATCAGCATCCCTCTGTCCAACCTGCTTTAAAAAGAGGGAGAGCTATTATTATATTTTCCAGGAAAAAAAAAAAAAAAATTGCATTCTTCCTAAAAATCAATCATGAGAAAAGGCTCGAATTAGACGATGCATCACTCAGTTGAAAGCAAAGTGCTGATGAAGCAACAGTGAGGCAGGTTGTCAGTGTGGGTCGTAGGGAATCCACACATGATGAAGCCTGTTTGTTTCTTTACTCTGTGCCCCACTGAAAGATAAAATTGATCATCACATTTTCATCAGCGAAAAAGCTGCGTAAAACTCAACATTCAAAAAACTAAGATCATGGCATCTGGTCCCATCACCTCATGGCAAATAGATGGGGAAACAATGGAAACAGTGAGTATGTCTAACCATCCCATCCTCTACTGTCCTCTTCTCCTTTGCCTTCAGTCTTTCCCAGCATCAGGGTCTTTTCCAATGAGTCAGCTCTTTGCATCGGGTAGTCAAAATATTAGAGCTTCAGCATCAGTCCTTTCAATGAATAGTCAGGATTGATTGCCTTTAGGATTGACTGGTTTGATCTCCTTGCAGTCCAAGGGACTCTCAAGAGTCTTCTCCAGCACCACAGTTCAAAAACATCAATCCTTTGGTGCTCAGGCTTCTTTATGATCCAACGCCATACATGAACTCTGGAAAAATCATAGCTTTGACTATATGGATCTTTGTTGATAAAGTGATGTCTCTGCTTTTTAATATACTGTCTAGGTTTGCCATAGCTTTCTTTCCAAGAAGCAAGAGTCTTTTAATTTCATGGTTGAAGTCAACTGTCTACAGTGCCTTTGGATCCCAAGAAAATAAAATCTGTCAGTGCTTTCACTGTTTCCCCATCTATTTGCCATGAAGTGATGGGACTGGATGCCATGATCTTAGTTTTTTGAATGTTGTTTTAAGCCAGCTTTTTTCACTATCTTATGCAGGGAAGTAAATGATTGAGATGGAAATATAGAATGTTTGGAAAAGCTGAGGACATGAGCCTGGGTGATAGTATTTGCCCGCCTGTCTTTGTCAGCACTGAGAATGATGCACTTTGACTGTAAGCTAGTGTGGTAGGGGGATAATGGTTCCCAAAGATGCTCATATCCTAATCCTCAGACCCTGTGAAAGTGTTCCCTTACCTGGCAGAAGGGTCTTTCAGAATGTGGCTAAGGATGAGAACCTGGAGATGGGGGACTATCCTGGATTATCAGGGTGGTCCTGTCTAATCAGATGAGTCCCAGCTATGATGATAAAAAAATCTGATACCTAATGACAGGAAAAGCACCAGAGAGATGGTATATTGCTGTTTTTGAAGAAGAAAGAGGGAGTCAATGAGCCAAAAAAATGTAGGCATTTTCTAAAAGCTGGAAAAGAGAAGAAAATGGATTCTGTCATAGAAACTCCAGAAAAACAACTTGGCCCTGACAATACCTTGATCTTAGCACAGTCAGACTCACGTGGGAATTTCAGTCTACAGAGCTGTGTTGTGCTGTGCTTAGTCACTCAGTTATGTTTGACTCTTTGTGACCCCATGGACTGTAGCCCACCAGGCTCCTCTGTTCATGGGGATTCTCCAGGTGAGAATACTAAGTGAGTTGCCATGCCTTCCTCCGGGGGATCTTCCCAACCCAGGGATAAAACCCACATCTCCCGCATTACAGGTAGATTTTTTACTGTCTGAGCCACCAGGGAAGCTCAGTCTACAGAGCTATAAGATGATAACTCTGTGTTGTTTTAAACCACTCAGTTTGTGATCATTTGCTTTGGCAGCAATAGAAAACTAATAGGTCTACCTTGTACTGTGCTAATGTTATTGAAAAGATGCTGCAAAACTTTTTTTCTCTGTCTCATATTGGTGTAAATTCAAGGTTGACTGATAAAATAGCCTTGCAGGTAACTGACAGGGATATCCCAGAAAGGTACTCGGGGCCAACTCCCACTCCTGCCTGAGCACTGCTTGCTGATGGGGGAGCTTCAAGCCTATGCAGAGGACAGGTTGGGTCTTCTGTGTATGGTCCTCTTGACCAGCAAGGATTGGCTGCCTGTTCTTATCTGTGATCAGATATCCTTCAGTTGGGCAATTATACTGCTGATGAAAGTAATTTTGAAGACTCAGAAATATCCATTTATGTATCCAGACATGTGGTCCTCAGAAACACTGGGTGGGGGGGTTAGCGTTAATGTTTGTGCCTCCTGCTGAAAGTTAGATGTAAGACTACGTCTTCTTGATCCTTCAGCATTACAGTTCATGGACCTGATCCTCTTCCCATCCTTTTCAAATTTTCATTGACAGGCAGAGAAATGATTGGATAATGAAGGCTTTATCTCTTTTCTTATTTTCATAATAACTTATGAATTAAAGAGGGATGTTATGGGCCTTATGGGACTTCCAATTGTAATAGCTCTATTTTATGGCAGACACCATTAGCCTTCATTGCAGGCCATTCTTAATCTGGCCTCAGTCTGTTAAACTCCTCACGATCCAGACAGCCACAGCCCTATTAGCAGTAAGGCTTCATAGCTAAGACAATGCCTGGAGATGATAAGCACTATTATTTTCTCTTATTATTATTTGGACATATTTTGGCCAGCTTACTGCATGGCATGCAGGTTATCCTATTTCCTAAGGACCTGGATGTAATTGTTAATATAAAAAATATTTTTTGAGAGTCATTATATTTCATTCATTCATTTAACTCACTGTTCAGTGAGCATCTACTATTTCCTCATCGCAGTCCAGTGACAATAAAAGACGATGCCACCTCTGCTGCTGCTGAGCTGAATGACTTTGGCAACTTGTGTACTTTACTTGTCTCACCTCTGTTTTCACGTCCATAAAATGAGAATAGTAGTATCAGCTCCATACAGAGTTTTGTGAAGATTCATATTTTATGCGGTATTCATTGTTATTTTCTTAGGCTTCTGAATTTCAGAAACTCGTGAGACTAATAAAGAACAAGCAAGGGGCCCAGTGGGCTGCAGTCCATGGGGTCTCAAAAGAATCAGACATGACTTAGTGACTAAATAACAACAACAACAGGCCAAATAAATACAATTGAGGTGGATTTATTCAACAAACATTTATTGAGAGCCCACTCTGCACAGAGTAGTACACAAATATGAGAGAGGGATTCGCTGATGAGAATACAGAGTAAGTCCAAGACACTGGGGTGGGACTTGAGAGTGTGCATTTTTGCAAATCAAAGAGAATTTATAAGCCCTTCGAGAGAAAGAAAACCCTCCAGAGGAAATTGTTAAGAATGATCCTGTCGGGTCCCAATTAGTCACCTACAAATTATCCCCATTGCGGACTATCCCTCGTATATATTTCTAGTATAGAAAGCATTATAATAATCACATTGAATCCTTGTAACATTTTAAACATGCATGTCAAGGCAAATTACAAATATTGAAACAAAAATGAGGACAGGAAGAAAATAAGTTGAGGAATATAGTGAGGGAGAGGAAAACCATAATATGAACTAGCCAATCTTTCTTGCTAGGAGCAGCCTTCCCACTTCTAAAGGAATGTGTTGGTTTTGTGTTGACTGTCTCAGTCCTGCTTATAATTCAGAGTCAATGCTGAGAGAAACCCATCCTTGAGACCAGCATGGGCGCTGTCTGAAGGGCCAGGCCCAGGGCTGGAGACCACTTCCCAAGCTTCCTCCTGCGTCTGTTGAAAGGTTCAGACCGCTTCTTTGTCTTCTAGGAAGATGCTGATGACTTTCCAGGGTCTCTCAAGGACACTGTGGGGTAGGAATTCCAGAGGGAATGTGACACCATGCAAACGGCAGCTCTGGTTTCTTCTGGTGATGGATCATGTGCCACAGCAGGTCCACCTGCCGCTGGTTTGCTTGGTCCAGGCTGCAACGTCTGGAAGCCACTCAGACTGTGCATAGTATTTCCTGAGACTACCAATCCATTCCAATTCTCGGAGCCGTCAGACCATGTTCATCAGTATTAACTCTCTCAAGAAAGCATGCAGAAAAAGAAAAATAGGCTGAAGCAGCAAGAGAGACAGTTACAAACTGTTAGTGACCTTGTTGTTGGTTGCTGTTTTAGTGGCTAAGTCTTGTCCAACACTTTGGGACACCATGGACTATAGCCCGCCATGAATCCCTCTGTCCATGGAATTCTCCAGGCGAGAATACTGGAGTGGATTGCCATTTCCTTCTCCAGCAAATCTTCCTGACCCAAGGATTGAACCCACATCTCCTGCATTGGCAGACAGTTTCTTTACCACTGAGTCAAGAAGGGATTTTTAAAAAACAGCTTGCTATAATTTATTCCACCCTCAACATGAGGCATCTGTATGATGTGGCCACAGAAATACACAACAAAGCGAAATACTCCTAACGTCACCTCGTCAAGTGTCCAAATTACAGGACTCTGTAGCAAGCATCAGTGGACCACACCTGAAATATGATATCTGATAATAGAAAACCAGAATGTGGGAAATGAGGTCAGGGGATCTGACAAGTGTCCTAAGTGAGAAAATTGAGAAAAAGAGGAAGGACCGGATGGAGGAAGTTAGGAAGGTGGGGAGAGGGGAGAGGGTGGCTACTGTAGAGCACAAGGGTCGCTTCCCTGCTGTTTAGTGGTTAAATCGTGTGTGTAAAGAGATGTGTTTAAGTCCTAAGTCCAGTACTCGTGACTGTGATTTTGTTTGGATATAGGTCTTTGCAGATGTAATCAGGCTGAGATGAGGTCCTTAGGGTGGGTCCTGATACAACATGACTGGTGTCCTTGTGAGAAGAGGAGACACAAATATAGACACACACAGAGAAGACAACAAAGACAGAGATTTCTGTCGGGGTAGGCCACCCAGTTAATAGCACCTGGTTCCAGTAGCCACAGGACTCTACCACCCTCCTCCCCCAGCTGGCTCCGAAGCCAGTGCCTGTTGCTATTGGACAGCTCTGGGTATTTACTAAGGGCTTCCCAAATCCCACGCACCAGTTTAAGTACTTAGTCTGTGTTTTTCTTCATGTAATCCTTGCAACAACCCTGTAAAGCAGTTACCATCTTTATGTCAGGTTTGCAAGCAAGGAAGCCAAGCCTTTGAAAGGTTGATTACCTTGCCCAAACAGTTAATGAGTAATGTAATGGTATAAACAGGGGCAGTCTAATCCTGGAGTCCAGGACCTGAGCCATGAGGCAGACTTCCTCTGGAGAGGAAGGAGAGCTAAAGCAGTGGGTCAGAGAGCTGAAAATAGAGAAGATGTAGTAGGGAGGAAATCGAGGTGCAACAATAGGTCTTTGAGAAAGATGAACGAGGTAACTGCATGTCACCTGAGACTGGGGTCTTGAGCCCTGAGGGACCCTTGGGCGCCTTGTATAGGAACTGAAAGTGAAGTCGCTCAGTCGTGTCCGACTCTTTGCGACCCCATGGACTGTAGCCTACCAGGCTCCTCCATCCACAGGATCTTCCAGGCAAGAGTACTGGAGTAGGTCACCATTTCCTTCTCCAGGGGATCTTCCCAATGCAGGGATTGAACCCGGGTCTCCCGCATTGGAGGCAGATGCTTTATCGTCTGAGCCACCAGGGAAGCCCGGTGTAATGTGTAATGTAGCCGACAAAGACAGACAGGTGGAGAGTTGTCAGGACTCTCAGATCAGGAAGAAATGGAGAAAAACAAATATTACATAATAATGCATATATATGGGATCTAGAAACACGGTGCTGATGAACCTATTTCCAGGGCAGGAATAGAGTTGCAGATACAGTGAACGGACTTGTAGACACAGGAGAGGGTGGGACAAATTGAGAGAGTAGTGCTGACATGTGTACATTACCTCGTGTAAAATGAATAGCTGGTGGGAAGTTGCTGTAGAGCACAGGGAGCTCAGCCTGGTGCTCTGTGACCACCTAGAGAGGCGGGATGGAGGGGTGGGAAGGTGGTTCAGGAATGAGGGGATGTGTGTATATATATATATAGTTGATTCATATTTTTGCACAGCAGAAACTAAAACAACATTGTGAAACAATTATACTCCAATTAAAAATTAATTTTAAAAGGAAAGAAACAGAATATATGTAGAAATTGGGATTGATAGGAAGATCCAAAGAAGTTTCTAGAAGGAATAGGCAAAGTAGATTAAAAGGCACCATTCAATCCCAGACTATTATTCAACTAAGATGCAGAAAATTACATCCACGTTTTATCCTCAATGTGCCAGCCTTATTATTTTAGTGAATATAAAAGCATATATGATGTGCTGTTTTGAACAGTAATGTTTCGGCTCTTGCCATAGTTTTTTTCTGCAGCCTCTTATTGTAAATATAGGCAGACTGCAAAGGCATTGAGGGTTCGGTTCCAGACCCACCATAATGATGCAAATATTGTCATAAAGTAAGTTAAACAGTTGTTTTGTGGGGTTTTTTTGTTTGTTTGGTTGGGTTTGTTTTTTTTTTTTTTTTTGGTTTCCTAGTGCATGTGGGCTTCCCTGATAGCTCAGTTGGTAAAGTGGTAAAGAATCCACCTGCAATGCAGGAGACCCCAGTTCGATTCCTGGGTCAGGAAGATCCGCTGGAGAAGGGAAAGGCTACCCATTCCAGTATTCTTGGGCTTCCCTTGTGGCTCAGCTGGTAAAGAATCTGCCTGCGATTCGGGAGACCTGGGTTTGATCCCTGGGTCGGGAAGATCCCCCGGAGAAGGGAGAGGCTACCCACTCCAGTGTTCTGGCCTGGAGAATTCCATGGACTCTATAATCATGGGGTGGCAAAGAGTCAGACACGACTGAGTGACTTTCACTTTCAGTTTCAATGCGTGTGGTAACCCACTCCAGTATTCTTGCCTGGAGAATCCCAGGGACAGAGGAGCCTGGAGGGCTACAATCCATGAGCTCAAAAAGAGTCAGACATGACTGATCGACTAAGCATGGTGCATATAAGAGTGGTGTTGATTCTATACTGTAGTCTATTAGTGTGCGATAGCATTATATATTTTTTAAATGTACATACTTTAATTAAAATCACTTTATTGCTAAAAAAATTCTAACCATCATCTGAGCCTTCAGTGAGTTCTTTGCTCGTGGAAGATTTTGCTTCCACATTGATGGCTACTGACTAAGGACGATGGTGATCACTGAAGGTTGGGGCTGCTGTGTCAATTTCTTAAAATAAGATGTCAGTAAGCTCCACCATGTCGACTGACTCTTCCTTCCACAAACAATTTCTCTGTTGCATGCAGTGTTTGATAGCATTTTACCCACAATAAAACTCCTTTCAAAACTGAAGTCAGTCCTCTCATACCCCGTCGCTGCTTTATCAACTATCAATATTCATGTAATATTCTGAATCCTCTGTTGTCATTTCAACACTCTTCACAACATCTTCACAGTAGTCTTTCCTTAGAAACCATTTTCTTTGCACCCTTTTGGAAATATAAGAAATTCTAGGAAGTTAATTGTGAAGATGTCTACTTAACATAGGTTTCCCTGGTGGCTCAGATGGTAAAGAATCAGCTTGCAATACAGGAGACACAGGAGATGCCTGTTCGATCCCTGGGTCAGGAAGATCCCCTGGAGAAGGGAATGGCTACCCACTCCAGTATTCTTGCCTGGGGAATTCCATGGACAGAGGAGCCTGGCAGGCTACAATCTGTGGAGTCGCAAAGAGTCAGACACGACTGAGCTACTAACACACATGTTTAACATAATACTACAAGTAAGCTAATTTTAATGTTAATTAAAAAAATTTAGAGTAGTTTTAAGTTCACAGCAAAACTGAACAGAAAGTACAGGTGTTCCTGTTACTTTGCCCTACGACATGCACACAACCTCCCCACCATCAGCAGCCCCACAAGAATGGCATATTTGATGAATGTACACTGACACATCACTATCAACCCAAGTTCGTAGTCTTCATCAGGGTTCACTCTTCATTTTTACATCCAGTGAGTGTGGCTAAAGGTATGGTGACATGTATCCACCATCGCAGAACATTTTCACTGCCCTAAAAATCATCCGTGCTCCGCCAGTTCATCCTTCTTTCCACCCTAACTCCTGGCAACCACCCATCTTTTTGCTGCTTCCATAGTTTTGCCTTTTCCAGAATGTCACATCATGGGAATCACACAATACGTAGCCTTTTCATATTGAGTGGATTTAAATGATGAAAAAAAATGTTAAATAGCACATGGAAGTATTTAAGGGTGGTGAAATTGTGAGAACAAATACATTTAATTATCCTCTACTTGAAAGTAAATCAGATACAAATATCCTTTGAGCTGGGTGCACCTTCTTCAAATGAAATCCTAGTTGAAAGTCTAATAAGAAAAGAGTTTCAAATGGAGCATCTTGGGGCAAATGGAGGGAGCAGTTAAGAACTCCACCTGCCACAAGTCCTAACCCTCAGCTGCTGCTGCCAAGTCGCTTCAGTCGTGTCCAACTCTATGCGACCCCATAGACGGCAGCCTACCAGGCTCCCCGGTCCCCAGGATTCTCCAGGCAAGAACACTGGAGTGGGTTGCCATTTCCTTCTCCAATGAATGAAAGTGAAAAGTGAAAGTGAAGTCGCTCAGTCGTGTCCGACTCTTAGCAACCCCATGGACTGCAGCCTACCAGGCTCCTCCGTCCATGGATTTTCCATGTTAAAGACGTGAATGAAACCTCCAGTACATCATGAAACACAGCAGCAAAGCCACAACTGCAAAGATTAGAACTTGAAATATTTAGGGAGCTCAGAATAAGAACAGAACAAAAATGTTTTCTACTTGCACAACAAAATGTGAAAAGCAGTGTATAAAATTGTCAGAGTTTATCCGATGCCTTTGATTTATGTGTTTTTTTATTATTTATGTTTTTTAATCCCTTGTCACATACTTCCTCGACTTTGTTCAAGATCTGATATTTGTAGACCAAAGATCTTACTAATATTCAAAATTCAAAGAAAATTAAAGTCAACATCTTTTTTACACATTGAATGCATCAAAACACTATGATCTACATATAATTGCATCCTTTCCAAACTAAAATTAAAATTTTATTGATTGACTAATATATTATAAGGAGAAAAGGAAAGATATAAGCATCTGAATGCAGAGTTCCAAAGAATATCAAGAAGAGATAAGAAAGCCTTCTTCAGCGATCAATGCAAAGAAATAGAGGAAAACAATAGAATGGGAAAGACTAGAGATCTCTTCAAGAAAATTAGAGATACGAAGGGAACATTTCATGCAAAGATGGGCTCGATAAAGGACAGAAATGGTATGGACCTAACAGAAGCAGAAGATATTAAGAAGAGGTGGCAAGAATACACAGAAGAACTGTACAAAAAAAGCTTCACGACCCAGATAATCACGATGGTGTGATCACTCACCTAGAGCCACACATCCTGGAATGTGAAGTTAAGTGGGCCTTAGAAAGCATCACTACGAACAAAGCTAGTGGAGGTGATGGAATTCCAGTGGAGCTATTCCAAATCCTGAAAGATGATGCTGTGAAAGTGCTGCACTCAATATGCCAGCAAATTTGGAAAACTCAGCAGTGGCCACAGGACTGGAAAAGGTGTTTTCATTCCAATCCCAAAGAAAGGAAATGCCAAAGAATGCTCAAACTACTGCACAATTGCTCTCATCTCCACGCTAGTAAAGTAATGCTCAAAATTTTCCAAGACAGGCCTCAGCAGTTTGTGAACCGTGAAATTCCAGATGTTCAAGCTGGTTTTAGAAAAGGCAGAGGAACCAGAGATCAAATTGCCAACATCCACTGTCTCATCGAAAAACCAAGAGAGTTCCAGAAAAACATCTATTTCTGCTTTATTGACTATGCCAAAGCCTTTGACTGTGTAGATCACAATAAACTGTAGAAAATTCTGAAAGAGATGGGAATACCAGACCACCTGACCTGCCTCTTGAGAAATCTGTATGTAGGTCAGGAAGCAACAGTTAGAACTGGACCTGGAACGATAGATTGGTTCCAAATAGGAAAAGGAGTACGTCAAGGCTGTCACCCTGCTTATTTAACTTCTATGCAGAGTACATCATGAGAAATGCTGGGCTAGAAGAAGCACAAGCTGGAATCAAGATTGCCAGGAGAAATATCAATAACCTCAGATATGCAGATGATACCACCCTTATGGCAGAAAGTGAAGAGGAACTAAAAAGCCTCTTGATGAAAGTGAAAGAGGAGAGTGAAAAAGTTGGCTTAAAGCTCAGCATTCAGAAAACAAAGATCATGGCATCTGGTCCCATCACTTCATGGGAAATAGATGGGGAAACAGTGGAAGCAGTGTCAGACTTTATTTTTCTGGGCTCCAAAATCACTGCAGATGGTGATTGCAGCCATGAAATTAAAAGACACTTACTCCTTGGAAGGAAAGTTATGACCAACCTAGATAGCATATTGAGAAGCAGAGATATTACTTTGCCAACAAAGGTCCATCTAGTCAAGGCTATGGTTTTTCCAGTGGTCATGTATGGATGTGAGAGTTGGACTGTGAAGAAAGCTGAGCACCAAAGAATTGATGCTTTTGAACTGTGGTGTTGGAGAAGACTCTTGAGAGTCCCTTGGACTGCAAGGAGATCCAACCAGTCCCTCCTAAAGGAGATCAGTCCTGGGTGTTCATTGGAAGGACTGATGCTGAAGCTGAAACTCCAATACTTTGGCCACCTTACGTGAAGAGTTGACTCATTGGAAAAGATCCTGATGATGGGAGGGATTGGGGGCAGGAGGAGAAGGGGACAACAGAGGATGAGATGGCTGGATGGCATCACCGACTCGATGAACGTGAGTTTGAGTGAACTCCAGGAGTTGGTGATGGACAGGGAGGCATGGCGTGCTGCAATTCATGGGGTCACAAAGAGTCAGACATGACTGAGTGACTGAACTGAATATATAGATGGTAGTCCCTGTAAAGTCTCTATAATCTCTGTAATAGAGATTGTCTTGTAAACACTTAGGATAAATGTCAAAAAAAAAAATGAGAAAGGTGAAAAGAAGGATTTCATTAAGGAAAACTGAAACCACAGAGGAAATCTACATGAAGAAAATAGTGTTTTAAAAATATTTTCTTGATTTATATTCACATAATAAGACAATGGCATTTTTGACTCTTAAGACAGGTTGACATATTTAAAAGTAGTTTCTATGATTTGGTTATGTCTGAAGACTATATTTCCCCTCTAATTTGAATTATTTATAATCCCATAATTAATTACAGAGAGCAAAATTGAATTACTAATAAATGCCAGAGAAACCAATTTAAATTGACATTCATCTCCAAAGCCAGCTCTTATATGAAAACAGCAGATTTTTCAGTGCTCAGTATTTGCTATAATAAGATCACAAAACAACTCTACATATTAGAAAGGGTAAAAGAAATGACTTGGAAGATCAATATAATATACATACATTATTTATTTCATTCAGCTTTAGATTCATAAATATTTTTTTCAAGATTTCTACTTCTCAAAGTGAAGTTTTTAAAGCAAGGGAAATGGACAGCCTTCTACTCCCCCAAACAGTTATTGTCCAACCCTCTGGACGTCTGTTAATCTTATCTAACTTGGATGGATGGCAGTGGCAACCTGTGCAATGCTAAAAAAAAAAAAACCTCTGAAAGTCTTGTTAGAATGGTTGAAATATGGTGGATGTTGGTAGCTAAATAAAGTTTAGAAAGAAGTTTGATTTACTCTAAGGCTTAGAAAAGTAGAATAAATATGATTTCAAATATTGTGAAATAAATCAAATAGCTTTATTCAAAGCAATCGGCAGGCACAGGCTAGTAAATTGACCAATGCCATCATTCTTTTAGAATGAATTTCTACACCCAAGTCATTTCTTTTCACATATGCAATAGCTTCAGATTTTCTTGGAGGAAAATAAGCTGTGTTTCACCAATGAACTTTAAAATGTTAAACTAAATGCAGACTTGCTCTTTCCCGACTCGTAAATAACTCCTGATGCTGGCTGGGAAGTTTCCACATGCAGGAAGCAGACCCCCAGAGTCAGGCTCTCGTTGTTGTTCAGTCTCTCAGCCACGTCTGACTCTTTGCAACCCTGTGGACTGCAGCATGCCAAGTTACCTCTTCCTTCACCATCTCCCAGAGTTTGCTCAAACTCATATCCATTGAGTCGGTAATGCCATCCAACCATCTCATCCTCTATTGTCCTCTTCTCCTCCTGCCCTCAATCTTTCCCAGCATCAGGGTCTTTTCCAATGTGTTGGCTCTTCTCATCAGGTGGCCAAAGTATTGGAGCTTCAACTTCAGCATCAGTCCTTCCAGTGCATATTCAGGATTGATTTCCTTTGGGATTGACTGGTTTAATCTCCTTACAGCCCAAGGAACTTTCAAAAGTCCTCTCCAGCACCACAGTTTGAAAGCAGCAATTCTTCAGCACTCAGCCTTCTTTATGGTCCAACTCTCACATCCATACTGACTACTGGAAAAATCATAGCTTTGACTACATGGACCTCTGTTGGCAAACTAATGTCTCTGGTTTTTATTATGCTCTCTAGGTTGATCATAGCTTTTATTCCAAGGAGCAAATGTCTTTTAATTTCAGGGCTGCAGTCACCATCCACTGTGACTGGCCCCTGCACTATTTCCTCTCAAGGAATTTCCTGCACCTGTCAAATCGGTGCTTGTCCAGCCTGTGTGCCTGCTTTTTATAATCTGTATTTATGCAAGAGAGTATTGTTCTAGATGATTAACTCACATATCTTTATATGGAGTAGTTTGGGCACAAAACTGAAAAAGTACTGAATTTTACCACCTCCTGGTTGTGTGGCGTGTAAACTGTTTCTTAATCTTCCAGGGCCTCTGTTTCTTTACCTTGTAGAGTGGCACATAGTTAGAACTCAGTTATTCCTCCAAAACATGAAGCTAGTTGGTTCATTGCTTCTCTAAGGCACCTGGCCCTGTTTATCAAAATTTGCCAAGCTCTGAGATCTCAAAATCACTACATGAAGGGAAGCCAGCATGCACTGATGAGTAGAAGTGAATTAAACTTGAGTTAAACTGCAAAAGTCACACTTTCAAGTGCAAAAAGGCTCTGAAGTGTCTACTTCAAGGTTTTTTACCTAAGAGAGCAGAGGAAATTATAAATACAAATATAATCTCCAGGTCTGGAGTCATGAACTTGGGTCTAAATAACCACACGTTACCACAGAGTGGCAAGGATATCTGTCTGAGTCTATGAGTACAACAGATTCTTGCAGCTTGTAACAGAAGTCCAGAAGATGTAAAGCTTGTGGAACATCCTTTTCACACCATGCACGGTAACCTTTTCACAAACACTCGACAGCTCAAAATACACTCAGATCTGTGTTTCATACAGTTCTATTGTTGTCCACTTACTAGAGCCTTCGCCTGCCTTCCGGTTCTGCTTAAATTTACAAACAAATATAGAGACATTTGGAATGACTTATGCTATTTAATGAATTTTAGAGCTGACTATGGTAGAACATTAAGATATGGTTTTGGCCAGGCAGTTTAGAAATTTACATTGACCAGTAATCTGATGCAAAGTCATTCTTTTTATTTCAGATATTTGGAGAAACCACTCTTTCAAAAATTATCAGGATAAATTTAGTAACTCTGTATTTGCATCAGCTCAAAATTGGATTTATGCTACCTTTTGTTAGACTGAGAGTTGAAATTATATAACTGAAATTATTTTACAAGATTATGTTAACTCAGAGTCCAGAGAGAATATATTTTTAAAGTATGATTCAAGGCTAGTATTAAATTGTATCCTTACATATTTTAGCTACTTTGTTAACTATTATAAACAGCCAGTGAATTTTATGCTCTTGCCCTTTTCTTCTAGTCAGATAATTTATTGTTTTTTTAAAGAGCTTCATTTTAAAATATTATTGTTTTTCATTTAATATGCTAGGAAAAGGTATGCCTCTTTTGTTCAAAAATGTTTTAAAAAATCATCTATATATTTGCCTTATCCACTTTGTTAAGTTTCTCCTCATAGATTTGTTTACCTGGAAATCACGGACACATTGTAGCATGCAGGATGTCAGCTTATTCAGAGAGATAAGTATAAAACTTGCTGAAAACCCTTATTTTCATTCTTCTCCAAGATTTATAAAACTCTTAATTTGAATCTAGCTAAAAGCTCAACAGACAGTGTGCTTATTGAGAAAATAAGAAAAAGTTCTCAAACAGATTAAATAACTAGTCTTTTCTTGTACTCTTTAAGATGTATTGATTTTTTTTTTTTAATAGTTGCATTAAAATAGCTAAACATCAGTATAGGGGACTGGAATGCAAAAGTAGAAAGTCAAGAAACACCTGGAGTAACAGGCAAATTTGGCCTTGGAGTACAGAATGAAGCAGGGCAAAGGCTAATAGAGTTTTGCCAAGAAAACACACTTCTCATAGCAAACACCCTCTTCCAACAACACAAGAGAAGACTCTACACATGGATATCACCAGATGGTCAACACCAAAATCAGACAGATTATATTCTTTGCAGCCAAATATAATGAGCTCTATAAAGTCAGCAAAAACAAGACCAGGAGCTGACTGTGGCTCAGATCATGAACTCCTTATTGCCAAATTCAGACTTAAATTGAAGAAAGTGGGGAAGACCACTAGACAATTCAGGTATGACCTAAATCAAATCCCTATGATTATACAGTGGAAGTGAGAAATAGATTTAAGGGACTAGATCTGATAGACAGAGTGCCTGATGAACTATGGACAGAGGTTCGTGACATTGTATAGGAGACAGGGATCAAGACCATCCCCATGGAAAAGAAATGCAAAAAAGCAAAATGGCTGTCTGAGGAGGCCTTACTAATAGCTGTGAAAAGAAGAGATAAAAGCAAAGGAGAAAAGGACAGGTATACCCATCTGAATGCAGAGTTCCAAAGAATAGCAAGGAGAGATAAGAGAGCCTTCCTCAGTGATCAGTACAAAGAAATAGAGGAAAACAATAGAATGGGAAAGACTAGAGATCTCTTCAAGAATATGAGAGATACCAAGGAAACATTTCATGCAAAGATGGGCTCGATAAAGGACAGAAATGGTATGGACCTAACAGAAGCAGAAGATATTAAGAAGAGGTGGCAAGAATACACAGAAGAACTGTACAAAAAAGAGCTTCATGACCAAGATAATCACGATGGTGTGATCACTCACCTAGAGCCACACATCCTGGAATGTGAAGTCAAGTGGGCCTTAGGAAGCATCACAACAAACAAAGCTAGTGGAGGTGATGGAATTCCAGTGGAGCTATTCCAAATCCTGAAAGATGATGCTGTGAAAGTGCTGCACTCAATATGCCAGCAAATTTGGAAAACTCAGCAGTGGCCACAGGACTGGAAAAGGTCAGTTTTAATTCCAATCCCAAAGAAAGGCAATGCCAAAGAATGCTCAAACTACCGCACAGTTATCTCATCTCACCACACTAGTAAAGTAATGCTCAAAATTCTCCAAGCCAGTCTTCAACAATACATGAACCATGAACTTCCAGATATTCAAGCTGGTTTTAGAAAAGGCAGAGGAACCAGAGATCAAATTGCCAACATCCACTGTCTCATCAAAAAACCAAGAGAATTCCAGAAGAACATCTATTTCTGCCTTATTGACCATGCCAAAGCCTTTGACTGTGTGGATCACAATAAACTGTGAGAAATTCTGGAAGAAATGGGAATACCAGACCACCTAACCTGCCTCTTGAAGAAGCTATATGCAGGTCAAGAAGCAACAGTTAGAACTGGACATGGAACAACAGAATGGCTCCAAATCCAGAAAGGAGTACATCAAGGCTGTATATTGTCACCTTGCTTATTTAACTTCTATGCAGAGTACATCATGAAAAATGCTGGGCTGAAGGAAGCACAAGCTGGAATCAAGATTACCGGGAGAAATATCAATAACCTCAGATATGCAGATGACACCACCTTTATGGTAGAAAATGAAGAAGAACTAAAGAGCCTCTTGATGAAAGTGAGAGAGGAGAGTGAAAAAGTTGGCTTAAAACTCAACATTCAGAAAACGAAGATCATGGCATCCGGTCCCATCACTTCATGGCAAATAGATGGGGAAACAGTGGCTAACTTTATTTGTTTATTTTTTTTTTGGCTCCAAAATCACTGCAGATGGTGACTGGAGCCATGTAAATTAAAAGACACTTACTCCTTGAAAGGAAAGTTATGGCCAACCTAGACAGCATATTAAAAAGCAGAGACATTATTTTGCCAACAAAGGTCCATCTAGTCAAGGCTATGGTTTTTCCAGTGGTCATGTATGGATGTGAGAGTTGGACTATAATGAAAGCTGAGCACTGAAGAATTGATGCTTTTGAACTGTGGTGTTGGAGAAGACTCTTGAGAGTCCCTTGGACTACAAGGAGATCCAACTAGTCCACCTTAAAGGGGATCAGTCAGTCCTGGGTGTTCTTGGAAAGACGGATGTTGAAGTTGAAACTCCAATACTTTGGCCACCTAATGCAAACTGACTCATTTGAAAAGACCCTGATGCTGGGAAAGATTGAGGGCAGGAGGAGAAGGGGACAACAGAGGATGAGATGGTTGGATGGCATCACCGACTCAATGGACGTGAGTTTGAGTAAACTCTGGGAGTTGGAGATGGACAGGGAAGCCTGGCGTGCTGCAGTCCATGGGGTCACGAAGAGTCAGACATGACTGAGCAACTGAACCGAACAGAAGGACTTCTTCCTTATCACCAGGTCTCAATAATAAATTTATTTTAAAAGCAAGGTCGTTTTTGGGAAAAGCAAATAAAACACAGAGATGTTATTTTAGATCACCAATCTGGCAGATCCAGTCTCTTTTCCAGGGCTGTGTTTTACACAGAATATTCTTTTATACCCATCTACTATGAACTGGTGGGTCTTGACCTGTTCCCAAGGGTGAGTGAGGGTTGCAAAAATCTTGTCACTAAAGTATGTTTTAATCTGAAAGGCAGAGAGGGACTAGTTGTACAACAGGGTAAGATGTTAGAAAGGAAAGAGTTTTTGTTTATTTGCAGCCTCCTGGATACGAATGCAAAAGAGAATAAACAGTTCAATGGAATGAGAAAGTCTGCTGAGTGTCTCCTGGAGCCAGGTTCATTTCAACAATGAAATGACTCCATGTATTCCTTTACTCTCACTTCCCTCATCTTAAGGATATGATAAATATGTGTTTCTCCCTTTTCTCCTTTGCCTCAAATCTATCTTTTTGAAACAGAATACAGAAAACCAAGGCTGCACTCCCCTCATCCCTTGGTAATTGGCATGAACCTATTGCCTTAAGCACACCTGAGATTCAAACATCGATTCTGGGGACACTGTACTCAAAATAGGAACACAATGATTGGCATCCTGGTTTCTTCCCCTCTGTGCCCTGGATCTCCTAAATGGAGCTCTGTGGGTTTCTGTGCTCCTTGGATACAGAAAATAAAACGAGAGAGTGAATGAATTAGAAGAAGCTTTGCAGCCACAAATAATGTGAACCCACTGCTATGAGGCAGGGGAGCCATCAAGTCACAGAACCTCAGTCTCTGCTTGAATTTTCTGTGGTGTGAAGAGACACCACCCCACGCCCAGCCATCACCACCACCACAGTGACCCCACCTATCTGATTCTGCTCCAAAACTTTATTCTTTGATCCCCCACAGCTTGACTTAAGAGAAGGATGGAGCAGGACAGGCAGTCTTGCCTGGATTGTGGGAAGAGTCAGAGACAGAACCAGACGGGTTGGGTTGTGACCAGCTTTAGAATTTGTTCTTTTTCAGGCTTCCATGCCCTTTATGTTTTCTCAAAGAGAGTTTTAAATTGCTTTCCCCAGCTTCCCAGCAACATGCATTCACCCCATATCACCTTCTAAATTACAGGAGCTGGTAATGGTTTGACCAACACTGAGCAGCAGATCCCAGCTAATGACCAGCACTTTTACAAAACACAGTGTGGTCAGTGAGGCATAACTGAGGCTGTTTCCTAAGGCTATTCAACCACCTGTTCTGGAAACTTACTCATGTGTCATGGCGCCCTTCTTCTCTGTGCTCTTATTTGCTTCCATGGGCACCCCCTCTCTGCCACCTACACCTCATTTTCTGGAGCAGACCCACATGTTTCAGATCGTGTCTGAGTCAACTGGATAAAAGCCATGACTCATGAGTGTGTATCTTAATTCCCTGGGTGATACCAAAAAGCAAAACCAAACTCTTATATCCTAAATCCAATGGAGGCATTCGTGATTCCCTTGCTTGTTCTCTATGATGTGTAGGGTGATGTTTCAGCGCTAATCATGAGATAAGAGGGATTTTGGACTAGAGACTCTAATGGTTCTTTAAATCATACCCTATGATGACAATGGCAATAATGAAAGTAGCTGCCATGAATAAGCACCCACTGTGTGCCAAGTGCCTCGTGTCTTTACCATGACTCATCCTCATGACTGTGTCCTCACAAGTAGGGGCGCAGTTCCCATTTCTCAGGTGAGGGATATGAGTTTTCGCAGCTGCAATGTTTTTCCTATTCATCTTGCAGCTTCAGATGGAGAGCTATGTTTTGATCCCGTGTCTGACTCCAAACTCATTTTATTCCTACAACACCAGTTCCTGGATAGAGATGGTAACTTTTAGCGGTTACCACTGTTTTATTTTCCTGCATCAAAAAGTGTTTTTCTAAAATTAGGGCTGGCTTTCACCACTCATGAAGTGAAGTGAATTTGCTCAGTTGTGTCTGACTCTTTGCAACCCCATGGTCTATAGCCCACCAGGCTCCTCCTTCCATGGGATTTTCCAGGCAATAGTACTGGAGTGGGGTACCATTTCCTTCTCCAGGGGATCTTCCTGACCCAGGGATCGAACCCAGGTCTCCCATGTTGTAGACAGATGCTTTACCATCTGAGCCACCAGGGAAGGAAAGAGAAAGAAATGGAGGAGAGCATTTTGCTATCAGATACCAGACTATACACTGAACTATATAGTATTTAAGCATGTAGGACTAGGAAGACAAATCAATTACTAAACAGAATACAAATTGTAGAAAGTGACCCATGCATAAAAGAATTTGATATATTAAGAGGAAACGTGAATAATTAATGGAAGGTAAAATAAATATTATAAGCACTAGATTTCAATATCTGAAAAAATAAAATGGATTCTCCCTCCTCAAACAAAAAAATTCAGATTATAAATCTCAATGTTAAAAAAAAATGGAAATGCAAATATATTAAGAGAAAAAACTTTAAAAAAGAAATTTAAACTTTAAAAGAAATTTAAATAATGTCTCTGTGACATCTGGGTAGGAAACAGGGAAATAATAAAAAAGATATTGATTAACTGGACCTCATCAAAATTTTATAATATTCAGATAAAGAATCACCATCAGTTCAGTTCAGTCACTCAGTCATGTCCGACTCTTTGTAACCCCATGGGCTGCAGCACACCAGGCTCCCCTGTCCGTTGCCAACTCCTGGACCAACTCATGGCCATCAAGTTGGTGATGCCATCCAACCATCTCATCCTCTGTCATCCCCTTCTTCTTCTGCCTTCAATCTTTACCAGCATTTGGGTCTTTTCCAATGAGTCAGCTCTTCACATCAGGTGGCCAAAGTATTGGAGTTTCAGCTTTAGCATCAGTGCTTCCAATGAATATTCAGGACTGATTTCCTTTAGGATGGACTGGTTTGATCTCCTTGCAGTTCAAGGGACTCTCAAGAGTCTTCTCCAACACCACAGTTCAAAAGCATCAATTCTTTGGCACTCAGCGTTCTTTATAGTCCAACTCTCACATCCCTACATGATTACTGGGTAAACCATAGCTTTGACTAGATGGACCTTTGTTGGCAAAGTAATGTCTCTGCTTTTTAATATGCTAAGTAGGAAATAACTTTTCTTCCAAGGAGCAAGGGTCTTTTAATTTTATGACTGCAATCACCATCTGCAGTGATTTTGGAGCCCCCCAAAATAAAGTCTGTCACTGTTTCCATTGTTTCCCCATCTGTTTGCCATGAAATGATGGGACCAGATGCCATGATCTTCATTTTTTTAATGTTGAGTTTTAAGCCAGATTTTTCACTCTCCTCTTTCACTTTCATCAAGAGGCTCTTCAGTTCTTCTTCACTTTCTGCCATAAGCATGGTGTCATCTGTGACCTGAGGTTATTGATATTTCTCCCAGCAATCTTGATTTCAGCTTGTGCTTCATCCAGCCCAGTGTTTCTCTTGATGTAGTCTGCATATAAGTTAAATAATCAGGGTGACAATATACAGCCTGATGTACTCCTTTCCCAATTTGGAACCAGTGTATTGTTCCATGTCCATTTCCAACTGTTGCTTCTTGACCTGCATACAGGTTTCTCAGGAGGCAGGTCAGGTGGTCTGATATTCCCATCTCTTTCAAAATTTTCCACAGTTTATCGTGATCTACACAGTCAAAGGCTTTAACATAATCAATAAAGCAGAAGTAGATGTTCTTATGGAATTCTTTTGCTTTTTCTATGATCCAAAGGATGTTGGCAATTTGGTCTCTGGTTCCTGTGCCTTTTCTAAAACCAGCTTGAACATCTGGAAGTTCACAGTTAATGTACTGTTGAAAGCAGGCTTGGAGTATTGTGAACATTACTTTGCTAGTGTGTGAGATTTGTGCAATTGCACAGTAGTTTGAACATTCTTTGGCATTGCCCTTCTTTGGGATTGGAATGAAAACTGACCTTTTCCATTCCTGTGGCCACTGCTGAGTTTTCCAAATTTGCTGACATATTGAGTGCAGCACTTTCACAGCATCATCTTTTAGGATTTGAAATAGCTCAACTGGAATTCCATCACCTCCACTAGCTTTGTTCATAGTGATGCTTCCTAAGGCCCACTTGACTTCGCCTTCCAGGATGTCTGGCTCTAAGTGAGTGATCACACCATCATGGTTATCTTGGTCATGAAGATCTTCTTTGTATAGTTCTATGTGTTCTTGCCACCTCTTCTTAATTCTTAATACCTCCTGCTTCTGTTAGGTCCATACCGTTTCTGTCCTTTATTGTGCCCACCTCTGCATGAAATGCTCCCTTGGTGTGTCTATTTTTTTCTAAGAGATCTCTAGTCTTTCCACTTCTATTGTTTTCCTCTATTTCTTTGCATTGATCACGGAGGAAGGCTTTCTTATTTCAGTCAAAATAATTTCAAAATTATTTTGTTTTAAATAATATTTTTATTTGACAGCCACCATATTTATACCCTTATCATCTGTTTGTATTAAATGCCTTAGTGTTGTTAGTATTCTTTCTGACTCTGTGAGAGTAGCTGCTAGAACGTAAGATACTTGGTTTGCTCTTCCCGTGTGGCGCTAGTGGTAAAGAACCCGCCTGCCAGCACAGGAGACGTGAGTCACAGGTCCAATCCCTGTGTCAAGAAGATCCCTGCAGAAGGGCATGGCAACCCACTGCAGTATTCTTGCCTAGAGAATCCCGTGGACAGAGGAGCCTGGCATGCTGTGGTCCATAGGGTTGCAGAGTCAGACACAACTGAAATGACTTAGCATGCACACATGCACATGTAAAATACTTGATTTATCTACACTGTATTTACATTAAAATAACCAAAATGCTAGAGAAGCACTCATTCTGCACCACAGAGGTGAGCACAGATGTTTTAGATGGAGATTTCTAATAGAACAGATCCAGAGAATGGAAATTTTAAAACAGATCTTCTAACTTCATTTGTGAATAGTTTTAAGTGGTAAGAGGTAATGTAGAGGAGTTTTTTGGTTTTTTGTTTGTTAGGGTTTTTTTTTAGTGACTACTCTTAAATTTTGTACAATTTGCAAAGTACACATTTCCAAAAACAGGTCTCGTGTGAGTCAGGTCAGATTCCAGGACTGTATTCACTTTTCACCAAACACAGATAGCCTGGTGCCATTATGTTTCTCTGTGGGCTTTCTTGGTGGCTCAGACGGTAAAGAATCTGCCTGCGATGGAGGAAACCCGAGTTTGATCCCCAGGTCAGGAAGGTCTCCTGGAAAAGGGAATGGCAACCGACTCCAGTATTCTTGCATGGACTGAGGAGCCTAGTGGACTGTAGTCCATGGGGTCACTACGAGTCAGACACGACTGAGGGACTAACACTTTCACTTTTGTTATGTTTCTCCAGTTTTCCTGTTAAAAAGAAACACAAGAGTCCCAGCTCTCCTGCCTGGGATCCCAGCTGGTCTCATGCCAAACCCAACTGGAGGTTAATGCCTGCTCATCAGAGCACCATTCTGGAGCCAAAAGTAATTTCTGAAAATCCCAATTTTGATTCACAACTTTCATTCTACTTTTCAATATTAGATTTTATTATTCCACATTCCCATTTCCCTAGCCCAAGGACTCATTTATCTTTAATATTAATTGGCTAAATGTAATAGCCCACTCTTTATCACATATGACACAAATTTTAAAATCAATAAAAAGATGTTAACACAAAATATAATCATATAATTAAATATGTATCAGGAACCAGAAAAAGTGAAGAGGGAAAAATCAGATAATATTTTACTTGTGTTTAACTAAAAAGCCATGTACTTAAAGTCTATGAGATAAAAACAGTCATAAATCTATCTGAATCCTCTAGCAACTACTCATATAGAATTCTTTTGCCACATGCCTGTAGTTTAAGCAAAGAAATTAAAGACAAAACAAAAAACATAAAGAGAAGATATTTAAATGCATTGAGATGAAGAATGAAGGAGATTTGAAATAACTGTATTATAATGAAAAATAAAGGCAACTGCCCATGTCCAGTCACACACACACACACACACACACACACACTGGATTTGCAAGGAAAAGTAAATAAATACCTCATTCAAAAAAATTGTCTTTTTTTTCCTGCTTGGGTCTGCTAAGTCACTTCAGTCATGTCCGACTCTGTGCGACCCCAGAGACGACAGCCCACCAGGCTCCCCCGTCCCTGGGATTCTCCAGGCAAGAACACTGGAGTGGGTTGCCATTTCCTTCTCCAATGCATGAAAGTGAAAAGTGAAAGTGAAGTTGCTCAGTCATGTCCGACTCCTAGCGACCCCATGCACCACAAGCCCACCAGGTTCCTCCACCCATGGGATTTTCCAAGAGTTATTTAATATAACCTCATGCGAAGAGTTGACTCACTGGAAAAGACTCTGATGCTGGGAGGGATTGGGGGCAGGAAGAGAAGGGGATGACAGAGGATGAGATGGCTGGATGACATCACTGACTCGATGGACGTGAGTCTGGGTGAACTCCAGGAGTTGGTGATGGACAGAGAGGCCTGGCGTGCTGCGATTCATGGGGTCGCAAAGACTTGGACTCGACTGAGCGACTGAACTGAAATGAACTGAACTGAGTCACCCTTAGTGTCCTTCAAAGCTATAAATTTTGCTTTTCCACACAATTGCTTTAAAACAAAGAAGGTCAGAGCCTTCAAAATAATTCTTGAAGCAATTCAACACCAAAATTCACCAATATATTTAGTGGCCCAGACTCTTTAGTCTCTGATGGGAGAAAGCAAAAGGCATAGTCTAATAAGGAGGAGAGCAATGGTGGGACGACATGATCCTGAAAACTAGCTTCCTCGAGTGAGGGTTTCCAAACATGAAAGAAAATCTTCTAGATAGATCTATAAGACAAGTAAATTATCATATCATTTCACTATATGTTCTAATAATGGTCTTGGTTATGATATTAGAAACAATCAATATAGAAAAGAGAAACGTAATTTATCTTACATTTCTGCTGTCAGAGAGTCATTGATCGTTGCCAGAAGTATTATTAGCTGGAATCACCCCGGTGCTTTTCCTGCATTTGTGCTGCCTGGTGGACACTCTTATCCACCCCCCACCCCAAGCCTGGCCCCAAGAGTGAGGGACCAGACCTGAAGTAGTTTCCAAGAGAACACTGACTGTGCCAGGGGACGGAGCTACAGATCTGAGGAAGAGAGAAACCCTGGACAGCATTCCAGGGGCCACAGGCTCCTTTGTCCACTAGGGGCTGCATGTGTAGACTTGCCAAGGCAAGCAAATGGTGGCAGAAGGTGGAAAACCTGCCTCACGCCACGGTTCTCAGTAGCTCCTCTGAAGTGGCGAGTCCTCCCTTCTCTCCTGCCAGCACCACAATGTTATTCGTAACACATACAACTTTCTAGACAACACACACAGCAGAAGTTGTCGTGGCCAAGAGACTGTCTCTCCCCAGAGAGCTGAGCAGACGGAGAATAGCTGTGTGTCTTTATAAACAAATTTCCTGGTGAGTGACAGTGGGTACACAAACATGTCGGCTCTCCATCCGAGTTCTTCCTCGCTCAAATGCCAGTTTTGCTCCTATTTTGATTACAGAGTTAAAATGTAATTAGTCTGATTTTAACGAATCCAAATGTGACACATTAAGATTCAGTAATTACTATAAAATGATGAGTTGCGATTGAATGTCCCCACGAACAAGGGGACGTTTAAAAGGAGTGCCATGTATTGCTCAGTTGCTGCATTTAAAACCATTGCCCTTCCCTCCATGAATATATATCTTTAGGATTTAAGTGATTATGCTGGATTCCTGCATTACAGTTGGAGCCAGCCATCCTGATATTTTTAACGTGTGTCAGTTCTTTAATAATGTGATCGTGTCTACTTAAGAATCCAGTGCCTTTTTAGAGGGGAATCGGGGCAAGATCCCACATTTCTCTGAGTGTTGGCTGCCCAATTAGCTCACCATTATAATTGATCTTATGTGGGATCACTTTTTGTCTGCAATCCGACATAGGACCTCACTGCTATTAATATTTCTGGGGTTCTCTATGCTCTTAAATCTCAGCTGTGCTTAGAGCAGGTCTAGAAACATGGTCCTAAAGATTCAAGGTCCCGTCCAAGAGCAGCAGCACTAAAAGAAGCATCTGCCTCATACAATAGTCTGATCTTTTGACGCCCCTATTTGCTGGGCTGAGTCAGAAACAAGTCAGTAGGGAACAATACTAATGAATTTTCCCATGATACTGGAGTCTCAGATTGCTATTCAGTCACTAAGTTATGTCCAACTCTTTGCGACCCGGTGAACTGCCGCACATCACTGTCTCCCGGAGTTTGCTCAAACTCATGTCCGTTGAGTTGGCGATGCTATCTAGCTGCCTCATCTTCTGTCACCCCCTCCTCCTATTGCCCTCAATCTTTCCCAGCATCAGAGTCCTTTTCCGCTTCAGTCCTTCCAATGAATATTCAGAGTTGATTTCCCTTAGGAATCTTAATTAATATTGAAATAAATAAGTTCATTGTAGAATTAAACCTTTCATTCTCTAGCAAATCAAGAACAAAAACATTATGAGCAAATGTTTTCTGACAACTCAAGACAGACCATCTAAGATAAGAATCATTAAATCATATGTAATTTGAGATCATCCCACCCAAATTTCTACGCTTTATGGGAAAGCCATCCGTGACATCCTGCCAGATACTCCAGAAGCCTATTTGAATATCTCAGTGTCTCCTGTAATAGTTTAGAGCATGATCAATGTTTTGGAGACATCGTATTTCCTTGGAGTCACAGTTGTCTTCCTGTAGCTTAAATTTAGTGATCGCGCGCTCTGCCCCGTGCGAGGGAAGCCACAGAAGGCATGCCCTTCTTATTTCTCAGTCCTTTAAGTCTGTGAAAACTACTGTGAAGCCTTTAAAATGTCTTCAGACTGAAAATTCCCATTTCCCATAGTGGTTGTGAAATCTTTCTGTCCCCTGATACTGTCAAATTTTTCAATGTTCTTCTGATTATGGCAACCAGAAATAAATGCAGACATCCACGTGTGTCCCGATTAAGGCTGATCACAGTAGGACTGTACATCTCTACTCCAGTATTCTTGCCTGGGAAATCCCACGGACAGAGGAGCCTAGTGGGCTACAGTCCACAGAGCCGCAAAGAGTCAGACACGACTGAAGCGCCTTAGCATGCACACATACTCATCTTGCTCTGTTTTGGACACCATTTCCTTCAATACATGCCAAAAGCAGATTAACTTTCTATACAACTTCATTTATTTTACTACTGGCACAGATGGTATTTTTGTGTAAAGTGTTCTAATCATTTTTATATGAAGTGATGTCCAGTCATATATCTCTATTCTGTACTTTGAATTTAGGAAAATTTCCACTTAATCTATTGGATTAGATATTGTTAGTTTATTCTTCCAGTCTATCTAGATCATATTAATCTTGCTCTGAAAGCTGTATGGAAATATCCACATTTGGCTCATCCCCAGATTTCATAGTATGCTTCCTCTGCCAAGTCGTTGCCATAATATCAAGCAGACAAGTGAAGGCACCAGAGTCTCCATCACCCAACCATGTCCCCACATATAGACACAGACACAGGCTTAATCATTCGCTTTTCTGGAATCAACACCTACTCACCATGGGACTTTCCCAGTCTCCCCATCTCCATGAAGAATAACTTCTAGAAGTGCTTCTTTTCATTTCTAAATGCTAGAAAATCCTCTATTTAATGGAGGAGCTAGCATACTGGCTTCTCATTCTCATTGTTTATTCTTTGCACCATTTTGAAAACCAAAACAGCATAATACCCATGTTCTTCAGAAATGTTTAATATAAATGTACAAAATGTTGCCCCTGTCTGTTCTGTGCAAGGCATGAGCACTCACATGAAGTAAATAATTGGACTATGAGTAAGTAGTCCAATTATCCTTCATTGACTACTGATTTTCCAAGATGTTCACAATGTTCATGAAGGAGGGGTGTTATTACTTAAACACAAGTAAAAGGGCATGGAAATGGCAACACGTGAAAAAAAAAAAAACACAGCATTTCATGTTTCTAACAAGACCATCTGCCTATGGGCAAGATTTTTTAAAACTCCTAATTGAAAAGAAAATAGTGTTAAGAGACATATGCCCATGTTTACAAGCTGAGGGAAATTGACAAGTGTCTGTGTTTTGCCAGTACTTTTATAGGCAACTGTTATACATAATGGGGAAAATTAAAATCAGTAATTACCTTTCTGGTCTGTCATTGTTTTAAGTGTGCTTGGATTGTCTTAAGCGTCCATTCCAAATAATTACTTGTGATAGACCAGAACACTTAAAGGGTGGTAGGACAGAAGTTCAGTTATTTTGCAAAGTGAAATGCTTTGATGATAACAAATTCTTTTCCCCCTTGTTTCTCCCCACTGTTGGCAACATTGTGTTTATAGCTCAATTTGTAGATAATCCTCAAGCTACACTTATTTTTTTTTTTTCCCAGGCATGGCCATTATAAATGTCTTCTTCCATTTGGCTTTGGCACTGCTTGGAACTTGAAATTACTATTTGCTGCCTGCCAATTACAGAATAATTTAAGCCTTGATGCTTCTAGGCATAGTTCTTGAAATGCACAAAAGGAATATGTTAAGGTGAAATGCATAATATTTTCTCTGTATTGCACAGCTTCAATTGATTGCATAGAATTATATCCAAATTGCTTTTTAAAAAATCAGTGGAAAAAAATTCTTTCCTCTCAGTTGTGTTTTATAATGGTTTTACTCTTCTTTCTCTAGGTAGGATCATAGCAAATATTTTTTAAAAGATTCATGTTGTTTACCACTGACTGATTTGAATCTATAAAAATATGATGGGCATAAGTATAGATAAAATGGTAGCATAAATTTTAAATTTCTAGGAAGCAGAGCAAGATGTGATTTTTTTCAGTCAATTTGAAATAATTAAGAAGGAAGGAAAAAAGAGAGTTCAGTTTCCTGGATCTTTTCGACTCTAACACATAATCATTTTCCTTTTTTGTGTGTTTGTGTCTAAATCACTCAGCATTTACAGTACAAAGCAGGAAAACTGTAAAGCAGAATAAATTTATGATTTAAAGGGATCAAGTATAATTTTGAGGATTCAAAAAATGCTTTTCTTTCAGGACAGTGGAAGGAAATATGCTGATTGCCATGAGAAGAAGAAAAAGAGCAATGAATTATTTATGTGAGCCTGCCATCATGCCTACAACATCTGGAAGGGTGTTCAGGCACAATTTATTATCACAAAGGAAGCTCACACGAACAAAAATCTCCCCCACTGCCAATCACAAACATGCTCAGATTCCGGAAGATAAGTCAAAAATTATTCTCTTTACTCTTTCACTCTTCCCACCTGGGTGCTTTAGATGCACTTCCAGGAGTCCTTTCTCCATTCTGCATATTCTCTAACTCATCCCCCAAACACGCAACACAGATACACAGCAGCTGAGGCCTGCCAAACTGTGTCACTGTCTTCAGTGCCGAGCTCCAGCAAGGTAACAAGCCTAGCTTCCGGCCTGGCACCAGCGTGAGAGACTCTCACTCCAGCCAGGGCAGCACTGGGCAGGAGGGAAGGTGAGACACCCACCTAACCTTGTGCTTCCACGATGACCTTTTGGTTTACTTAAGTCATGCACGAAAATCCAAAGCGTGGATGAAAACTCAAGAATCAGTAACATGCAGAGGTTGCAGACCAAGAAGAAGGAAGAAGTTAAGTACCACGGATTCCTCCAAGTAAACCAGATAACTTGGCTTAAGTGGTAGAAGATAAGCAGAACACCATCCACATGAGCCACCGTAGGAGTTTTCCATGGGGTTTTAGCGGGAGAGGGTCCAAATTTCAGCTGGTTTCAGGAATTGTTGGTGGGAAGAAGGAAAGACTTTCCATCTACTCTCCTAGACTCAATACCTGAGTGTATGAAATAATCTGACTGAAGGCACGTTCACAGGAGAAAAAGTATACGTGTTTATTAATTTTTCATGTTACACACAGGGGGCATCACAGGTGGTAAAGAACCTGCCTGTCAGTGCAGGAGACGCAAGAGACGTGGGTTCAGTCCCTGGGTCGGGAAGATCCCCTGGAGTAGGAAATGACAACCCACTCCAGTATTCTTGCTGGGATAATCCCATGGACAGAGGAGCCTGTCGGGCTACAGTGCATGGGGTCACAAAGAGTCAGACACGAGTATGCACATACGTATGGTCATCGCAAGTGAGAAAAAGTAAATACTCCAAAATATATTGAGCTATGAGCTTAAATACCATCTTAGTAGGAAAAATGGAGAATTATGGAAGGCTCTGAGGGGAGAGTAAATGATCTTTAGGAAAAATGAATGAGCCTTTAAAAGAATGGGTGGGAGATATGATGGCTTTTGACAAAGTTTGTCTGGGTGTGGTGTCAACTTTTATTCTCCTTCCCTGTGATAAGAGTCAGTCCACCCTGATTGATGAAACTCTAGGATAGGGGATTCATGACAATTGAGTTTCTTTTGGTGGCTCTGTCTTTAGACAGCTAAGGAGAGTTCAGGGAAAGCTTCTCCCTGCATTGGCTGTCTTTCAAGTGTCTTTAGCTCAAAACAATCAATATAGCAGGGTGACATTTTGGGGGGAGATGGCATGTTCTAAACTCTCTCTGTGGTCAAGTATGGCTCTCCAAATTAACCACAGAAATGCTTCTAGGGAACTCTGAGAAGCTTGGTTCTTTTTGTCTCAGCACAGAAAGAATTCAACAAGATTCAAAGTGATAGATTGTTGTTGTTTACTTGCTAAATACTGCCCAACTCTTTTGCAACCCCATGGACTGAGGCCCACCATAGGGTTTCTTCAGGCAAGAATACTGGAGTGGGTTGCCATTTCCTTCTCCAGGGGATCTTTCCAACCCAGGGATCAAACCTGCATCTCCTGTATTGAAAAGCAGATTCTTTACTACTGAGCCACCAGGGAAGACCGAAGTAATAGACAAGTAATTTATGAGAATTGGATGCTTATGAGGCTTACAAGGGATTCCCTGGTGGCTCAGAGGTTAAAGCGTCTGCCTGCAATGCGGGAGACCTGGGTTCTATCCCTGAGTCAGGAAGATCCCCTGGAGAAGGAAATGGCAACCCACTCCAGTATTCTTGCCTGGAGAATCCCATGGACGGAGGAGCCTGGTGGGCCACAGTCCATGGGGTCACAAAGAGTCGGACACGACTGAGCAAATAGTCTTCAAGTCTTGAGGCTTAGAAGCAGATGGATAAGAGGGTGCTGTGCCTTGAGAACTTAGTGGGCTACATTTTTATAATCAAAGGAAAAGTAGGGAGGAGGAGAAGACCACTTTATTCCTCATTCTTGAGTAGACTCAAGCTTCCATCATCAGCTCCTTGCCCAGATCGGGTGGGGGAGTTTTCTTGTCCTTACATGATCAAGCTGGGACTGTCATGTCTCAGTGGAAATGAGAAATGAACAAAAAGGCAGTAACACATACTAAAATATGACACATCTTTTCAAGTTTCAGTATAATGTCACCCTTTCCTTATGTTTGTATTTTTAGCACAAAGGAGCGTGTGCTAGGAATCACTCTTACTGAGCTCACTGGGCAGGATGTGGGTCTCATTCCACCATTGTTTTACTGTTTGGGGTCATGTCTCGTGTTTCTGATGCATAGTTTTAATGCCAATCAAGCCTGCTTGATTTTGTGGTTAAGCAAACCTGCTTTCTTGAGTGATCATGAATTTATCAGGGATCTCCAGCACTTTTTCTTTACTTACAATCCCGATGGGATTAATTGTTAAATCACTTACTTTCTTCTTTACTCTGCCCCTATCACAAAGAGGGAGGAATTGTTCTTATTGATCAATGATGTAGCCTGGGCAAGTGGGTGTTATTGGAGAGAGACAAGGGTTCAAATCCTGGGTAAAACTGAGTGAGAAGGAATAGCTCTGAGAGACCAGGACATGTCAAAGCCACATGAGTGTTCTCAGCCACACTGGGTCTCCCCCATTACAAAGGGAAATAGGGAAGCTTCATGCAATACAAAATGAGTGCCCTGCCCACAACAGGAGCTCTGTGACTCTAAGTTGGAAATGCCTTTCTTTTTTTGAAGTTAATTCATTTTAAAAATAAACTTTGACTTATTTGGTGTTCATAGTCTCTGGAGATGGTAAGATTTTCAGAAGGAAACATGGTTTCTATTGGCTTAATGACTTGTGATAATATTAAATACAAAATCTATACAAAATTTTTAGATTTGCCTTATGATCTAGGAAGAAAGGGGAAAAATATCAACATACCTGAAAAGAACTCTTCTCAAACCCATGTTTATGCAGATTAAGTCATGGTTTATTCAAAATCCATGGTAAACTTTCCTTCTTCCTAAGTATCCTCAATGATGAATTTAGGATTTCATTCTTGCCATTTTATACAAAAAGAAAAAGCCACAATTTGCAAGCAAGATGATGAAAATCACATAAAACAGCTATATATATATATGTAAAAATATTAAGCTATATATATATATAAAGATATAAAGCAATATATATATTACATGTGTATATATATATTAAATATATATATACATATATAGCATATGTGTGTGCTAAGTCACTTCAGACATGTCCAACTCTTTGCATCCCTATGGACTCTAGCCTGCCAGGCTCCTCTGTCCATGGGATTCTCCAGACAAGAACACTGGAGTGAACTGCCATGCCATCCTCCAGGGGATCTTCCTGACCCAGGGATCAAACTCAAGTCTTCTGAGTCTCTTGTACTGCAAGCAAGTTGCTTACCCACTGAGCCATTTGGGAGGTAGTTATAAAAATTTAGATCTATTGCAGAAAAAAAAAAAAAATCTATGCAAAGCCATGGATTTTATGAGAGTAATCCTATCTGGTTCAAGACATCCCTAAGAAGAACTTTATACCTAGAAACACAGAAGTGAATGAATTATGGCTCAGGGTAATTGGTTGCTCTTCCAGAAAGAAGGAATTTGAAAGAAAATTGGTTTCTATCAGGAAACAGAATTAGTGACCTAAGGGATATTCTACTGAATGGAAAGATCAGGAAGGTTTGGTACCACTCTACCAGTCAGACATAAACCAGAAAAGCTGGTGGGGACTCTGTAGAACCTTGACCCTGGGCTGCAAGTCAAGGAACCCAAGTAGGATTCAGGGAACTCCTTCATAAGAAGCTTCAAGAATGGTTTCCACCCAGGACTGTGGGTTGAGCAGAGGTTCACATAAAATATATGAGTACCTCATCACTGCCCATATGAAAAATGAGAGAACTGTGATTTGAATTGGTAGCAATAACCAAGAAGCAAAACAGGCATTTTCTATGAGTACAGGGTTGTCCAGAATTCTCTCAGAAGCCAAATGCCAGTGACATTTTCCTGTCAGATCCCAATTCCCACCCGTGAGGAGCTTGAGGAGAAAGCAAGTCAATTTCAATGAGCTGATTCCGGATGCCTCTGTTATGTAGAATCCTGAGATACTCCATCCTGAGCCCAGGATGGGCTATGGAATGCTGAAGGCCAAGTACAGTTGTGCAGAAATAATAACTTATCATGCACCAACTTTGCAAGCTGAAGACTGTTTTCAGCTGTGACTGTGTCATTATAATTAATGCAATCCATGCAGCTGGCTAGCACATCAGACAGGTGAAATGAACCAGCTTCAGTCTCATGAAAACTGGCTTTTACATCATCCCTTGAGCTGTTCACCTAGAAAAGCTAAAGGAAAGGAAAAAAAATACCCTTACCATTTTGTTTATTGTGCTTATCAGAAATGCAGGAAGCTCACATTTGCATTGCTAATAGTCCTCTTTCAAAGTTTGTTGACATTTCAGCTTATCTTTAGTGTGCTTTCCTTTCAGTGTGATCTTTCCAGATGGTTGGATGGCATCACTTATCAACTTAGCAACAACAACGCATCCTTATGGAACCTGAAGTAACATGCACACACCCATACCCTAGTCCACAAGACTGGCTGACCTGCTTGCCCAAACCCCCATGCTCTAGAGCCCAAAAAGTGAATGGGGGGAACAAATGTATATGTCCCTCAGGAGAAGGTGAGAACTTGTTGGAGATTTAAAGAACAATAGTACGGAAAAGTACAGAAAAGTGCATTTATAATATGTACTAGAGGGTAAGGGCTTCCCAGGTAGCTCAGTAGTAAAGAATCTGCCTGCCATTGCAGGTGATGCAGGAAAGTGAAAGTGAAAGTGAAGTCGCTCAGTTGTGTCCGACTCTTTGCGACCCCATGGACTGTAGCCTACCAGGCTCCTCTGTCCATGGGATTTTCCAGCAGTAGTACTGGAGTGGATTGCCATTTCCTTCTCCATGGGATCTTCCCGACCCAGGGATCCAACCCGGGTCTCCCGCATTGTAGACAGGCGCTTTACCATCTGAGCCTAAATTCCTGGGTCCGGAAGATTCTCTGGAGAAGAAAATGGCATCTCACTCCAATATTCTTGCCTGGAAAATTCCATGGACAGAGGAGTCTGGGGAGCCATAGTCCATGAGGTCTCAAAGAATCAGGCATGACTGAGCAACTAAGCACAGACTCTGGAAGATAAATCAGGATTTTTTTTATTTTTTTATTTGTTCTGTAATTGGAAAAGAGGAGAAAGAAAATTCTCTACTAAGCATCAGTAGGTTTTAGGGGAGAGAGAATTGTCCAAACCTCTGTATAACAAAAGAAATATTATGCTTCTTGGAATATGTGTCCCAGATTAAATTAGGAAATGGTTGAGGAATAAGTACTCAATCTGGAACCAACAGATTTAGAAAAGTCAGGGATGAGCTGTTATGGTTGGGAAATATATAAGCATCTGAATTTAAAATAAAAACTCTAATAGAAAATGTTAAACAGCAATTCAAAAATGTATCTTCATCAATATGTATTTTCACCAAAAGCAATGTCATCATTAGAACATAAGGTGATTTTTTTTTTTTTTTTTCCGTGAGAAAAAATTTTATTCATGAAAATCTCAAGCCGTACAAAACACAGACACTCCACTCAGGTGCAACAAATATGAATATGGTACTAAGCAACTCTAGTCTTTTCCATAAATGGAGTAAGATATCAGTTTGACAGAGCACAATAATCCTTAAAGCCGCAATCCCCAACTTTCAATATGGTCCTGTGTATTTGTAAATAAGCCAAGCTAGAATGAGCTATAGTTTTAAGAATACAGAGATACGTAATTGACAATTACATGAAGTACACAAGCTTAAATGAAACATTTCACATAGGTAAAATACTGCTGTCTTATCAACCCAAATGGCTTACAGTTTCAGTAAGATTACTAGATTCTCTAGAGGATGAAGAGGTGGCCTTTCACAGCTTACCCTATCCATAACTTGTTATTGTTCAATTTCTACTAAAGTATGTGTTATAATTGGCTACCATAAATGCTTTTACCTAGAAGAGGACTGAAGTTCTGTTACTAGAGCCAGCAGAGGGCACTTGACTTTAAAAATCTAGGTCAAGAATCTATGATGGGTCTTTTGTAGAAAACTGAGCTAGTTGTATAGGGGCTTAGGTAAAAAGTATTTCAGAAGAGTTTGTGAGTTTTAAAGGTAATGTATTTTCAGGGATATAGCATGTGAAGAAGCCACAGGCACTACATATAGTATATGAACAAAGTTAAGAGCAGAAAAAGGTCTTTTGACTAAATAAGAGGACAGTACAAAAATATTTACAAAAAAGGGTTAAGAGGAAAGAAATATTTACAGGATATTAAATTATGAACGTTCAGCTATAATGAGGCCCCTTCGAACTCCCAGGACCTTTTCTTTCTTTTCCTTTCGCTCCCGCTCATGTTTCTTTCGTTGCTCCTCCCTGGTCTGGAGACGAGGTTGTTTATAAGTTTTCTTGTGGAAGCTAACTCTGTTGACATGCTCATGTAGAGAATTGTTCTCTTTAGACTGTCCCCATGGTTTCAGTTTTCCTTTGTGTGGCTCATAGTTGAGAGGACGAGACAAACTTGCTTTGAGATCAAACACTGGTTTTTTATGGGAGATTGGAGTCTGCGCTGCTTCAGTTGTCAACTTGAATGGGGTAATAACAGCAACAGATTCACCCCTTGTGGTCTTTAACTTGTGTGTCCCGAGCACAGCCTGGCCTTTTGGGGTATTCCCAGACGTGGTCACATGTGGAGACTTTCTGGCTGGAGTCTTGGTCAGTGAACGCTTATGCTCATTATCTTTAGTAGCAGCTGAAAACCTGACATTCATCTTAGCTGCCGAGAGAGCAGAGCGCTTGGCTGACCCCTTCACACACAAGGTGCTCCGGCCTGCGTGGGGCCGGCCTTGCGAGCGCCGCTGGCTGCCAGGGGTACAAGCCACGGAGAGTCTTCCTCGGGCAGGAACTGGAGTTGCCGGCACTCCCTTAGTGACGGGCTGCCTCTTCAGTTCATTAAATGAATTGTGTTCTTCAAAATGTTTCTTTTTTCTCTCAACATATTGATCAATGGACTCCATTTCCTTAAAACGAGCCTCGTGAAGCTTCTTAAAGTTTGGAGTAGTGCTTGCAGTTTTATTTTTTCCAGGTTTGGAAAACCCATCTGTGTAGAGAGACTTCTTTCTTTTTGAAGGTACCCTTGGATCTTCATTACCATCTATTCCATGTTTTCCTGAGGACACCGTATTCTCATCTCCTTGACTCTCGTTGGGTAAAGAAGGAACTTCTACAGCAGTTCTGAGAACCTGGTTTTCATGCTTTTCTTGATTCTGGGATTTAGTAGGGCCACATAGTTTTATCTCTGAATGATTCTGCAGATTGGGCACAGGTGGTAGCTTCTTTTCAGTTTGCACATTTCCATTTGCCTGCGAGTCAGGGCTCCTGTGGACAGTCTTACGCCTTCCTCTGGTTTTGGTGACATGGTCATCCGGCTCCCTCTCAGCTTGTTCCTGGCTGCTGGTCTGTATCTCAGGCTCATCACAAGAGGATGCAGAAGTTTGAATTTCATCCTGATTTTCATTTTCTTTTCTTGCTTCATTTTTAAGGTGAGCTTTTAAGGCCCTTAACAGCTTATCTGCCCTGAGGTTAGCCCGGAGGCCCAGACTCTTGGCCAAGTTCTGCAGGTCACTGTACTTGAAGGAGTTCAGCTCCTCCAGGGAGGGAACGATCATGGCGAACTGCAATCCAGGCAACGACGCAGAGGTCCGGTACCTAACTCGCTAAAGCGCCGCTCAACGCTCAGGCGCCCTATTTTTTTTAAGCTGGGTTTAATCCAGCTAGATAGGTAAGATTTAGATGGAGACTTAAAATCTGTAATGTTGATGTATGGACAGAAAACTTCCTTTCCTCCCTTCTCGGTGCTTTGGCTGGTCTAACAATTAAATTGACATAAAAGATATTAAGAGGAGAAAAGCAAATTCCCATGTACAGAAATCCCATAAAAATATGGCACTCTCTAGCAATCAGGTAATTGAGGCTTACATACCATCCTGAGCTAAGGAGAAGGGGTTAGGAGTCTGAGGCTTCAAAGAGGAGGAAAACAATTCACGGGAAGATGAGAAGAGCAAATGTTTGGTGAACAGATGTTTGCCAGGCCATGCAGATAAGTCTTTCTTGTCTCTGGTAATAGCCCACTTTCAGGCACAGAAATATATTAATTACATATATAGATTTATAAATTATAATTTTTTAAGGCAATTAAGGATGAGGTAAAAATCTCTTCCTGAGCCTACCAGGCCCTAACTATCTGCCCTTGCCAAAGTGACTTCCCACTTACCACTAGTGGTAAAGAACCCACCTACCAATGCCAGAGACACAGGTTCAATCCCTGGGTCAGGAAGATCCCCTGGAGGAGGAAATGGCAACCCACTTCAGTGTTTTTGTCTGGGAAATCCCAAGGACAGAGACACCTGACAGGCTGAAGTCCATGGGGTCACAAACAGCTGGACATGGCTTAGAGGCTGAATGACAACAACCAATGTATATTTCTAGCATATTTTCTTTATCCATTCATCTGTTGAAGGACAGTTGTTTTTTTTTGTTTTTTCCCCTGTCTTGGCTATTGTAGATAGTACTGAAATGAAAGCGGAGGTGCAGATACCTCTTTAAGAGAATGATCTCATATCCTTTGGATCTATACCCAGAAGTGGGACTGCTAGATCATGTGGTAGTTGAATTTATACTTTCTTGAGGAACTTCCATACTATTTCAACAAGGGCTGGACCAATTTACATTCCCAACAGTGCACATTCTCACCAGCACTTGTTTTCTGTCTTTTTTATGACAGCCATTCTAAAAGGTGTGAGATGATGTCACACTGTGGTTTTGACTTGCGTTTTCTTGACGATTAGTGATGTTGACCACCTTTAGATATACTTGTTGGCCCGGTGAATGTCTTCTTTAGAAAACTGTCTATTCATGTTCATTAAGCCTTTTTAATTGGGTGTTCGGGATTGAGGTGTCCGAGTTCTTTCTATATTTGGGGAATTAATCTTTATAGGATATGTGGCTTACAGATATCTTCTCCCATCCCGTAGGTTGCCTTTTCATTTTGTCGATGATTTCCTTCACTGGGCAGAAAGTGTTTAGTTTGATGTGGCCCCATTTGTTTGTTTCTGCTCTTGTTGCCTCTGCTTTTGGTGTCAAATACGAAAAGTAATTGCCAAGACCCATTTCGGAAGTTTACCCTCTGTATTTTTTCTAGGAGTTTTGTGGTTTCAGGTTTTAAGTTCAAGTCTTTAATCCATGTTTGGTTGATTTTTGTGTATAATGTACGATAGGGGTCCAGTTTTTTTTCTTTTGCGTGTGACTATCTGCATGGACCAGATGGATGTTTCCCCACTATCATTTGGTGAAGAGCCTATCCTTTCCCCATGGCATATTATTGGCTCCCTTGTTGAAAATTAGTTGACTGTGTATCCATGAGCTTATTTCTGTGCTCTCTATTCTGTTACACTGAGCTATGTGTCATTATTATGCCAATGCCATACTGTTTTGACTTCTGTAACATTGTAATATAGTTTGAAATCAGGACCCATGAAGACTCCAGCCTTGTTTTTCTTACTCAGGATTGCTTGAACTATTTGAGGCCTTTTGTGTTTCCATACAAATTTTAGGCTTGTTTTTTTCTATTTCTATGAAAAATGCCATTGGTATTTTGAGTTCCATTGAATATATAAATTGATTTGGATAGTATGAACATTTTAACAATATTAATTTTTCCAATCCATGAACACAAATATCTTTCGACTTATTTGTGTCTTCTTCAATTTCTTTCATCCATGTTTTAGAGTTTTCAGAGCACTTTATTGTTTTTTTACAATTCATGGTATTTACATCTTTGCACATTATAAGTATCTCTAATGCATTTGGTAAAATGCGTTATGTTTTATGCAAACACACACACACGCTATGAGTTCAGAAATAAACCGTACATATGTAATGCTTAATTTATGACAGGATTGCCCTGACAAATCAGTGAGAAAGGGATCAAAAGATTGTCTTACAAATAAATTGTGGTAGGACACACGGGTATCCGTAGAGGAAAAGTGAAATGACCTCACTTTGAACCACAAAAATCAATTCCAGGTAGATTTAAAACCCACGTGTAAAGGCAAACTAAAAAGGATTTTATGAACTAAAGTAGAATATCTTTATAAACTTAGAGGTAGTTTTCTTTTTTTTAATTTTATTTATTTATTTATTTTTGGTTGTGCTGGGTCTTCATTGCTGTGCAGGCTTTTCTCTAGTTGCGGCGAGCAGGGGCTACTCTGTAGTTTCATTGCACAGACTTATTGTGGTGGCTTCTCTTGTTGCAGAGCATAGGCTGTAGGCTCACAAGCTTCAGTAGCTCCGGCATGTGGGCTCAGTATAGCTATGGCACATGGGCTTAGTTGCCCCACGGCATGTGGGATCTTCCCAGATCAGGGATCAAACCTGTTCCTGCATCGGCAGGCGGATTCTTTATCAATAAGCTACCAGGGAAACCAGGGGTAGTTTTCTTAATCATGAATTAACAAAAAAAAAAAAAAAAAAGCTAAGTTTTCCTGGAAACAGAAAAGTAGGTATTAGCACATAGAACATTTTTATGTTTTAAATATTTGAAATTAGTTATGTGCAATTCCTTTTAATTACTTCTTTTACTCTCCCTATTAAGTATATAATTTTGGTCTATAATATGAAATCTTAGAAGTTGTTTGTAGTTGTTCAGAGTGAAATAACAAGCTCATTTCTAATTTTAAACAGTGTCAACAGCAAGTAATTGATCATTTTCATTACAGAGACCTTGCTTTAGGAAAGAGTGTACTTATAATGAATTTTTAATAAGCACATTCATTGTTTAAAAATACACAGTCCACCTAGAAAGAGGATCATATAGCCCAGCCAGGCTTCCCTTCCCTGAGTATTGTGTAGCTTCCAGTTGACCACTTGCTTGCAATGTTTTATTTCTTTCTCTTCTTCCCCTGGAAAACAGCAGGAAGCCAGCCTTTCACTTTTTCCAGGAGGGCCTGCTGCTGAGGAAAAAGGCAGAAATGATGACAGGGATCCGTGTTGGGTGCCTAGGTCCCGATGAGGCTGGGTGGGGGTTTACGGGCTGGTACCGTCTTTGGGGTGCCATGAACCTTCTGTCATGGATGCATGGAAAAGTCTTGGAGAGCCCCAGTTTCCCCAGGCCACGTTGAGAGAATGTCCACCCTGGTATTTTTTTTTCATGTAGTGAGGGAAATGGATTTAATGGTATGGGATCAGAAGAAAGACCACGACTACTGGACTGCGCTCTGTGGTGCAAAGTCTCTGGCCTGAGTGGAGTAGAAGTCCTTCTGGTTCCAGGAAAGATACCCTGGGACACACAAGCTGAGATACAGATAAGAGAGCAAAAGATTTATACACAGATTGGACCTCAGCACAGCAGGTCCCCAGTGGATGGCTGGTGTTCACATCTGACCTTAGTGTCACTGATTGTGATCAAACCATGATTTAATGTAGGAGCTTTTCATAGTGAAGTTAGTTTTCCCTCCAGAAAGACTTCCACAGCAAAATGAAATCATGGTTTGCACATTGCAAAGCTTGAAAATAATTCAGGATTTATAGCCCACTTAGCCTATTTAGCTACTTGCTTTGCTAATATATACCAGTTATTTCAACTACTATAAAGTAATAACTATATTTGAGTAACTCAATAAATATGCATTTTTAAATCTGAATTTTACAGCATAGAATTTGGTTACTTTTCATGTTTTATAAAGGACAAAATGCACGAGTATTTATCTGTATATTTTTCTGTAACATTTTCTGAAAGACTCTTGGAGAGTATCTCAAGAGGATTGCTTTTCTGGCAGGGGGAGAAAAGAATAGCCCTCAATAAGATAAGCAGAACACATCAGAGAATCTGTTATCTTTTCGGTTTATCTTATGACACATAATAGAAATTCTGGAAACACCCAGAGGAAAATTTGCATCCCCTCAGATTTTTCCTACATCTGGATAGAGTTGATGGCAGAAATGTGAATGAAATTTTGTTAGTCTGAGAAGGTCATTGTGTGTGTTAGTTGCTCGGTCATATCTGACTCTTTGCAACCCATAGACTGTAGTCCACCAGACTCCTCTGTCCATGGGATTCTTCAGGCAATAAAACTGGAGTGGGCTGCCATGCCCTTCTCCAGGGGATCTTCCTAACCCAGGGATTGAACCCAGAGCCTCCTGCATTGCAGACAGATTCTTTACCATATAAGCCACCAGAGAAGCTCATTAGAAGAACCAAATGGTACTGAGCCTTTGCGCTGCCCAAAGGCTAAGGTGCCCACGCTGAAGCACACGCAGACACCCTTTCTTGTGATGAGCTGAATTGCACCCCCCACCCCCAGCACAGATTCATTCCTTGATGTCGTAATCCCCTAGAATCTCCAAATGTGACTTTACTTGGTAATAGGGTCTTTAAAGAGGTGATTAACTTAAAATGAGACCGTTAGGGTGGATCCTTACACAATGTGACTGGTGCCCTTTTAAGAAGAGGAGATTGGGTTCTAGAACAAAGATCATGTAAGGACTCAGTGACAAGGTAGTCTTCTTAAGTCAAGGAGAGAGGCCTCAGAAGAAACCAGATATGCTAACACTTTGATCTTGGACTTTTCGCCTCCAGAATTGTGAAAAAATTAATTTCTATTGCTTAAGCCACCCCATCAGTGATATTTTATTATGAAAGTCCTAGCAAACTAATCATTTTCTTATAGCCAGACTCTGAAATAACTATGGACCCCTGGGTTCTCCTGTGAGATTTTAGTTTATCTTCTACTTTTTTATCTCTGTCAAAAATCAGTTTTATTTTTTAAAATAAGAAACATATTTCCTTCTTTCAAGAACCAAAAAAATATGCATACACATACAATGGAAGCTTTTCTCTCACCTCTAAGCCTCCATCTATCCCATACTATCTGTTATTAACATATTTTTGTGAAGCTTTTTAATTGTAATACAGAAGGCATCTAGAAAAGCATACAAGATCAAACATGGCGTAACTCAATGATTTATCCCAAAGCAATTACTCATGTAACCATCACAGATGAAAATACAAAATGGAGCAATACTGGCAGCCGGAAAGTCCCCCTCTGAACCACTAATGCTTTCTCCTTCCCTAAAGTATTTGCTATTCTGACTTATAATAGTATAAGTTTGCTTTGCAAGTTTCTTTATATAAATGAAATCCTGCCTGGATTGCTTTTTCTCACTGTTAAATTTGTCAGATTCATTCATGTCATGGTACATAGCTGTGGCTGATGTCATTGTCATAGCACCCCATGCTATAAATATGCCACCGTTTAAACTGATGATGGATGCTTAAGTTTGTTTCCAATTTTGAACTGGTCAAATGCCATCCTAGTTCGTATCTGCAGACGCACTGCACGTGTTTTGTTGTTGTTGTTGGATCTATTAACATTTTATCTCAAAGTAGCTTTGCTGGATCAAAGACTCTGTCGATCCTCAGCTTTAGTAGATGATGCAAAAGGCTTTGTTAAAAGCAGTTTTATCAATGTGCATGTCTGCATGAGTGACAAAATTTGTCATTCCACATACCGACCATCACAGGGTAATGGCGATTTTTAGAAATAATTTTTAGAAGTTCTAGTAATTGTGATCAGTTCAGTGGCTCAGTCATGTCCAACTCTGCGACCCCATGGACTGCAGCATGCCAGGCCTCCATGTCCATCACCAACTCCCGGAGTCTACCCAAACTCTTGTCCATTGAGTCAGTGATGCCGTCCAACCATCTCATCCTCTGTAGTCCCCTTCTCCTGCCTTCAGTCTTTCCCAACATCAGGGTCTTTTCAAATGAGTCAGCTCTTCACATCAGGTGGCCAAAATATTGGAGTTTCAGCTTCAACATCAGTCCTTCCAATGAATATTCAGGACTGATTTATTTTAGGATGGACTGGTTGGATCTCCTTGCAGTAGTTGTGTAAAGACATCTAATCAGTGTTTCAATGTTCATTTCTCTGATGCTCATGAGATTGAGCAATTTTTCCTAGGTTTATGGGTCCTGTGGATTTCCAAAAATGATAGTTATAGTCTCTTACTTTTCCAATGAAATGTTTGTCTTTCTTCTCAATAATCAATAGGAATTGTTTTTAGGTATGTGCCTTTTTCAGTTACATGTACAAATTTATCTTTAATCAATCTTTGTTTCAATGTTCATTTCTCTATGACTATGTTTGTGCATGAGATTTTTTTTAGGTTTATGGGTCCTGTGGATTTCCAAAAATGATAGTTATAGTCTCTTACTTTTCCAATGAAATGTTTGTCTTTCTTCTCAATAATCAATAGGAATTGTTTATGTATATTAGGTATGTGCCTTTTTCAGTTACATGTATTGCAAATTTATTTTCTCACTTTGTGGATTTCTTTTTCACTCTTTTCATGTTATCTTTTAGTAGCATTTTGTAATTCTTAGTTTTACTAGAGCCCTATTTTTTTTCATTGTAGTTAGTCTCTGTCTTAATCTATTCAGGTTACATTGACCAGGTGCTTTATTACAGTTGTTTAGTGGCACAGTCATGCCCAACTCTTTGTGACCCCATGGACTGTAGCACACCAGGCTTCCCTGGCCTTCACCATCTCCTGGAGTTTGCTCAAACTCATGTTCATTGAGTCAGTGATGCCATCCAACCATCTCATCCTCTGTCATTCCCTTCTCTTCCTGCCCTCAATCTTTCCCAGCATCAGGATCTTTTCCAGTGAGTCAGTTCTTCGCATCAGGTGGCCAAAGTATTAGAGCTTCAGCTTCAGCATCAGCCCTTCCAATGAATATTCAGGGTTGATTTCCTTTAGCATTGATTGGTTTGATCTCCTTGCTGTCGAAGAGATTCTCAAGAGTCTTTTCCAGCACCACAGTTAGAAAGCATCAATTACTTGACCCTCAGCTTTCTTTATGGTCCATCTCCATGGTAGAAATTAATTTTTCACAGTTCTGGAGAACTCAAAGTCCTATCTCAAGTCACTGACAGATTCTGTGCCTGGTGAGGATCCACTGCCTGATTCACAGACACCACCTTTTTGCTATATCCTCACAGGGCAGGAGAAACAAGGGAGTTCCATGAGGGTGTCTTTCATAAGAGTATTAATCCCATTCATGAGGGCTCTGCCCTTGGAACCTCATCACCCCCAAAGGCTCCACCTCCTGATATCATCATATTGGAGATTAGAAGTTCAATATATGTATTTTGGAGAACACAAACATTCAGTCTATAGCAGTGTCTTTTTTAAAATTTGGAGGATAATTGCTTTAAAACTTTGTGTTGGTTTTGGGTGTATAACAATATGAATCAGCCACTGTTGTTGTTCAGTCACTAAGTCATGTCCAACTCTGCGATCCCATGAACTACAGCACACCAGGCTCCTCTGACCTGGAGCTGATGATTGCTCAAATCATCAGGATCTTCTTCAGTGTGTTGACTCTTTGCATCAGGTGGTCAAAGTATTGGAGCTTCAGCTTCAGCATCAGTCCTTCCAATGAATATTCAGGGTTAATTTCCTTTAGGATGGACTGGTTTGATCTTGCAGTCCAAGGGAATCAGCCATAATTGTGTGTGTGTGTGTGTGTGTATACACACATTGCTAGTTCCTGCAATACGTGTACACATTGCTTTAGCACTAGCACAGCCTGGGAAGCCCAGTATACGCCTTACTGTCTAACTTGGGTTTCCCAGGTGGCTTATCGGGTAAAGAATCCCATGCAATGTGGGAGACACAGGAGATCTGGTTTGACCCCTGGGTCAAGAAGATCCCCTTGAGAAGGGAATGGCTACCCACTCCAGTATTCTTGCTTCGAGAATTCTATGGACAGAAGAGCCTCGTGGGCTACAGTCCATAGGGTCACAATGAGTCAGACAGAACTGAGCAATTTACACTTTCAGTGTCTAATTTAAGAAGTCTTTCCCGACCCCCAAATCATAAAGACATTCTCCTATGCTGTTTCCTAGGAGTGTACTTTATATTTTATTTTCAAATTTACCTTCATCTGGAATTGGTTTTTGTCACTAGTATAAAAAAGGGGTCAACCTTCATTTCTTTTCCTTCATCCCCTAGCACCATTTATTGACAAGTCTTTCCTTTTCCTAAAACATTTTACAGTCAACTGTATCATAAATCAAAGGTCTATAAATGTGTAGGTCTGCTTCTGAGCTCTCTTTTTATGCTATCCCATCATTCTATTTTTTTTCTCTGTCTAGAACACTAGTACTTTTTACTTTAACTTTGTTCAAGTCTTGATATCCAGTGGAATTAGTCATCCCGTTGCATCTTTTTTCATCAAGTGTGTCTACAGATTTACATACTAGTGAAGACATGTAAAGCTTTAAAAACAAAATCTCTTTTTCATTCTCTTTGGAAAAATGATTTGGGGTTAACTCTCTAACTCTAGGGGCTTCCCTGGTATCTCAGCAGATAAAGAATCCACCTGCAATGCAGGAGACATGGATTCAGACCCTGGGTTGGGAAGATCCCCTGGAAAAGGGCATGGCTACCCAGTCCAGTAATCTTGCCTGGAGAATCCCATGGACAGAGGAGCCCAGCAGGCTGCAGTCCATACGGCTTCAAGGAGTCAGACATGACTGAGTATGCACTACTGCTCTAACTCTAGTCTCTCAGAAACTGGAGAAAGTTAGATCATCAGCTTTGTTTCTAGGCACATACCATATGCTAAAGAAATGACCCTAATTCGAAAGGTGCTTCTGAGTTTGGGAGGACTGTGGGTGAAATTAATAGTTTGGGGGCTTTCCTGAGTCTGCAGCATTCTTGTAATTGCACACACCCTTGCTTGGACCCATGAGAGCTATACCTACGAGTCTGTGATAGGAGATATTTGTTCCTGTGTGTCCTGGGGCTTCTAAGCTGGAGTGGCACCAACACCCACTCAATATTGCTTGTGTTATGCACTTGAATTGACTTGGAGACCCAAGAGTAGCCCCTAAACTCTAAGAAGACACAACCCCTTCTAATGTCCCCAACTAGTACTAATCCTATTTATAATTAGTCCTGATTTGAATCCTTCTGAATAAACTGATGCCAAGAAAGAGCCCTTGCCATTTTTCACAGAAATAGAAAAAACAATGCTAAAACTCATATGGAACCACAGAAGACCCCCAAGAAGGCAAAGCAATCCTGGTAAAGAAGATGGTCAAAGAAAGAAAGAAATGAGGTGGTCAAAGAAATATGAGGTTCCTTGGTCATAGACCAATTGAAGAAAGTCTCTGATATCAGTTTTTATTACATCCTTCTTAGCAGTAACTTGTACTATCTGAGTGTCATCTCATTCTATTCAAAATTATGTTTTTGCCCCTAGCCTGGTCCACTATTTAGGGTCAAGCTCTAGCCTTTCAGTTCTCTTCTCCCTTTAGACTCAAAGCTGATGACCACTTCATGAAAACACCACCTTGACAAGTCACCCCTTGGCTCACCTTTCCCACAAGCCCAGCAAAACCATTGGGATCATGGAGTGATTATAGTTTAGGCTCTCAGCTGGGATCCTTTTGGACACTAGCATACTTCCTGCAATGTACAAGGGAAAATAATAACCAGTGCTTATTGAGGGCTGAGAAAAGCAGTTGAATTACCTGGTTCAGTTCAGTTCAGTTCAGTCGCTCAGTTGTGTCCGACTCTTTGCGACCCCATGAATTGCTGCACACTAGGCCTATCTCTCCATCACCAACTCCCAGAGTTCACGCAAACTCACGTCCATCAAGTCGGTGATGCCATCCAGCCATCTCATCCTCTGCTGTCCCCTTCTCCTCCTGCCCCCAGTACCTCCCAACATCATGTCTTTTTCACATGAGGTGGCCAAAGTACTGGGGTTTCAGCATTAGCATCATTCCTTCCAAAGAAAACCCAGGACTGATCTCCTTTAGAATAGACTGGTTGGATCTCCTTGCAGTCCAAGGGACACTCAAGAGTCTTCTCCAACACCACATTTCCAAAGCATCAATTCTTCGGCGCTCAGCTTTCTTCACAGTCCAACTCTCACATCCATATGTGACTACTGGAAAAACCATAGCCTTGACTAGACGAACCTTTGTTGGCAAAGTAATGTCTCTGCTTTTGAATATGCTATCTAGATTGGTCATAACTTTCCTTCCAAGGAGTAAGCATCTTTTAATTTCATGGCTGCAATCACCATCTGCAGTGATTTTGGAGCCCAAAAAATAAAGTCTGACACTGTTTCCACTGTTTCCCCATCTATTTCCCATGAAGTGAACATTTAATGCCAAGATGGGCTCGATAAAGGACAGAAATGGTATGGACCTAACAGAAGCAGAAGATATTAAGAAGAAGTGGCAAGAATACACAGATGAACTGTACAAAAAAGATCTTCACAACCAAGATAATCACGATGGTGTGATCACTGACCTAGAGCCAGACATCCTGGAATGTGAAGTCAAGTGGGCCTTAGAAAGCATCACTATGAACAATGCTAATGGAGGTGATGGAGTTCCAGTTGAGCTATTTCAAATCCTGAAAGATGATGCTGTGAAAGTGCTGCACTCAATATGTCAGCAAATTTGAAAAACTCAGCAATGGCCACAGGACTGGAAAAGGTCAGTTTTCATTCCAATCCCAAAGAAAGGCAATGCCAAAGAATGCTCAAACTACTGCACAATTGCACTCATCTCACATGCTAGTAAAGTCATGCTCAAAATTCTCCAAGCCAGGCTTCAGCAATACATGAACCATGAACTTCCAGATGTTCAAGCTGGTTTTAGGAAAGGCAGAGGAACCAGAGATCAAATTGCCAACATCTGCTGGATGATTGAAAAAGCAAGAGTTCCAGAAAAACATCTATTTCTGCTTTATTGACTATGTCAAAGCCTTTGACTGTGTAGATCACAATAAACTGTGGAAAATTCTGAAAGAGATGGGAATACCAGACCACCTGACCTGCCTCTTGAGAAACCTGTATACAGGTTAGGAAGCAACAGTTAGAACTGGACATGGAACAACAGACTGGTTCCAAATAGGAAAAGGAGTTTGTCAAGGCTGTATATTGTCACCTTGATTATTTAACTTCTATGCAGAGTACATCATGAGAAACGCTGGGCTGGAAGAAGCACAAGCTGGAATCAAGATTGCCAGGAGAAATATCAATTATCTCAGATATGCAGATGATACCACCATTTTGGCAGAAAGTGAAGAGGAACTAAAAAGCCTCTTGATGAAAGTGAAAGAAGAGAGTGAGAAAGTTGGCTTAAAGCTCAACATTCAGAAAATGAAGATCATGGCATCTGGTCCCATAACTTCATGGGAATTACCTGGTAGATTGCATAATTCAGCATCTGGAACTGATGAATGTGTGTGTGTGTGCATGCAAAGTCACTTCAGTCATGTCTGACTCTCTGTGACACTATAGACTGTAGCCCGCCAGGCTCCTCTGTCCTAGGACAAGCCAAGGGAGCTTTATGCAACTACTGGCATCACCAGAGGCAAGACTTGAAGCAGGAAAAGTCAAGGAAACACAATACATAGCAATGATTAACTGATAATGTGAGTCTCGCTTTTGGTACTGATGTTATTAAAGGTCCAACTCTATTCAATTTAAATACATATCTAATCTTAGATTGCCAGAAATTAGCCTGCCAAATATAAACATATTCCAGATGGACAAGGAAAAATAAAAAATTGTATAATAGTGATGATAATATGCAGCAATGTTTGAGCAGAATCAACTGAATATTATCTCCTATTCCAAGAATGTTAAAAACAAGATGCTGGGATCAGAAAAGAGGGGGCATTGGTGCATCAGGCTCTCTCCCTGGGTTGCCCAGGGGAACTCTCTCTGCCAAAGATGCTATATCCAAGTGTATTTGGATCTTTCTTTATTATTTTTTGAAGCCCTAGAAATAAGCCTTTCCCTTCTTTCCTATAGATCATGGTTATTAGTAGCAGCCTTCATGTAGGTAATTATCTAGTGCAACATGGAGTTGGTGATGTTAATTAAGGGCCTCCCTGGTGGCTCAGGTGGTAAAGAATCTGCCTGCAGTATGGGAGACCTGGATTCAGTCCCTGGTCCAGGAAGATTCCCTGGAGAAGAGAATGGCTGCACACTCCAGTATTCTTGCCTGGGGAATACACAAAGTCTATGCAAGGAGGTAACTGCACCCAGGTCATTAACATCCACTGGGTCCCCTTTTTGTAGAAAGTCTTCTGAAACAAGAATCTTTCAATTCTCTCTCCTTCTCAAACCACACCAATCTTCATCAAATATCTCCAACTTGGTTCCTTGAAAAGTTTATATTTTCCTTCTAACAATGATTTCTGTTCCCTGTACTGAACTTCCGTCTTCTGCTCATCTCAGCATTTTGTCTATCTTTTATCCTCAGAATACTGAAATGAAAATATCCGTTTCTTCATCTCTCTTCTGCTTCCTTCTAATAGGCCTCCTTTAGGTCTGGTTTACGTTCTAGACCAAGAATATTTGATATTGCCTGGAGAAGTCAGAGTGAGTGGCACGTCTTGTTTGCCCATTTGAAATGAGCTGGTGTGGTCGTTTAACAGACACGCAAAATGTTAATGTACAAAATGATGAAAAACACACACAGAAAAGGGAGTTCTCCATCCCACGTTGCTGGTTTACATTTTATCACTGGGATCTGTAAACTGTGCCGTTGTCTACCTTCTCTGAGGGTCTTTGTATCCATGAATGGCATTATTAGTAATGTGTTCTATAATCTTCCCATAAAAGACATCAAATAAAGGGGAGGCTACTTCTGTCAGGTAATATTAAAACATTTATTTTCATATGCACTCACTTTCACCAGCTTGAACAAATCAGTTATTCCCAATAGATTATTCTTGTTAGTAACTGCAATAAAAGATTCTACTTATTGTGCATTTCAGTCACTGACATGATAAATTTTATTTCAGAAGCTCAGTAATCGAATATTCATTATCCAATTATAATTAAAATGTGTGATTCCCTTAAGAATGCTTATAGCTATTTAAATGAATATGGACTTAATTAAAGGAATTAAATTAGGAGATTAAAATTATTCAAAAGGGGTAAAATTTGTTCCTTAAGAACTGTAGAATGGAATATGAAGAAAGAAAAAACAATGGGAGGAAACAGAAAATTGGTAAAAAAGAAACAGAAACCAAAGAGACAAATCCTTGATTGCCAAGGTGGAGGAATATTGTAGTAATTTAATTATTTGATTATGGAAAAATAAATAAGGCATGAATAGCCTACTAAACCACATACTTCTTGATGATTGGAATTAGGATTCATTAGTTTTTTGCATTTCCATCAGACCAATGGCAGGAACCTAGTGGATAGTCAATTAATATTTGTTAAATGAATAAGGAACAAATGCTGTCTGAAAGTTGTAATAAGTATGTTCATGAGTCCTTTTTCAAGTCAGCTTGTAGAAACGGTGTTTAAAGAAGTTTATATTTAGATCTAATTAGAACGTGTGCACTTGAGTGAGGATGTTAGGTTACGTGCTCCGGGCATTCAGTTTGAAGCTGATGAAACTGTACAGGAGGTAACTCTTCTCAGAGCAAGAGTCGGAGACTGTTTCGTTCCCTTTCTGTCTATAGCAGGACATCCTTTACTACCCAGGAGGGAAAGTGTGAGTTACGGCAAAACTAGCCTACTTTATACACGTGCTGAGTTTGTGTGCCAATCATGCTAAATATTTAAAGGAAACTGACTATGAGTCTTTTGATGGACAGCTTTATAAAGGCAAGTGATAATGATGTTTTTAATATTACTTTACATTATATCATATGAAACTGTCATTTTTTATGTGAAACACAATTGAATATTGGCAATTTCATACGGCCTAAACTAATGTTGATCGCAAAGAGTCGGACACGACTGAGCAACTGAACTGAACTGAACTGAATGTTGATTGTATGCTTCAGATCAGATCAGATCAGTCACTCAGTCGTGTCCGACTCTTTGCGACCCCATGAATCACAGCACGCCAGGCCTCCCTGTCCATCACCAACTCCCAGAGTTCACTCAGTCTCATGTCCATCGAGTCGGTGATGCCATCCAGCCAGCCATCTCATCCTCTGTCGTCCCCTTCTCCTCTTGCCCCCAATCCCTCCCAGCATCAGAGTCTTTTCCAATGAGTCAACTCTTTGCATGCTTACTTTGTGCTAAGTGCTAAGTGCATAGTGCTAAGTAATTTGTGCTTACTTTGTAAGCACAAAAAAAGCACTATTTCAAAAAAAGTAATAGTGCTTACTTTGTGTATAGTGCTAAGTAATTTACAGTCAGTTAACTCATTTGACTTTCACCAAGAAAAATTTTGAACAGTTGAGACTTAGATTAGATAAGCCACCCAGTGTGGAAGGAGGACCTAAAAATTGAGCACGATTTGACACCGTCCCCCATTTTTTAAAAAGAATCCCTTCCTGTCCATGAAAAAGATGGATACTATAAATGATGTAATCAAAAGTCTTGCCTTCTGATCATTTAATTATGTCAACAAAAATGTGACAGTGAAATATGCAGTCCATTGTGCAAAATGTCACAATGCAAATTGTGTGCTTCTAGAAAGGTGAAATTTACTTATAATACAGAGATGATTGCCACTTCAATATCAAAGTCAAGTCCCATGGACACAAAAATGAGTAAGCTATAATCTTTTTTCAGTGAAAGAAGATCATAACTGGATAAGGAGGACAGAGAATTCTAAAACTTACTGTATCATTAGAATGATATTTTTGTTGACCACATGCTCCAATCTAAACGGGAGAAAATAGTAGCAATGTACTATGGAGACAAAGAGATACATATTTGAAAGCAGGTTAAGTCTCAGAAAATTCCTAATCTATGTCAACTGTAACTACATTGTCAGTGTGGATAGATTGCTATGGGTTGCCAGATAAAGAGCAAGAATTCATTTTGGAGACATCAGGGAAGTTTTCACAGAAGAGATGACAAACTGGTCAAGAATGAATGGCATCACCAGGGCAGGAAGAAAAGGAAGGATGTTTCAGAAAAGGGAACAACCTGTGCAAACAGAGGAAAGTGTAAAAGTCAACAGCAACATTGAGTAATAAACGGTTCAGATGTCCCGGAAGCAGGGAGTGGATGCTACATTATGTGCTATATGTCCGGACCCCCCAGAGTACACGGAATACTGGAAGGGTAACTTAGGTTCGTATCACAAAGGGACCAGGACTAGGAATTGCAACCTTGTCCCAGAAAGCAATAATGAACCATGATGCTTTTCCCTGTTGAACTATAATTTTTGTAGAGTGAAGTGTACGAATATTAAATATACAGCTCAATCATTTCATGCACTGGTGTACTCTTGAAATCATTTCCCAAATCGAGATTTAGAACATGATCAGCTTCTTAGCCCCCTCCTCAACAGTCTCCAAAAGGGTAGCTATTATTCTGACTTCTGTTGTCCTGGGTTATTTTGTCTGTTCTTGGCCACCATAACTCTTTTATGTTTGACTTTTCCTGTCAGTGATTTTTTTTTTTATATTGATGATGTTTTTTGTGTGTAGCTATGGTTCATTTTATTTCACCACTGTGCTTTTTTCCGAGTATCACAATTCATTTATCTTTCCTCTATTGATGGACATGTGGGTTGAGTAACTTCTCATTTTTTCCCCATAGAAGGAATACTAACTTAATGGGCTTTATTGCAGAAGCCCAAGAGTTGTTCTATACTAATTGATTAAGACACACTATCTTTGTATGGTGGGAACAGGTACTCACAGGGGCGAACAAAGCATCTACAATTAGGTTGTTAAGTACCTCTAGTGCTCTCTACTTTTCTGTTTTTTGATCTTATCTGTTAAGCTCTGTAAATGATTTGCTGTTTAAGCTGTATTTGAGAAGCCACAGAATGTCAAAAACCATGCCTCACAAACTAGTACAAGACAGAACGTTGTTTCTCAGGATACTGGTATGTGTGCTGAGGAAAAAGTCCCTTTTCCAGGATTCTGGGTTAAACAAAGTTAAATAGGTTTTACTCAATGTAGGGAATATCAAGAGTGAAATATAGAGCAGATACAGCATTTCCCACACTTGGGAGACCAAATCTTTTTTCTTTCTGGAAAACACATAATCATCTCTCAGAATTAATGTTTCCAAAACTCAATATGACAAGTTGTATCCAACTGTACAGACTTAACTGTGAATTATGACACCTCTTTTCAAAGTTCATATGTTAATGTCCTAACCCCCAATAAGACTGTAGTTGGAGATAAGGCCATTAAGAAGGTGATGAAGGTTAAGTGGGCTCATAATTTATGGAGCCCCCCTAGTGTAATAGAATGAGCATCCTTATGAGAAGAGGGAAGGCTCCCAGAGCCAGCTCACTTTCTCTGTGCTTAACAGAGGAAGGGCCATGTGGGGACATAGTGAGAAGAAGACTGTCTGCAAGACAAGGGAAAAGGCCTCAGCAGACAACACTTCTGGCACTTTGAACATGGACTTCCAGCCTCCAGGACTGTGAGGAAATAAAAAATGTCACCCAATCCAGGATGGCTTGTTATGGCAGATCAAGCAGACTGACATAAACTCTGAGTAAGGTTAGACTCTCTTGACTTCCTACTTTTGCCTTCCAGTTCCCTATAATGAAAAGGACATCTTCTTTTGGTGTTAGATCTAAAAGATCTTGCAGGTCTTTATAGAACTGTTCGATTTCAATTTCTTCAACATTGGTGGTTGGAGCACAGACTTCAATTACTGTGATACTGAATGCTTTGTCTTGGAAACAAAACGAGGTCATTCTGTCATTTTTGAGACTGCACCCAACTACTGCATTTCGGACTTTTTTGTTGACCATGAGGGCTGCTGCATTTCTTCTAAGGAATTCTTGCCCGCAGTAGTAGATTAATGGTCATCTGAGTTAAATTCACCCATTCCCATCCATTTTAGTTCGCTGATTCCTAAAACACTGATGTTCACTCTTGCCATCTCCTGTTCACCACTTCCAATTCACCTTGATTTGTGGACCTAACATCCCAGGTTGCTATGCAATACTGTTCTTTACATCAGACTTTACTTTCACCAGCAGACACATCCACAGCCGGGCGTTGCTTCCACTTTGGCTCAGCCTTTTCATCCCTTCTGGAGCTATTCCTCCACTCTTCTCCAGTAGCATATTGGGCACCTACCGACCTGTGGAGTTCGTCTTTAAGTGTCTTATCTTTTTGCCCTTTCATATTGTTCATGGGGTTCTCAAGGCCAGAATGCTGAAGTGACTTGCCATTGCCTTCTCCAATGGACCATGTTTTGTCAGAACTCGGCACCATGACCCATCTGTCTTGGGTGACCCTACAGGGTGTCGACTAAAAAGATACACAACTTGAGAGCTGAGAGTTAAGTTTTATTTGGGGCAAAATGAGGACTGCAGCTTGGGAGGCAGCACCTCAGAGAGCTCGGAGAGACTGCTGCAGAGAGGCAGTGGGAGGAAGTTCAATATGTAAGGTTTTGGTGAAGGCAGAGTTCAATACCATTAAGCCCTTATTTTACAAATGGTTTTCTGCTAGTCACAAGGATCTGATGTCACCATGAAGGGATTTAGTGCTTTTCTGGAGATCATCTGTTCCTAGAAACATCCAACTATCTAAAGACCTGTCCCACTAGATTCCCTGGAACACAAAGTGCCTCATCCCACCCTGAACTCCCTCAGGGGGTGTTAAAGGTCAGTAGTTCTATCTCCACAGAGGCAAATGGCAAATGCCCTTGTTGTTCAGTCATTGGCAATGCTCTTGGCAAGTGCCAATTTGTAGTTAACAAAAGCATGGCTCATTGTTTCACTGAGTTATACAAGGCTGTGGTCCATGTGATCAGTTTGGTTAGTTTTCTGTGATTGTGGTTTCCATTCCATCTGCCCTCTGATGGATGAGGTTGGGAGACTTGTGGAAGCTTCCTGATGGGAGGGACTGGCTGTGGGGAAAACTGGGTCTTGCTCTGGTGGGCAAGGCCATGCTCAGTAAGTCTTTAATCCAATTTTCTGCTGATGGGGTGGGGCTGTGTTCCTCCCTGTAGTTTGGCCTGAGGCCAAACTATGGTAGGGGTAATGGTTACCTCCTCCAGAAGGATTTATGTCAGCCCGCCATGCCTCCCAGGACTGCTGCGGTCAGTGTCTGTGACCCTGCAGCAGGCCACCCACACCTTCGGTGGAGACTCCTGACACTCAAGGCAAGCCTGGCTCCGTCTCTTGCGGGGTCACTGCTCCTTTCTCCTGGGTCCTGGTGTGTACAAAGTTTAGTTTGTGTCCTCCAAGAGTCTCTGATTCCCCAGTTCTGTGGAAGTTATGGAATCAAATCCCACTGGCCTTCAAAGTCAAATTCCCTATGGGTTCTCAGTCCCTCTGCCCTTTATTTGAAAAAGAAAAGCGATTTGCTCTTTATTTTCTTGGGCTCCAAAATCACTATGGACGGTGACTGCAGCCATGACATTAAAAAACACTTGTTCCTTGGAAGAAAAGCTATGACCAACCCAGACAGCATATTAAGAAGCAGAGACATTACTCTGCTGACAAAGGTCCATATAGTCAAAGCTATGGTTTTTCCAGTAGTCGTGGACGAATGTGAGAGTTGGACCATAAAGAAGGCTGAGCACTGAAGAAATGATGTTTTTGAACTGTGGTGTTGGAGAAGTCTCTTGAGAGTCTCTTGGACTGCAAGGAGAGCAAACCAGTCAGCCCTAAAGGAAATCAACCTTGAATTTTCATTGGGAGGACTGATGCTGAAGCTGAAGCTCCAATACTTTGGCCACCTGGTGCAAAGAACTGACTCATTGGAAAATACTCTGATTCTGGGAAAGAAGGCAGGAGGAGAAGGGGATGATAGAGGATGAGATAGTTGGACAGCATCACTGACTCAACAGACATAAGTTTGAGCAAGCTCCAGGAGATGGTGAAGGACAGGGAAGCCTGGTGTGCTGCAGTCCATGGGGTTGCAAAGAATTGGACACGACTGAGCAACTGAGGAACAACAAAAGGTTAGTCATCAAAATTATGCGCACATCAAGGAAATGAGACAGCTAATCCTGCCCAGATTTGTTTGCATCACTTTTCTTTCCCATTTTCAAATTAGTTGCAAACTGGATACTCTGCCTATTAGAAGAATGTGGCAATTTCCCCTCCTGGTTTCTCATTAGAGCAAAATAAATCTACACAAACAAGACACTCATATGCTTTATTCTCTCCATAAAACTGCCACTAAATTGAGTTTTGCCTTGTTCACGACTTGCATGGCCCTACAAGTTTAGGCCACTCACTCTTTCCTTTGACAGTATTTGTTATCCCTCAGTTAACAGTGATGGATTTTTATTGCCTTTCTTCTGAGGGGACGATTTATATGCCTTTTAATTTGTACAAGTTGGACTGCATCATAAATGATCCAACCTCTAAATTCCGAAGTTAGGTTGCCAAAGAGATGGCCTTGTTTATTAAAATCTAATTACCTGAACTTTTAGAATGTCCCTGAGTGGGTTACTGAATTTCTGTCTTTGTCCAAATCTAATAAACTTCAAAGCTCCAATTGGCTAGAGTTAACCAGAAAACACCAACCTCACTGTGAAATTATCTAGTTAGTTCTTCTTTCAGTCCTTTCCTCCAAGATGCAGGCCCAAGGATCTTTTCCAAAAATATGTTGGCTATCATATTTCAGAAAGGTCAGGGATTCCTCACTTGATTAGTTTTTATTTGAAGAAAGCACTCCGGTGCTATTTGTTCCCTGGATGAGAAGCAAGAGGAATCTGCTCTTGTTATTAGTGTTACCCAGCAATGGTCAGAATGTCCTAATTATGTGCCACTTCAGGTCATTCGCTGACAGTTTTATGCCGTCTATACACTGCTTGTATACATAGGCCAGTCATGAGTTTTGCTTCCAAAAGCTTGTAAAATAATGTTGGCAAATTGATTGCAGACATATGTTATAAAACCTAATTAATCCAGCGCCCAGTGTATAAACAAAATCTCCTAATGTTGCAAACTCCCCAGCTTCTGTCCTGTTGCTTCTCCCATTTCTCATTGCAACTTCAGAATAGGGCTTTAAGGCTGGCCTCTGCCCTTTCATTTCCCATTTGATTACCAGCCACTGAAAATTTTCTTCATTGCTCTAAATAAAATCTTTGAGATATGTCTACCAATGATCACCAAATTGATATACCTAATTTCTCCAAAATTACTGCAGATGATGACTGCAGCCATGAAATTAAAGGACACTTACTTCTTGTAAGAAAAGCTATGACAAATCTAGACAGTGTATTAAAAAGCAGAGACATTACTTTGCTGACAGAGGTCCATATAGTCAAAGCTATGGTTTTTTCCAGTAGTCATGTATGGATGTGAGAATTGGACCATAAAGAAGGCTGAACACCATAAAGAAGGCTGAACACCAAAGAATAGATGCTTTTGAACTGTGGTGTTGGAGAAGACTCTTGAGAGTCCCCTGGACTGCAAGGAGATCAAACCAGTCAATTCTAAAGGAAATCAACCCTGAATATTTATTGGAAGGACTGATGCTGAAGTTGAAGCTCCAATACTTTGGTCACCTGATATGAAGAGCTGACTCATTAGTAAAGACCCTGATGCTGGGAAAGATAGAAGGCAAGAGGAGAAGGGGATGACAAAGGAAGAGATGGTTAGATGGCATCACGGACCTAATGGACATGAGTTTGAGCAAGCTCCAGAAGATGGTGAAAGACAGCGAAGCCTGGTGTGCTGCAGTCCATGGGGTCACTAAGAGTTGGATGTGACAGCGACTGAACAACAGGAATAATTTTTTATATACTAGATATCTTTGCAACATTTAATATAATTGAATTTTTCTCCTTGAAGATCTCTTCAGGCTTACATTACTCATCATTATTTTGTCTTTCTCTCTCCCAAATTTCAGATCATTTATTTTTCATTTCCTTGGGTTATCCTTCTCACTGACAGCTGTCTTAAGCCTCTTTCCATGGGTCCCTTCTGCTTCTCATTAGTCCAGGTACCGAGAGATGTTTCAGAACTTTGTTTTTATTTGGACCATCTCATCCTAAAAAGTAAGTGCTTTTACTTACTATAGCTGAGGCCTTTTTCACATGTTTACACTTCACACCATCTTCAAGATATTGATAACATAAAAACAAATATTGATCACCTTAAGGGCCCTACAGATTTCAGAAATGAATAAAGGAAACCACTTCTACCTTCAAACAAGTCTTTTTTGTGCACTAGGGGAGCAAAATGCCCTGCTGAGATGAAGTGGGATGACAAAATATGTCAAAGATGATGTGATGTCTGTAGAGAAAAGAAATACGAGAGTCATTTTTATGGATTTGTGTTACATGAAGGGGGCTGAAGAAATGGTGATGGAAAGAAAAAGCAGTCATCCTTAGCTCAAAGAAGAGTGCTTCCTTCTATCATTGAAAAAAAAAAGCTACCTTTTAGAGTGATCAGATCCACAAAATAAAAATTCAGAGTGTATTGAACTTTCTTCTGAGGCCAAATTCATCAGAACCAATACTCTTGCAAGTAATCTGCTTAGGAAAAAACTTAGGGGGTGGAGAGTTTGATTGTTGTCTTTCATGATTGTGAATATCTGTGGGAACAGTGAAGGAATACTTTACACAGAATAAATCATATGGAAATACGATGTTATAGAAATTGACTAGGTTTAGGATTTTTTTCATGTTCAGGGAAGCAGTCATAAATTAGGTTACTTCTGTTGTCTTGGAGTTTCAGTACTGGCTCCAAGGCTGTGAACTTGACTAAGTGATCAAGTACCCCCACATTCTAAAGCAAAGTAGAGCTCTGACTCAATTATCTACCTCAAGTGACATACAAGAAGCCTAAAAATTCCTGGAGAAGAGACCAATGGGAAAGATTTGTTTGCAGAGTTGTTAGCATATTCTATCTACCTCCAACCACCCCACCATTATGGGAGAGGAAAAGGGCAGCTTCACAGAATGAATCAGAGAGCTCAATCCATGACTGCTGGAGCTAGAGAGTACAGGACTGACTCACAGCAGCCTGAAGTCTCCCTGACTCACTTCAAGGTGAAACGACGTCAGCCTGTAGTCCACACCCCCTTTCAGAGTTCAGTGAGACAAGAATGCAGGTCCTAAATGTGGAACCTGTAGGGGGAAGCCAGCCACAAGCTACCTTGAGAGGAAAGGCCATTGAGCCACGAAGAAGACTGAAGAGGAGCCATGCCAGAGGGGAGTCAGAAGTGATCGGATTTGTCTGCATTTGTCTGTCGGTTAGAAGCAAATCTCTAGGAACCCTGAAAGAGCCCAGAATATTCACCCTTAATTTTTTTTAATTTTTTAAAAATTTATTTATTTATGTTAATTGGAGGCTAATTATTTTACAATATTGTAGTGGTTTTTGCCATACATTCACATGATTCAGCCATGGGTGTACATGTGTCCCCCATCCGAACCCCCCTCCCACCTCCCTCCACATCCCATCCCTCAGGGTCAACCCAGTGTACCAGCCCTGAGCACCCTATCCCATGCATAGAGCCTGGACTGGAGATCTATTTCACATGTTGCTACTGCTGCTGCTGCTAAGTCGCTTCAGTCGTGTCCGACTCTGTGCAACCCCATAGATGGCAGCCCACTAGGCTCCTCTGTCCCTGGGATTCTCCAGGCAAGAATATTGGAATGGGTTGCCATTTCCTTCTCCCTTAATTTTTAAAGATATACAGAGCCAATAATAGTGAAGATTTTCCCATTGAGTACTTCTGAGATGCCAAGGGTTGGCCATTAATTGCTGGAAATGAAAATACATGGACATATCAAGGATGCCACACATCAAGTACCCCATCCTTACCAGTCATACAATATATGAGGCACAGTTTACAGAAACACAAGGAGGGCTTCCCTTGTGGCTCAGTGGTAAAGCATCTACCTGCCAACGCTGGGGACATGGATTCGATCCCTGATCCAGGAAGATCCCATATGCCTCAGAGCAACTAAGCCTGTGTGCCACAACTTCTGAGCCCACATGTTGCAACTGCTGAACCCCCTGAGCCTGGAGCCTGTGCTCCACAAGGGGAGCCACTGCAGTGACAAACCCAGGCACCACGGCTAGAGAGACGTCCCCGCCCACTGCAACCAGAGGAAAGATCGCACAGCAACAAAGACCAAGCACTGCCACAAACAAATATACCATAAATAAATAACAGCTGAAAGATAAAAATACAACCAAAAGTGGTCATTCACCACACTTCTTAAAAATAGACACACATACACTCGAGGAGCCCTTGCTTAGGGAAAAGAAGAGTGTAAAAAAGACAAAGTAAACTGTAATAGTTTACAATCGAGTCTTCAAATCAGTGAAACAATTTTCCTCTGATAAACTAATAGATTTTCATATAATTCATAAGAACAAAATGGAAATTATTGTAGTAGAATTTGAGAAATGGAAACATGCATTTTCTTAAATTCTACAGTGGTGAAGATTGGTCTTCTTTTCCTAGTTCAACCACTCATTAGTTGAATACTTTAGACCAGGCATAGGTTTATTCCAAATCTGTTACCTCATCTGAAACATCAGGGTGATAATTAGTCTCCCAAACTATATGTTGGACACTGTACTAATAGTTTCTGGGGAAACTAAAACCACAAAGCCCTCTCCTCAAAGAGTTACCAGTAACCCCACGCCATTGAAAAACAGGCCACGCATTTATGTTTTAAGCCACATTTATTCAGATGATTACTATTTGTTTTCTATAATAACAAAATTAACAAACACAAGTAGAATAAGAACTACAGGGAAGGCAAAACTATATTTTCCTCCACCCATCTTCAGCTCTTCAAAACTAGCAAGAGAAGGGCAGACAGAACATGTTTATTAACATGTACATCGATCATGTACCTATGCAAGCACCCAGTGATGAAGACCCCAAGCAGTGGTTAGAACCTGGGCTCATACACCATCTTAAGCCAAAAGACAAGGGGTTCCGGGCTTCTGGGTGGGGGAGGCAAGTTATGAGAAAGTGACCAGGGAAAGCATGGTAAACGAGAGTTGTTTAGTGAGATTCGTTACGCAGGTTTAAGTCAGTATCTTCTTCACTGAAAAAAGCCAGTAAGAGCCCTTTTATTCCAGGTGCAGGAGAGAGGCTTCTCTACAAATGAAATTTTCCTTTACAAAAAGAAAACTTGTGCCCTGTGTTTGGAGTTTTTCTTGAGTCTACTGATCTCAGTGGCCTTTAGCTCAAAATACTCTACATGCCAAAGAGGCATATTTTAGAGCTGCTTATTCTGATACTCTTCAAAACCAAAATATATATAACTTACCTATGTAAAGAAACAATGGCCCAGATAAATTTAGTAACTTACTTTTACATAGACTCACCATCAGACTCCTATCTTTAAGATTTAATTATTTCTGCTGTATTAATTATATATGAAACGTCTAATTGAATACTACTTTCTAAAGAAAAAATAATGGAGAAGGAAATGGCAATCCACTCCAGTACTATTGCCTAGAAAATCCCATGGATTTTAAAAAAAAAAAAGAAAGAAAAAAGAAAACTTCAATTACAGAAAAGAAATAATGAAAGTGTTACAAGAGCTTTCAAGGAACTCCAATTATAAGAAAGATCTCTTTCTCATTTCTTAGCGTTGATAGTCAGCACATACTGAAGACTATTGTAGGACTGTGCCTAGTTGACTTCTATGTTTATTCATGTATTTGTTCAGTCATGAAACATGCGGAATGAGCCACTTCTAGCTACACTAGTATTTGGTTTATAAAGTTGCAGGAGACAATATATCTGGCCTCAGGGAACTTGCATTCCAGAAGGAAAATCAAAAAAGAACAATTTGCATAGAATCCTGAAATGGTTATAAAGGCTTTTTAAGAGATTCTAAACTAAACAGATAATTGTCATGCATTTACAAAAGGCCTAAGCTATTCCCACTGAAAAGGAGTAATTGAATTTGTAATTACTTTCATTTCATAGGGGACATATTCTGGGATTCTAAAGATCTAATTGTGATGGTCGTTTTAATTGCTTTGTAGAAAATACTACCTTACATCCATCGAGGAAAGCGCAATAGTCAATGGAGACTGAGGACACCATTAGAAGTATTTTTAAAGTTCAACTTTATTGTGTCTTGGGTGGTCCCACACGGCATGGCTTAGTTTCATTGAGTTAGACAAGGCTGTGGTCCGTGTGATCAGATTGGCTAGTTTTCTGTGATTATGGTTTCAGTGTGTCTGCCCTCTGATGCCCTCTTGCAACACCTACTGTCTTACTTGGGTTTCTCTTACCTTGGTGGTGGGATATCTCTTCACGGCTGCTCCAGCAAAGCACAGCTGCTGCTCCTTACCTTGGACCAGACCACCTGACCTGCCTCTGGAGAAACCTATATGCAGGTCAAGAAGCAACAGTTAGAACTGGACATGGAACAACAGACTGGTTCCAAATAGGAAAAGGAGTACATCAAAGCTGTATATTGTCACCCTGCTTATTTAACTTCTATGCAGAGTACATCGTGAGAAATGCTGGGCTGGAAGAAGCACAAGCTGGAATCAAGATTGCCTGGAGAAATATCAGTAACCTCAGATATGCAGATGACACCACCCTTATGGCAGAAAGTGAAGAGGAACTAAAAAGCCTCTTGATGAAAGTGAAAGTGGAGAGTGAAAAAGTTGGCTTAAAGCTCAAGATTCAGAAAACGAAGATCATGGCATCTGGTCCCATCACTTCATGGCAAATAGTTGGGGAAACAGTGGAAACAGTGTCAGACTTTATTTTTCTGGGCTTCAAAATCACTGCAGATGGTGACTGCAGCCATGAAATTAAAAGACGCTTACTCCTTGGAAGGAAAGTTATGACCAACCTAGATAGCATGTTAAAAAGCAGAGATATTACTTTGCCAGCAAAGGTCCGTCTAGTCAAGGCTATGGTTTTTCCTGTGGTCATGTATGGACGTGAGAGTTGGACTGTGAAGAAAGCTGAGCGCAGAAGAATTGATGCTTTTGAACTGTGGTGTTGGAGAAGACTCTTGAAAGTCCCTTGGACTACAAGAAGATCCAACCAGTCCATTCTGAAGGAGATCAGCCCTGGGATTTCTTTGGAAGGAATGATGCTAAAGCTGAAACTCCAGTACTTTGGCCACCTCATGCGAAGAGCTGACTCATTTGAAAAGACCCTGATGCTGGGAGGGATCAGGGGCAGGAGGATAAGGGGACGACAGAGGATGAGATGGCTGGATGGCATCACCGACTTCGATGAACATAAGTCTGAGTGAACTCTGGGAGTTGGTGATGGACAGGGAGGCCTGGTGTGCTGCGATTCATGGGGTGGCAAACAGTTGGACACGACTGAGTGACTGAACTGAACTGAACTAATAATATAAAGTATCTTCTCATGTGCTTATTCCCCATTTCTATGTCTCTTTTTGTGACATCCTCTGTAGCTAAATCTTTGGCTTCCTGGATTCTTCCAGAAATTTCTACCTTAGGTGATTCTGTGATGGGAATACGTGAACGTTCACTGACTGTAATTCTATGTGTTTGTTTTAAGTAACCAAGTACTTCTAAAACTTCATAAAGCAGGAGAAATTCTTCTCTGCTAGAATTATGGAACACACTCATAGTGTAGTAACTTTTATAACATCTAGTAGAAAAGCAAGCTCATAATTGCAGAAGCTTAGACTGTTTATTTTCCTTCGGGGTTTTTTGTTTTTGTGTTTTTACTGAGCTGAGGGCAAGACCAATCTGCCTAGGGGCTTGTTTGCTTTCTCAGCAGGAAAAGAAAAGAAGGCAAGGAAAGAGCAGCAGAGTAAGACAGAATTCCTCAGGAAAATGAAGTAAAAGAACCATCATGCCAAGTTAGAGAAGAAAATTCTGTAGAATCAAGTTTTCTTTTAATAACAACACTAATAAAAAGACTACAGAAGAGTCTGAGTTCAGGGCCTATTGGAAATGCATGATAGAATTTTTTTAGTGCAACAGATGTAATTAGATTATGCTAACATGATAAATAGTTACTGAATATCTCTCTAAATTAGATTGACCTCGATCGTTAAAGATCATAACTTTCAATGAAGTCTTGTTTTGCTTGCTAAATAATTTTCACGCTGGTGCTAAGATAGAAGTCTTATAGGTGTTTGGAAGGGAGCCTCTTGAGGTCTCAGTTTATTTTCTATCCACTCACACATCAGTTTCTGAAAGTGGGTTATGCTGCAGGATCACACCAGACGCTTGGTGCTAGTCAAGCCATTTTATTGCCACCTGTGAATTTGTTTCTACAACCAATTTGTTTCCAGTGGAGTCGACTGTTTTGAGAGTTTGAAACACAGCTGTTTGTGACTTTAAAATCTCTGGAGCCCTATTTATATCCCTTATCAAAAATGATTGAGAAGGTAACTTTATATATATATATATTTTTTTTTCTTCTCAGTTGATTATTCTGTCCTATTTTCTTGGTTTAAGGAGTATCTGAGGGTTATTGCTACAGTAGTCCCTCATCCAAGGTTTTGCTTTATGAGGTTTCAGTTAACCTCAGACAATGTGATCTGAAAGTATTAAGTGAAGATTTCAGAAATCAACAATTCAGTTGTTTTAAATTGCACTGTTTTGAGCAGTGTGATGAAATCTGATGACATCCTTCTGCATCCACTTAGAAAGGGAATCAACCCTTTGTCCAGCATGTTCCACTAAGACAGTCACTTATTCGCCTTCTGGGTTATCAGATGGACTGTCATGGTATTGCACTTCTTTTCTTCATTTTACTTAATAATGACCCCAAAGCGCAAGAGTAGCAATGCCGGCAATTCAGATATGCCAAAGAGAAGCCATTAAGTACTGTCGTTAAGTGAAAAGGCAGTGATTTAATAAGGAAAGAAAACCATATCATGAGGTTGCTGAGGTTTATGGTAAGAATGGATCTTCTATCCATGAGATTGTGAAGAAGGAAGAAGAAATGCATGGTAGTTTTGCTATCACACCTCAGACTGCAAAAGTTATACCACAGTGCTTAGTTAGGATGGAAAAGTTATTAAGATGTTGTATGTGTGTGTGAGAGGTCACATTCACATCTTTATAATGCCATCTTGTTATAACTGTCTTATTTTATCATTAGTTGTTAATCCCGTATTGTGCCTCATTCATAAATTAATCTTTATCACAGATATATAGAGTAGGTTAGGTAAAAGCTTTCAAATTGTGATGCTGGAGAAGACTCTTAAAAACTATGCTTTTTCCAGTAGTCACGTATAGATATGAGAGGTGGACTATAAAGAAAGCTGACCACCAAAGAATTGATGCTTTTGAACTGCAGTGATGGAGAAGACTCTTAAGAGTCCCTTGGACTGCAAGGAGATCAGACCAATCAATCCTAAAGGAAATCAGTCCTGAATATTCGTTTGAAGGACTGATGCTGAAGCTGAAACTCCAATCCTTTGCCACCTGATGCAAAGAACTGACTCATTAGAAAAGCCCCTGATGCCGGGAAAGATTGAGGGCAGGAGGAGAAGGGGATGACAGAAGGGGACGACAGAGGATGAGATGGTTGGATGGCATCACTGACTATGGATGTGAGTTTGAGCAAGCTCTGGGAGCTGGTGATGGACAGGGAGGCCTGGTGTGCTGCAGTCCATGGGGCTGCAAAGAGTCGGACATGACTGAGTGACTGAACAGAACTGAGAAGACTCTTGAGAGTTCCTTGGACTGCAAGGAGATCAAACCAGTCAATCTTAAAGGAAATTAACCCTGAATATTCACTGGAAGGACTGATGCTGAAGTTGAAGCTCCAATACTTTGGCCTTGTGATGCAAAGAGATGACTCATTTTAAAATACCTTGATGCTGGGAAAGATTGAAGGCAAAAGGAGAAGAGGGTAGTTAGAGGATGGGGTGGTTGGATGGCATCACCGACTCAATGGACATGAATTTGAGCAAACTCCGGGAGATAGTAGGACAGGGAAGCCTGGCATGCTGCAGTCCATGGAGTTTCAAAAAGTCAGATATGACTTAGCAACTGAACAACACAGGAAAAAGCATAGTACATATAGGGTTCAGTACTATCCATGATTCCAGCCATCCACTGCGGGTCTTGGAACATATCCCTGAGGCTAAGGGGGATTTGTGTATTAGCTGAATTGTAACCTTTTGTAAACTTCTATGTACCACTAAAGATGGTGATTAGTTTGGGGCCTGGGGTAGTTCTAGATCACTTTTACTAAGTATGTTGATGGTGCCGGGAATGTTTGTGAATATAACATTACAGATACCTTTGAATTTACTAATTATAAATAATTTTCTCATTTCAAGATAGCTAAGTATATCTTTAAAAGTACATTTTCACTTCACCCGTAAATGAAAATAAAAAGGGTTTTGAATTAACATAGTTGCTTTTTGGTTCTGTTTTGCTTTTCCTCTCCATCCCCCACCCCTTGGAAAATCCTTGATTAGGATCCAGATAATCTAGAACTAAATCCAGACTCTATGATCATTGAGCTGGTGACCTTGGTCAAGATAAATTATCTGATGCTCCTCAGTTAAATGGGGATAATGATGCCTCTGTGGAAGAATTGATTTCAGATTAAATGTTGTCTACAAGAAACAGTATAGTGTACACAGGTGCTCAGTGGTAGATACCCTATTGTTATTGTTTTCTATGAATTAGAGCAGTGTTCCTATTTTTGATCCTTTTCCTATTTTTTGAAAATTTTGAATACATGTTTATAAATAAGTATAAAAATAAGACATAGGTTTGGTGAATTAACATTTTATGTTCAATATAAAACAAAATTTTTAAAAATGATATAAAGTTGACATTAATATTTTTTCTAAAATAGTAATAGAAATTAATAGTGTTTTCCTTTAATTGATTTTATAACTGTGATGTGATTAAATACATACTATTTTATATAATCTTGAGTTACTAATTTGAAGATCTGCCTCTCTATTTTTTTTTTTTAATTTTGACACTTGACTTTATTGGCTTTCACAGTTGAAAAATATTACTTCAAGGTGCATATAACAAACTAGATAAAAGTATATTTCCAAATGAATCATGATGTTGATTTTTCAGCTTTATTGACCAGGAATGCAAAGGTTTTGATAAAATGTAGTAAATTTCTATCATCTCTGAGTCAGTTTTATTTGCAAAGTAATTGGTTAATGACCCATTTCAGTATTATAAAATAAGTCCAAAATCCGTTGGAACGCCACATTTACCAATTTATTACATATATTTTAAAACTATGCGTCCAAGTTGTAGAAGTATATAGATATGTAAATTCTTATGAGATTATGCACATATCAATTTTGGCAATAATATTACATAATGATTGGAATATTTCGAAACATTTGTTTTCAAACTACTCTTTTATTAGCACAAGATTTGTTATAATGTAGTCACTTTCTCATTCATCATAAATGAACTGACAATGCGAAGTATCAGGTAAAGATGTTGAGCATCCTGACATGTGACGCTCACGTAGTGCAACCTCAATCAAAACATTGATTATTAATAAGTTCTAAGTTATTTCTCACTACCAGAGTGAATAATGTCAGCTTAAATTTTTTTCCCCCACCTCAAAGATAGTCTCATGCCCCTTCCCTAGCGTACACTCAACTGTGGGATAAGTTGCACATTAGGCCCCCGTGATTATCAGTGGGATATTTGATCAATCAGTTCCCAAAGGAAAAATGGATACTGATGATTTGGAGTAAGAGCTGACAACATTTTCTTAAAGGGCCAGACAAATATTTTAGGCATTGAGGGCCACATGGTCTCTATCACAGCTACTCAACTCTGTCGATGTAACCTGGAGACACCATAGACGATTTGTAAAAAGGAAAGAAAACTTAAAAAGAAAAAATTTTTAATTTTTTAAAAAATTAAAAGTTTTGTTTCAGTAAAATTTTACATATGGACACTGACTTTGATTTTTATGTAATTTTCATATGGCATAAAATATTGCTCTGCTTTGGATTTCTTTTCAACTGTTTAAAATAAATTTTAAATAGCTTATGGTCCATCCCAGAAAAAGGAACAAGATGAATTTTTCTCAGATCTTAGCTTGCAGATCCCTTACTTAGATGATAATGAACTTGTAGAGAATCTCAGCCTGACATTCCACAGGAATGTACATAGTTCCAGTAGACTGTCAAATGATAAGGGTGTTTGCATTTATTGTCCCTTAAGAAACCCTAAATATGAAAATTTAATAGCAAAGACTTTCTTCCCTCTCTGACATAATATTAACTGATAGAACTTCTAATATAAGGAGTGAAAGTGTTAGTCACTCAGTTGTGTCCAACTCTTTTGTGACTCCGTGGACTGTAGCCCACCAGGCTCCTCTGTCCATGGAATTCTCCAGGCAAGAATGCTGGAGTGGGTAGCCACTCCCTTCTCCAGGGGATCTTCCTGATCCAGGGATTGAACCCAGGTCTCCTGCATTGCAGGCATATTCTTTACTGTCTGAGTCACCAGGAGGTGGGCTTACAAATTATTTGAGGCTGGATCTTCAGTAGCTGCAATGTCAGTAAGAGCCACAGTGCTTTTCTGCATGATCTTGTTCTCATTTGATTAAAAAAAAAAAAGTTAACTTTATTTTGGAAATACTGACATAACCAAAGCAGTGGAAAATAAACTTGATTGGGGTCCACTGGCTAAATTCTGACTCCTTCCTGGGTTTCTGTGGGTCCTGACACATGAAGGAGCATGGGTTTGGTGACATTCTAGAGAGTCAGAGGAGCCAGCAACTGGTCCTAACAGCACAGCATTTTGGAGGCAGGTTTCCAAGTTTGGTTCTCCTCAATTGCCAGCAAGAAATGCAACTGGTAGATCTTTCACCTGACTACTGAACTCTCTCTCTCGTTCTTCCGTCATCCAAAATCAGTTGTCTCTCCTGTGATCAGTTGTACATACAGTTTCAAAATTCTCATTTACATTTAGGCTGAACAGTGCACAAAATCATGCAAAAAGATAAATCTGTGGAATGCTTTGATCCTGTTGTGCGCCTCCCAACCATCCAGCCCCTAGTCAGAGGATCTCTCAGCCACAGCAATACAAAAAGAGGATGAGGGCCAGGCATTTCCTATCAAGGTAAAATCTGTCCTGCCGCATAACTCACTTGGGCTCCATTCCCAAGAACATCTCCTGTATTTCTATGCTGCATCCTAGAGTCAGTGCTTTACAACTGGCCTTGCCCTCTCCCTCCATTTAGGGTGGGTACAGGGTTGAGTTAGGAGACCTGAAACAAGATAACAAGATAAGCATAAACAGGAGAAGAAATCCAAGAAAAAAGCCAAGTTGGGCTTGCATCTAAACTCCACTCCTCATTACAGATGGAAATAGACACTTAGTGAGCACCTGCTCTATGTTGGAAACTTAAAAGTCTTTTTTGTTGTTAATAAACAAGAAGAGATGAAGGAACAAAAAGTGTCTCTTATTTAGCTGATGCGCAGCAGGAAAGAAAGCAATTAAGGAGACAAGGGTGTTTTTTTTTAATAGGGCTTTGTTTCTCATTTTATGCAAGAGATCTCGTTGACTTTGTTGAACTTTTGATTCCATGACAGCAGCAAACTCTGCACACACGCTCAGGTGTTGTAAGTGCTTCAAGCAATGTGATAGTCTACACTCAGCCTGAAACAGTATGTTGTGTCCTGGTTGTGACTCCGGAAAGCAGGGCGTCGGTTCTGTTTTCCAGAAAGCAAAGAGGCCACAGTTGCTTCTGAGACATGAGTTGCAAAACCACCAAATGGAAGAGAGGAACAACTCGTTAACTGTGGTTCTCTGAGCAGTTATTGGAACGTGGTCATTTGTCGAACAACTTAAACAATAATCAGAAAAGATGTGCTTCTAACGTAGCCTCCTCATGTGTTTGTCTTTCCTTGTGATTCAGGAGAAAGGATGCTGGTTTCTTATCCTACAAAGATCACCTGCCAGTCAGCCAGGTGGTGGTTGGAGATACCGACCGGCAAGGCTCAGAAGCCAAGCTGAGTGTGGGTCCCCTGCGCTGCCAAGGAGACAGTAAGTGTGCCTGCGGTGGCGGCTTGCACCTTCTTATCAATTTTAAATAGTGTTTCCCAGCAAATCAGAGGTTGGCAGAAAAACAGATTGCTCTTTGGTATAAACAGAGCCAAATAGAGGGCTAAGTAGACCTTAATACATAGAGGAGGGTGACAGCTATAAAGTCTCCAGTATAGGAGCCTAGATCTGGGCATACAGTGTGGACATTCATCTTTCTTGTATATTTGTAGGTAACGACTGTGCTACCTAAGTTTATGGTGATATAAGTAGCAATGCTAACAGCATAAGCAGCACTCAACGGCTGTGATTCCACTGAGTGCTGCTGTTAATGCCATTAGCGTGACTATTTATATCACCATAAACTCAGTTTATGGTGATATAAATAGTCACATTATGGCTTAATGTATCATTGTAAACTCGGATTATGGTCATATAAAGTTTGACATTATTGCTATCAAGTTTCATCATCATCAGAGCTTGATGGTCCCTTGTAAGCCAAAGAGTGTTTCTGTAACTACATCTTGCTTTCGAGTTTCGGCACCACAGAAAGGAATTTGGGGCTGCAGGAAGTCAGGGAGTGAGAGCAATGATCCCACCTAATTAAGGGTACCATAAGGATTTTATGCTGCCTGATACCCTCCAGTGTGCTTTATTGTAGTCAGAGGGAGATGGTGACAGGTTGCTATGGGGATTCTGCGATGAGCATCCTGGGTCTCATTTCCCCTCTTCTTGTCGGCACACGGGATTTGGGCAACTCTTCCGGGAGTTCTGTGCTTTTGTGATTGTGTGCAGGGCATCAGGAGACCTGGATTCTGTTCCCTGGGTAACTGACTTGCCTGGAGACCTCAGGCAGATCCCTCTGTTTTTCTCAGCTGTGGTGCTGAGAATTCCACCCGCATCCCAACTTCTCCTGAGGAGGCCATAAAAATTTTAGTGCCCGGATCTGGAGTCCTCCTAGCGAAGCATTTTGTGAGATGGACTGTTATTACCGCTTCCATAAATCAAGGGAGAATTAGACCTACTCAATATAATAAATTATTGCATCCACTCAAGGAGGTGTCCTAAGGAATGTAACGATGCATGCTCAGCTGCTTACTGCTTAGTACATCGAGGCTGTCAGCAATTAAACCACACGATGTTCCAGATACAAAGGAGAGATGGAGCCTGTTCTGATTTTTCTCTTCTTGCATGCAGAAAATGAATATGCTATCCTTAAAATTAAATTGGTCAAAAGAACTTTATCATGCATTTACTAGACAATAATACTTCTTTTGTCTAGTCAAGTTTAACAGAACTGTATGATAAGAAATTAGTTTCAACTGCTTAAAAAAAAGATATTGACATAAAATAATAATATCAGATCAGATCAGGTCAGTTCAGATCAGTCGCTCAGTCGTGTCCGACTCTTTGTTACCCCATGAATCGCAGCACACCAGGCCTCCCTGTCCGTCACCAACTTCCAGAGTTCACTCAGGCTCACATCCATCGAGTCAGTGATGCCATCCAGCCATCTCATCCTCTGTCATCCCCTTCTCCTCCTGCCCCCAATCCCTCCCAGCATCAGAGTCTTTTCCAATGCGAAGAGTCAACTCTTCGCATGAGGTGGCCAAAGTACCGGAGTTTCAGCTTTAGCATCATTCCTTCCAAAGAAATCTCAGGGCTGATCTCCTTCATAGATGCATTTTAAACATATTTTGAGAGATGGATTGTAGTGTCATGCTCAAAATAAGCAGGTTCTCATGTGCTGGCCAGTGAAAGTCAGTTTCTAAATTTTGTCATAATTACTCATTAATATATAAAGATATTCTCACTTATCAATTCTAATCATGAAGTTAGCCTTGAATTAGATAAGGGGTTCCCCTTAAGTAATGGATTAGCTCAATATAGTTATGAAATCCAGCTTCTGCAGATTTTTGTTACCATTCTTAAAGACAAGATCCCAGCTACATTAGATAGTATATGTGGGAGTATATTAACAGTTTATAGCTAATATTAGCATGTTTTCTCATACTAAATCAGTCCTCAGGAAGAATTTATTTAAGTGTCTGCTATTTATCTAGCACTTTACTAGGTGTTCTGTGAATTTAAAAAAAAAAAGTCATGTTTTGTGAAAAGCACATACAAAAGTATTGGAAAACACAAAATGTTTGATAATTTAATGGATTTGTGATATAAAAGTATTGCAGCTGATGTTGAAGAAAGAAGTGATACATGTTTCAGGAAGACTTTATATTTAGACGGGGAAATAGCAGAAGTCTGGTGGTCAGTGTTCATTTGCATTTTTCTCCCAAGGCTGTTGCTCTTAGAAACATTCTTAGGACGGTTGATAGACAAGGAGCTGTCCTGTTCACTGACACCGTATGGCCTCCAGCTTCTTGTAGGACTGCAGCTTCATCAGTACTTCTTAATTCATATTTTACCTGATATTTCATGCAAACAGAAGCACAGTGAATCTTTAATTGCAATTATGTGGAATATTTTTGTGTCCGAGAGAGAGAAATCTTCGGTTTTTGCAGGCAACGGGCCATATTCCATACTTCGTACCTGAATTGCCAGGTAGCAGTTAGCAGTTTTGATGTCCACCTTCCTTTTCAGAATGTTCTAACGTGGACACAGTAATGATAAAGTGCCCATATCATAGCATTTCCCAGATTTCACACATGTGTGGTTTCCTTGGATACAGCCCCCTGTGAGCTGGGTAAGGTAAATATTAGCCTTTCTGTTTTACAAATGAACAAAATATTTCTTTGAAAATGTCATTTAAGCAACAAACTTCTGTGCCCCCTCACAGCCTCTGTGAGGCTCCCAGAGGAAAGACAGAGCAGAGAATATACACAGCTTCCTCTGCACAAGGTCAGGCTGGTTTCCTTGTCTCCATTCGCATCTCTAAGTTTACGGCAGAAATTAAATTGTTTAAAATATATGTCATCTGGGTCTCTCCCCACCCGCATCCAGTTACCAATACTGCGTGAATGTTGGAATTAAATTCTAATTTGTATAACTTGAAAAGTGACATCGTACATATATCCTCTTGTTTGTAGAGATTAACTCCGTGTCATTTACTGAAGTCTGTGCCAAGCTACAGTTTAAAAAACCAAATCTGCTGCTGAGCAATGTCTGTCTCTATTTGAGGACCTGAATGATGACAGCCCTCAGAAGCTGTCTCTTGAATTAGGTCTGGTTCTATCCCCCTAGTCTTAGAGAATGAAACAATTTTTGTGTGCTCTGACCAACCGTTTCGGCAGCTTCAGTTGATTTCATCATGCCTGCTGAGTTTCATTTTTACTTTGATTCATCTGAACTCATAGACCCATATAATCAAAATGCTAAGAAAAATCAGTGAATTCCAGAATCTGCTGCATTTCCCATATAGCACTGTAAAATGCTAATACCCTCAGACTTTGGTGTCTTCTTATTCAAACACATTTAAATGGAAACCTCAAATCTAAATGAAACTGAAAGTGTGACTGAGGACAGATGGTCAGCTAAGATAAAAAGTAGCGTAAAATTACAAATCTCCCCCCACCCTAAATCGCACATACTCACCTAGGAGAAACAATGGAGCTATTTAGAGGATGGAAAGGGCTGATAGAATAGAAATTGTTTTCAAATTTAAATATATAATTATTCTTGCAGGAGGTTCCTGAGCTTCTATGGAATTAGTTCAAAAACAAATTATGTCAGGTTTGGGAGGTAGAAATCCTTTTTGTAACTATATATAGTGACTATAATTAATTGTAGAAGGAAAGTACTTGCTAGATAATTGTCTTATTCTCAACCATATGAGGCAAAGAGTCCTCATATCTCCTATAGGGATACAGGGATTTTAAACAATTAATTAAGAGCAAGTTTATTACAAAAGCAAGTGTTTTGAATACACTTGGGTAGAAACAATCAGGAGAACATGTTACTCAAGGACCTCTGCGTGCCAAGTCATTTCAGTCGTGTCCGACTCTTTGCAACCCTATGGACTATAACCCACCAGGCTCCTCTGTCCATGGAACTCTCCAGGCAAGAATACTGGAGTAGGTTGCTGTTTCCTCCTCCAGGGGATCTTCCCAATACAGGGATTAAACCTGGGTCTCTGTGTCTCCTGACTTAGCAGGCAGGTTCTTTACTACTATGGCCACCTGGGAAGCCCCAAGAACCTCTGAGTCCAGGCCAGAAACCCACCTGACTGTCAGCCTGGCAGGCAGAGCGCTGTAGTCACAGTGGACGTTTAAGATGTCAGTTCAGGTTCTTAGAGCTGCAGAGGTGACTCTGAGAGGCCATGAAGAAAAGGTAAGGCAGACACCATCCTATTTAGGGACACTCCGAGGGCAGAGACAACAAAAGAAATAAAGATGATGATGGAGCTTTATCCAAATGACGTGGACACGTGTTCTTTGGGAATGCAATCCTGTGTGCTAGAGATGTGTAAAGGCCACTCTCTACTGTAAGACGTTTATAAACCAGGGCCTTCCCTGGCCATTAACCTTACCAAGAAGGACAGAGCAAGGACTGTATCTAACATGTCATTTCTCCAAAGATAAGACACTTCAGTGGGGGGTTCAAATGAGTGTCATTCCCTGTAAGAGGGCCCCAGGGGCTCAAACAGACCCTTGTCTTTGCTGTTTCACGCTTGGAAGAGACAAGAAAGGGAAAGGGTCCAGCATGCAAGTGATGCTGGTGGTTTAGTCACTAAGTCGTGTAGTTGCAACCCCATGGACCGTAGCCCACCAGGCTCCTCTGTCCCTGGGATTTTGTAGGCAAGAATACTGGAGTGGGTAGCCATTTCCTGCTCCAGGGCAATCTTCCCAACCCAAGGATCAAACCTGCATCTCCTGCATTAGCAGGTGGATTCTTTACCACTGAGCCATCAGGGAAGCCCCTGTGCAGGCTGTGAACAAGCACTGTATATTCATTTTCTCCTGATTCTTCCAACATCCTCTATGTGATGATATCTTTGTGTTTTGTACCAAGGAGAAAATAGAATCAGACTTATTGCGTGGTTTGCCAATAAGAGCTGGAGCCAGGAGATCTGTGTGGTTCCAGAGCAAATTCCAGAATGGATCACACTGGATCACTCTTGTAATTATGTCCTCAGAGGATGCTCTTTTCCTTTCCCCATTTCTTCCTGTGAGATGTAGCTCTATGTCCTTGGGTCAAGCACATTTAAAAGCACAAACACAGAATCAGCGACATTCCAGCAGTAGAAGACACTTAGAGGTCAGACGGCGCAAGTCTCTCAGTTTCCAGACGTGGGAGCTTGGCTCCGGGGAGGTTAAGTGACCGGGTCAGGGGCTCCCAGCTTGTTTATGGCAGAGCACATGGACAGAGAATTTGACAAGAGCCTTCATCTTTAATAATTCCCGGTGGCCAAGATGCATGCTGAGATCCAAAGAGAGAGCTTTGACCTGGGCCCCTGCCCACCAACAGCTAAGTGGAGCACTTAAGGTGGTGCTGAGTGCTTCCTCTTGCCCTACTGTGGGATTAACCGACTGGAAACCTGACAGAAAGCTCAGGGCTGGAGACAGAAAGTTAGTGACTTCAAGATTTTTGTGCTTTGTTCTTACTTCTGGTTCTAGGCAGTTTTTTAGCTGATAGTATCCAACAAGGGGCTTTCCTTGTAGGTCAGTTGGTAAAGAATCTGCCTGCAATGCAGGGCACCTGGGTTCGATTCATGGGTTGGGAAGATCCCCTGGAGAAGGAAATGGCAACCCACTCCAGTATTCTTGCCTGGAGAATCCCATGGACAGAAGAGCCTGGCGGGCTATAGTGGGACACGACTTAGCAACTAAACCATGACCACCATCCAGCAAGGGGGTTAAAAAAAAGAAGAAAACAGTTATGTGTAGAAACCATTAACTCCTATTTTTTTTTCTTAATGTCCCAGCCTCTGCAGCTATTGCCACCAGCGACTACTGACTGAGAAGCAGGAGTGGCAGTAAGAACTAGCAGAAAGAGTGAAATTTTTAGGATCAAAACCTAGGCTGATTCCCATTAAAGGACTGAACCCTCTGGGCATGTCTGAGGGCAGTTCCAATGACAAAGGCGGCAGAGGCAGAAAGAAGGAAGCTTCTCTCTGGTCTCCAGACTCGGGAGTGATTTTAAATGGTTAGAAGTGGACAGAGCCCTGGGGAAGTGTCAGCTTTCATATTATTTGGCCACTTAGCTTGAACTGCAAACCCACTGTGGAAATGAGCAGTGAAATCAGTTACAGTTTGGGGAGGAAAAAAAGTATTTCTATTTGATAATGTTCTTGTTAAGTCAGTCAGTTGGGTCTGACTCCTTGCCACCCCATGAACTGCAGCACACCGGGCTTCCCTGTCCTTCCCTATCTCCCAGAATTTTCTTAGACTCATGTCCATTGACTCGGTGATGCCATCCAACCATCTCATCCTCTGTTGCCCCCTCTCCTCCTGCCTTCAATCTTTCCCAGCATCAGGGTCTTTTCCAATGAGTCTGCTCTTCGCATCAGGTAGCCAAAGTATCCGAGCTTCAGCTTCAGCATCAGTCCTTCCAATGAATATTCATGGTTGATTTCCTTTAGGATAATAGATGTGATGATATGTGATAATGGATGTGGTATTTGTTTGCATGTGGCTGCCTTTCCAACCCTGCTTGTGTTCAGAGGAATCACCCATCCCCCAGAGGAGATCCGCCAGGCTGAGCAAGTCTCTTCCTTTCTGAACTTGTCACAGGATCCCAGAGGCAGGAGGGACATTGTTCTGTGAATTGAATCCCCATAACTGGGTTCCTCTGCTGAACTTTCCAAGCGATCTCTCTAATCTTCTTACAGAAGAGTTTTAGGCTTGCTCCATTGGTTCTAAGAATGCCTGATGTGGAACATGCTTGGAATCAAGAAAATTACCAGGTGAAACAGTTTCTTATCTGTCCAGTATCTACTCCTGGAATTTAATTCAACCGAACAGGCTTTACTGAGGCAAGTGGGGCATGGCTCCCTTCCCGGATCAGTTTATGCTTTTGTTGGTTTGTTTTTGAAAGTTTTATTTTGTATTGGGGTGTAGCCAATTAACCGAGTTGTGATAGTTTCAGATGAACGGTGAAGGAACTCAAATATACATATCCATTCTCCCCCAAACACCCCTCCCATCCAGGCTGCCACATAACACTAAGCAGAGTTCTATGTTCGTACAGTAGGTCCTTGTTTGTTATAGCTTATGTTTTATTGAGGGTGACAAGTCTGATGAAGTGGAAATTTGGATGGAAACGTGGATTCTTAGTGGAAGTTTGAAAAAGTTTGGAGGTCTTGAGTATCACTGCTTTCCAAACTTTAATGTGCTCAGAAATCACCTGGGGGTCTTGGTAAAATGCAGGTTTCAATTCAGGAACTCTGGGCCAGGACTAGAGGTGCCACTGTGACTGCCGCTGGTTAGTGGTCTGCACCCTGAGTGGCAGCACGGAGAGCAGCACGCTGAATAGTGTAGGCTTGGGAATTCTACACACCTGGCTCCCCATCCTGGCTCCCTCCCTCACCGGCCATGTGCCTTTGAACCAGTTCCTTAACCTCTCTGATCTTCTACTTCCTGCTCACAGCCTTCTCTCAGCTGCAAATGAGAATAATCACAGCTGCATCGCTGCAGTGGTTCTTTTAAACTGAAATTCCCTGCAGCTTTGCACGTGCTCAGCGTTCTCTGACTGTCATCACCTCCATTGTTATTACATTCATTCACTTGGGAGGAGTGACAAGCCTGCTAACAAGAAAGCTCTGCCCACCTCCCTATCCTCCATCCCACTGTCTTGACCCTTAATTCTTCTCTGCTTTTGGAGAAGATCCACCTTTTCTCATAGCTGAGGGTTGGCACCCAGCGAGTAGCCTCATTCCTGACTTGGAGTTGGTGATCACAACCCCTGCTTGGAGCTCAGCTCCCAAAGTGATATCCATCTATGCAAAAACCCTCTTTCCTTCTCTCTCATTGCCCTTGCTGGCAGCAAATGGAAGCCACCCCCTTAGCTTGCTGCCTTCTTCAGAAACTACCCTTGGAAAACCAGGAGGACTCTAGCAAAACATACAAAGAGCCCAATAATGCACAGGGCTCTCACTGTTCCCAATGACAACCACAAAAGGAGCCTTTCATCCAAGCAGGGAGTCAGTTAACCTTTTCTATAAAAGATCCTCAGGAAGTATTCTAGGCTTTGGGACCACACAGGCTATTAGAACCACTCAGCCCTGCAGTGTGAAAGCTGTTGTTGACAATGTGTAAACAGACGCACGTGGATGGTTAGAACAAAATGTGACTTAGAAAGGAAACAGGCTGGATTTGGCCTGAAGGCCATAGTTTGCTGAACCTCTGACCCAGATTGTAAAAAAATTTTTTTGAAAATTTGGGAAAAAAATGAATAGGACTTGAAAAATATGTGGAACTATGGCAGAATTTTTTTAATGTAGATTTTATCTGGTTTTCAAGCTCAGTCACAGTAACCCGCCAATTCACCCACTGATCGGCTTGAGTAGGGATTCCCCTTCCCTTTACATCCTCATATTTCTGCATGCAGACTTGGATTTCAGCCTAGATTATGTGGTAACTTCTATATATACACTCAGCATTGACCGGAGACATCGTGTGAATGTTCAGTCTCTCAGTCATGTCCAACTCTTTGCGACCCCATGGACCACAGCATGCCAGGCCTCCCTGTCCATCACCAACTCCCAGAGATCACCCAAACTCATGTCCATCGAGTCAGTGATGCCATCCAACCATCTCAACCTCTGTCGTCCCCTTCTCCTCCCACCTTCAATCTTTCCCAGCATCAGGGTCTTTTCCAATGAGTCAGCTCTTCGCATCAGGTGGCCAAAGTATTGGAGTTTCAGCTTCAACATCAGTCCTTCCAATGAACACTCAGAACTGATCTCCTTTAGGATGGACTGGTTGGACCTCCTTGCAGTCCAAGGGACTCTCAAGAGTCTTCTCCAACACCACAGTTCAAAAGCATCAATTCCTCAGCTCTCAGCTTTCTTTCTAGTCCAACTCTCACATCCATACACGACTACTGGAAAACCATAGCCTTGACTAGATGGACCTTTGTTGGCAAAGTAATGTCTCTGCTTTAACATGCTGTCTAGGTTGGTCATAACTCTCCTGGAGTGTAGTGAAGTGCAAACTACATTTCTTGCTTTCAAGGCACCTACAACAACATAGGCCCTCCAGAGGGAAGTTCACATTCACCGTTGTAATGCACCTATTATCCAGAGGGTCTTTTCAAAGCTGTAAATCAGATTGTAGCACTTTATGACTTCTACCCATCACTCTTAAGATGCCAACCCTTACCACGGCTAGCCTGTCCCACCCTCCAGTCATCCCCAGTTCATCCGTTCCAGCCCCACTGGTCTCATATCTCCAACGTGCTTTGCTTCTTGCCACCTCAAGAACTTGTTCCTGCTGGTTTCCTCTGCCTGGAAATTTCTCCTTGCCGAGCCTCACCTGGGCTACAGGTCTCAGCTGTGATATTAACTCTTCTGAGACTATCTTCCCTTCCCACTCTGTTAACAGTCACCCACACCTCGCCACTCTCCATAGAACTGACCCCTTTCTGAAATTCTGTCTGTGAAGCTACAACAGGACTCTTAACACCAAATGCCTGGCATCAGCATAGATTTCACAGCCCCTAAGAAATCTGCCTTTTCTTCAGACCCCAAGGGCAAGTATAGAGGGGATTCCCAGGCCACCTGTTCTTATGACCACCTGACTACAGATTTAGGGGTTCCCACCATTTCTTTGGGCTCCCCCTAGTGGCACTAGTGGTAAAAGAACCCGCCTGCCAGTGCGGGAGATGTAAGAGATGCAGGTTCAATTCCTGGGTCAAGAAGATCCCCTGGAGGAGGGCACAGCAACCCCCTCCAGTATTCTTGCCTGGAGAATCCCATGGACAGAGGAGCCTGGTGGGCTATGGTCCATAGGATCACAAAGAGTCGAACACAATGGAAGCAACTTAGCATGCATGCACTATCTCCTCGGGACCAAAGGTTTACTACAATGACTCAGTGAAGTCAGGAAAGCACAACAGTTCAGATCGATGTTTTATTACAGAAGATACAAATCAGGACTGGCTGAATGGACAGATGCAAGGGGTGAGTTCTGGGAGGGCTGAAAATGCAGAGTCCCTGTGTCTTCTCCTCATGGAGTGGGGCCTGTCACCCTCCAGCATATCAGTGTGAGTCACTAACCAGGGAAGCTCACCTGAGCTTCAGATGTCCAGATTTTTTTACTGGGGTTTCATTATGTTGGAGAAGGAAATGGTAGCCTACTCCAGCTTTTCTTGCCTGAAAAATTCCATGGACAGAGGACACTGGCAGGGTCAGTCCATGGAGTCGAAAAGAGTCAGATACAACTGAGCACCCATAATGTAGGCTTGGATCAGTAAGTCATTGACCGCATGAATGAATTCAATCTCCATCTTCCTTTCCTTCTCCTTCATAGAGATGGGGCTGAAACATGGTGGTTCAAAGCCCCGAGCCTCTAATTCCATGATTGTTCTTCCAGGCAGGGCCATTCACCATCTTAAAAGGATCTGAGGGCCCAGCAGGAATAACAAAGACACTCCTGTCAAGCAGGAAGTTCCCAGGGTCTAGAAACTCTAGGAACTTGGGACAAAGACCAGATAAATTCTCCGTTACCCAACCAGTTCTCTCCTCTGTGTGCTTCTAGGATTATTGTCGTCACTCCCAAGAGTAGGTGGATGCGGGGAGCGAGCTCCGCCCCTGGCAAAGGTCATGAGGAAGGAGGCTTGGCATACGCAAAGGCGGGATCAAGCCTCAGGAGTCTCCCTGGAAATTCTCGAGCAATCTACCCCCAAAACCAGAGTCTGCCTACTTTCTGCTTTGTGCTTTCACCTACACCTCTGACTTTACGGGGGGCTGTCCCCCACTACCTCTCTGAAAAAAGAGTTAGCTTACAGCTCCAGTTAATAATTCCTGGGTGTGACAGTGTTTCAACCTACAAACTCCCTTGGAAGTCCTCTAGCCTGCCTGAATAGGTTTTTCCGGCCACATGTGATTGTTCAGAGCCTCCCAACTGTGAGAGGCAGGAGATGTTCTAAACTGTCTAAACACAGATTCTTTTGAGTAGTTAAAAGATTGATTAGAAATTGCATTGGTGAAGGATTTTCACTTGTTGGGCCATTGTTTGCTGCTAAGTTTCCATATCCCTTACCTGCTGTGTCCCTGGCAGTGTATTGATTAATATAATTGGTGTAAGTAGTAGCTTTAATGTTTGTAACCTGGGACCCTTGAGTTAATTCTTTTTCTTGTTATAGCCCACCACACCTTTGCTCTGTAGGAATGCAACTTTATCTAATGCTTTTGGAGGGTGGCTCCTGACCAATCACCTTTAGAGAAAAATAAGTTTTCTGAAGAGAAGGTCTTAAAATGTTAACAGGCCTCCGGGCCAGAAGATGATGCAAATCACCTAAGCTTTTGCATATGATAAGTTTGCAGGAAGAAAGCCTGGCTTGCTGCAAGACTCTACCCCTTCCCCCATTATCCTCTATGCATAACTTAAGGTATAAAAACTACTTTGGAAAATAAAGTGCGGGCCTTGTTCACCGAAACTTGGTCTCACCATGTCGTTCTCTCTCTTACCTTCTGGCTGAATTATTCAGCCTCTTTTCTCCACTGAATTTCCTCACTGAGCTATCCTTATTTCAGCCTCTTTTCTCCACTGAATTTTCCTACTGAGCTATCCTCATTCTATTACTCTTTATATCCTTAATTAACGTTTAATTAAGCAATTGTTTCCTGATCTTCGCCGACGCCGTCCCCGCTTCGAATTCCCTGGATCCACCGGGGCTGGTCCCCGGCAGGTGGAGACTCAGGCAGAGTCTGTACACCGTGCCGGGATGGTGTCTGCCACATTTAGCAGCTTAACTGCGTGTCCTTAATGAATGTGTGCATGCATGCTCAGTCACTTCAGTCCTCTCTGACTTTGTGCAACCATATGGACTGTAGCCCACCAAGCTCCTCTGTCCATGGGATTCTTCAGGCAAGAATATTGGAGTGGGTTGCTATGCCCTCCTTCAGGGGTTCTTCCCAACCCAGGGATCCAATCTCAGTCTCTTATGTCTCCTGCATTGGCAGGCAGGTTCTTTACCACTAGGGTCACCTGGGAAGCCCAAGAGTAGTTAAATAAAAGATTTAAATAAGCATTTCAGACTAACAATGGAGGCAGGGCCACCAGGCATTCCATGATAAATTGCAGAAAACTTGCAGAGACAATAATTGCTACAGAGGTCCAAGAGAGGAACTATCGCTTGATTTATATGCACAACTCTCTTTAACCTTAACAAGGCTTTTGCACATTTATTCATCTTAACTAAATGAAAACTTTCATTCTTTTGTACTTTGAAAATCCCTTGAATCCGATGATTATCTTCAAATTAAGGATTAAAAAAAAAAAAAACTCTTTTACTACGTTTCTATATTTTCTTTGGCATTTCTAAATTAAGATGCACGTGAAGCATTAAATTTATAGAACTCATTGTTTAATCTAAATTAGATTAACCCCCCTGGCTCTTCAGAGATCCAAGCACACTGTTCCACACTTTTGTTTACCTGTGTCTCAAGGTTATTACTGACAAAATTACAATTAGTCAGTACTTCAAATCTATTGTTAGGGTGCTAAGCTGTGAGCTATAAACTACCTCACTCTGGCATAATTAAAACTGTGTTCCAGTTCACCTATTTTATGATACCTACTTGGCTTTTCATAAAGCTTCTTTTCACAATCTGAGCTACATTCAGACCTTGCAAACTCAGGAACTTTATTGAAGAAAACTTTTAATAAAGCCTCTTTTTGTAGTTTGCCTTATCCAGAGCAGCAATCTGGGTTAAAAAATGAAGCCTATACTAAACTATGGCAAGTATTATGTAACATAAAACAGTGCATTTTAACTTGTATCCACCTATTGGCAAAGCAAAGTCTCATTATATGAGAGTAAACTAACAGATAATATGAGGGCTTCCCTGGTGATTCAGATGGTAAAGTATCTGCCTACAATGTGGGAGACCTGGGTTTGATCCCTGAGTCGGGAAGATCCTCTGGAGAGGGAAATGGCAACCCACTCCAGTACTCTCGCCTGGAAAATCCCATGGACGGAGGAGTGTGGTAGGCTACAGTCCATGGGGTCACAAAGAGTCGGTAACACGAAGTCGGGGTCACAAAGTAGCTCAGTAGTCACAACTGAGCTACTTCAGTTTCACTTTCAACAGATAATATGAGTTAAACATAAAACTGGACTTAAAGGAAAGACATACCAAGGTAAGTAGGTGTGCTCAGTCGTCTCCGACTCTTTGCAGCCCCATAGACTGTAGCCCTCCAGGCTCCTCTGTCTATGGAATTTTCCAGGCAAGAATACTGGAGTAGGTTGCCTTTCCCTCCTTCGGGGGAGTTTCCCAATCCAGGGATCAAACCCGCATCTCTATGTCTCCTGCATTGGCAGGCAGGTTCTTTACCACTAACACCACCTGAGAAGCAGCTCCATGGAACTAGATTTAAAATCCCCAGTTAAAAAGAAAAGGGACCCCAGTGTCCTATCCATACATTTTACCTTTGAGCCAGTTCAAGAGTCAGTTGTCCTAAAGTAAATGCATACCTTCAAGTGACCCATAAGGGGAAAATACCAGTTCCAGATTAACGATCAAGAATGTAAGTCAGTCTAGAAGTGTGACGGGAAGAACCAGAATCTGCAAGGATAGTTGGGTCTTTCGATGAAGGAGAGGTGGTTTACCCGTTAAGATTCTCTCTGTGCCTCTTCTGTTCAAAGTTTTTCTTGACTTAAGTGATAGTGAAATGGCTCAACAACCTTTACAGTAATCCCTACCTGAGGCTGTAAATATTTCTTGATTCAACTCTAGTAGACTACCCTCATAAATTTTGTTTTATGGTATTTAGAACTTTAGAATTTAACTGATTGTGCTGAATAGGATGCAAATTATGACTTGGACATAAAATATGCCCTGGTATTTAGCAGAAATGTTTTGTGGACTTTCACCAGATGGTTTACCTTCCCATTGTCACATATGAGATAACAGTAAACTAGCTCAAGAAGTCAAGAATGCCATGAGATAACCTCATTTTCACTGGGTACTTGGCTTACTCTTACGGTTTGATCAAAAATATGGTTAGTCCTGACTGCCCCCATACCAACAAGAAAAAGAAATCAAAAAAGAAAAGAACACCTTTTTAATTAAACCATTTATTAAAGCATTCTTTATTAAATAACCTAACACCTTGGAATTGGATATGTGAAAAGAGATCATGTCCGAAGAATTAAAGCAGACAAGATACTCTGATCATTTTATTTCTTTACTTATGTGTTTTTATTTTTTACTTCTGTATTTCAAGAAAACATAATCTCTGCCTTAATTCTTCAAGATTACGCATGGAAAAGTGCTTTTGTTCTTGTTCCAGTATAAGGATAGTTTGATGCCCAAATTAAGTTTGGGTGTTCCTTTGCCTGCAGACAGAATGGACAGTTTCAGACTTAGGCTAATGGTCCCGTGTTTTGTCTGGGCGCAGATTATGCTCAGAGATAGATTGTCTTTGCCAACCATTTATTTACCACATGTTCACTGCGGGTATTATAATGATTTCACAAACCAGGAGCATACAGGATAGTGTCTCTTAATAAGCCAGTAAAGAAATGACAGATTGAAAACCTATGATAGGTTAATTACACTCTTGTTTCAGGAGAGGCGAGATGAAAGGAAAAAAGCCCACATTTAGTTGCTGTGTACCTTTATATGAGTTGGTTCTCACGGGAGCTGGCTTAACCAACCACAAGCTGATGTCCACCTGCCAACGAGAACGCAAAGTCCCTTGTTGCTAGCATCCATTGCTAGGGAACGCAGGCCCACGTTGGCAGCCAAGATGGTCTTCCCTGGACTGCTGCAGGTAACAGTCACCTTTCCCAAAGCAGCAGCTCTGCCCCAAGGTCTTCAGAGAGCTATTTCCATCAGCAAATGGTAACCTTGCCCAAACCTAACAGTCTGCAACAGTCCTCACAAACTCTGGGCGTTTATAGCCAAACGTCCCCTGTCTGTAGCTGCTTCTTCATATATCTTTATTGATAAGCCCCTGGGGCTCCCTCTGTTGCTGAGGGCTTATCAGACACCACTGTTGTGGATGGTGACATCCCGACATGCAAATATACCTTTATATCAAACTGATAACTTCATTCTTGAAAACAACCTCACTCTTCCAAACAACTTCATTTTCCTAAATAAGTGGATGCGAATCATATCTCTCCAAAAGAAGTATCATATATCACTCCAAATCCCAACATTCCAAAAAGAAGTTGCCAAGTCTTGAACATCTTACAAGAAATAAGACTATAGTTCGGGGTGGAATCTGTAACAAAGCAAACTTTACAGCTTCTCTTTGGGATTGAGGAGAGAGAATGAACTGTTGACCCCACCCTGGGCCTCAGGTGGCCACGTCACATCTGAAACTGGTCATTTCTTTGTGGGCCATGTTTGTCCTATGGCCCTGCTGCTACTGCTAAGTCACTTCAGTCGTGTCCGACTCTGTGTGACCCCATAGACGGCAGCCCACCAGGCTCCCCCTGGGATTCTCCAGGCAAGAACACTGGAGTGGGTTGCCATTTCCTTCTCCAATGCATGAAAGTGAAAAGTGAAAGCTAAGTCGTGTCTGACTCTTCACAACCCCAGGCACCGCAGCCTACCAGGCTCCTCCGTCCATGGGATTTTCCAGGCAAGAGTACTGGAGGGGGTTGGTAGCAAGTGTCGGATCCCATTCCAGGTGTGATACGTGAGAGGGAAGACAAGTGCAAATTTGGCTGTGTGGATCAGTGCTGGCCCCAAACACAGGGACCTCACAAATTCCAAATGAGACTCAAAGCTCCAGGGACCAGGAGGGCCGACAAGCCAAAAAGAGAGACTCCTGTAGATGCTGATGTGGGGGACAAAGGACGCTTGAACTAGTGCTCTCATTCCAGAACCTCTCCATCTCTTCTTTGGCTGTGGTTCCCAAAGGAACAGCATTTCTGATACAGGGCTGAGGACTAAGGTGGGCACGGAGGCAGTGATGGCCAACATGTCTCAACAAGAGCGCAGCCATCTTGGGTTCCGGCCTGACGGAACCTATGGCCCTACAAGTCAGCAAACTATGCTTGGGAGGATACGAGACACCAACAAAAGTATCTCAGTTTAGAACATCAATTCCTAGGACTTGTCACTCTTGAGAAAACTCTGGAGATGTTTTTCTTACTCTTCGGGCTTATGTAATTTCAAGAACCAGGACTCCCTCCCACCTGTTTTGCAAGGACCACCTACCAGGGAATCAAGAAAAAAATGGCTGGCACTTATTTTATAATAAAGTAATATAGTCTCTACCATTTCTATTCATATATAGATTTTTCCCTCCCTCTGGTCCTGTTAAAAACACACACACATGTGCGCACACACACACACACACGTATGCTTACCCTCAGAATTTAGCATTTGTCCTACTATTTCAGTCACCTCAGTTCTGAACCTGTGTGTGTGTGTGTGTGCGCGCGCGCTCAGTTGTGTCAGACCCTTTGTGACTCCATGGACTGTAGCTCCTCTGTCCATGGAATTTTCCAGGCAAGAATACTGGAGTGGGTTGCCATGCCCTCCTCTAGGGAATCTTCCCAACCCAGGGATCGAACCCTCATCTCTTGTGTCTCCTGCATTGGCAGGCGGATTCTTTACCACTAGCACCACCTGGGAATCCCCAGTCCTGAACCTACCTTGTGGTAACCCCAACTAGAGGCTGAAAACCACTGGAACTCAGTGCAGTTGGAGGAATTCTTGTTAGAGATGAGAGGAAGGCAAAATTGGATTAGAAGTCAGATCCCCTCTCTCCCACTCAGCCTGGTAACAACAGAACTTGGACACAGAGACTTCTCATAAATACCGGGAAACCGTATGATATTGTTGAGTATTCTCAGAATGTGTCTGATCACAAACATTCCCTGGGGTGCTTGTCAAAATGCAGGTTCCCAGCCCCCTGCTTCCCCTAGAGGCTGAGTCAGAATCTCTAGAGTAGAGGCCAAGACTCTCTTTTTAAGAAGATTTTTATGACAAGGAAATTAAAGAAAGTTTGGCTAAGAACACAGCATTTGGGGGCAGACAGACCTGGGCTCAAATTCTCCATGTATCAGTAGTTTGACATTGGGAAAATTATTTAATTTCACTAAGCATCAATTTCCTCATATGTAAAAGAGAGATAATTATGCTTAGTACAAAAGGTTACAAGGGGAATAAAATGAGACAAATGTACATAAAAAACCTAAAACAGTGACTGATGCAGTGAATTCTCAATAATGATAGTTATGAATATTATACAAAAAAGAATAAAACTTTTACAAACTCCGTCATTTTGTAAAACTGCTATGAATTAAGCTTAAATGCAAACTGCTAAATGCAACCACTATTATTTCTGTCAAATTAAAGTCATTCAGAAATAATGAATTGCAATCTGAAGTGGACAAGAGAATTAATCAATTATCAATGATGAATGTATTTTGAGCACCAGCTGTATACAAGACATTGTGACAAGCTACCCAGAGTCATGACTGACGGTTTTTACAATCAAAGAATGTGTAACTTCTAATAAGATAGAGATGAATGGATCCATCTCTGTATAAGAAAGCATACAAAGGTAAAAGATAGAAGGTGTGGGATGCCCTAGTGGAATCAAAGAGATTTTCTTTCGGAGAGAAGGAGGACAGGGCGTTTTACATGGGGACAGGTGCTGGAGTATCTAAGACAGTAATTGGCCCAAATTGATAAAAAGCAAAATATTCCTGCATAAAAATATGCACATGACACATAGAAAGCATTTGGATAAATACTCAAATGAGAAAGAGAGGGCTGACTGGGAACCAGGAAACCCTGCAAACGCTAAACCTGCTGCCGCTGCTGCTAAGTCACTTCAGTCGTGTCCAACTCTGTGCGACCCCACAGACGGCAGCCCACCAGGCTCCCCGTCCCCGGGATTCTCCAGGCAAGAACACTGGAGTGGGTTGCCACTTCCTTCTCCAACGCATGATAGTGAAAAGTGAAAGTGAAGTCGCTCAGTCGTGTCCGGCTCTTGGTGACCCCATGGACTGCAGCCCACCAGGCTCCTCCGTCCATGGAATTTTCCAGGCAAGAGTGCTGGAGCGGGGTGCCATCGCCTTCTCCGATGACAAACCTAGAGCTTCATATATTCTGTCGGCAGTGGGGAGCGTGAGCCAAAAATAGGAGGAGGGGAGTAGTCTTTTGAAGGTTTCCTTTAATTAAAACATTAAACTCTTCACTTAGGTTTAATTTCAAAGGCCAGTGCTCAGGCAGTTTATCTTTCTCCAATATGTGTTTTTAAAAATAAAAGGAACATTGCTAAAGAAGAAAAGTAAGTAATTTGATGAAGGGGTTACAATAGGGCCACGTGCGACAGTAATGTAACATAAACACATATTTAAAACTCATTGTCTGAGTCTCATAATAGAAATCAAAATCTTTTCCTTTAAGACTTTTCGAAGCTACTAATTTTAGACGTCTTTCTTAATTGTGGGAGAATGCTCCAAGGAAGATAGCTTTTAGTATTTTAATAAATCTGTAAAATTGTTGGTGACTGGCAGGCTTTTCCGTTTTGCTTCATTATATACAGTGCTGGTTATAGGTTGAAGAAGGACCCCCTGAAAAATGTGTTGAAGTTCTAATGCTTGTTGCCTGTGATTTTGACCTTTTGTAGAAATAGGGTCTTGGCAGATGGTCATACTGGACTCAGGGTGGGCTGCCGTCCTGTCTGACATCATTATAGGAAGAGAAAATAGAGTTACAGACACACACAGAAAGAGACAGAAGTTGCCCTCACACAAGGAAAGGAATGTGAGGGATTGTTGGCAACCCCAGAAGCTAAAACAGACATGGAACACATTCAGAAGAACTGTTGGAAAGAACCAACCCTAGCAACACCTGGATTTCAGACTTCTAGTCTCCAGATGACTCAGAGAATAAATCTTTGTGGTTTAAAGCACCCAGGCTGTGACACTTTGTTACAGCAGCCCTGGAAACCTGAACAGAAACTCATTACCTACTCAGAGAAGCATTGTTCAGGTGGTCATGTGCTCCAGGAGGAGCAATCTTTGTTTGTTACATAAAGGATGGCTGAGAACTGTTGAAAGGATAAGGCGAGGTGACCTAAGTTAATGGTGAGTCTACGCCGCACGGAGCAGTTCACTGGAGAGGAGAGAGGTCTCTTCTTAGGAAACCAAGCTCTTCTGTTCTCTTCCTGGTGCTCTTCTGTGTGCAATGGGTACAGCCTACCTGGTACCCTCCTGGGCTAAGGAAGCCTATGAGTGAAACCCAGGAATGATAGCAGTTCTCAGATAGTAATGATTGTGTAATAATGATTGTAGATAGCATTTGTTAAATATCTACCATGTGGCAGGTGTGATGTGACCACTTTACACATTTGACTCATTTAATCCTTCCAGGTATTCTCTGAAGAAGGTTATTCTTGTTGTTCAGTCACTAAGACATGTCTGACTCTGTGACCCCTTGAACTGCAGCACACCAGGCTTCCCCATCCTTCACCATTTCCTGGAGCTTGCTCAAACTCATGTCTATCAAGTCAGCGATGCCATTTAACCATCTCATACTCTGTCGTCCCCTTCTCCGCCTGCCTTCAGTCTTTCCCAGAATCAGGGTGTCTGGGTGTCTTTCCCAGAATCAGGGTGTCTTTTCCAAAGTGTCTGTTCTTTGCATCAGATGGCCAAAGTATTGGAGTCTCAGCTTCAGCATCAGTCCTTTCAATGGATATTCAGGGTTGATTTCCTTTAGGATGGGCTGGTTTGTAGATGGTAGTATTATCCTTATTTGTCAGATGAGAAAACCAAGACAGACATTTCAGTAATTTTCTTCAGGTCACATAGTAAATGACAGAGCTGGAATCTAACCCAGACTATCTCCGAAGCCATATTCTTAGCCTTTGTGGTCTGGTGAGGCTGCACCAGACCCACAGCAGGAAGCCCTCTGTCATCCTTTTCTGTAATAAGAGACATTGCCTGCCCCCATCCAGTGGACACTAGGTTCCCAAGCACCGTGGAGAGCTGAGGACTTGCACACACATGAACAAGATAATAGCGGTTAGTTTCCTGCGTGTGTGCATGCTAAGTCACTTCAGCCATGTCTGACTCTGCGACCCCATGGACTGTAGCCCACCAGGCTCCTCTGTTCATGGGATTCTCCAGGCAAGAATATTGGAGTGGGTTGCCATGCGCTCCCCTAGAGGATCTTCCCTACCCAGGGATCGACCCCACGTCTCTTACATCTCCTGCATTGGCAGGCAGGTTCTTTGCCGTTAGCACCACTTGGGAAGCCCATTGGTTTCCTAGGGCAGTCTTCACAAAATACCAGAGTGGGGGCTGAAACAATAGAATTTTATTCTCTCACAATCCTAGAGCCTGAAAGTCCAAAATCAAGGTGTTGGTAGGGCCACATTCCCTCCAAAGGCTCTGTAGGGCAGATCCTTCCTATCTTTCTAGCTTCTGGTAGCTAGAAGACATTCCTTGGCTTGTGGCAACATAACTCCAATCTCTGTCTCCCTCATCACATGGCTGTCTATCTTCCCTATGCGTCGATGTGTTCTCTTTGGTCTTGTATAAGGACACTGTCCTTAGATTTGGGGGCCACCTTAATTCAGCGTGATATCATAGTTGTCCTTAATTCCATCCACAAAGACCCCATTTCTAAGCACAGTCCTGTTCTGAGATTCTGGAGGAATGTGAATTTGGGGGTGACACTATTCAACCTGCCACAATGGTCAAGAAACATGGAGCTGGTTCAGCAGAGAACACAATCTGCAGCAGAGCCTCGCAGCTCTTTGAGCCCCAGAACCCTGGCCTTTCAGCCGAGTACTCAGCACAGCTCATTACATACAACCTGGGCTCTACACAGTGTTGAACAGAGCTCGTGGCAGTGACTCACCCTACCTGGAGCCCCAGGCAACCCACCTGGGGGACCCCATCACACGTGAGGTTCATTATTACTAGCATTCATGTTTTAGCATCTTGTGATCAAGGTGCTTTGAAGTGGAGAAGGACTTGGTGGCTAATGTCACCATCACAGTCTTCAGTCACCAGTTACAGAATGAGTATGATGTAAAACCATCAGAATTTCTTCTCCTCAAGGCATTTTTGCCTAAAAGTAAAACTGCATTTGTGTTGTAGAAAAGCTAGGTATGAATGTGTTTCTGAATGAGCATTGGCTCTATTTTGATAAGTAACGTATCTGCTAAGCCACCTAGAACCAGTTGTGAGAAAGAGTTTTAAAATAAAGTGTTTTTATCAGAGCAAATGGAAAAGTTACAAAATCTTTCTGGAAGATTATCTGACGTATTGTTTTCAATTTGATATTTTTTAATAATTCAGCTGTTAAATAAGTTTCATCCATTGGCTTGTGTTCAGAAATGAGCTTAATTATTCATCAGTTCACACCCTTATAGTCATGGTTTTCCAAATGAATGACATTTTCTACACTTTTTTTATCGTACTTAAGTTATTGTATGCCGCCTAGGAAGTCTACTCCCGAAAAAGATGATTTTGCTACTATAAAAAAAAAAAAAAAAAGAACAGTGAGTTCACAGATTCTCTTTCTATGATTGATGCTGTCTTTCTGCACTGTAATTAGTGGCTAATGTTGTGCTCTGTGTTCAGTTGTGTCTGATTCTTTGTGACCCCATGGACTGTAGCCCACCAGGCTCCCCTGTTCATAGGATTTCCCAGGCAAGATATAGGAGTGGGTTACTATTTCCTCCTCCAGGGGATCTTCCCAACCCAGGGATCAAACCCACGTCTCCTGTGCCTCCTGCATTGCAGGAAGATTCTTTACCTGCTGAGCCATCAGGGAAGTCACTTATTAAAGTATAGTTGATTTAAAATGTTGTGTCAATTTCTGCTACACAGCAAAGTGATTCAATTATACCTGTATATATTCTTTTTTATATTCTATGGCTTATCACAGGATATTCAATATTGTACCTTGTGCCACATCGTAGGACCTTGCTGTTTATCTGTGCTATATATAAAAGTCTGCATCTGCTGATCCCAAACTCCCAACCCAAGCATCTCCCAGCCCTCCTTGGCAACCACAAGTCTGTTCCCCATCCTGTGAGACTGTCTCTTTTTTGTAGAGATGTTCCCTTGTGTCATATTTTAGGTTCCACATATAAATGATGTCATGTGGCATTTGTCTTTCTCCTTCTGACTCACTTCACTTAGTGTGATAATCTCTAGGTCCGTCTATGTTGCTGCAAATGGCATTATTTCATTCTTTTTTATGGCTGAGCAGTGTTCCGTTATACACATGCACCACATCGTCTCTATCCATTCATCTGTCGATGGCCATTTAGGTGGTCTCCATGCCTTAGCTATTGTGAACAGCGCTGCTGTGAGCACAGGAGTACATGTATCTTTTTAAATTAGTTTCACATCCCAGTCATTCTGAAGGGAAGAGGTTAGATAAGGGCTAGACTGGAAAAGTAGGATAAAGGGTTCTTCTCCCAATCCGTAATACTTCCAATCTGCTCGCTAATGCCCAGCTTCTCTCTAACATATAAAAAGTTTTTCATGCTCATATCAGAGAAAAAGTGTTTGCCAAAGTATTGACTGAAATTTATTCGCCCTCAGTTTAATCTGAGTACAGGAGTGATTATTCTCCTCTCTAATTCCATTGATGAGAAGAGGTATTGAGGAGCCAAGATTGTGAGAGAAGTACTACTGAGAATTCGCCAGGGCATCAGAGGTTGAGGCTGGGGGAAAAGGCATTCCACTGAACTCAAAAGAACTCATTCCATCTTTCTCTAGGACTGTTCCTGTTGCAGCGCCTTTACATGAGTGTGTGCAGAAACCTTGTGTAATACAGTTTGTTTTACATGACTAGCCAATGTCCTTCACAAAACTTTATAATTTATCAAATGCATGAATAATGACTTTTCCCCTTGGTTGATTAGTTTCCTTAAGAAGAGATTGATAAATACTTAGACAATTAGCTTCTTGGCAGCAAAAACTACTTCATATTTATCTCTGAAATCCCAGTACATAGACCAGTGCCTTGCATAAATATTGTGTTTGGTAAGGATTATTACATGCCTATTTCTTGAATGAAGGTAACAAAAAATATCTATTATAAATATAGGTGGTTCATTCATCAATTCTAGGAAGGACTTATAATAACTTACAAAAATTCATTCAATGAAAGATAACATCAAATATTAAAACTATTGAAGGACTAAAATAAAAATAAAGCAAAGGTAGTATATATAGCGTTGACGGTGTATAGCTTATAAGAAAATTTGTCTTACTTTTGATAAGTAGATCAGATGTCTCTTCATATTCTTTATGCACTCCCAGTTTAATATAAGCACTGCTGTTTTTAATCATGATGAATAAATAGTCCAGTATTCCAAATTCTTCTCCATTATGCCAGCCCTAGAACACAATTTTTAGTATGCGATGTCCTGTATTGTCAAAAGATACTTCTCAATGATTGCTTTATATAAATTGTATAGTTGTGTATTAGAGTCATTACCACAGAAAAACTTCGCTGGTGGCTCAGACGGTAAAGCGTCTGCCTACAGTGTGGGAGACCTGGGTTCGATCCCTGAGTTGGGAAGATCCCCTGGAGAAGGCAGTGGCAACCCACTCCAGTGTTCTGGCCTGGAAAATCCCCTGGGTGGAGGAGCCTGGTCGGCTACAGTCCACGGGGTCGCAAAAAGTCGGACACAACTGAGCAACTTCACTTTCACTTTTCACTTTCACTTTACCACAAAATTTTCTTAGCTTTTGATAGAACTAAAATAGCCTTTTAGATCTTAAAAATATAAGCAAGGAAATCTCCATTATGTGAATACAGCTAACAATATCCCATGTTCCTTCTGGCAGGCAAAGTTTCCAGTGAATATGAGGACCTTTTATGAAATATAAGAAACTTCATTCATTGCCCTTTAGATCCAGATCTCTTAGATTCCTACATCAACTGTTTATTTGTTTTGTTTTGTTTTTTATTACTCTTTCATGTGGAACCTCTTCTGGCAAGATTTCATAAGACATCAAATGACCCAGTGGAGTATCCATTTAAAACATAATAAACAAATGGGGCTTCTTTATTGGCCCCTGTTCTTTAAAATTTAATTAAAATGCTTCATCTTTCATCACAGAAATGTTTTGTGTTCTAACCTCTTAGCCTTGTTATTATTTATAGTCTGGTTAGATTTTGATATAGAACTAACATTTTTCTCAAGGTTTTGGTCAGGAAGAAAGAATATCATATGGGATACCTGTCAGCCTGTCCCAAGAAATAATTTTTAATTGAATATCTATCTCCTCTTCTTTGGCTAATCCAGGGAGCTTACAAAGCAGCTATATTTGAGTCCCAAAATAATTAAGGAGCTGAATTGTACTTTCTTATATTGAGGAAAATGTTCCCGAGTGGACTGAGTTCTGCTCTTCCTTGGATATATCCCTATATTCCCAATTACAGATTTCTTGGTAACTTAGCATCTTTGTAGCTCCTTGCATTTATTTATGGGAGGACAACTGTTGTGAACGAGCCTGATTCTCCCTCAAGAATCCCTAGACACCAAGGTGGAGAAGAGGGGCTGCTGTTCAATCTTCACAACCTTCCTCATTCCTGTAACTGTGCCATCTTGAAATGTGCAGACATGCAGCCTTCCTGTCTTCCCAAAGTCACGCTGCTCATCCACTGACCTCCCCATGTCCACTCCAGGCTGGGGAGATGCTGAAGGGGGCTGCCAGAGCTCCACAGCATCAAGAGGAACCTGCAGATGTCATAAACTGGAAAATTGCGGCTAAAGGCAAAGCAGAATCTTACAAATATCTTCCCTCAAAAACTTCAATCTTATTTTAGGAATATATGATCCATGGAGGGCTTTATCATAAATTCATCTGAACGAGCCAGTAAGCTTCAAAATGTTCTCGTTCACCAATAAGCATGGCATTATGCCACTTCAGTAGTCCAGCACAACTTAGAAATATTTATTGCTTAGTTACTGAAGAGACCTTTGTTTTGACTTAATTGTCCTGCAAAATGGCTTAACTTGAGTCGTTGCACTATGGCATAACCCCAGAGGGGTGTTTTTCCTGGGGTCCCTGGTCCCCTGGGACACCATTGCTTCCAATACATTCTTACAAGATTTTGTGACCCTTCCAGATAGCACTCATCTAGCATCTTTAGTTCACTTCAATTGTTCAGTTGTGTCCAACTCTTTGCAGCTCCATGGACTGCAACACGCCAGGCCTCCCTGTGCATCACCAACTCCCAGAGCTTGCTCAAACTCATATCCATTGAGTTGGTGATGCCATCCAACCATCTCATCCTGTTGTTTCCTTCTCCACCTATCTTCAATCTTTCCCAACATCAGGATCTTTTCCAGCGAGTCAGCTGTTCCCATCAGGGGCCAAAATATTGGGGCTTCAGTTCGGCAGCAGCCCTTCCAATGAATATCCAAGTTGACTTCCTTTAGGATTGACTTGTTTGATTTCATTGCAGTCCAAGGGGCTCTCAAAAGTTCTCCAACACCACAGTTCAAAAGCATTAACTCTCGATTCTTACTGCTCTTAAAAATCCTGTGATCTTGGGAGAAAACAAACAATATAAGACACAAAATTATGAGTGTATTACTAATGAATCTCTACATATCTGCTGTATTAAAATCACCCTCTCTGAGCACAAAGACTTGTGAAAGCCCAGGATTGGGCCCTGGCACAAAAAAGAACAGTGATACCAACATCTGAAGTGGGAATACTGACGTTGCCAAATAGAAAATATGAAACAAAATTCCATGAGAGATAAACCTGTACTTTATGTCAATAAGCTTAAGAAAACTTGAATGTCCCATGCAAAAAAAAAAAAAAAAGGCTTGAATTAAGCTTACAGATTTGATACCAGGTGGCTAATGCCACAGAATTTTATTTTTTGTCTTGTTTGTTTGAACACGTGCTCAGAGGGAAAAGAAAAGAATTGATGGGAGAAAATTCTAAATTGCATTCTGTTCTTTCATGAAAGTGGGCAATTCAAATAATTTCTCTCAATTTTCTAGTAGATGTTCACAGTGATTTGCACATTCAAGAGGGGCTAAACTTCAATGAACACCAGATCCATGGACTCATAAGAATATACAGAACAATCCAGCATATATGTCTTAGGCTGTTATATCTCTGGCTAATTCATTTGTTGGGGCTTCCCTAGCAGCTCATATGGTAAAAGAATCTGCCTGCAGTGCAGAACTCCCAGGTTCAATCCCTGGGTCGGGAAGATGCCCTGGAGAAGGGAATGGCAACCCACTCCAGTATTCTTGCTTGGAGAATTCCATGGACAGAGGAGACTGGCAGGGTACAGTCCATGGGGTCGCAAAGAGTCAGCATAGGTACATCTGATTTGCCTTGTGTAATCAGAAAGAGAGATTGATTCTGAGAGCAGTTTCCAGAAAACTTATTTGGAAAAGACTAAGCACTAAAGGATTCAGGAGCTCCTGTGGTAGTGGTGGTTTCAGCATCATTCAGTACACTTGCTTTACACGTTTCGTTATTTAATCTCTTTTCCTTGAGAGTTTATTGATGGCAATTGGAGCCTTGTCTTCTATTAAGTAAACACATATTTCAGAAGACATCTAAGTGCTCTCAACCAAACAGAGCAAATGCTGAAAATATAGGGCTCTTTCATGGGGCTTGGGGGATTACTTCAGTTGCCTCAATAGTCTCCCAGGGTAGAAATATCATATTTTCTAAAGTTCAGGTAAATAAATTGTCCTGCTTATGGAGAAAGTATGCTATTCTCCACTGTTAAGCAGTCTTTTACATTGACAATATCTGAGAAATAATCTAACTCATTATAAGTTAGACTGAATCTAAAGCCCTGAAACTACAGATTTATGTGTACTTCTGGCTGAAAATAATATTGAAATGTGAAAATGAAACCTTCCACCAAATCTCAGGGAATATAGGTCTGAGATTGGCTTTGGTAACACAGAAAGTTCATTTATTCTCCACTATAGACCAAGATACTGTAAGAACTGACCTTAAGACTTGATTGAGTTTGTGCTCTGGAGTTGATTATATTAGTGGTAGGTATGTGGTAATAGTGATTGTTCTGCTCAAAATACTTTGTCTTAGGGTAAAATTCTAGCTTCCTTTGTGCTATGCTAATTTGCTCCAGTCATGTCCGACTCTTTGCAACCCTATGGACTATAGCCCACCAGGCTCTCTCTGTCCATGGATTTCCCAGCAAGAATACTAGAGTAGGTTGCCATGCCCTCCTCCAGGGGATCTCCCCAACTCAGGGACTGAACCCACATCTCTCAGGTCTCCTGCATTGACAGGTGTGCTCTTTACCACTAGTGGCACCTGGGAAGTCCAGCTTCCTTTGTTCAGTTCAGTTCAGTCGCTCAGTCATGTCCGACTCTTTGCGACCCCATAAATCACAGCACGCCAGGCCTCCCTGTCCATCACCAACTCCCAGAGTTCACTCAGACTCAGGTCCATCGAGTCAGTGATACCATCCAGCCATCTCATCCTCTGTCGTCCCCTTCTCCTCCTGCCCCAGTCCCTCCCAGCATCAGGGTCTTTTCCAATGTGTCAACTCTTCACATGAGGTGGCCAAAGTACTGGAGTTTCAGCTTTAGCATCATTCCTTCCAAAGAACGCTCAGGACTGATCTCCTTCAGAATGGACTGGTTGGATCTCCTTGCAGTCCAAGGGACTCTCAAGAGTCTTCTCCAACACCACAGTTCAAAAGCATCAATTCTTTGGCACTCAGCCTTCTTCACAGTCCAACTCTCACATCCATACATGACCACAGGAAAAACCATAGCCTTGACTAGACGGACCTTTGTTGGCACCCCTCAAAAAAAATCTCCAAAGAAAATCTGTGAGAATGATTTCCAGCTCTGAGTTTACTTGCATTCCACACTCATTATTAACATGAAACTGTAATGCCTGGGTCTTGGACTGTGATCCTGAATTCCCATACAGCAGCTAAACTGAAAAATACCTATGGTAGGAATAGCACATCCCACCCGAAGACGTATACACCCTCATCTTCAGAGCCTGTGAATGTTACCTTGGCAGAAGGGACTCTGCAGGTGTGAGCGTTACAGATCTTAAAATGGGGAGGTTACCCTGAATCACCTGGGTAGGTCCAATCTAATCATATCTGTCCCTAAAAGTGGAAGAGGGAGGGACTTTCCTGGCAGTCCAATGGTTAAGACTCTGCGATTTCACTGCAGGGAGTGCAGGGTTCGATCCCTGATTGGGAAACTAAAATCCCACATGCTGCAGGGTACAGACAAAATAAAAGTGCAAGAAGTGGGCAGGAGGAGAGAGGCAGAAGGATGTGATGGGGGACTCAATCAACTCTTTTTATAAATTATTTATTTACTTTTTACTTTGTTGGGTTGTTGCCACGCTCAGGCTTCTTCTAGTTGCAGTGAGCTGGGTCTGCTCTTCTTTGTCGTGGGCAGACTTCTCACTGCAGTGGCTTCTCTCGTTGCAGAGCACAGGCTAGGCGCACAGGCTTCAGTTGTTGTGGTCCATGGGCTTAGTTGATCCATGGCTTGTGGGATCTTCCCATGCCAGGGACTGAACCCATGTTCTCTGCATTGGCAGACAGATTTTTAACCACTGGACCACCAGGGAAGTCCCAAGACTCAATCTACTCTTGCTAGCTTTGAAGGAGGAAAAGGATCCTGAGCCAAAGGAATGCAGAGGTTCTCTAGAAAGTACAAAAGACAAGGAAATGGATACCTCCCCAGAGCCTCCAGAAAGGAATGCAAAACATTGACTTTAGTCTCACAAGATCCACTATGGACTTATGACCTAGATTGTAAGATAATAAACTACAACTAAGTTATTTTCTTGGCTCTAAAATCATATGTGGACAGTGACTGCAATCATGAAATTAAAAGATGCTTGCTCCTTGAAAGAAAAGCTATGACAAACCTAAACAGCATATTAAAAAGCAGAGACATTACTTTGCTTACAAAGGTCTGTCTAGTCAAAGCTATGGTTTTTCCAGTGGTCATGCATGGATGTGAGAGTTGGACCATAAAGAAGGCTGAGCACAGAGGAACTGATACTTTTGAACTGTGGTGTTGGAGAAGACTCTTGAGAGTCCCTTGGACTGCAAGGAGATCAAACCAGTCAATCCTAAAGAAAATCAACCCTGAATATTCATTGGAAGGACTGATGTTGAAGTTGAAACTCTAATACTTTGGCCACCTGACTCAAGAAGTCAACTCATTGGAAAATATCCTGATACTGGGAAAGACTGAAGGCAGGAGGAGAAGGGGACAATAGAGGATGAGATGGTTGGATGGCATCACCGACTCAATGGACATGAGTTTGAGCAAACTCTGGGAGATGGTGAAGCACAGGGAAGCCTAATGTGCTGCAGTCTATGGGGTCACAGAGTGGGACATGACTAAGCAACTGAACAACAGCAAAGTTAGTTACAGCAGCATCTTGTCCAACAATTTGTTTTACAAGATTCATAAGAAAAGCGTTAGTTTCTCAGTCATGTCTGACTCTTTGCAACCCCATAGACAGCAGCATGCCAGGCTCCTCTGCCATGGAATTCTCCAGGTAAGAGTACTGGGTAGCCATTCCCTTCTCCAGGGGATCTTCCTGACCTGGGATTGAACCCTAGTCTCCCGCATTGCAGCAGACTCTTAGCTATCAGATCAGATCAGATCAGTCGATCAGTCGTGTCCGACTCTTTGCGACCCCATGAATCGCAGCACGCCAGGCCTCCCTGTTCATCACCAACTTCCGGAGTTCACTGAGACTCACGTCCATCGAGTCAGTGATGCCATCCAGCCATCTCATCCTCTGTCCTCCCCTTCTCCTCCTGCCCCCAATCCTCCCAGCATCAGATTCTTTTCCAATGAGTCAACTCTTGAATGAGGTGGCCAAAGTACTGGAGTTTCAGCTTTAGCATCATTCCTTCCAAAGAAATCCCAGGGCTGATCTCCTTCAGAATGGACTGGTTGGATCTCCTTGCAGTCCAAAGGGACTCTCAAGAGTCTTCTCCAACACCACAGTTCAAAAGCATCAATTCTTGGTGCTCAGCCTTCTTCACAGTCCAACTCTCACATCCATACATGACCACAGGAAAAACCATAGCCTTGACTAGATGAACTTTTGTTGGCAAAGTAATGTCTCTGCTTTTGAATATGCTATCTAGGTTGGTCATAACTTTCCTCCCAAGGAGTAAGCGTGTTTTAATTTCATGGCTGCAGTCACCATCTGTAGTGATTTTGGGGCCCAGAAAAATAAAGTCTGACACTGTTTCACTGTTTCCCCATCTATTTCCCATGAAGTGGTGGGACCAGATGCCATGATCTTCGTTTTCTGAATGTTGAGCTTTAAGCCAACTTTTTCACTCTCCACTTTCACTTTCATCAAGAGGCTTTTTAGTTTCTCTTCACCTTCTGCCATAAGGGTGGTGTCATCTGCATATCTGAGGTTATTGATATTTCTCCCGGCAATCTTGATTCCAGTTTGTGTTTCTTCCAATCCAGCGTTTCTCACGATGTACTCTGCATAGAAGTTAAATAAACAGGGTGACAATATACAGCCTTGACGAACTCCTTTTCCTATTTGGAACCAGTCTGTTGTTCCATGTTCAGTTCTAACTGTTGCTTCCTGACCTGCATACAAATTTCTCAAGAGGCAGGTCAGGTGGTCTGGTATTCCCATCTCTTTCAGAATTTTCCACAGTTTATTGTGATCCACACAGTCAAAGGCTTTGGCATAGTCAATAAAGCAGAAATAGATGTTTTTCTGGAACTCTCTTGCTTTTTCTATGATCCAGCAGATGTTGGCAATTTGATCTCTGGTTCCTCTGCCTTATAGCTTGAGAGTCCCTTGGACAGCAAGGAGATCCAACCATTCCATCCTAAAGGAGATCAGTCCTGGGTGTTCATTGGAGGGACTGATGTTGAAGCTGAAACTCCAATACTTTGGCCACCTAATGCGGAGAGCTGACTCATTGGAAAAGACCCTGATGCTGGGAAAGATTGAGGGCAGGAGGAGAAGGGGATGACAGAGGATGAGATGGCTGGATGGCATCAACAACACAATGGACGTGGGTTTGGGTGGACTCCGGGAGTTGGTGATGGACAGGGAGGCCTGGTGTGCTGCAGTTCATGAGGTCGCAAAGAGTCGAACACGACTGAGCGACTGAACTGAACTGAAAATGCAAGATAATGGGAACTTGCCACCCACAGTACATGAACCATCTGAGAAATTTTAAAGCATAAAGGCATGTTTCTGTTCTCATGTATGATTATTTTGTCATTTTCTTGTGATCTGACAACTTTCCACTGTCCACCCAGGGCATTTTTCCATGGCAAATTTCTTAAGAACCATAAAGTCTGTTTTGAGAGTGCTTCTGAGTTCAGCCTTAGAGTTAGTTCTTGAAATTATAATATTGCCTATAAACTGGATAGAAGAGGCTCGGTGAGCACTTTTATTCCCTCACTATTATCAACTTAGAATCGAAAAAAACAGCAAGCTTTCCAGAAACTCATATTTTCCTTAAAGATTTTGCAGTGCATTTCTATGACTGACAGCCCAAATCAAGGGGCTAGTTATATTTTTCAGGATTCCTTACATCTTCTATAAAAACATTATTTATCTTTGGCATGGTTATTATTTCTTTTACTTCTAATAAAAATATTTTAGACTTATAAAAAAATATAAAGTAATAAAATGATTTTCAGATAGCCACCACCAGATAAAACATTGAAAACATTACAAGTGCAACTGAAGCCCACTGAGTACCTGTCCTTAATCATCTTTTCTCTTTTATATGTTCCAAAGGGAATGTAATATACTGGACTTGTCATTTATCATTCTCTTACTTATCCTTATACTTTTATTTATTTATCATATGTAAGTATATATAGGCAGTGTTTGCTTTCTACAGTTCTGAGATGTCAAAACAAATGTACAGGCTGAAACCATTCAATGCAATATTAGCAGTCAATGACAAAGATTACAATAGTTTCATGGCCTTTAAGCGTTTTGTCAGAAGATTTAAAAACTCTGTTGCAGTCAGTGGTGAATGTATAGGAAAAGAAAAATTCGTGAAACTAATATTTCTTTCATACACTGTAACTTGAAACATTAGAAACATTGCAGGTTACAGCATTTTGTTTCTTTGTAAGAAAACCTTTCAGGAGTAGAGTCAAGACAATCCTTCCCCTCTCTTCTCCTTGTATCACTTGCAACATGGAGCAAGGAATGTCTTGCAGTCGCTCTCCTATAGATGTTCAAATTTGCTTCCATCATTTACCCTTTGCTCTCTCAGTGTCGTGAAGTCTCTCTGTGAGTTCCTTTAATGTGAAGTTTTGTGCTGGAGTCACTTCCTCTAGAACTTCGTTCATCGCCTCTTTGGTCACAGCCACTTTCGTTGTTTATGTAGAGAAGTTCGCTTCAGCGAGTACCTCTGACTGCATAGCTCGAGCCTCCCACACAACTGCAGGGTCATCTACGTCTCCCACAAGTCCATGCACGTCCCGTTCACATCCACTTCCAGCCCTATCGCTCTTCTTTTCCTTGATGCACTTTCACCTTTCTTGGCCAAACCCTCTTTCAACTGTCCATTTTGTAACACTGGCTTTATTACTGGGAGACGAGGAGGCCACACAACTACATGCGTTGCTGTCTGTGTGCGAGAAGAGCGACAGGTGTGCAGTGACCATCAGTCAGGAACAAACTTTGAGAGAAGTGGCATCGTTGGTTACGATTGACACACATCTATTACTTGTGTAGGGTTTGTGCACAGGAGAACTAGCAGTGAAGCTTAAACATTATGCATGTGCACAATGAAATTTATATATTTTGCAGTTGCTCACACTTACGTGTATTCAACTAAACCCTAGTAACTGAAATGTGTGTATCAGGACGCTGCAAAGACTGCCTCTGTGTGTGCTTTGCATAAACTTTAAATAAATGTCATTATATAATACATATCATTTCAGAAACTGACTTTTCATTCAATATGTTTTTTCTGAAAGTTATTTATATTGATATATGCAGATGTATATATCTGCCTTATGATTTTCCATTCACATGACTATATACAGGTTATTTTATATCCTTTTATGAAATTTAGATTGCTTCTAGGTTTTTATTATTACAGGTATCACTCCTCTGAGAATTCACTTACTGTTTCTATATATATACAAGTTTCTCTATGGTAACTAAATCTAAGCATGTTTACAGGGTTTCAAAGAGCTTGGTAGATATTTCCAGATAATTCTATCAATTTACACTCCCAAGTAAGTTTGTAAAAGCTATTATGGAACAAGCAACTTGCTCCATAACAATTTGTATTGACTAATTTAATTATACCAATTTAATCATATAAACTGATGACAAAAAACTAATTTAAATTGGGTTTTCCTGATTAATGGTCAGATTGAGTATATTTTCACTTTTATTCAAATATTAATTGCATGTTTATAGATTTGACAATTATACTGATATTATGTTGCTATAGAGAGAGACCATATACTAATACTTTATGACTCATATGCTGCTGCTGCTGCTGCTGCTGCGTCACTTCAGTCGTGTCTGACTGTGCGACCCTATAGACGGTAGCCCACCAGGCTCTGCTGTCCGTGAGATTCTCCAGGCAAGAACACTGGAGTGGGTTGCCATTTCCTCCTCCAACGCATGAAAGTGAAAAGTGAAAGTGAAGTCGTTCAGATGTGTCCGACTCTTCACAGCCCCATGGACTGTAGCCTACCAGGCTCCTCTGTCCATGGGATTCTCCAGGCAAGGGTACTGAAGTGGGGTGCCATTGCCTTCTCCGATCACTCATATACATTACAGTTATTATCTTCTAGCCTTGGTCTTGCTTTTCATTTGGATTATGGTACATTTTTATGCGCAGATTTTAATTTGGATATAGTAGAATACAATAAAATTAATCAATTTTCCTTTTTTAGTTTATGTTTTGTGTCATAAAAGTATTGTCTTTTGTGCTTCATGCGTAGAGAGAATCTATTTTTTCTTTGAAAAGTTTTACCTTTTTCTAGTATTTTGGTCACTGATATATATGGAATTCATTTTTTCACATGGCACAAGGATTGAGTTTCTTATTTTTGGCATACAAGTAGCCAAGTGTTCCATTATCACACATGGGGAAAAAGGCCTTTCTCCGCTGACTTGAAAAGCCACCACTGTCATACATCAAGGGCTGTTGTCATTGTTTTTATGTTTGTTTTGTTTTTGTATTATACTTTGGTTTTCAGAGACGTTTTAGGTTCCCAGCAAAACCTGAGTGGAAGACACAGAGACTTCCTGTCTGCCTTCCGTCCCCACAGGCACAGCCTGCCCATTGTCAGCACACGTGGGGTTTGTGTAACGGGTCCCTTTTGGGGATTCTCTGTCGTGTTACTTGGTCGTATTGTCAGTGGTGCAGGAATCTCATTCTCAGTGGATGCCACTTTTAAAGGGATTTGACCTCAGATACACACATGGTTGATTTTTTTAAAAAGCTTTTGAAATTTCTAGCTAAAATCTACCACATCTTGCTATTGCAAATAGTATCTCTTTTTTTTCCTTTTCGTCTTTTTTTGACTGTGCTGTTTGGTTTACTGGATCTTAATTCCCCAACCAGGGATTGAACGTGCTGCTTCTGCTGCTAAGTCGCTTCAGTCGTGTCCGACTCTGTGCGACCCCATAGACGGCAGCCCACCAGGCTCCCCCGTCCCTGGGATTCTCCAGGCAAGAACACTGGAGTGGGTTGCCATTTCCTTCTCCAATGCGTGAAAGTGAAAATTGAAAGTGAAGTCGCTCAGTCATGTCCGACTCTTCGCGACCCCACGGACTGCAGCCTACCAGGCTCCTCCATCCATGGGATTTTCCAGGCAAGAGTACTGGAGTGGGGTGCCATTGCCTTCTCCGGGGATTGAACCTGGGTCCTCAGCAATTAGAGGGTAGAGTCCTAACCCCTGAACTGCCAGGGGTTACTTCCCAGGAACTTCCTAAAAAAAAAAAAGTCCTTTAACAAATTCCATTTTCTAACTACTGCCAGTATATAGAATTGCAAATTTTGACAGTTTATTAAGATATAATTCACGTATAATGTAATTCACCTATTTAAAATATATAAATCAATGGCTTTGATCTGTCTTTTGGAAATGTATAATACATTTAATCGAATAACACAAACTCTGTATCAAGTCTCTTTCAGTGAACATTATATCTGTGAGACTCATACAAGTTGTTATGTGTAGTTGTACCTATTTGTTTTTATTATTGTGAAGTATTTCATTGTATAAATATATTACCATTCATATATCAAGTTTCCAGTTTGGGGCTATCACTGATTATACTTTTTATTTCTAAAACTTCCTTTTGGCTCACCTCAAATTGGCCCAACTATTTAGATACTATTTTCTTACATTTACAATTTTGTCTTATCTTTCTTAAAACCATTCTATATATATATATATATATATATATATATATATATATATAGGATCTTGTTTATAATTACTCCATTATTTTGAGGGTTTAGGAGTTTTTTCCTGACACTTTTCATTAAGTGTATTGCCTCAAGCATTTTGTAATATTCTTGTTATCCTTTGGTTTGTTCTTTGTACTTTGAAGTCTCAGGATGAATATTACCTTGGGTTGATGTGTCCCGAGAAGATCTGAGTTTGCTTCTGGCAGGTGCCTTGATACACAACCTGGGTCATGTTTATGTTCGTTTCTAGGCTTGGCCCTTCCTAGACACTCAAATAACTTCACATTGTGAACCTAAGTGAGGGCAGGCCTGTGGTTGTGAACTTTCAGGAGAGGGTTTTTTTGCTAACGCAGTTTCCTGGTCCAGAAAGATGACTCATCCCCATTTCCTGTTGTTGTTCAGTCCCTAAATCGTGTCTGACTCTATGCAGCCCCATGGACTGCAGCACACCAGGATCATCTGTCCTCCACTGTCTCCCAGAGTTTGCTCCAGACCATTGTCGGCAAAGCGATGTCTCTGCTTTTTCATATACTGTCTAGGTTTGTCATAGCTTTGCTTCCAAGGAGCAAGCGTCTTTTAATTTCATGGCTTGCAGTCACTCTGCAGTGAATTTTGAACCCAAGAAAATAAAATCTGTCACAGCTTCGGCTTTTTCCCCTTCTTTTTGACATGATGGGACTGGGGGCTAGGATCTTACGTGTGTATGTGTGTGTACTAAGTCAATTCAGTCATGTCCAATTCTGTGCAACCCTACAGACTGTAGCCTTCCAGACTCCTCTGTCCATGGGGTCCTCCAGGCAAGAATTGTTGTTTTTCAGTCACTTAGTCATTTCTGACTCTGACCCTATGGACTGCAGCATAGGCTTCCCTTTCCTTCACCATCTCCCAGAGCTTGCTCAAACTCATGTCCACTGAGTCAGTGATGCCATCCAACCATCTCATCCTCTGTCGTCCCTTCTCCTCCTGACCCCTCCTCCTATATCAGGCAAGAATACTGGAGTGGTTTGCCATGCTCTCTTCCAGGAGATGTTCCCGACCCAGGGATGGAACCTGCACCTCTCATGTTTCCTGCACTGGCAGGCAAGTTCTTTACCACTAGCGCCACCTAGGAAGCCACGATGGTCTCAGTTTTCTGAATGCTGAGTTTTAAGCCAGCTTTTCCACTCTCCTCTTTCACCCTTATCAGGAGGCTCTTTGTTCCTCTTTGCTTTCTGCCATTAGGATGGTGTCATGTGCATATCTGAGGCTGTTGATATTTCTCCCAGCAATCTGGATTCCAAGTGAGCTTATCAGTCTGCATTTCGAATTATATACTCGGCATATACGTTAAATAAGCAGAGTGAGAATACACAGCCTTGATGTACTCCTTTCCCAATTTTGAACCAGTCCATTGCTCCATGTCCAATTCTGTTGCTTCTTGACCTGCATACTGGTTTCTCAGGAGACAAGTAACATGTCTGGTATTCCTATCTCTTTAAGAATTTTCCACAGTTTTTTGTGATCCACACAGTCAAAGGCTTTAGTGTTGTCAATGAAGCAGGAGTAGATGTTTTTCTGGATCTGCCTTGCTTTCTCTAAGTTCCAACAAATGTTGGCAATTTGATCTCTGGTTCCTCTGCCTCTTCAAACCCAGCTTGTGCATCTGGAGGTTCTTGGTTCACATACTGCTGACACCTAGCTTGAAGGGTATTTGAGCATACCCTTCCTAGCATGTGAAATGACCACATTTGTGCAGTAGTTGGAGCATTCTTTGGCATTGCCCTTCTTTGGGATTGGAATGAAAACTGACCTTTTCCAGTCCTGTGGCCACTGCTGAGTTGTCCAAATTTGCTGACATACTGAGTGCAACATTTTCTGTAGCTGGTGGCTAGATGCTTTCCTAGCCCCAGCGTGCACTGGAGATGCATCCTGGAGGAGCTTCACCTCTGGATGCCAACACTCCACCCTGGGAAAGCTCTAGGCATTTCCTTGTCCCTGGAAAACTGTGCGCCCTCAACCTTCTTGTTTTCCAAGATAAGAAATGTGCCCAGGAGCACACCAGTTCACGATTCTCAGGTTCATCCATCTCTCCTTTGTATGATATCAGGATTTTGTTTACCATCTCCAGTACTCAGCTATGCACTGAAAGAACACGTTATATTTTACGCAGAATTTATAGGAATTATTTTGGAGATTTTTCAGAACCCCTAGTCCGTCATAATACCAGAATGAGAAGTGGTTATATCTTCCTTAAAGAACCGAAGACATTTTTTGAATAAAAACAAAACCTCATAAATGAATTTGTAGTTGCCTAGTGAAGTATGTCATGCTGATAATAAATAGGAGTATAAAACGTTCACTTTCATCAATATAACTTAGTTATCAAGATTTTATTAAGCTGTTATTTCTTTCTTGGATTTCCAAGTTCCTGATCTCTAACTTCGAAAGGTAAAAGTTATATTATTCTTAAACATGACCGTCATAAGCAACTCTCTTGCCATTATACATAATACTGCAATAATATCATTGTACAGACTTTGTGGATATGTAGAGCCTATCTGTAGGAAACATTCCTGAAAGTGGAATTTCTGGGTTAAGTTTAAGAGATATTTTATTTTTCTAAGACTTTTACAAACTACTCCCCAAAAGTCATACCAACTTAGCCTCCAACTGGTAAAATATAGCAATGCCTGTATTCCCACACCCTCACCAGCAAGAGCGACCCAGTTAACTACTGCTAGTGTATAGAAATGCAAATTTTGACAGTTTTATTCAGATATAAATCACACATAATATAATTCATCTATTTAAAATATGTAAATCAATGGCTTTGATTTGTTTTTTGAACTATGTAATATGTTAAATCAAATAGCATGAACTCTGTGTATGAACTTTGACAACCTGATAAGGAGGAAATTGCATCTCACTAAAGTTTAAATTAGCTATTCTCATATCAGGCCCGAGTGATGAGGAGCACCCCCCTCCCAGTAAAATGTACAAATTGCTGATTTTCACAATGATGAAAGCGGGAAAGCATAGATTCAATTCAGGAGAAGCTTGTAAAATGTAATTTCGCTTTTCCAACCTCCACCCCAACATGCTGACAATAGAAACTCAAGTCTTGAATCAACCTTATTCAGGGTAGAAGAGTTATTGTTCCAGTGTGTTGGTTTCAAGGATTTTCCTCTGTGCAGAATAAATAGTGGAACTAAAATATCAGTAAAGCTCTAAGTAAGCAGATTATGTGCTGTCAGTGGTGAATGCCCCATATACTCACAAAGCAAGAACTTCAGAAGAGAGAGATATTAACTACCATGATCCTTGAAAGAAGTAGAGAATCTCAGCATGTTCCTTAAACATCAACTAGGTGGCAACCCCACCCCATACCCACCCTTGCTAAATGTCACCCCAGTTCCAGGCATCATGTGAAGCTGATTCAACATTCAACAGAAAAGGGATTGTGACTGGATTTTGTTTCTATGTTTAAAGAGGTGAGGGGAAGCGCTTTCTCAAAAATTACTAAGTGAACCTCTCTGTGTTTCACTGACTAGAAGTGAATCCTTGAATCATATGTCAGTCCCTAAGTCAATCAGTTAACAGCCTGAGAAATAGAATTTCCCTAATTACCTTAGATTCATCTATTTGTGTTCATGACTTATAGGCTCTGCGGTAAAAGAAAAGGTGGAAACGGCTATTAGTTAGTGCCTGATGCAGAGTGAATATATGCTTGATGGTGTAATTTGTAATAAAGCTAACTAACATCATGAGTAAAATGGACCTAAGTGGTCCATTTTCAGCTGCAAAATGAAGGACAATGATGATGAAAACAAAACAGTATCAGCTGATGTAGCTCAGAGCCAGGAAATAACCACAGTTTAGTTTGGGGGACTTACATATGACAAGACTCAGAAGTATATATATTGCAGTGCTCCTGAATGACTCCAGTGCTGAATTCTCTGTATGAATTATTATGTTCTCTCTCCATTGGTATTAAAAGTATTAAAGTCCTCATTTGCAACTCAATCACTATAGCATTTTAAGTAGGTTTCGCAGGTGGTACTAGTGGTAAAGAACCTGCCTGCCAATGAAGGAGACATAAGAGACACAATTCCATCCCTGGGTCAGGAAGATCCCCTGCAGGAGGAAATGGCAATCCAGTCCAGTATTCTTGGCTGGAGAACCCCGTGGACAGAGGAGCCTGGAGGGCTAAATCCATGGGGTAGCAAAGAGTCAGACACAACTAAGGCAGCTTAGCATGCGTGCACACACTGTATAGCATGTATGAGAACATGGGCTCAGAGTTCCAAACAAGTTCACAAACGAACAGTTGTAGCAGAGCCCATTCACCAGCTGGAGGCCGCCCAGTATTGCTACATTTTAATCGTGATCCTTTACATGAGTTTTTAAAAGAAATGAAAGCAAGTAAATGTGAAAGAATCGCACCTCTCTTTGAGGTGATTTTTGAGATGACCCTAAGAATGGAACAGTTTCATTTCACAGCAATAATAAGGAAACTTTGCACTTAGATACCCTGCAAAAGGGCACTTGACCAAAATACTGTCATTCTTCATGTTATTTACTTGATATCCAGCAGAAATCCAAACTACCATTTCACCATAACTTTGGTCACTTTCCCTAAAAGCATACATCAAATCCTACAGATAAAATAGAAAATTCAAGCAAGGAGTATAGTTCTGATACTTCCCAAATGTCCCCAAAACATCAGAGCAGTCTCCCCCTGTTCCTCTTTCCACCTGCCCCCTCCTTGTAAGTGTAAAGATCAAGGAGAGGTTTTAAAAGCTATTAGTGAAACACTGAGGACCCATTGGCACAGGTTGGAGATCTCAACAGAGGCCCTAATTAAAGAAGGAAAACTCCAGGTTTAAAGAAAGCAAATACTCCCTGGAACCAACCTGGAAATGCCAGCAGCTGCAGGCAGCAGCGATGTGCTGGAATTAGGGCAGACCACCTCGTGATGAAGGTTGCCCAACTGAGGAGGGCTGAGGAAAGAAACCTGGGAAAGGGTTTGTTTTTGGGTGAGGTTCTCTTACGTCGGAATTGAGGACAAGACATTATCTGGTAGTGACTGCTGAAGAGCCCCACGGCCATGCCTTTGAATTTTTATAGCCCAGGTCACTTTTTTTCTCCCCTGAGAGTAAATACTTGCTTTGCAACACCATTGTTCAGGGTTGCTCAAACAGGTCTGATGGAAAATGCCACCCTTTAGCAAGAAGGAAATCCACAATCTTACCCCTTAAATTCTAGAATGTCATTTAGCATGTTTTTTAAATAGATGCAGATATCAGCCTTGCTCTTTGTGATCAAAGAGCTTTAATGGCGTTTCAGCATTTCAGATGCGTGAGCTCCGGGAGTTGGTGATGGACGGGGAGGCCTGGCGTGCTGCAGTCCATGGGGTCACGAAGAGTCAGAGATGACTGAGCGACTGGACTGAATGTAAAGCACCAGTGCCCTCCATCCTCCCTGCTGAGCTGACTCCCTGGTCTCCTGAGGATCCTTTTGTGTTGATTCAACATTCAACTTTACAAACAAGAAACAGCTCTCCCCGCTGAGACCCTGGAACAGTGGGCTCTGCTCATAAACGCCAGGGTTGGGAGGCATTCCCTGGTCAGGATTCCCCAAATCAGGGGAGCATTTGTGAGATCCCATGTCACAAAACTTATGCCCTTTGCAGCTGCTGTTCTGTGCCAATAATCACAGATGGATGTCCAACATGATTTGGAAACTGCACACTTTGGGCATCACTTAATTTGTAGCCAGGGTGCTGTGCTAAACTGATCTGGAAACATCATACCCCATTTCCCTTAAATATCCCCAGATCCAAACACACACCTGTTTCATCCTCAGACGGGTGTGTAACATGTCAGAGGCACATGCTCTGCATATACTTTGCCTTGATGCTGGTAGGAAAACTGATTCCCCACCCGCCCCCAGAATTTCTATCTGGAATACTCAGAGATTAATAAGCAGCTTTCAGAATGAAAGTTTCCAGGTGAGAGACTTCGACACTATTTTGTAGATTTGGTGGATTAGACGACATACTTTCAGTACTTTAGGAAACTCAAGTCCAAACCCTTCCCAATTCATCAACTCAGTTTATCCAAAAACACGGTGAAGTGAAGTGAAGTGAAAGTTGCTCAGTCTCGTCCGACTCTTTGCGACCCCATGGACTATACAGGCCATGGAATTCTCCAGACCAGAATACTGGAATGGGTAGCCTTCCCCTTCTTCAGGGGTCAGAGCCTAATGAAAAGGGCCATTGGATTCTGATTTCAAGCTTCCCTTGCCAAGTATGTTCACAAGAAAGCTTTCTGAAGCCAAGAGAATTGACAAGCCTTGTGACTGATGCGTTCAGTTTTACTTACTTTTGGCTCCAAACACTGTCAAAAGCAGAAAACAGCAAAATTCTGTAAAGCAATTGTCTTTCAGTAAAAAGTAAATTAATAAAAAAAAAAGCACGTGCCCCTGTGATGAGGGCACCAGGTTAGCATTAAGATGTCCTACAGTTCATGGGATCGCAGAGTCAGACACAGCTGAGCACACGCAAGGGGGGATCCAGTCTCCTGTGCCTGCCTGCATATCCCCACATGCAGAAGAACACAGCAGACTCATCACCTCCCAAGGAAGACTCGGTTTCTACCTCAGACCCCTGACCTCCACCCAGAGTTGGTACCTGCACTGATGTCCGTGTCTGCCCACACCAGCCCTGGAGTGGATCTGTGCCCCAGAACTATTCTGATGGCTCTGGTGTGGCCTTCCTGGGTGAGCCACTTCCCACTGCAACCGTCTGTCACCACCTCTCAACTCCCGAGTCACCCAGACCCTCCAGTGAAGCTGATTCCTTACAGGACCACTCTGTCCCCATGCTCACACCAAACTGTGGATCTGTGTGTGTCAAGTTTGTCCAGGAAAAGCAGCTGGAGGGAAACGGAGGTGGAGAGATGGAAGAGAGCCAAAGATTCAAGGGGACTCGCAAAAGAATGCTTTTTTCTGATTATAAATCACAAAGTGAAAATTGTTAGTCATTCAGATGTGGCTGACTCTGCAACCCTAAGGACTGTAGCTGGCCAGGCTCCTCTGTCCATGGAGTTATCCAGGCAAGAAAACTGGAGTGGGTTAATGTTCCCTCCTCCAGAGGATCTTCCCGACCCAGGGATCAAACCTGGGTCTTCTGCATTGCAGGCAGATTCTTTACCATCTGAGCCACCTGGAAAGTCCCATAAAAGTCATATATGCCTGTTATAAAAAAGTTTGGAAAAATACAGAGAAGACTAAAGAAAGGAAAAGTTACCATAATCGTAGTCCCCAGCTAAGATTTTGTTGTATATGTAGTAGGGAAGTTTCTGTTTGTCAAGTAAGAAGGTATCTTTTGCCTATCACATAGGTTCTTTAAATAACTTACATCCTAAATTTAGGTCGTATGTGACAGCATTTAAATGGGAGATCTCTGAAAGGAGAGTGTGTCTGGAAATCATCCTTCTCTATCTTCAACAGATCTGTCCACTTGCTCAGGTTTCTTGACTAATACAGCCCAAGTCTCAAAAAGCCTTTCCCAAAACTCTCAAAAAAAAAAAAAAAAAAAGGAAAGTCTTATCCATTTTTTTAATTTGTAGAGAAATATTCAAGAAATTCTATTTCCTTAAACTCGATTCACCTATCACGCATGGTAGTGATGCCTAGACACAGAGCACAAGACCCCCTGATGGGTGGTCAGGGTAAATTACACTCCTGGCAGGAGTTCAGCAAAGTCTTGCCTTCTCATCTCCATACCATGGCCAACCTTGGTCCCAGAAATATGCAAAAGGAAGATACACGTTTTCCTTAGTAATTAAATCCTTCCAAAAGTCTATCAGTATGTTCTGAAAGTAACTGCTGTTATCACAGGCCATTTGGCAAACAAAGAAACTGCATGTGTGCATGCTCAGTCGCCTCAGTCGTGTCTGACTCTTTGTGACCTCATGGTCTGTAGCCCGCCAGGCTTCTCTGTCCATGGGATTCTCCAGGCAAGAATACTGGCGTGGATTGCCATGCCCTCCTCCAGCGGATCTTTCGACCTGGTGATCGAACCCAAGTTTCAGCTTCCCAGGTGGCGCTAATGGTAAAGAATCCAATGCCAATGCAGGAGACATCAGAAAGAAAGAAATTACATTTTAGTAAATATTTCAAAGTGAAGCAGACATAATGGAGATAGTAAAAAGCCTTTGTATTTATATATGTGATTCACAGTTGTTAAATGTTTTCATACCTGTTACATTAAAAGGCTTCCTGTATTAAAAAATTGATAGTAACTAAATATATAATATTAAAAATTAATAATATGAATTAAAATAGAATCTTAAGTTGGTCTCATGAACTATAAGATTTGGTTTAAATCTGTTCTATACACATGTTCTAGTTTTAGATCTAAACTAGAAACAGGATCTAAGTTAATCTAACTATTAACTTCTATGAGGCTAGAATGATTCTAAAGCCTTGTGACTCTACTCAGAAAACCATTGTCAAGGTTTTCCACCATAGGTGTTAATAGGAAATGCCATCATGTTAGAATGATTCAGAAACTGACCATGGAGGAGTATCCTTTAGTAAATGATATAATTGTAGCCGATATAAACCCCACCCCCTCAAAATATACATTTCATTTGTGAAAAACATTGCTTCACAACAGATAAAAGAATGCCTGATCAAAATAAGAGTGGCTACCCACAGTTCTAACAGCCCAAGGGCATTTTGGTTTGTGTGTGTGTGTGAGAGAGAGAGAGAGAGAGGCAGTGATGTACATTTTCAATCTTCCTGTGCAAGTTTTCCTAAGACACATATGCTTCCTATTTAAACTCGCTGAAAAGGCAGGAAGGGGAAAGCCTTCCCAGATGCACACAGACCCCAGGAACACTCTTGGAGCATCCCAGGAGCTTTTGTTGCTCCCTAGAAACTATTTTTCATCATATTGTGGAAAATAGCATGATTGGTACCTGCAATTTCTGACACCGATCTCGCATCTAATCTCATTGGCTTTATGAATATCTACAAGAGACCAAAGCCTAATTGCAACCGTGGCTAACTATTGATTTAATGAGCTGTCAGTGCTGGGTACCTTATGAGAACACCATAAATATGGACTGATGATAGTAGTGGTCAGGTTCCCATAATTCGCTAATGTCAGTTTATTTATGTGTAATATTTATGGCTGTAAGATAGAGTTGAGTGATTATCTGTGCTAGGGGGCTGAAAATTCATTTCTGAAGGATGACAGTAAATAGAAGCATGTTCTTGGTTGAATTTTCAGAAACACATTCCTTAGTAGCTAAGGGGGAAAGTCACACAATGAACTAGAATCATACACAATAAGGAACAGATGGAAAATGAGATGACATGAGGATTTGAGGAACTGAAGAAACGTTTGAGACTGTGTTGAGCACATGGGTACGATGGGAGAGGGAAGCTGAGGCATCTCTTTACTCAGCAGAGACCGTGACCAAAATCAGTAGCCAGCAGGATCCAGGAGCATCCTCCACGTGGTCTCCAACCCAGACCTGTGTCACATTAGCGGGCGTAATACACTCGCCCTCTTGACATGGAGAGAGTACAACTTTCACTACGAAACCACGTCAGACTCTGTCAGGGGCTGAGCTTGCATCTAACAAGGGCTTGTTTGTTTGCTTAGCTCATTTTCATGAACTGAAAAGTTTGTTGGGAAAAATGGGTCACAGTGTCCTTTTCCCTCTAAATTGGTCCACAGTGCTCAGAAATGTGAATACCAGTGAACTCAAGGTCTCTCAACCACGGGGTTTTATGAAATCACTGTTTGAAATCCTTTGCATCGTTTTGCTGGCAAGTGTCTGTTCTTTCCCAACCCTCCTTCTCTGCCTTCCCCCAGGCTAGCCCAGTCTGAAGCAGGGGTGAACTGTGAATATTACTGGATGGAATCATGGTAATATTTTTATTGGCGTGCAAATAATTTCCCAAAGACTTCGCAAGGCCTTATCTTTAGCATGACTTTCACAGTCCTCCTTGACGTGGTCCCATGTCTTCCCCAGGCTTCACCTTCTGGTTTCCTCAGACGGCATCTCCCAGCATCATGATGGGAATTCTTACTTTTCTCAGACCTGGATCCCCTAGCATCCTTCGAACAGGCCTGTGGCTTCCCTGCTTATAGATGTAGGATGTTGCTTCCTCTACTTTCCAACTGAAATCCTACAGGTTCTTCAAACCCTAATTTTGGTCACCCTCATTCAGAGTATTCTTTCCTTACTTCTCTGAGCAACCAAAAACCAAAGGATATTACTGCATCTTTAGCTGTCAAGAAATTGAGGCTTCGGTTATATAATAGGTATGATTATTAATTATAGCTAGTAGTTTATCTGTCAGTTCCCCACCCTGGATTATACTTGAAGGCTAGAGTTACTTTTATTCTTCTTTAACCTTTCAGTTCAGTTCAGTTCAGTTCAGTCAGTCAGTCTGACTCTTTGCGACCCCATGAATCGCAGCAGGCCAGGCCTCCCTGTCCATCACCAACTCCCAGAGTTCACTCAAACTCATTTCCATCGAGTCAGTGATGCCATCCAGCCATCTCATCCTCTGTCGTCCCCTTCTCCTCCTGCCCCCAATCCCTCCCAGCATCAGAGTCTTTTCCAATGAGTCAACTCTTTGCATGAGGTGGTTAAAGTACTAGAGTTTCAGCCTCAGCATCAATCCTTCCAATGAACACCCAGGACTGGTCTCCTTTAGGATGGACTGGTTGGATCTCCTTGCAGTCCAAGGGACTCTCAAGAGCCTTCTCCAACACCACAGTTCAAAAGCATCAATTCTTCAGCGCTCAGCTTTCTTCACAGTCCAACTCTCACATCCATACATGACCACTGGAAAAACCACAGCCTTGACTAGACGGACCTTTGTTGGCAAAGTAATGTCTCTGCTTTTTAACATGCTATCTAGTTTGGTCATAATTTTCCTTCCAAGGAGTAAGCGTCTTTTAATTTCATGGCTGCAATCACCATCTGCAGTGATTTTGGAGCCCTAAAAAATAAAGTCTGACACTGTTTCCACTGTTTCCCCATCTATTTCCCATGAAGTGATGGGACCAGATGCCATGATCTTCATTTTCTGAATGTTGAGCTTTAAGCCAGCTTTTTCACTGTCCTCTTTCACTTTCATCAAGAGGCTTTTTAGTTCCTCTTTCCTTTCTGCCATAAGGGTGGTGTCAACCTTTACTAGGATGCTAAACCAAAAAAAAAAAGAGAGAGGGAGAGAGAGTTTTTCTATTATCTGTCCTGGCTATACACCTACACACTCACAATTACGACCTACTTTTCATTTTTTTTTTTCTCACCAAAGTAAGAACAATTTATCTTATTTTTATCACTAGTCTCGAATGAACTACATTTTCAAGTTTACTAAATAACCACACAATCTAAGAAGGCACATTTTCCCCAAAACATATAAAACAGGTGGTGATGGGATGAATGAAGTTATGATTTGCAAAGATAAATGGCTGCATTTATACTATCATATTCTCAGTCTACTGATAAATCATCTTCACCTGAGAATTCATATTATTTCTGGCCCCAAAATCTACTACTTAAAGGCATTTAGTTAATTTTATCCATTTAGTGTTTGTTGGAGAGACTAAGTGATTCAAAGAGAGAATTTTATGACTGTGAATCCCACAGTTTCAGTAAAATAATATTTTTCCTTCCATATATTTATTATCTGCCTTAAAATCATGGAATCTGGCTTCAGCTAAAGCAAAGTATATTTTCCTTTTCTACAGTAAACAACTTTAATTACTTTTCTTCAGACCACTTTGTTGAAACACACAATGTGTATTGTCTCCTGAGGTGAGCGTGAAAAAGAAAACCCAGCAGGACTGAATTCTGCCATAATTAAAGGAAAACCAAAAAGGTCAAGTCCCGGGATGGGGTAAATCTCAGGCAACTCCTGGGAACGGGCGCTGCTCTGCAGTGAGACCGTCAGTCCCTGGCTTGGTTATTGAATCATTTCTCACACTTCTTCTTCTCCACCTTGTGCCGTGCAGAACAGGGAAGGCAGCACTTCTTCAGTCAGTACCTGTTCCTACCTCCCTGCCTTCTGTAGATCATTGCCTGGTTTTCTCATAATAAAGCCAGAAAGAGAATAATGCCAAGACGGTTGGACGGGCAGTTGTAGAATAAAAGCAGGCTGGTGGTTTGGGTTCTCAGTCTCGCATATGTGCGCTCAATGATATTTATCAAATACACATGAAGAACCTGTTAGACCCCAGTGAGTCAGCTCGGTGTTGGGGACACAAAAGAACAATAAGACATACTCTCCACCTTAAAGGGGCTTATTGCTTAGAAGGAAGACAGCCTTGTAAATAAGAAAGCAGACTAAATTCTGAGCCAGTGCTCAGCTGGAAGTCAGGACAGGGCCCCTGAGGAGATGTGGGCAATCTCTCTAAGTGGGGATGGGCTTCCAGAAGTGGTGCCCCCCAGTTCCAAGTCCTGAAGGGTCAGAGGGACTTCCAGGGGGCCAGTGGCCACGGAAATGCCTGACTTGTGAAGAACTGGCGGCCTCAATTTCATTCAGTTGGACAAAAACTGTTGAACAGCCCTACATGACAGGGAGGGAGTGAGGGGGTCCCTGGGGATGCTGCGGTGGCTGGACAGGATTGCATGCTCTCGGGCTCAGAGGAGGGAAGGCAGACGGGGGCACAGGAGAGTACTCTCAGTGCGGGAACACGGAGATGCACAGAGAAGGCACCTCGCTCAGGCCTGGGATGTCAGGACCATCTTCCTCAAAGACGCAGTGAGCGTCCCAAAGCTGTACAGTCAGGGCTGGGGGACGAGAGGGAAAGGGGTAAAGGAACCACAGAGTGGACACTTGCTTTGGGCTCTTGCCTCTGCTGTTGTCACAGAAGGCAATACTTCACTGTCTCCCTCTCCTCTGTGGGTGTGAACGTTTCCCTTGCTCCAGCCCACCCCCTTCTTTTCTATTCCTGCAGCATCTCCATGCTGCTACCTTCCCCTCCCACTTCTCTGCCCCAATCTGACCCATAAGTTGCACATAAACTTGTCACAGTTCAGTTTAGTTCAGTCACTCAGTTGTGTCCAACTCTTTGCAGCCCCATGAATCGCAGCACACCAGGCCTCCCTGTCCATCACCAACTCCCGGAGTTTATCCAAACCCATGTTCATTAAGTCAGTGATGCCATCCAGCCATCTCATCCTCTGTCATCCCCTTCTCCTCCTGCCCTCAATCCCTCCCAGCATCAGAGTCTTTTCCAATGAGTCAACTCTTCGCATCAGGTGGCCAAAGTATTGGAGTTTCAGCTTCAGCATCAGTCCTTCCCATGAAATCCCAGGGCTGATTTCCTTCAGAATGGACTGGTTGGATCTCCTTGCAGTCCAAGGGACTCTCAAGAGTCTTCTCCAACACCACAGTTCAAAAGCATCAAGTCTTCGGTGCTCAGCTTTCTTCACAGTCCAACTCTCACATCCATACATGACCACTGGAAAAACCACAGCCTTGACTAGACGGACCTTTGTTGGCAAAGTAGTATCTCTGCTTTTTAATATGCTGTCTAGGTTGGCCATAACTTTCCTTCCAAGCAGTAAGCGCCTTTTAATTTCATGGCTGCAGTCACCATCTGCAGTGATTTTGGAGCCCACAAAATAAAGTCTGACACTGTTTCCCCATCTATTTCCCATGAACTTGTCACAAGGATTCTTTAAATCAGGGCTTCATGGTAACAGCAGAGTTTTTGAACTGATGGGTCAAATACTCTAAATAGGAACTACATAGAACTGTTGATGGTTTAAAAAAAGGAAGAATCTATAATGGTAGTCCGTGTTGCTTCTCCCTGTGGAATGAGTAATCACCTCCATGACCATGGCTATGGGAACACGTGGTTCTGTACAGGTTATACTGGCATGAAAGTGAAGTCACTCAGTCATGTCCGACTCTTTGTGACCCCATGGACTGTAGCCTACCAGACTCCTCTGTCCATAGGATTTTCCAGGCAAGAATACTGGAGTGGGTTGCCGTTTCCTTCTCCAGGAGATCTTCCCCACCCAGGGATCAAACCCGGGTCTCCCGCATTGTAGAAAGACACTTTACTATCTGAGCCACCAGGGGAGGCATGCCCATTCATCATTTTCCTTTGCACCCTTATTACTTCTCTTTTGTCTTTCTCCATGAGCTCTGCTGTGAGTGGCTGCCTAACGCTCTCATCTTCCTAACCTGAGCTGTGCGGGCAGCCATAGCCTCTGCCAGATCATCAGCATTCTGGAAACAGTGACAGGAACAGACCTTTGAAAGCCCTGTTGTCAGAAAGAGCTTCATGCTTGAAACATGAACTTTGAACAGACTCCCTGAAGTGGAGCACCATGGCCCTGCTTATGCAACACTGTTAAATGCCTCATTGGCAGTCACAAAGCAAACCTGTTGTGCCCAGTCATTTCTTTGGGTTTCACTTGTGGCAGCTCCAGCCCTGCTCTCAGCATCACTACTCAGCACCACCCTAATGACTCTTGTAGGGATGTGAGAAATCTGAGACAGAGGTTCCCCATCAAACTTCAGCTCCACGGTTCCTCTGAAATTACCAGCCCCAAGTATTGCAAAGGTGAAGAGAGAAGACAGAAGTCTCTTGAGTCATGCACAGAATCCATCATAAATTTGAGAATCATCAACATTAACCATGATTGCTAGAGCTAGATACACTGTGACTGAGTTTTACTGAATTTTAATGGCATAAATTTTAGCCCAGAAAGCATGCTCATGTGTGCCAGTGATTAATGATAGAGTTTACACAGTTCATTGATCATACTTAAATTAACTTAAATATTCATCTGTTGTTTCATCAGGCTGAATCTCTGTGTTTCTTTTTATTTCTGTTTTCCCTTGAGGGCTTCCTCTTGTCTCACTGGGAGCTATTTCCTTGAACTGGGGAAGAAATGCAAAATGACCCTCTATTCAGCAATGCTCCAAGGCTGCCCGAAATTAGGAGAGATGAGGCATGAATGAGGCACAAACAAAAGTTCACATTGGAAATGTGCCCAGCAACTTTTTGTGGGTGAGGCGTTGTGGTGAATTCAGCAGTGGCCAGCATAGAGGTTCACTTTTCCAGTTTGTGGGCAATGAAATCTATGGAGAGAGTCAGATGTGGTCTGATGTCCCAGAGACTTCCTTAATCTGCACGTCAGTCTTCTAACACCCCCTTTCATGTTTGTCTGTAATTTAAATTTTGAGTTGGAGGTTCCAGGAACTCTGAATCCTCCTAGAATTGTGTGAATCTTCCTCCCAAATAGGAAACTATCTGCACACTGCAGTCACGTTTGTGGTGAAGAAAGGAAAGGCCAGGAGGGCACCGTTAATGAGATCCTTTTGTAACAGAACTCTCAGGTCTTTTTAAAATAAAGGAGCAGCCTCCCTGAACAGTGTCACAAACATAACAAAACCCAGATGCAGCCAACATTGCCTTTTGAAGCAGTAGCCTTGAAAGTACAGTTGACTGAGTAGTCTACTCCAAACTTTGTCCACTTGCAAAGCATCCTATTTACAGCAACCTATATATAAACCTTTAAAATGTAAGAAATTATTTCATTACAGTCTAAGACTTGATCCTTGGAGAGCTAACTAGATGAACAATGGAAAATTCCAGATACCAAGAATAGCCACCTGATGTGAAGAGCTGACTCATTGGAAAAGACCCTGATCATGCTGGGAAAGATTGAGGGCAGGAAAAGAAGGGGACGACAGAGGATGAGATGGTTGGATGGCATCACTGACTCAATGGACATGAGTTTGGGTGGACTCCAGGAGTTGGTGATGGACAGGGAGGCCTGGCATGCTGTGGTTCATGGGGTTGCAAATAATCGGACACAAATGAGTGACTGAACTGAAGAATAGTTAGAGCTCAGCTACAGGCATAAATCAGTTTATGACCTCCATATCAGCTGGGCATGAAAACAAAGTGTGTGGTGTACACACCATTAGTTACAAAAGAATCTGTGCCTGATCCTGGAACTAGAGTGTCCAAATTTTCCAAACACGAGGGCCACCCTTTCTACTAATATCTGAATAAAGTACTCCTCCTCCATGACACATTCCTGTAGGAACTCCAGCTTTGTTCCCAGTATTAGTGATGATTCCTGGGAGTGTGCAGAGAGGACATAGCCTCCTAGATGCCAACTCTCCTTTCTCTTCCCAACTTCCTCTCACCATTGAATATGTGATCATGACTCCGATGGTTGGCTTTCTTCTACGTTATTGGGCCACAAATATGGGCACTATTAATCCAACAAGTGTAATTCTATTATAAATTGTTAGAGATTATCATTGGGCTTCCCTTGTGGCTCAGCCAGTAAGAAATCTGCCTACAATGCGGGAGACCTAGGTTTGATTCCTGGGTTGGGAAGATGCCCTGGAGAAGGGAAAGGCTACCCACTCCAGTATTATGGCCTGGAGAATTCCATGGTCTGTAGTCCATGGGGTCACAAAGAGTCGGACAAGACAGAGCGACTTTCACTTTCACGGGTTATCACTAGGTTGATAATCATGAAATTGCACATGAGATATTATTATTGGAGTTTTTCATCCATCAAGATACAAGAAACCCTTCCAGGCAAGCATCGTTTCCCTTGAGTTGTGTGTCAAACCATGCCATTAAAACTCATGTCCTGCCCCCACCCTTTCCCTAAGTTCCAGGGGTTCAACATTGTGTCATTTTGTTAGTCAAAGGGAGAAGCAACTACTTCCTCTTACCTTATTACTCAAAACAAAAAGGTCATTCTTCTCAACCTCTCCTCTTTCTAGACTCTTTAACCTGTTGCCTTTTATGTACTTGCTTGTCATTCTGTTCAGTAACCTCTTTGGTTGTCTCATCCCTGTAATTAAGTTGTGATTGAACCCCCTTAAAAAATCCATTTTATATGATCTTAATTCTAGTGCATGAGAGTTTATAATTATCCATAATGAGAGAAAATAGCAGTGTTCTTTTTATAAAGGGATGTTTGAAAGCAAATATATTTGGAAATGATGTTACATGTATATGTGGCTATATGACAGATTTTATTGTATTGTCGTTCGGTCACTAAGTCGTGACTGACTCTTTGCGACCCCATGAACTGCAGCATTCCAGGCTTCCCTGTCCTTCACTAGCTCCTGGAGCTGGCTCAAACTCGTTTCCATGGAGTCGGTGATGCCATCCAACAATCTTATCCTCTGTCACCCCCTTCTCCTCCTGCCTTCAATCTTTCCCAGCGTCAGGGTCTTTTTCAGTGAGTTGGCTCTTCACATCAAGTGGCCAAAGTACTGGAGCTTCAATACGCGACATCCTCCTTCTTAGAGTTGCTGCACTGTTGTTTGCTTCACCATCGAATATGTAGGACTTTCTGACCTGGGAGGAGGAGGGGAGGCAGGAGCAGAAGTCCACATGCTTGTCCCTTGTCACAAGCAGGCAAGATCCTCCCACTGCCTTCCAGGCAGCTTATCCCACGAAACAGAGAAAATGCTCTCACTCTAGAAAAACCATGCTCAGTATTCCGTGTGGAAGAATAAAGTGGGAGGCAGCCTGAGGAGAGTAATGAGCACTGAGTTTGGAGCACAAAGAGCATGTAGGGTTTTGTCCTGTCTCTGCAGGTCCCTGCATTTAGATTCTTCATTTTTAGAATACTGAGTTTGGAACCAGACGCCCTCCCACCTCTCACGCAGCTCGAAAACTCTGCAAGACTGCTGTTGAAAACTGTTCCATTCTGATGAAATGTAGACCCCTGATCTTCTTGCTACAGACTAGCAAGATTCCACATGTGAAGATAATGACCAAACAGATGAGAACCTGAGGTCTGTGCACGCTGCACATGTCCTCAAAACCAAATCACTGTGGAACTACCTGAAGCCCTCCATGGCCCTCTCCCATCATTCATGTCAAAACCCATCCTCAGAGCAGAGGGGCAGCCATTGTTCCTAGAGCTTTCTCCCATATTAATAGAGGCTTTGATGCAAAACACAAAGCAGTTACTAACCCAAGGGGCTAACTAATTTCACCCTAACCCTAATTTTTTTCTGTTTGGGTTTTCGCAACTCTGTGTGACAAGCAAGAGATTCCAGATCTTAGCAAAGCCCACTGGAAAAACCGACAAGAACATTAGGCATGTGGTCCACAGAAGAGCCTAAATCAGCACTGTCTGAAAAATCACTCTTCCTTTCAAAGGCCTATCTAGGTTAATATCTAATTTTCTCTACATCACAGCATATATGAAGGTTGTCATGGTAACTGGGTGAAAAGTTTAGCCAATAGAGTCTATGTAGCTTTTTAGGCTTTGGGGTTTCTCCAGATAGCTAGAGTTTTTTCTTAATCGTCTTTTCTCTCAAATCCAATCTACCACATTGGGTTTTTTGGGGGTTTTTTGTTTTGTTTTTTTGTTTTGGACAATCTGTTTACCAATCATGAAAATATTTTTTCTTAATTTATTTTTTTAAGGAAGCATTTGGTGTGGACAATGATTATGGGTTCATGAGGTGTTACAACTAGAAGATATTATAAAGGTCATTCTGTCCCTTCTTTCCTATTTGTCAAATAAAAACAGTTGCTGGGGAAATTATTCAAATACAGATCATTAATTTCACTCCAAAGTACTGATTCAAAATTCCATCAGGCAAGGAAGTCTGTATTTTAAACAAACATCCCAGCTCATCATTTCGTCAAGCAAGTTTGGGAAACACTGATCTCATTTCATGGTTTCCTTCTGTAGAAGAGGATATTCATTTTGTTATAACGCATGCATGTTAGGTTGCTTCAGTTGTGTCCAACTCTTTGCAACCCCATGGAGTCTGCCAGGCTCCTCTGTCCACGGGATCCTCCAGGCAAGAATACTAGAGGGGGTTGTTGTGCGCTCCTCCAGGGGATCTTCCCGACCTAGGGATCAAACCTGTGTCTCTTCTGTGTCCTGCAGTGGCAGGCGGGTGCTTTACCACTAGTGCCGCCAGGAAGGCCATACCCCATATGAAAGAAGAAGAACGGATCCCATAGCCTTGATAGGATTACAGGCCTTAAAGAACTGACAGAAATTAAAGATCGCTTGTAATGTGGCTGAAACTCTGACTTTGGTTCCTTTCAGCTTCCAGAACTTTTGACTTTGTTGAGCCCATAAAAGCTGAGATTATGTTACATTAATCATAGGAGTCACCTTCCATCCTCGTCAGATCTCAGTAACACCCTTTGGACAGGCAATCTCTTAGAAAGGCTGTGTTCCGCCAATAAGATTTGGATCTCCGTTGGGGCCACACACTTACTGTTTTAGGAGATGTTAATCTGAGTGTGTTTTTGTTATTCTACATATTGCATTTGTCAATTTTCTCTCTTGATTATTCTAGTCAGGTAATGGTGAACTCAGCAAAGTAAGCACGTGTGCAGCTCCAAAGTTCTACACTTAATGTCAGTTATAAATTTCACCAAGTAGCTAGAAAAGCACTATAATAAGGAGTATTCTAATTAGTCTTAGAGGCATTATGCTGCGGGAAATATTGGAATCATTTTCTTTTGCAGAGTTTGCTAATTGCTCCCAACAATAGGTATGAATCTCTCTCGTTATGCTTGCAGAAAATATATGGCTTTGGCTTCCAACTGGGACACTCTGGAGATATGAGGGAAGTTGCAAAAAAAATAATAATATTTTGAACAGCGAGAGAGAATGGTTACATGACTGTTGAAATAAAAATACATAACAGTATTTTTCTCTGTTCATGTATACAGTCTAAAATACTTTCAGAGTCAATGGAAGTACTATTCTCACTCCATAGTTGATGGCTTCCATAAATATCAGTCCAGCATCTGTACTTTAATTATATTTTTAAATATGCAAATGTAATACCTAAGCTGACTGTAATCTCAAGGCAAGCATGGCCATATTTTATTCCAACTGTACATTTGTAGAATAAATTTTGAGTAGTGCTAACCAAAACTACCCAACTACTTGATGATAAAAGTTGAGATGTTGTTCTAGTCACCAAACTATGAAAATAAGACCAGTTATCTGCACATAATGCCCAAGGAATATTTGCTGTGCTGTTTTGTTTGGCTGAATTGTGGTAGGAACAAAGAGGGGGAAGTTCAAAGTGTTTGGAATTATTTTGCATCCATTCTAGGATGTACTCTTGATACCTGTTGACTAGAAATTCTCCTAGGACAGACACCTGGTAAATGGCCTTTAAACTCACTTCTGACCCTGGGTGAGCATGTAAATACACCTTCCAGAATGGAGCCTAGGGCTTTGTACTTGTCTGTATTACCTTCCAGCCACTGTGCCTCAGTCCAATTAACAAGCCCTGCTGATCCTTCTGGAGTTTTTTCTTAATCCCCTCTAGACATCTCTAATTTGAATTATTCTGTGTCATCAACAAAGATTTGACAGTTGGGCCTCCGTGAAGTCAGAAACTAGAATTGCAATTAGAGTTTCTTAATCATTTTGCATTTTGTATTGCTACATTGGGAAAATATTGGAATCTAATTAAAAGAAAGGGGAATTGTTCATTTGCTTAATATGTCACTTTTTTTTTTTTAATATAAAGTAAAGCTTGATTGTCTTGGAGAGTTGCAGTTATCTACCAGTGGGGACTACTGAATATACATGATACAGAAATTCAATGTCAAGGAATGATACATGCTTGAAGAAAGCATAATTACAGTGAGATTTAGAGGGCGAGGAATTCTCTAAGTTTTTTTTTTTAGTTTTAGTTTTTCTGACTCTTGGCCCGTTCCTTTGTTTGTGGAGTTATGAAAAACATGATTACTTTGGTGACCTTTCTTTTTTTAAAGCCAGCTCTTTCTCAGCAGGTGGTAAAGCTTATTCTTGTAATTTAATGTGAAATATGCAGTGTAATTTCATTTATATGAAGTTCAAAAAAAAAAACTTAACAATTAGATGGTTTAGGGCTACAACGACTTCACTTTCACTTTTCACTTTCATACATTGGAGAAGGAAATGGCAACCCACTCCAGTGTTCTTGCCTGGAGAATCACAGGGACGGGGAGCCTGGTGGGCTGCCGTCTATGGGGTTGCACAGAGTTGGACACGACTGAAGTGACTTAGCAGCAGTAGCAACAGCAGGGCTACAACATGGAATCATCTATAAGAAGATCAAAGGGCTGATTAAGCCCATATGTGGGAGCCCAGTTTCATGTGAGTTGGAGAAAACATGTGGGGTCAGCTCAGGGCACAGAGCACAAAAGAGAAATTACACCAGATGCTTGGTGAAAGTGACAAGAAGACTTCAGTGAAGACCACTGAGAGGGAGAAGAGAGTGAGCGAGAAACTCAACTGCATTGACCCAAAGGCTGGACGAGCTAATGGGAAAGTTCTGGAGGTTCTTAGGTTTGCCCACTGCTCTGATGGAAGTCAGTCTGCTACCCTCTCCCTGAGACTGGGAGATAGCAACCCCAGTCTTCTCTCTGGAAGGTTATATTTCAAATGAACAGTTCTCAGGTCCTTGAGAAAGACCTTCAGCATTGAAGATTCATGTCTCAAAGAGGCAGAAAATGTACAGTTACAAGTTTCCTGCTTCTGTCTTCTCCAGAGTATATTTTGTCCTTATGAGTTTACCGTCATTTTAGTGGAGGCTGAATTTAAGGGAGAAGACTTAAATTCTCTTAGAAAAGGCAGATGAAGAGACTTGTCTGCTAGAGTTTAGTTAAGCTAAAGGAACTGAGGTAGCACTGAGCTTCTTTTTCCTAAAATTTGGTAGATGCGAAGCTGATCATCAGTGATGGGGGCCTCCATGGGAGCTCATGGTTGAAATGGCTCATTATGTTGACCTTGCAAACCAAGAATGATGTCACAGTGACCCTGGAGACCCTGGAGATATTGCCCAAGCCACATTCTGTTGTCCCACTGACACCTACCTTCTTGAGGCTACAGGACCACCAGATTCCAGACCCCAGGCTACGTGACCACAAGACCCTAGCTGCAGGCTAAAAATTAACCACCCGTCAGAGATTTTCCATTGGTGGAGTATAAGAAGGACCCCATCAGAAAGAAAGGACACTGGTTCTTCTCAAGGGCCAGTCACCCTCTCTATTTCCCTTTAATAACTCTCCTCTTCTTGCCTGACTGCCTGGCTTGTTCTGTTTTTCTCCACGCTCACCTTGCATTCATGAGTCTCTGTACTTCTCATATACTTTATAAATTTTCTTCTCTCTTTAGTAAAAGCAGAAATGGAATTGAATGCTCCATCGTAGGAGTATGGCTGGCATTTCAGTAGAAGCAGAACCAGCACAATGCTCTGCCCCAGTCAGCAGTGCGGGCACACGGGGCCAGAGCTCACAAGAGCGTGGGGGTGCCCGCCTGGCACTGAGCCGCCCACCTTCCTCCCCATCCTCACTGGCCTGGCTGCACACCATGTCTCTGAAGGAAAGGGCAGACTTTTCCCCCTTGATTTGCTGATGAGGCAGAGGGGACAGTCATTGTTTCTTTTAAACATCACAATAAACCCACATTCCCTCGGGCTCCGTCCCTCCCTAGGACTTCTTTAGCTGCTTAGGGAAGATCATTCACCACTTCCAGGTCTCCAGGGTCACATCACTGGTTTTATTGTTGAAAGTCGACAAATCACCTCCCATCTGTCTGCATGGACTGTGTTTCTGCAGCGGCAGTGCCCTAGATGAGTCCCTGGTGGACTGCAAGAGCTAATGTGCCTCCCTAAGCATCTCACTTAATGCTGAGGGACTTAGGCGTCAGGAAAAACCTGCCTGGCAAGGACGCACTCCAAGGTAGAAGACACTCTGCCCTGGCCATGGCTCTATCCAGAGGACATTGACAGTCCATCTGCATCTCACTGAAAGACCTGAGTGATACCCACGGGGGCTACTGGGAAGCCAAGGTTTAGAGAAAATAACAAGCCAGCAGGCACAGGTGGTGCCCCAGACAGCCCCACCGCGTGCTATTCAAAGCTTGACATTACCATGTCATGTATGTGGTCAGCACAGGACCGAGGGCAGAAGCCAACCAGAGGGAGCCCCTGTGCTAGAGACCACGTGAGATGCCTGGAGAATTCACAGCTCCTCTGCTCAGATCTCTCAAGATCAGAGGAAGTGCAGAAGAGCCAGCTGAATAGGGGTTAGAGGGGAAGCGACATCTAGAAGGAGACAAAAATTAATTGGTTGATCTAAAAAGGAAATGGAACATTTTATTCAAGCCAAAGTTGAGGATTCTAACCCAGAAAGAGCATCTCAGAAAGCTCTGAGAACCATTCTGCCTGTTTCAAGTCAAGGCACCGTTATATTAGGTTTTTTTAATTCTTTTTGAGACAGAGGGCTGTATATTAAATGATGTATTATTGACAGCTTACACAATCCAGATCATCATGGCCCCTTGAAAGATCAAGAAGGAATGTCATCTTTTAAGCAGCTGTCTTATTGATGCTGGGAGGCTGTTGCCACTTACGGTTGAGCAGGTATTTCTGCTGATTCAGGAGGCAGAAGGTATGGTCCATGCATAATGCAGATACACAACGTGCAGTGTGGGGAGAGAGGAGGCCAAAGAATGGAGAAGTGTGTTTAGGTTTGAATGTTTGTTGTCTTACCACAAAATATGAATTTCATTTCGCAGTCCCAGCATGGCCTCTTACTGGCAGAACATCTCCAAAAACAAAGAATTCTCTGCACCCTCTCTTTCCTTCTCATCCTAGAGACCTGTAGCAGTCAACCCACAGAAGCAGCAGCATTGGCTCCTGAGTCAGGAGAGAACCACTGAGGAACCATCCCTTCTACCGCCAATTATGGGGGCTGCTGTGGGCTTTAGGGAGTTCCCGTGTTGGTGACCACTTTGCCTTGTTCTGGCAAATGCCTCTCTAACAATCTTTAATGAGCTCCCATTTTACTGGCCCCAAAGTTTGACTCTTGGTTCCTTCCCATCATTTGCTTTGGTTTAGTTCATGAGCTTATGGCAGGCACACGGTGGCCCAGCAAAGGATGTTGGCCAAGCTCCTTGCTCCAGGAGCTACTGGGACTACTGAATCCCAATCCCTTAGCGACCCTCCCCTTGACCAAGCTCCCCGCTAGTCTAGAATGTAGCTGCATCACAGACTCATGGTGGCTCACACATAAAACAATTATATCATCCAGAACTTCTACAAGTGGTGTGATCTTCATGTCCATACCTGCTGGTTTGCCAGCCTTCCTGCCACCTCTGTCTCATTACTAAAAGAATTTGAAGATATTTCTAAGTCTGCATGCATTATAATAACATGAAATGGGGAATTCTGCATGGTGGAGAAGGAAGATATTCATGTTTGAGAAGGAAGATATTTCCCTCAGCTTTTCTTGCTACTCTCACCTCCAGAAAGACATCTATACCAAGCACTAAGGTTCAGAGCAAGACAGCATCATTCTGGCATGTCTATCTCTCAGAACGTTTTAATGTTAGACTTTTAAAGTGTGCATGTTGGTTTTAAAAATTAGAATGAAATCTTAACATGGTTAGTATGTTTGAGGTATTAGTTTCTCCACTAATTATATCAGATTTCATAAGATCAGATTTTCATAGTGTTTATGTGTGTGCGTGTGTGTGTATATATATATTTATACACCTACACAGAGACAGACTTTGAGTTAAAGATAGTGGATCACCCACATCTGTTTAAGTTCTCCCTCAGCAGCCTCCATTAAAATAGTAATAAAAAAAGTTAAAAAAAAAAAAAAAAAACTATAAACCCGCAAGGACAAACCAAAGTAAATGAGAGAATCTCAGTTCATTTAGGAAGACGGAAAGCTAATGTAGGAAAGGCAGTTGATTTATCAATAGCAGGATGGAGAAAATCCGCAGCAAGGAAGAGTTGACAGAAAGGGTTACAGAAAAGGAGTCCAGGGAGTTTGGAGGCAGAGTATAGACTGAAGCTGAACAAGGTACTAACTGAAGGTCAGTGTAGAGAACTGTCCGATGCTCAGTATCTTGTCATTCTCACCCAACCAGATAACAGGGCTTCCCCCCAGAAGATGGGACTGTGAAAACTTGAAGAATGTGAATAAGGAGACCCAAATCTTAGGGATACTAGAGCCAGCTGAAAATGAGGGGAATTAATGAATGTCTACTTAAGTCTCTTTCACTTCCAGAAAAACAAAAAAAACAAACAAGTTAGTTCTCACCTCACCCCTCCTGCTATGCTTCTGCCAAATAGAAAATTAGAGAAGTCTCATGGGGAAACACATAGGCAAGAATTACCAAGCATTAGAGAAAAAATGTTCGCTGTGATTGGGGAAGAAAAAAGAAGAATTTTTTTTTAATTGAAATAAACAAAGATAAAGCAGGAACTGGAAGAAAACTTCTCTCGAGTGAGCCATACTGACATGCTTGCCCCTAATACCATTATTAGTGAAGGAGTCAGAACAAGACAATTTATGTAAATGAGAAATAAAGGAATGAGTCTCAAGTGGTAGAACCTCCTATATGCAGCATCCATAGAGGTTACAAAAGGTTAAAGTTTAAATTTCAAATCACCCAGTCTAATGTCCTCAGTTGGTGTTATGTGCTTTGCCATAATCATCTAATTTAATAGCTGCGGAATCAAGTTTAGAATTGTTGTTCAGTTACTCAGTTGTGTCTTACTCTTTGTGACCCTGTGGACCACAGAATGCCAGGCTTCCCTGTCCTTCACTATCACCTGGAGTTTGCGCTAACTCATGTCCATCGAGTCGGTGATGCCATCCAACCATCTCATCCTGTCATCTCCTTCTCCTCCTGCCCTCAATCTTTCCTAGCAAAAGGGTCTTTTTCAGTGAGTCAGCTCTTTGCATCAGGTAGCCAAAGTATTGGAGCTTCAACTTTAGTATCAGCCTTTCCAATGAATTTCAGGTTTGATTTCCTTTAGAATTGACTGGTTTGATCTCCTTGCTATCCAAGGGACTCTCAAGAGTCTTCTCCAACACCACAGTTCAAAAGCATCAATTTTTCAGTGTTCAGCCTTCTTTACGGTCCAACTCTCACATCCATACATGACTACTGGAAAAACCATAGCTTTGACTATATGGACCTTTGTAGGAAAAGTAAAGTCTCTGCTTTTTGATATGCTGTCAGGTTTGTTATAGCTTTTCTTCCAAGGAGGAACCATCTTTTAATTTCATGGCTGCAGTTGCCATCTGCAGTGATTTTGGAGCCCAAGAAAATAAAGTTTGTCACTGTTTTCATTGTTTCCCTATTTACCATGTTTCATTTCATGTTACCATTGTTTCATCTATTTACCATGAAATGATGGGACTGGATGCCATGATCTTCATTTTTTGAGTTTTTTGTTTTTGGGGTTTTTTTTGAGCCAGCTTTTTCACTCTCCTCTTTCACCTTCATCAAGAGACTATTTCATTCCTCTTCGCTTTCTGCCATAACGGTGATGTGTATCTGAGGCTGGTGATATTTCTCCCAGGAATCTTGATTCCAGGTTGAACTTTATCCAGCCCGGCATTTCACATGATGTACTCTGCATAGAAGTTAAGTAAGCAGGGTGACAATATACAGCCTTGACGTACTCCTTTCCCAATTTTGAACCAGTTTGTTGTTCCACATCCAGTTCTAACTGTTGCTCCTTGTCCTGCATACAGGTTTCTCAGGAGGTGGGTAGGCAGGTCTGGTATTCCCATCTCTTGAAGAATTTTCCACAGTTTGTTGTGATCCACACAGTCAAAGGCTTTAGCATAGTCAGTGAAGCGGAAGTAGATGTTTTTCTGGAACTCTTTTGCTTTTACTATGATCCGATGGATGTTGGCAACTTGATCTCTGGTTCCATTGCCTTTTCTAAACCCAGCTTGTATATCTGATGGTAAAAATTCTGATCACTTTTTTTGTTTGTTTTCAAATTTGGAAGAGTTATTTTGAGATGATTCACTAGGCTTCTTTGAAAATTTAGCCTATGAAATTTTATTAGGGGCTTTAATTTTCTCTTGATAAATTTTCCTCAGATTCAACATCCAGTGTGGTCCACTGATCATTATATTTTTAAAAATAGATGTGTAGCACACTAATATTTGAAGATACTACTAAGGCTTTGTCTTGCGAGTGTTTGGAAAACGGAAGTCACGTAACATCTGGCCGCCTCTTCCTCTTCCGTCTCCTCAAATTACAAACCATCCACAGTGGCAGCCTTAGTGTCCAGAAGCGAGTTATGCCGCTGACTTGAGATGGTGGGAGCACAGCACAGGTGGTATGTGTACCAGACTGTGTGCCTCGTTCTCTCCTTCCTATTTCAAAATTGAGGAAACCTGGAATGTAGCATAAAAGAACCAGCCTCTAGCCATCAGTGCCTGACTTGAAATGGGAGGTAACGTGTGTTTGTATACATTTGCACATACCCTTCATGAAACATCCTTTCCCCTGAAGCAACTTTAAACCTTTCCACATTGCCCACTTGTTGCAAACGCTGGGTTTGTGGTCAATTTTAATGGCTTACATTTAGATCAGGGATGCAAAATGAACACAATTATCATTCAACTCACCGAACTCTGAGTCTAGCTAGCAATGCTCCAATTCCTCTGAAAGAGACTTTGACATATAAATACAATTTTAAGGACTTCAAGATATAATTAGGAAAACAGGAAAATAAAAATTAGTCCGTCCTCAAAAACCCAAGGGATCACTGTAGTTCACGTATATGAAGACTGAGATGGCGGTTCTGCTTCCCTTGGGGTTTTTACCTATTTAAAATTCACTTGTTGCTTAAGGCAAATGTTTGAATGCCTAAAATGGAACCATGTGCCCAAAGTAAGCTTAGGAGAAGCAAAAATAAGGTAAGCAAATGGAAAAGCCTCCAAAATAAGAAAAAAAAAATTAAAATGATAATGAGCTTTCTGAACTAACTTAAAAATAGCAGATGCTCAAAATGAGCTTAAAACTAGAGTGATGCTCTCATCTGTAAAGCCTTAAGGAAAGAGCAGAAAATTACCTCAGGTGAAGCTTCTTTCTATGTCATTTCTCTTCCCAGGATCCACCCATAGATATCCTGACTTGGTTGGTCAGGAATAGACCCCTGACATCAGTATTTTTTAACTGCCTAGGTGATTTGAATGTGCAGCCAGGAATAAGAGACCCAAACAAATAATGTTTGGAAACTATTCAAGTAGATGTTGTCACCTCCCCTCTCTACAAGCCCTGCTACACAACTTCCCCCTAAAATACACACACACAGCAAATTTAATTCATTTGTATATTCATTTAATTAAGCTGAATTTTGGCTTTGTGTATGGAGCCATGTGTCCATACCCCAGAGCTCCTTGTCTAGATGTGGGGAGCGTGAATGGAAGTGGGAACAACTCTTGGGGTGGAGGGAGGGCAAAGGAGATGTAAGAAAATCCTTTTAAAAGAGGTCATTTCCAGTTTGCTCTCAGCCATGACCTTTCTTTACACGGCCGTTACGTACTGGCTCGGCCCATATTTTGTATGGGAGGAAGAAAGATGGAAACTTGCCTAACAAGTTTAGATACCTGTGCGTTCTAGACTCCCGCTTTCCACTATGACTTCTGTTCATAGTTTTGTCCGTGTAAGACATCTATCAAGAGAAATAATTTCCAAATAAGCAAAGCCTCTGAAAATACGTGACTGTTCAGCCCCACTGGACTGTCTTATTACCCACTGAAAACAAGGCTGACACCACTAAGGTTATCCTCTAGTTGGAAGGGACATCTACACTTATTTAGCCAACTACTGTGCTTTCAGGCAAACCAGTCCTGGAGAATTCCAGAAAATAGTCATAAATGACTATTGGTCTTTCAGAAAAAGTACCTGGCAGAGGAGATGAGCTGACAACTGCAATTAACGGGAAACAGAGCTGATGCAGTGTGACAGCAAGTCCTCAAACCCTTAATGGAAAGGTTGACCTTTATATGTGTGCAGACGTGGCTAGAGAAGAGACGACATTGGGCTTTGATAGGGCGCCAACTCTAACGATATGAAAAGGTATGATAGACCACAAAAATGGAGACTGTCAGGCATGGATAAAAACAGAGAACTGTGGTTTCACAACTCTAGATTAATTTGGGTTCCCCTTTGCCACCTGTAGCCAACAGGGAAATGTCTAGAGGGTAAGAATGTTTCCTAACATGTAATGTTCTCTCTAGTATTCTCTGGTTTTTTCTATGTATCAGCCTATATTTCCACAAAGTCAGAGCAAATGCATAACTAAACCTATATTATAAGGAATAATAGGATACAATCTATGTTTGGGGAAGGAATATTATCAGCATAGTTTCAAATATGTTATTGTAAATTATCTCAAGTGTAAAATAATCATCCTCTATTGAGAACCCACCTCAGACAAAGTATTATGCTAGGCGCCAAGGTTGAACAGATAAAATGAGACAAAAACCCTGCTGAAAATATACAATTAAAAAGTACCCCCGACTCACAGAAATCTGGAATGTACCTTGAGAAGCCCATCCATACAGACATTCTGGAATGAACTGCAGTCTATCCTTCACTCAGAAATATATTCATGTCGTAAACCTTTGACAGGGAAGCCTGGTGTGCTGCAGTCCATGGGGTCACAAAGAGTCAGACTGAGAGCCTGAACTGAAACCTTTGTCCAGCCAAGTGCCAGGCTCTGTGCTTGGGGCTGGCCAAGTTGAAAGATCAGCTTAGGATACAAATGGTCAAGAAGCTATCACAGTTGTGTTCTATAGTTTTGCCTGATTTCTTTTTTTCTAATTTTTAATTGCGGTTTTTAAAACCCACATAACACAAAGTTTACCACCCTAACCATTTTTAAGTGCACAGTTTAGTAGTGGAACCAGTCTCGAGAACTTTTCATCTTGCAAAACAGAAACGCTGTACCCCTTAAATAAAGAGCAACCACTGATATTAGTATCTAAATACTTAAATTAATATTAACAGAATGTGTAACAGTGGTTGCCAAGGGCTGAGGGGAGGGAGAAATGAGAAACTGTTGCCTGATTTCTTCTGAAGTCTCAGTCTTACCTTTGACTCCTAAGTGTGCTGACGTCATGACCATCCGTCACCACCTCTAAGGGCAGACACAGCTCTGCTTCTGGAAGCCCTGCCGTCCCGCTGACTTAGCAGCCCTGCTCCTGCCTGCCTCCAGGTCCTCCTAGCTCGGATCTTCCCCTTGTTCTCCTTTATCCTTTCTGTTTTAGGCACACTTATGACTACTGTGCCTAACTTGTTTGCTGCTTTTTCCAGGCACTAGAACACACCACCTCCTGGGTATTCATTATCCAGTCTTGGCCTTACTTTCCTCTCTCATCCCCGGCTGGATGCAGTTTACCTCATCCCTTTTCAGCCTCCTCAAAATTACTGCCTAATACACACCCATTCCCTCTCCCTCCCAACTTAACAGATACAGTCACTGGGTTTTCAAAAAATGCTTAAAACCCCACCGTCACATTCTGAGAAGCAGGAAACAATGAATGAATTTAAACCAAGAACAACCTCAAAAGTGTTGTGGTCCTGTACCCAATATGTGGGAATCTTGGTCTCCAGCACAGTGCTGTTCATACATCACAAAAATGTTCTGTAAATTATTACTGCGAATTATGTGCAAATTTAAAAGCTCTCCAGAGAATTCAAAATACCAGCTCCAATGCAAGACTTGACCTGCTAAAAGCATCTATTTATGGTTTGACACTCTGTCTCTGACATTTTGACGTGATACATATTCCATCAGCCTGATACATTGCCACCTCCCAGTGAGAATTAAACATGTTGCTAAACCACTTTACAGCCCTTGCAAAGCACATAAAGGCTGTTTGACAATTACTCCCAGGAAGGCAAATAATCAGCACACCTCTGATTCCCTTATTATTAACCATTATAAAATCATGTGCTGTGATAAACGTACCTAACAAAGACACTGATTTTCACAAGACTTCCCAAGAAGAGAACACATATATTTGATATAAGAAACTCACAGGGGAGCCCTCCATTTTCCTTTGTGTTTTCAATTTGCTGGAAGCTACTCCTTGTATAGTGCTGGCTTTCACCTGCCAAGCTAAGGCTTTGATGACCTGAGTTATGGAAAAATCATTGCCCATTGCCTCGGCTGCAATACGAAGGGATGTTTTTCAAAGGAAAAGAAAAAACAAATTTTTTTGGCTGCTCTGTAGTTAGAAGATGATTTTTAATCCAAAGATTTCTATTTTCCTATTTTTCCCTTTCTTCCTGTTTAACTGCTGGTTAGACAAATAAGTAGGCACAGGTCCACACCTAAGTGTGGCCCCTGGGAGACCCCAGGAGACCCCTGCTGTTTCATGTTCCTTGGTTTGGTTTCCTTGCGCCACTGAAGCTCTGTGCTCGTTACTCTTTCCTCACTCAAACTAAGGACACATTCTTTGCCTGTGTCCTTTTTTATTCATTTTTATTTTATATTGGAGTACAGTTGATTAACGATGTTGTGTTTGTTTTGGGTGTAGAGCAGAGCCATTTAGTTATACATATACATGTTATTTTGAATACCCGAAGACAATTTTCCAAAGAAATTTCTAAATATATTCATAATCCCTTTTAAGTGTTGCACAGAGGAGTGTTTCTGTGTCCTGCCTGCTTAAAGCTATGTTTCACCTGACTTTGCATCAGAGACAAGAAAGTGACCCGTTGTAAATTTGCCGTGTTAAACAAACCTGATGAAAAGCATATGATGATAGCACAGTGAAAAATGAGAAGAGCTCAAGCTTTAAAGCCATGGGAATCTGAGTTCAAATCTAACTCAGCCAGATCCTAATTTACATCATATTACCTTAGGCAGGAAACTGAGCCTCAGTATTCTAACTTAAAACAAGAACTAGAGAGCGGCCAAAGATGATGTTAGAATAAATACCTAAATATACCCTTCTCGGAATAGTTTGACTCCAGCAAAATTTAAATTTATAATAAACCTAAACTATTCTGTGGAGAAGGCAATGGCACCCCACTCCAGTACTCTTGCCTGGAAAATCCCATGGACGGAGGAGCCTGGTAGGCTGCAGTCCATGGGGTCGCTAAGAGTCGGACACGACTGAGCGACTTCACTTTCACTTTTCACTTTCATACATTGGAGAAGGAAATGGCAACCCACTCCAGTGTTCTTGCCTTGAGAATCCCAGGGATGGGGGAGCCTGGGGGGCTGCCGTCTATGGGGTCGCACAGAGTCGGACACGACTGAAGCGACTTAGCAGCAGCAGCAGCAGAGAGCGGCCACAATGTAAACTGAGTGTCTACTCTGAAACCAGACCAAGTGCTCTACTCACGGGTCCTTTGATCCTCACAGCACTCTTTACTGACATTTTCCAAGAAAAAGGAAGTCAAAAAGCAGCCAAGTCTTTTGTTCTCAAGGATACGAAGCTGGGAAGTCACAGGGCCAGGATTTTGAACACGGGCAATTTGTTTCCAGAGTCTATTTTTTAACCACTAGGTTAAAAACTAGGTTAAAAACTCCCTCCTAAACATCTACCTTGCAATTAAATGAGGTAGCATGTGAAAGTTCATCTCAGGTGTTCAGGAGAGTTAATTCTTCCTTAAAAACAGATAATAGCAATGATTGCACTAAAAGAATAATGTTCTTTATATCACTCAATATGCCTCAAAAGATAGTCACAAAGGTGCAGAAATATAATTAAAAAGCATCATAATTGTCATGGCTACCCTTTATTGAATGTTTTTTATGTGTGTTATTTTGTTAACCTTCCCAACCATCCTACCAAGTGGGTATTATTATCATATCTTTATAAGAGACAAGGACACTGAGGTTCAGAGCCACATGGCTAGTAAGTGATAAATACCAAAACCCACAATAATCTAACTATTACACTATATTCTGTCCTGGATCATCAGAAGGAGAGAGGATGGAAAACATTATCATGTTCGTTCTGAAGCTAAAGTTATGAAATCAATTTCAGAAAATTGTAAGTAAAAATTAACCATTGGTAAATTCCCACTTATTAATGACTCAAGCTGCTGCAACATCTTTATTACTTCGGGGGCCACCAGGAAAGTCACTTGTACCCTTTGGACTTCAGAGTTCTTTTCTAGATCAATGTCTCCATGCTCTATGACCACCAACGTAAGATGTCACCACAGAGTAATGTGACCAAACTGTGTAAGTGTAACCCTGGTATCTCACAGAAAGAGCATTTTTATGGAAAATATAAAGACTCAAGAAATGGTCTCTAAGTTAGGCTTTAGTTTTATAAATTCACTTAATCCTCCCCTTGAAAGTGAAAGTGAAGTTGCTCAGTCATGCCCGACTCTTTGCGACCCCATGGATAGTAGCCTGCACCAAGCTCCTCCATCCATGGGATTTTCCAGGCAAGAGTACTGGAGTGGGTTGCCATTTCCTTCTCCAGGGAATCTTCCCAACCCAGGGATCGAACCCAGGTCTCTCACATTGTAGACAGACGCTTTACTGTCCGAGCCACCAGGGAAGTCCAATCCTCCCCTTGAAAGCACCCAGTTCTGTTATATAACACTGACTTAAGAACTTCAAGGGCATAACGGCATTTGATTAGATTTTATGAATGGTAGGTTATGTAAGATATGGTCTCTCCCCATTGAAAGCTTAGAGGATATTAAAGCACGTGAGTATTAAATAATGTATCAGAGTAGGATGTTGAGTAAGTATGAATTGTATAGTTCCAAAGATGCTTCCTTTAGAAGACCGATGGAAAGATCATTACAGGCTGACATGATTTGGAAGAAACTGTGTAAGATGTGGGATTTAATTTGGTAGAAGCCATTATAGTTGGTAAGACTCATCAGGAATATATTCAAGAGACAGTAAAGATATGGAAGTGATTGAATGAAAAATTAATATTATGGAAAATGAGAAATAACTGCAGAAGCTAGTTGATAAAAAAATGTTCTCAGTTCTTCACCTGAGAGTTTTCATCTTCTAATTAGAAGTGTTCTCAATATCTATCAACTGAAAATATTCACTTGCATGTTATGTTACCCTGGGCATATCCAGACTTATACCTGATTCCCAGTGTTCTATCTGTACCCCATCCTTTTCTTTCCCTTTCAAGAAAGTATGTTGGGTAGCTGAGTAAGTAGAAATAGTGGTATTACTATACAGACAACTGGTCTAATTTATTAGAGTTGATAACTGGAGGCCTTAATATTTAATATTTATTAATAATCAATTTCTCATGCATCAGATCACCACCAACCAAGCCAACATATCCCTTCACCAGACCCCTGGACTCAGAAATTCTGGAAGAACAAAGCTAGTTAGATAACTCCTCCTGCTACAATCTAGGCAGGAAGATGAGGAAGAATGAGGAAGGAACCAAAGTGGCAGCCATGCATAAGAAAATAAAATGATTCAAGAAACATTTTAAAGGAAGAATAAATTTCAACAAATATTTATAGAATGACTAGCATGTTTGCAAAACCAAAATGAACACCACTAGAAGGATGACAAAGTAGGGGAAATAAAACAATCACACAATCACACAAGTAGCAATAATCCAAGGTTAGTCATATCAAATTATCCAGCAGATAAACAGTTCATATGTCATTGTTGTTCAGTCACTATGTCCGAATCTTTGTGACCCCATGGACTGCAGCACCCCAGGCCACCCTGTCCTTCACTGTATCCCAGAGTTTGCTCAAGTTCATGCCCACTGAGTCTAACCATTTCATCCCCTGCTCTCCTCTTTCCTTCCTGCCCTCAGTCTTTCCCAGCTTCAGGGTCTTTTCCAATGAGTCTTCTCTTCGCATCAGTTTGTCAAAGTATTGGCGCTTCAGCTTCAGCATCAGTCCTTCCAATGAATATTCAGGGTTGATTTCTTTTAGGATTGACTGGTTTGATCTCTGGTTTGATCTCCTTACTGTCCAAGGGACTCTCAAGAATCTTGTCTAGCCCCACAGTTCAAAAGCATCAATTCTTCAGCACGCAGCCTTGCTTATGGTTTAACTCTCACATCTGTACATGACTACTGGAAAAACAATAGCTTTGACTAGATGGACCTTTGTCAGCAAAGTAATGTCTCTGCTTTTAATGTGCTCTCTAGGTTTGTCACAGCTTTTCTTCCAAGGAGCAAGTGTCTTTTAATTTCCTGGCTGCAGTCACTGTCTGCTGTGTTTTGGAGCCCAAGAAAATAAAATCTGTCACCATTTCCACTTTTCCCCCATCTGTTTGCCATGAAGTGATGGGATCTGATGATCTCTTAGTTTTTGAATGTTGAGTTTTAAGCCAACTTTTTCCCCTCTCCTCTTTCACTCTCCTCTTTCACCCTCATCAAGAGACTCTTTAGTTCCTCTTCACTTTCTACCATTAGAATGGTATCATCTACATCTGAGGTTGTTTATATGTCTCCTGGCAGTCTTGTTTCCAGCTTGTGCTTCATCCAGCCTGGCATTTCTCATGATGTACCCTGCATATAAGTTAAATAAGCAGGGTGACAGTATATGGCCTTGACATACTCCTTTCCCAATTTTGAATCAGTCTGTTGTCCCATGTCCAGTTAGAATTCCAAAATAAGAAAGATCAGTTTCTCACAAAGTGTTAAAATATGTTTAATACTATTGTCCTCATAAAATCACCAGTTATTTTTTTAAAGTAGTTTTTATAAATGAAAACTATGCAATGTTGGAAATAAGTTTTACCTAAAAATATATTAGTAATTATGCAATAGATTGTGATAAAAGATGATATTGGATTTGGGATCAAGACCTTTTCTCTCCTCTGATTTCTCCTTCAATATTAGTTACCCAATCACAGCACTTTATTTTTTAGTTAACCACAAGTAAAATAGATACTGTGTTAACATCACACATACATATACTTTACATCTAATTTTTTACATGCGGATAAGCAATTTACAGGTTATAATATCTTTAAGCTGTAGCATTCACTTGGTTTAATTTCATATACTGTCCTAGTTTCTCTTTCATCCCTGCTTTATCCTCACACATGGTAGCATCTTAACGCAGTTCTTTCTATTTGTTTTCCCAGGTAGACTTGCCACTGCCTCTCTCTGGCCAGCAGACATCTCATGCTGGTCTTGGTAGTTTAATTACTGCCAGGAATTCAGGTTCTTCAACTTGTGAATAATTCAGTTCTAGAGGCCATCCTGCCAAGAACAAATTCCAACAACAAAACCTCTGATTCTAATTTCAAATGTTTTACCACTCTTCCCTTCTTATTTATTAATTTCTCTTTTATTTGCTAGGAATTTTAGTGGACAGCTTTCAGTACCAACCTGCTATTTTTTGTGTGTGTTTTCATTTCCAAGTTCAAATTTATGCTTATGAAGCATTGCACTAAGAATATAATTGTTTCTCCATAATCAGTGTGAATGCACATCAAGGGAATGTTACATATTTCATCACATGCTTTAACATTAATGGATTTTAATTAATTAGGATTTATAAATTTGAATAAAATTCATAAAATATTTACTCTAATAATATAATCTGTCTAGAATAGTTCTATGATCTTCATTATATAGACCAGCTGCTTCTGTTTCAACTTGTAGTATCCAAACTAGAAGAATATTGTTGAGCTCTACATTTATGAAATTGAATAGTCAGTTCTTAAAGAATATGTGTTAATGGTATTTTTCATCTTCAGAGCCCAAAAGCTGGTACCAAACAATTGTGCTAATCTTCACATAAATATAGTGTACTACTAAATTTTTGTCCAGAATAGCTATTAACCATGGCACTCGGTGAATTGGAAATAGACCTAAATGATGCTTCCTTGAGCACAACGCTGCCCATGCCTACCCTCCAGGAAACCTGGCTATTTCTGTGAGAATCTCCTGTTTCTTAACTTCTTCAGTTCATGCTTTGTTTTTGTTGTTTGGTCATTAAGTCATGTCTCACAACTTGTAACCCCATGGACTGTGGCACTCCAGGTTCCTCTGTCTTCCACTATCTCCCTGAGCCTGCTCAAATTCATGGCCATTGAGTTGGTGATGCTATCTAACCATCTCATTTTATGCCACCTCCTTCTCCTTTTGTCTTTCCCAGTGTCAGGGTCTTTTCCAGTGAGTCAGTTCTTTGCATCAGGTAGCCAAAATATTGGAGCTTCAACATCAGTCATTCCAATGAATATTCAGGGTTGATTTCCTTTAGGATGGATTGATTTGATCTCCTTACAGTACAAGGGACTCTCCAATTCAAAAGCATCAGTTCTGTTTTGCTCAACCTTCTTTATGATCCACTTCTCACATCTATACATGACTACTGGAAAAACCATAGCTTTGTCTGTACGAACCTTTGTCAGCAAAGTGATGTCTCTGCTTTTTAATGTGCTCTCTAGGTTTGTCATAGCTATCCTTCCAAGGAGCAAGTGTCTTTTAATTTCATGGCTGCTGTCACCATCTGCAGTGGTTTTGCAGCCCAGGAAAATAAAATCTGTCACTGCTTCCACTTTTTCCACATCTATTTGGCATGAAGTGATGGGACTGAATGCCATGATCTTAGTTTTTTGAATGTTGAGCTTCAAGCCAGCTTTTTCACTCTCCTCTTTTGATTCATACTACCTGGTAACTATTAGGTTGATGAAAAAGTAATTGAAGTTTTGTACCATGAATTTTAAATCATTCTAACTAAGCTCAAACACATCTTTATTAATCAAAATCGAAACCATTACAATCAATATATTTTTGCCAACAAGGAATATTTTTGTTTATTCCTGTAGCATAAATATCCATGCTTCAGGATTTGAGGAACTCTTGAAAACATTTTTGCCTCCTGCTAATTGTGGAAGTGTTTCCCTTCAAAAAGTTGTCAAGATGCTTGAAGAAGTGGTAGTCAGTTGGTGAGAGGTCAGGTGAATATGGAGGATGAAGCAAAACTTCGTAGCCCAATTCGTTCAACTTTTTTTTTTTTTTTGAACTTTTGAAGCATTGGTTGTGTGACATGTGGTAAGGTGTTGTCGTGGAGAAGGGTTGGGCCCTTTCTGTTGACCAACGCTGGCTGCAATCATTGCAGGTTTCAGTACATCTCATCAATTTGCTGAGCATACTTCTCAGATGTAATGGTTTCACTGGGATTCAAGAAGTTGTAGTGGATCAGACAGGCAGCAGACCACCAAACAGTGACCATGACCTTTTTTCGGTGCAAGTTTGGCTTTGGGAAGTGCTTTGGAGCTTCTTTTCAGTCGAAGCACTGAGCCGGTCGTCACTGGTTGTCAAATAAAATCCACTTTTCATCGCACATCACAATCCAGTCCAGAAACGGTGCTTGCGTACAATAAGAGAAGGCGACACTTCAAAATGTTTGATTTTTAGTCAGCATATGAGGCACTCACTTATCAAGTTGTTTCACCTTTCCAATTTGCTCCAAATGCCAAGTGACCTTAGAATGGTCAGTGTTGAGTTCTTTGGCAACTTCTCATGTAGTTGTGAGAGGATCGGTTTGGATGATGGCTCTCAACTGGTCATCGTCAGCTTCTGATGACGGGCCACTAAGCTCCTCATCTTCCAGCCTCTCATCTCCTTTGCAAAACTTCCTGAACCACCACTGCACTGTGCATCTGTTAGCAGTTCCTGGGCCCAGTGAACTGTTGAGGTTGCAAGTTGTCTCCACTGCTTTATGACCCATTTTGACTCGAGTAAAAAATGACTCGAATTTTATTTTTGTCTAACATCATTTCTACAGTCTAAAATAAACATAAAACAAACAGCAAGTAATAAGTCACTAGCAAGAAAACATAAAGTGAGAAATGTGTGTTAAAATGATATATAATATAACCCCATTTATTTAAGAGTATTCTGATATCAAACGGCAAAGTTCAGCAATGCAAAACTGCAATTACTTTTGCACCAAACTAATATTCCCATTGGTCATTAATTACAGTTGACTCTCATTATTCACTGCAAGGAGATCCAACCAGTCCATCCTAAATGAAATCAGTCCTGAATATTCATTGGAAGGACTGATGCTGAAGGTGAAACTCCAGTACTTTGGCCACCTGATACAAAGAGCTGACTCATTGGAAAAGCCCTGATGCTGAGAAAGATTGAAGGCAGGAGAAGGGGACAACAGAGAATGAGATGGTTGGATGGCATCACCAACGTGATGGACATGAGTTTGAGTAGGCTCCGGCAGTTGGTGATGGACAGGGAAGCCTGCCGTGCTGTGGTCTGTGGGGTCGCAAAGAGCTGGACACAACTGAGCAACTGAACTGAACTTATGCTCAGGAGTTTTGTTCTATAAAGTCACCACAAACACTGGATTAGCAAATGATGTAGTGTCCATATAAGTTAAATAAGCAGGGTGACAATATACAATACAATATACTGTACACTCTACAATATACTGTATGTATTGTAGTCAAGTATATTGTATATACTACAATATACTTGACAATATAGTGTACAATCTACAGTACTCCTTTCCTGATTTTGAACCAGTTCAATTCTTCCATGTCTGGTTCAAACTGTTGCTTCTTGACCTGCATACAGGTTTCTTAGGAGCAAACTAGAAAAATATACTGACATAAAAGTGATACATGTACTGAATTTTTTAAAACTTTTAACAATAAAAAGTAAAAATAATTAACAACCAGGTCACAAAAAAGACCCAGAATTGTTCTGTAAGTTGGGTTAAAAAAAAAAAATGTTCTTTCTGTTTTAACTAATACAAACAAAATAAAAATATAGTATTTTACCATCTCTGAAACTGGTAAGATTTTGTTTTTATTTTTGTTTAAGAAGCAAAAAATGATGGGGCATTTCTGACAGGCAATTTTACAAAACAAGTTAATAATCCTTAAACTGTTCGCAGTTCTTGAAAAAGGATTTTCACTTCTAAAACCATAACCTAAGGAAGTCAGTAGAGATCACACACAAGTTTTTTTTTGTAGATTGTTCATCCCAAAGTTATATATAATTGTGAAAAATGGGAATCACTGGTATCTGCCCCCTAAAAGAGACAGAAATGACTGAAAATATTTGTCTAGCCATCTAATGGTATTTCCTAAAAATTAATCTCCTAAGAATGTTTTGAAGATGATTTACATAAACACTTGCTAATGGTTTAATTTAGCAAGTCATAGTAGAAAACTGATATAATTCTACCCAGTTTTACAAATAGTATTTTTACATGTATTTGTATAAAGCTGGAAATAAATATAATGAAAGCATTAACAGAGTACTTCTTGTCAATGAGTTCATGGAAAATTTATATTTTCTCTTTTATGGTTTTCTGTGTATTCCAAATACTATGAAATATTCATTTTTCATATCCTTTTAAAATTCAAACCTTAACTACCACTTTTCATTTAATTTGCAATTTGACTATTTTTAATCCAGTAAATTTAAATTTCTCAAAATGGTCAGACTGAAATTTAACATTCTATAGATTAATTTTTTCAATGTTAATTTTCTTCCTAGTAAGAGTATTTATTTTTAAATGCTGGCATATCTTAGCTATGGCTATGCCTATTCAAATTTTTAAAAACTTGAACTCATTATCTGTATTTGGTTTGTAGAATTATAAATAATTGTTTTGACTTCACTTCATCTGCTTTGGCTAAGAAAGATAACAGACGATGGGACCGATGAAATGATCAGTAAATATAGGAGAAAGTCTGACGCATTTTTCTGGTTTTATTATTGCTCTTTATAACCATTATGTTTGTGGATTATTTATGACATTGCTATGAAGAGTATTTTGAGTAAAGTCCCAGGTCTTGCTTCCAAATAATGTGTTGTTTTGTTTTTATCATCCCAAATTTCATGATTATGTTAGGATCATTCAGTTCAGTCAGTTCAGTCGCTCAATCATGTCTGACTCTTGCGACCCCATGGACTGCAGCACGCCAGGCTTCCCTGTCCATCACCAACTCCCAGAGCTTACTCAAACTCATGTCCATTGAGTCGGTGATGCCATCCAACCATCTCATCCTCTGTCATCCCCTTCTCCTCCTACCTTCAATTGTTCCCAACATCAGGGTCTTTTCCAATGAGTCATTTCTTCACATCAGGTGGCCTAAGTATTGGAGTTTCAGCTTTAGCATCAGTCCTTCCAATGAATATTCAGGACTGATTTATTTTAGGATGGACTGGTTGGATCTCCTTGCAGTCCAAGGGACTCTCAAGAGTCTTCTCCAACACCACAGTTCAAAAGCATCAGTTCTTCAGTGCTCAGCTTTCTTTATAGTCCAACTCTCACATCCATACATGACTACTAGAAAAATCATAGCTTTGACTAGACATACCTTTGTTGGCACAGTAATGTCTCTGCTTTGTAATACGCTGTCTAGGTTGGTCAAAACTTTTCTTCCAAGGAGCAAGTATCTTTTAATTTCATGGCTGCGGTCACCATCTGCAGTGATTTTCGAGCCCCAAAAAATAAAGTCTCTCACTGTTTCCATTGTTTCCCTGTCTATTTGTCATGAAGTGATGGGACCAGATGCCATGATCTTCCTTTTCTGAATGTTGAGTTTTAAGCCAACTTTTCACTCTTATCTTTCACTTTCATCATAGGACAAGATATAATAAGTTTTATGAGTTACCAGATAGTTATGAGGACAATTATGATTTTCTTTAAAACCAATGAAGGCTAAAACATTTAGGCACTGAGGGTGTTTTCCACTGGCTGCTGTGCCGTGTGTCTCTGCAGCAGGATGAGATGGTGGAAACGCTGAGTGGGCAGCCAGGAAGGCTGGGCATGCGTCTTTATTTTTGCTTCTCACTAGTGCTGAAACTGTGGGCAGTTTCACAGAGACAGCGTTCTCACCTGTAAAGTAAGAATGAGCCCGTTAGGTGTGTGTTGATAATCTGATTTAATCACAGAATGAGTCTGGAGTATGTAGGCCTTAATGAATCCATCACCACCACTTCTCTCACTAGCTTTTTTTTTCCCCCACTAAACCAGATAATAAAGATGTAAGAATGTTATTTTTAAAAGGAAACAAAAGTGCTAGGCATTCTAAGTTGCTGATAGAGGATATGCATGTAAGCTTTAGCAAACACTTTTCAAAAACACATTTTTGAAAATTAGTATGTGTTTCCTAATTACAACTGTGCTGAAGTAGAGGGCCAACCTTCTTCCTTTAAGAAATGGCCCTGAATCCCTCCAGGATAGGTCCACATGGTCAGTAACATCCATGTGCTAATCATACCCTGAGAAAACTTTCAAAAGTAGGTCTGACAATTTGCAGAACAATGGACAGAAACAGGCAATACCAGTACAACTCTCAAATAATCCCTGGTTTTGATCCTGCCAAGGCTAGTCAGGTGCAAACATACTCCCAAGGATGTACATAAATGAGCATCTGTTTTGATCTCAGTAGACCTCAAGCAACTGGATTTTGTAGGCTATCTGTCAAAGATAATTATTTGAAATTGTAATATTAGTTTAAATATTTTTTCCTGTTAAAATTGATCATTATCTTTTGAAGCTGCTTTAGATTGAAGGCAGTAAAAATCATCTCCTCCAATACTTAATACTGGAATGTATTCTCCTGTTGTTCAAGGAGGCTGTGCATTCATGTCAACTAAAGGAGCGGGTCCTTACACTACTGTGCTTTTGTAGTGTAGCCTTTACAACTTGGCCATAACCAATCAAATCGGGGCTCTGGGTTCCTTCCTTAGGCATTTCTATGTAGTCTGGGCAAAAACCTCATGCCTTCATATGACAACCCTGCCTAATAGAAAGGTCCATACTGAATAGTAAGGAACCAGCCCAATCCAACTTTCTCTCAGTGACTTTAGGTAAAAGATATGCAGATTCTATAGCATTCTAAGGTGGATTCTGTTCACTTGCAAATGTTGGTACACTTGCTGAGAAGAGAGGGGAGTCTGAGAGAGAAAGGAAAAGAACAGAATTTAACATTGTAGAATACTTCTGTCTTTCAACTTGTGGAATTTTCCAACCATCTTGTGTTTCATAGAGTAGCTTGGTATAGTTGGTTTCCAGGATGTATTTTGGTCAACATTACCAAATGGCATGCAGTTTTCCATCTAGAAATCAAATACTTTGTATGATTCTTTGACCCTAAGAAATGCATTTCTCTTATATCATAGCTTTGGTGGCATTGATATTGCATTTTACCGCATAAACCTTTAACATATTTATGACACTTGGAATGCTCTCCTGAGTGGAACACATTCCCTGAAATTCCAAGTAAACCCAGAGCAGCATGTCTGCTAAATTGAGTCTGTGTTTTCCTGCAAGTTCCTCACTGAGCACAAACCCCTCAAAGGAATGGCTCCTGTAGAGTAAGTGAAAGTCTACTGAGCTGAGCGTGCTTTTCATTTTTTTGTACAATGTGGTACCTAAACAGAAAACAGCCACTTCCCCTGTAGCCCACCCAAAGATACTTTGATCTATTTTGTACTGCAATGGCATTATCTGTGTTGGAGTTCTCAAGAGGTGGGTGGGTGTGGTACTTTAGAGGTTATTTAAAAGCTCTCTGGTACAATTTTGGCTTTTCTGAATTTTCCAGTTTTGTACTAACTTCAGAACCTACTACCCACATAAGCTATGAATCTGCTAGAATTAAAAGCTCAAACATTATAGCCAGACAGACCTGAGTGTGAATTCTGCTTGCATCACTTGCTTGTGTGGTTTTGGGCAAGTTGCTCAACTTTCTTGGGTCTCCATCTTGTTGTCTGTGTGATTTCTGTGAGCCTTAATTGGCATTCAAAGCTCTCATGGCCGTATCTTCTGCGTAGTAAGAGCCACTGTTGTTATTGACATAGTTCAGGCATTGAGATGCACAGAGATCAGGAAGAAATGATAGTCTTAGTCATTAGAGGCACAAGCTTTGAGGTGATGAGCAGGGAATACCCTGTAGCTGAGAAATGCTGGGTGGTCCAGATTTTCATGCAGCTTGGACAGTCTGCATGTGAACAGCACATTGGCTGGAAATCGAGACTGCACGGTAAAACCGACTTTCAACAATTCTGGTATCAAAAGATCCTAACATGGTGTTTCATTTAATTCAAAACTTTTAATCAGCTCAAGAAGAGTTCTGGGTAAAATAGTTGTAATAATACATGCCTCTATTAACCTGGACATTATAAGATTTAAATGTGTTTATGAATGTGACTTGATTTTGAAATGATAAAGCCTTTTGCAGATATAAGATGGTAGCAGATAAATATTAATAGCATTTTAAAGTCAGGGCTAGTTATTTAGGAATGTGAATAATAAAGAAGAAAACGTCTATGGGCATAACTGTACCTCCTATGCTCAGTTAAATTCAGTTAAAATTTACTGAAAAAACTAAAGATTGCATGATTCTTTATCATTAACCATTTTATTTCCACAATGTCTTAGACATGTTGCCTTGGGGACAAGCTTCAGTTTTAAACTCACCCGCACTTTAAATCTTAATTTTGTCATTGGCTTTGTGACCTTGGAGAAGTTATGTAATCATTCTGGGCCTCAAATTCCTTATTAAAAATATTTCCCAAGAACTAAATTAGATGACATGGGAAAGCAACCTGGCCCCTATAGGCACTCAGTGAATGGATGCTTGTATCCTACAGTTTTGAAACAAAAGTAACAGACCAAATGGTTACATTAAGACTTTATTAATCCATCTAAATTAAAAATGCAAGACAAAAGGCCCTAAAATTGTGTTTGTTTCACTTGAGAATATCTTCTGTAGCTTAATATAGATAAAATGCAAAAATACCAACAATGTGGTCATTGCAGGCATTCCAGAAACCAAGCCCAGGATGCATTTCACGCTGTCCAGATGGATTCTATGTGATCTGTTATCCTGTGTGATGAAAGCAGTGTAATAGTGGAGTCAAGTTTATTAGTATAATCCTGGCGAGGAGTATTTAAAACCAAAGCTAGCCATTTGTAAAGCAACTCCAATGTGCAGTCTCCAGAGTGTGTTGATATTGTATCTTACCACATCAGGAAATAGCAGAGAGTTAATTGTACTCTGCAGGGGAAAGCAGCCTTTCAAGCCACCTCACTTGCAACGGATTTCCATTAAGAGTTGGCATACTTTCAGCGCTCAGGTTCTCCCAGAGCAGAAAGAACAGGCAGATGCAAATGTGTGCCTGCCCCAGGAGCGTGTGTTTATGCCAAAGGGGAGAAACCAGAGCCTCTGCACACAGATTATACAACTCAGTGGTGTAGCCTCACTCCATGGGGCTTCTCTCTTTGCCTGGAAGTTGTGCTGGTGCCTTGGGGCAGTTCAGAGCCGGGGTATAATTCACGTGCAGTACCCAGCTCTTTATGGCCTGTATTTTCATACCTACCATTCTCTGCACACGGAAAACTTTAGGCAGACATGCAGCACGCACACTCAGCCCTGCATACATGAGTACAGGAGAGAGCGCTCATTTCCTTCCAAAGAGGATCCCTTTGGGTGGGAGGTGGGGTGGCAGGGGTTTGGCTGCAGAGGGATTGTTAGATTTTTGTCTTTTGGTTTTTTTATTTTTATATATATATATATTGAGAGAAGAGGAGAAGGCAATGGCACCCCACTCCAATACTCTTGCCTGGAAAATCCCATGGACGGAGGAGCCTGATAGGCTGCAGTCCATGGGTCGCTAAGAGTCGGACACGACTAGGTGACTTCACTTTCACTTTTCACTTTCATGCATTGGAGAAGGAAATGGCAACCCACTCCAGTGTTCTTGCCTGGAGAATCCCAGGGACGGGGGAGCCTGGTGGGCTGCCGTCTATGGGGTCACACAGAGTCGGACATGACTGAAGCGACTTAGCATAGCATAGCATTGAGAGAAGAATAAAGTTTATTAGAGTGGGAGATGCTGTTAGAACAGTGGGGCAGCTCAAGAGAGAGCCGAACCCTTTCGCAGGCTAGTAGCCAATGTTTATAGCCTCAAGACATAGAAAATTCTTGCTGGAATGGTGGCCAATAGGTAATTGGTTAGGATGCTATTTGTTGTTGCTCAGTCACTCAATCCTGTTCGATTCTTTGTGACCCCATGGACTGCAGCATGCCAGGTCTCCCTATTCTTCACCACCTTCCAGAGCTTGCTCAAACTCATATCCATTGAGTTGGTGATGCCATCCAAATATCTTGTCCTCTGCTGCCCCCTTCTCCTCCTGCCCTCAATCTTTCCCAACATTACCATCTTTTCCAGTGAGTCAGCTCTTCGCATCAGCTGGTCAAAGGATTGGAGCTTCAGCTTTAGCATCAGTCCTTCCAATGAATATCCAGAACTGATTTCCTTTAGGATTGACTGGTTTGATCTCCTTGCAGTCCAAGGGACTTTAAAGAGTCTTCTCCAACACCACAGTTTAAAAGCATCAATTTTTTGGCACTCAGCCTTCTTTAGGATGCTTTAGAGTGGGTATTTTACCTAATATGGGGTCAGGGAACTGGCCAGTTTAGATCCTGAGGTTTATGGCAATAGTTGCTATGGAGCTTGGTCAGTTCCAGAGATTTTTATCTTGTGACCTTGGTACAGGGCTCCACACCTGTGACCTTGGTATAGGGTTCCACATTCCCCCCTCTTTTTATTTATGGGTCAAATCTTTGGCTCATTAACACTCTGCTCATGACTAACTGTCTACCATTCCGTGTCTCCAGCCATGGGGACCCAGGTCACTGGGGAAAGGAGCAATGAGCACTTGGGCTTCTTCAAACTGGAGAGGAGCATTGTGGGGTCCTGGGTCCCAGGGCCTGCTCTCTGTCAGGGTGCATTTACCGAGGGACATGAGAGTCCATGGAATAATAAGGCTTGTCCCAGCATTGTCTGGGTGTTGGCCACTTGGACATTTATTTGTTGTGTGCTAGAAGAAACTTAAAAAGAACATTAAAGATGCATGGCCCAAAGATTAATAGAAGTAGAAAAGCTGCAAAGGGGCCTAGAGGAGAGGCTAGCCAGGGGAACCAGGACCAGACATAGGTCCATGACGTTAAACTGTTTCTCTAGGTATGAGAAGATGCATACCTTTTGGGCTCATAAAAATCTTTACCTGAAAACATGTGGGTCTTTTGGTTTAGATACAACCCAAATGCATGTAAAATAGAAGGAAGGACTGCATGACTACACCCCAAGTTTAATTTCCATAAAACATTTTTCAGTACTATTGTGTGCTTAATTGATAAATGTTGTTCCCAAACCAGCCCAGGTATTAGAAGACAAGATAGTAGAGACCCCTGAGAGAGGGTAGTGCACAAAAGGGGCACAAAAGGGGCTTCCTTTGTACAATTAATTTCTGTTTTCTGATGTGGGCTCAAGTCACAACCATGGGTATGTCTGCTTTATGAAAATTCATCAAGGGTTATATTTATGATCTGAGCATTTTCCCTCAGGTTGTTATCCTTCAATTTAAATAACAACAACAAGCAGGAAGGAGAAGAAATATGCTTCTCTCCAAAAAAAAAAAAAGTTGTTTAGTATATATATTTATATCTAGATAAAGGAAGGAATACATACCATTTGGTATAAGGTCTATACCAACTTAGAATATATTTAATAAAATTAATATTTGAGTGTACAGCATATTAACTTTTTTAAAAAATTGGTCAACCGTATGAGTTGCTTTGGAAGTTATAGCTATGTTCCATGGGAAGCGACCATGACCAAGTTCCATTTTACAATAAACCCAGGAATAATTATTTTTCATATTAATGTGTTTATTTATTTTAGCTGCACTGGGTCTTTACTGCTGCGTGGGATTTTCTCTAGTTGTGGGGAGTGAGGGCTACTCTCCAGTTGCTGTACACAGGCTTCTCATCACAGAGGCTTCTTGTACAGTGGAGCATGGGCTCTGGGGTGCACAGGCTCCTCATCACAGAGGCTTCTTGTACAGTGGAGCATGGGCTCTGGGGTGCACAGGCTCCTCATCACAGAGGCTTCTTGTACAGTGGAGCATGGGCTCTGGGGTGCACAGGCCTCAGTAGTTGTGGTTCATGGTCTCCGGAGCACAGGCTCAGTAGCTGTGACACATGAGCCCACTTGTCCCACACATGCAGAACCCTCCCGGACCAGGGACTAAACCCATTACCCCCGCATTGGCAGTCAGATTCCCAACCACTGGACCACTAGGGAAGTCTTATTTTTTAATACATTTATCATAACCTTTTCAGCATCATTTGTAGATAACTGTAATCTAAGCTGTCACTATACACGATTACTATAGCACTCACTTTGACTGTTTCAACAAGGTATTTCATCTAAAGCATTACTTGGATCTATCAGCTTGCTTAGTTGTGAAAAAGTATCACTTATACAGCCATGCTGATTTTAAAAGTCATCTAAAATAAACCTGTTATTAAATAAAAATATTTCTAATCTTATCATAGTATGAAATAATTTCAAATAGGTGTTTTGAATTCATGCCTTAATGCATAACCATAATTTTCCTGCCCCTTGTAGCTCAGTCAGTAAAAAATCTTCCTGCAATTCAGGAGACCTGGGTTTGATTCCTGGGTTGGGAAGATCCCCTGAAGAAGGAAATGGCAACCCACCCCAGTATTCTTGCCTAGAAAATCCCATGGACACAGGAGCCTGGCAGGTTACAGTTTATGGGGTTGACAGAGTCAGACACGACTGAGCGACTGAGCACACAGCACAGGTTTCCTGTACAGGGTCTGTAGTAGTTGAAAGACAAGTCCATAGAATGATACCTCAAAGAGTTGTGAGAAAGGTAAATAAAAATTGAGAGAGTCTGAGACCAAAATAATGTTATTAAAGTAACTTCTAAAGGATTTAATTCATTAAAAAATAAATAAATGCCAGAGATATAAGCAGTGTTGAAATCAAAGAAATTGATGAACATATAGGTAAAAAATGTGTAAAACTGGCTAACGAAATATCAATGTTTAAATTAGTGTTTTAAAAAAGAGGACTGGATGAAACAATTAAAAATGAAGCCTGTAAGCCATGAAAGTTGATGATGGACAGGGAAGCCTGGAATGCTGCAGTCCATGGGGTCGCACAGAGTCAGACATGACTGAACAACTGAACTGAACTGAAGCCATGAAAGAAGTAATCAGTTAGTTTTCTAAGAAGCTTGTATTTGAAAAGGATTTAGAGAGGATTTAAAATACCAATTAACTTTAGACTTTCTTGAGTTTTGTGTGTGGTAAGATTCCAAATGTGCCCACTTAGTATTAGATAATATATAACTTCAAAACAGAATGGGGCAGGAAATTGAATGAGGAAAAATACAAAATAGTCAACCCAAAAAGTTGGAAGGAAAGCAAAAGAATTATTTAAAAATCAGGAAAATGGAAAAAAAAAAAAACAATGTAAAACAGAAGGAACAAGTCTCTCTCTCTCAATCTTGTATATATACACAAGCGCGAGCACACACACACACACACACACACACACACGTATAATTTCATTGGACTAAATGGACTAGCTAAAAGAATTTGTCATATTAGATTAAAAAGAGGCTAAATGTTATTTTCAGACACAAAGACTCAGGCTGCATTTAAAAGGGTGAAAAGATATGCTTTGGCAAATAATAAATAAAAGAAAAACCTGGTAACTATGATAATATCAGGTAATATAATCTTTAAAACAAAAGCCTTTATAGGGATAGAAAAGGTCACTAAACTATGACAAAAGATTTATTTGCATGGAAAATATAGTAATTCTAAACTTGAATGCACTAAGCAAATATTCTCAAAGTATATAAAGCATATGGATAAATCAAGTCCAATATCATATAATAAAAATTTACATGCTAATTTCAAAGCTGATAATTTTAATTAAGCACATGGAAGTAAATAAAGGAAAAGGAAATGGCAACCCTCTCCAGTTATTCTTGCCTGGAGAATTCCATGGACAGAGGAGCCTGGCAGGCTGCAGTCCATGGGGTCACAGAGAGTCAGACATGACTGAGTGGCTAACACACACACACGTAAATCAAAATAGAAGTTTCTAAAAACATAATTAACAAACTTGATTTAATAGGTATAAAGAGTCTGAACAAAAGAAATGAAGAACACATAGTCTTCTAAGATGTAAAGGAAAGAGTTGAAACATTTTATCACGTTTTAGGAGGAAAAATCAAAAATAGTTAGAACTGAGTGGTAATAAATAATTGTATAAATGAAAATTCATTAGAGACATCACAAAGGTAGTTATAGTTTATTTTATACTTTAAATTAGAATTAAATTAGAATTCAGTTAAGACTAGAAACTGATAGCTAACCTCAAATAAGCTAAAAATAATGAGCTTCATGAAGTAGAATTTGAAGACTAGAATATTAATAGAATCCAAAGAGTAAGTAGAGTCAAAAGTTAGCTCCTTGAAAATAGAAAAATCTCTAACACATTAGATAATAAGCAAAAAAATCACAACAAATAACCAATACAGGAAATGAAAATGGAAAATAATTATAGGCAGCAGAGATTTTAAATGGCAATAAGAGAATGCTATGAATAAACTTTGCCAATGCATTTAAGAACAGATATACTATATGTGTGTCAGAAAACCATTTTCGTATTGGTTTTTTGAAAGACATTCTCACTGGATATGGAATTCTAGATTGACAGTTTATTTTTTTTTTTTCCTTTCTCTACATTAAACAAGTTGCTCTGCTGTTTCCTAGAAGAAATCTGCTTTCATTCATACCTTCATATGCAGCCGTGTCCTTTTTCTCTGGCTGCTATTAAGCAATGTGCTTACAGTGTACCTTATCAGAGTTTCCTTCATGTTTCTTTGGTTTGGGAGGTTATTGTTCCTATTGGATCAGTAGATTACATCTTTCATCAAATTTGGAAATTTCTAAGCCATTCGTTCTTCAAATCTTTTTGTCCTCTACTTTACCTCTGAGGATTGCCTTTACCTTGGGGGATTGCCTTATGCATGTTAGACCACTTAAAATTGTCCCACAGTTCACTCATGCTCTCTCCACTTTTTTTCAGTCTTTTTTTCTCTCCCTAAGAAATAGTTTCTATTGCTATATCTTCAAGTTGACTAATCTTTTCTTTTGTGTTATCTATTCTGCAGGTAATCCTTTCCCGTATATTTTCATTTAGAATTTGGTTTATGTCTTTGTATATCTTCCATGCCTCTACTTAGTATGTTCAATTATTCCTCTACATTCTTGAGTATATAAAAATAGTTACAATAACTTAATGCCCTTATCCAATCATTCTATCCTCTGTGTCATTTCTGCATCTGTTTCTATTGATTGATTTCCCCCTCATTGAGGATTTTATTTTCCTACTTCTTTTCATGCCTGATAATTTTTTATTGGATGCCAGACAGTGTGAATTCCACCCCCACCCCACCCCTTATTGGGAGTGGATATTTTTATATTCCTATAGTATTCTTGAGCTTTATTCAGAGATGTAACGAACTTACTTGAAAGTAGTTGACCCTTTTGAGACTTGCTTTTAAACTTTGTGAACCAAGGAAAGAACCAAGGAAGCCATTCTCTAAGGCTAATTTTTCCCCATTACCAGTGTGATTGCCTTTTGAGTACTTTTCCTCATGCCCTCGAATTACAAGGGTTTTTCACTCTGACTGGTAGGAGCATGAACTATTCTTGGCTTTGTGTGAGACATGGAGATTGTTCCCTCAGATCCTTTCAGGTCATGTTTCCCCTGACCAAGGTAGCTTTCTTGCATGCATGAATGAACTTATTTGTACTCAGCTGAAGATTCAGGGGAGAACCTCCACAGATCCTGAACCTCTCTGCCCGTGCAGGTCTATCTATTCTCTCTGGGATTCTGTGCTGAGGACCCTAGCCTACCAATTCTGTCTCCTCAAATGAGGGAGTCTGCCAGAGTCCTGAGTTCCCCTTCTCTGCACTGAGGGCTGGGTAAATATTATCAGGCAATGATCTGCAGCCATTTGGGGCTCACATTGTATGTGATCTCTCAGGCATAACTGTGCTGCAGTGCTTGATGTCAGAAAGTTGCTGTTATAGGATTTTAAAAAGTGCCTATTACCCCATCTTGGCTGCACATAGAATTTTCTTGTGTCTTTTAAGTGTTGTTAATTAATTAAAATGAGAATTTTTTAAGGATTTAATAAATGTGTCTATGAGCTCTTAGGCTTCCCTGAATGTCCGTTTAGAATCTTCCTCTTAGAGATTACCTATCAACCAGCAATACTCAGTGGGGCCAGAGAAGAGAAAGGTGAAATTTCTATCTTCTAAGGAATCCCAATAGCTGACTTCTGGAGAATAGGAGGAAAGAGAGGATAAGAAATCAAAATGAAAGATAATAGGAAAAAGAGAGGCGGTATGCATCAACCCTAAAATTAAGTCTCAAACAGAGAAATCGGTGAGAATTACGTGCTTAATAAAGCCCTTGCTCTAATAGATCCTAAGTGTGACTTCACTCATTATGTGCCAGTCACTCTTCTGAGCACTTTATATCTAGACTTAATTCAGTCTCGGAAAACTCCATGAAGTGAGTTACTATCATCCCCCTTTTGTAGATGAAGAAACATGTTAAGCAAATTGTCCAAGACCCCATAGCTAGAGAATGGCATGGCTCAGCTTTCAACCCAGACTCCTTCAGTATTACTTCATACAACTATCAGTCTTGTCAAGGTTAGTTCTCTGATTTTAAGCCCACAACATACTAAAAAGAACTGTAGATGCTGAGATGAAGCTAAGTAGATGCAAATCCAATGAATACAAGGAAAAATAAACAATGGCAGTTGGTTGAAAGGGGCAAGGACATAGAAACTTCAGAAATAAGCATTACCCTGAGCAGCTTACCACTAGCACATTAAACAGTAAAGGTTCAAATGATGAACTTTAATCCATGTTAAGAATTATTTTTTGTTAAAGCTCTGGTTATACTTGAAACATTCTGCTTTTAAAAGATGCATTTTTACATCCAAATGACATTCTAACACTAAAAGAATTTTCACTCTGCGATGCACTGTATACGGGTTACCTAGTGGAAGCGAACTTCATTGTATTGAAAACTTATTCCTGAACAACGCCAGACAAAAAAGTTAACAGTTGCTTTAAATATCATTAAATAATATGCTCTACCGACAATGTGCTAAGAGCATTTTAAACCCCTACTTAATCATTTCTTTTTTTTTCAAAATTCTTCTCACATTGACTAAAGTAGAATTTTGCCTCTTCTTTTTTAAAATTCAGTTATTTTTTAATTGAAAGATAATTGCTTTACAGATTCTAACAGTGTTCATTGCTAGCATCTCATGTTTCAAAGATAGAACATCTTTTCAGAGGACTTTTCACTCTTCAGTTCAGTTCAGTCGCTCAGTCGTGTCAGACTCTTTGCGATCCCATGAATTGCAGCACGCCAGGCCTCCCTGTCCATCACCAACTCCCAGAGTTCACTCAGACTCAGGTCCATCGAGTCAGTGATGCCATCCAGCCATCTCATCCTCTGTCGTCCCCTTCTCCTCCTGCCCCCAATCCCTCCCAGCATCAGAGTCTTTTCCAATGAGTTAACTCTTTGCATGAGGTAGCCAAAGTACTGGAGTTTCAGCTTTAGCATCATTCCTTCCAAAGAACACTCAGGACTGATCTCCTTTAGGATGGACTGGTTGGATCTCTTTGCAGTCCAAGGGACTCTCAAGAGTCTTCTCCAACACCACAGTTCAAAAGCATCAATTCTTTGGCACTCAGCCTTCTTCACAGTCCAACTCTCACACCCATACATGACCACTGGAAAAACCATAGCCTTGACTAGATGGACCTTTGTTAGCAAAGTAATGTCTCTGCTTTTCAATATGCTATCTAGGTTGGTCATAACTCTCCTTCCAAGGAGTAAGCATCTTCTAATTTCATGGCTGCAATCACCATCTGCAGTGATTTTTGAGCCCCAAAAAATAAAGTGTGACACTGTTTCCCCATCTATTTCCCATGAAGTGATGGGACCAGATGCCATGATCTTACCCCCAAAATATCCCAATTTTATGAGACCAATAGTAGATGTCTTCCTGTCATATGTCATCAGGATCTCGCTTCTGCTTAGAACATGGATTATTTCGTGTGATTACAACAGGAGGAACAAGTATCTCCTTGAAGAAGGTGAGGAACATCTGTAATGCTTTACAGAGGAGAGGGATTCCTGTATGGGCAGTTTCACAGGCAGCCTCATTGACAAAGCTCCTAAAGGAAAGGAGTGATGCTGTTGACATCATTTCTGAAGGCATGAATTGTGGATTTTGATTCTTTTCCTATAAATACTCACCTTGTGAAAGCTCCTATGCAATCTCTGCTGTCAATAAGTTTTATAAATGCTGTATACAAGCCTTTAATTCACCAGTGCCTGCTTGAGGCTTATTTATTTTTTAAAGAAGAGAAGCTGGAGAAGTCATTTGAAAATTCACGGGCAGTTCACTCTTCAAGGTTGCGATGTGCTCTTGGAACAGCCGTAAAAACTTCTGAGCGACTACACATGGCCCCTTCCCTTCAGAACAAAGAGCTTTGCTTATTCATTACCTGAATAATGGATTAGGAAATCAAGTAAACAATTACCTTTCTATTCAGATGGCAGAAGAGTAGCCTCTTTCCCCTACCCCTGCATCCCCTGGCCCCACTTGCTTGCTGGTTGTCAGCCTACTTTGTCTTGGTTTTTTGGGATTTCCTCATATCCCTCCTCCTCCTCAAACTCCCACATTGAAAAAATTATAAAAACAGTTTAAATCTCCAAGTAATGCTAGTTTTCCAAGAGTTAAGCTAAAGTCTGTCAAATCACCTTCCTAAATAAATGACAGCTTGTTTGATATGCCTCTATATAAGGTTTGACAGACGTTTCCTGTAAAAGGCCAGATGGTAAATATTTCAGGCTGGTGGGCCATGTGGTCTCGGTCACAACTGCTCAACTCTGCCATGGTTCTGTGAAAGCAGCTAGAGACCACATTTGTAAAGGAATGGCCATGGCTGTGTTCAATAAAACTTTATTTACTGACACTAAAATGTGAATTTCATACAAATGTCACATGTCACAAAATAGCATTCTTTTTTCCCAATCATTTAGAAAGACAAAACTATTGCTTATTCATAGCCCAGACTGCATTTGGTCATGAGCCATGGTGCCAACCCTTCTCTGGAGGATTAGCAGAATGTCTTATAAAGGGTTTCTCACCCATAGTAGTACTTACAATTGAGGTCAGACTCAATAGTAGTACTTACAATTGAGGGAGAACTCTCTTGTGTATTTTAGGATGTTTAGCAACATAGCTGGAATCTAGATGCCAGTAGAACCCCTGGCCCCAAGTTCTGACAGCTGGAATGTCTCTAGATATTGGTAGATGTTCCTAGGGGCAAAACCACCCCTGGTTGAGAGCCACTGGCCTAACACACCGAAGGTCAGTGTTCACTGCATGAAATTAGAGCTAATGGGTTCCCTAGTTATATTATCAGATAGTTTCATGTATCACCTAAGAGATATCCCTGGAGTTCTCATGCTACTAAGAGAGAAGGGATGAGGCTCCTTCATAGCCATTGATGAAACCCAAGGCCCAAGGCAACCCATTATGTAACCTGGATGGAGATGTTAGAGGGTTTGCACAAAAGTACCTGCTTTGGACTTAAAAGTCAGTGTTCTCCACCCCCTGTTATTTATTTCTATATTCATTTTCATTCTTTCCTGTTTTTACCTCCTCACCTCAAATCATATATTATATACCTGGCTCTGGACTACAAAGATAAATCTAACATTTGATTAAATTATTTCATTTATTTGACCAGAATACCAAGATGTGAGATAGGAGCATAGGATACATATTTAATATTATATTAAGAACCTAAATTAATTTATTTTTTGTAACTGCAATATAGTTGATTTACAGTATTGTGTTAGTTTCAGGTGTGTTGCAAAGGAATTCAGATATATTTTTCAGATTATTTTTCCATTATAGGCTTTTACAAGATATTGAATATATCAGTAGTTCCCTGTGCTATATAGTAAATCCTTTGTGCTTAAAAGAATTTCTGTAAATTATCTTCCTACATAAATTTTTTTTCATTCCAAAGTTTCTTCTACTCTACAAATTGTCAGAGGTATGCTCTTAGCTTTTTGGATAATTATTTAGGCCAAAGGCAAAAAGGTAGGTGATATGTATACCTATACCCCTCTTACTTACCTGATAAACAACTTTTGATCCTTCCAGGGTCAATATTGTATCCAAATTATGAACATTTGTGCCTCAACTCTGCAAATTCCTCAGGATACTTAATTATTTGATATCTCAGTGTGAGAAAGAATGAATAATACCTCTTTTGCCTGAAATGTGAGGATTCTGGTATGTGGAGAACAGCTTGCTCTGCCAACATAAGACCGATTAACTCGTATCTCTCAGTGAGTGGGAAAGTCCTATATGACACTGCTAAAACAATTCACACTGAGATACACATAATAAGAAATGGACCTCCAGCAATGACAAAAAAATTATAACATTTTAAGAGAGAGAACAATGTGTTTTGAAGAGGAATCTGAATTTTAGTTTCTGGCTCCTGTAATTGATTGGACAAGTTTTATCTTCTCTGAACCTGTTTTTTTGATCCCCAAAATAAAGGAGTTGAACTGTGTAATTTCTAAATGCCTTGACTTTATGACCTGTTGACAGGTTGCAAGAAGTATCAGACAGGATCACAATTTCTTTCTACAGGTGGTGCCAAAATTCTGAATCAAATATTTGGAAAAGTTTAGTGACAAGTTCAATAGTCCATATGCCTCTGAATCCTTTAATGTTTCTTATTCTTCCCCTCCTGTAGTCTTTGTAGGTATTCATCTGTAAAATGTGAGCCTTCTATAAGAATGGGCTTCCCAGGTGGTTCAGATGATAAAGAGTCTGCCTGGACTGCAGGAGACCTGGGTTCTATTCCCGGGTTGGGAAGATGCCCTGGAGAAGGAAATGGCAACCCACCCCAGTATTTTTGCCTGGAAAATCCTCTGGATAGAGGAGCCTGGTGAGCTACAGTCCACGGGGTTACAAAGAGTCAGACACGACTGAGCGACTTTCACTTTCTTCGTTTTCTGTGAGAATGAATATACATGATTAGTCACATAGTTTGGTGTAATGCAAGATTTAGCTTTTCATAGAAAATGCAGAATTAATTAAAGGCTAAATCAAAAGCAATTTCTTAAGAAATTCAACAGTGGCCAGTCCTCTTATGGTACAGACCAATAGTCCTCAACCTTTAGAATGACCTTCTTCCTCTAGGGGACACTTGGCAGTGACTGGAGACATTTTTGCTAGTCACACTGGGTGTGGCATGGTGGAGACAGGGTGTGTTAATGGTGCTCAGTACGTAGAGGCCAGGGATGCTGTTTGTACCCACAGTGCATAGGACACGGCTCCTACAACAAAGGATCATCAGGCCCCACGTAGTGGCAATGCCAAAGCTGAGAAACCCTGCCGTCAGCTATTACAGATCTGATTTCTAACTGTGGCTGTCAGTCCCATCTCTCCTCTCTTACTTGCCACCATCACAGGAGCCTTTGCTTCCTACCTTCTATTAGTAGATGTCATGAACATTCGTAGAATCGCTAAAATGCGGTTTCTTGGCATAAATCTACCAACATATATAAACTTTTACCACGGAGACTTCATATGAACACAGTTGCTTAGAGCCAACAGGGCGATTAAAGCCATAATGTCTGATTTTCTTCAAGCCTGAGAAATATCACAGTACATGCCAGTAAGATACTAATTTATATTTAGTTACAGAAACATGTGGCTCTACATACGTTTCTACCTATGGTTCTAAAAGATACGTTTTAATTTCTCTGGGTAGTAATTTCTGGTCTCTTTTTTTCTTCACCAAGATATTCTGTTTGGCTGCTTCAGAATAGCAACCCGCAGACGATGTAAATGTTGGTTCTCCCCATTTTGAGAAACATTGGGAAAATTCAAATTCAGATGCCCCATCAGAGTCTCTCATAGTGACCTTGGGTGGCCTAGGCCTGCAAAAGCTTGGAGTAGGGCATCAGTTCCCAACCAGAGACTGAGCTGGCTCAAAGCAGTGAAAGCTCCAGACCCTAGCCGCTCGACCAGTGGTCAGTGACAAGGGTTCTGGCCCTTCAGCTTTGCAGAAAAGAATTTCCACGAAGACAGAATGTAATAAAGCGAGTAAAGTATTTATTAGAAGGAGAAAGATGAATAGACGCACAGGCAGACTCAGGGAGAATCCCTGAGTTGCTGAGTTGCTCCTCGTGGTAGCGTGAATTATTTCTGTGGGCCATTTCTACTGAGTTTCTGTGGGCCAGTCATTATGATTTGCCTGCTTCACAGTCCATATTTGGTGCATCTCAGGATCCTCCCACGTGTGCACGCGCATCTCTTAGCCAAGATTCCTACCAAAAAGGCAGTAGAACATCCCTTGACATGACTCTCTTTGGGCCTCCAAGGAGCCTCTTCTGCCCACGTGTGGTCGGGAAGGTCTTCTAACTTTAGAAACTAGAAATATGTGGTCTGTGCAGGGACCAGCCACCTCCCTTAACTGCCCTGCTATTCTTGTCTTGGAGTTTCCGTCAATATAGAATGAATCTCCAATTGCTTTACCCTGGGGAGCCCCATCTGCCTCCGCCTCAATAGGCCAGAACTTTCACACTGTTTGCTTAAAATCTTTCTTTTCTTCAGATGTGAAACTATATTCCCAAAGCTAAATGGAGACAGAGCAATTACACATTTTGCGTGAATTATCTCATCAATAATGGTATCACCTGGCTGATTACGTCTAATTAGAATTGGCCTAAAATAGATAATTAAACAAGTGCCTTAGCCAACCATTTTAATTTATGTTACATACTCTACAAGGTCCTGGTTTGTTCACCACACACTTACTTATTTAAAAATAAAATTCAACTAGCTTTAGATGATTTATTCTGACCCTGCCTTTCATGTAAGTTTTATCAGCAAAGTAATTCTTTCTCATAGAAAGCCTGGGATCATGTCACAGAGTTACAACAGTTGGATTCAATTACCTTAATAAATATGGTTTTGGGTATACAAAAGATCAATGTACTTTAAAACATAATAACTGATCCTTTCACTTGTGTGATCTTCCTGTCCTCCATTTCATCCTATCTAAAGTGATAAAGAAAAGCTGTTAAATACTTATTTTTGACATTCTTTCCTTGATTTTCCAGGAAGAAAAACTTACACACAATGATAAATGCATTGAAATCTAGATTTCAAAATGTTTGCTTTCAAGAAAATACAGCAAATCTCATTGCTTGTAGAAGGGAAGAATGAGGAGCAGGACAAATTTTCCTAGTGACTGCAGGCATGTGCGCTAAGTCACTTTAGTTGTGTCCAACTCATTGTGACCCTATGGACTGTAGCCCACCAGGCTCCTCTGTCGATGGGATTCTCCAGGCAAGAATATTGGAGTGGGTTGCCATGCCCTCCTCCAGGGGATCTTCCCAACCCAGGGATCGAACCCACATCTCTTATGTCTCCTGCAATGGCAGGTGGGCTCTTTACCACTAGCACCACCTGGGAAGCCCTTCCTAGTGATTAAATGGTAGTATCTACATTTTGAGTATTTCTCACTGAATTTGCATCTGCGATCCTGTTCCCCAGTGTTCTGGTTTTCCTCCTTCCAAGCACATGGTTGGATTGCATTTTTCCTCTGGCCTAAATTGAAGTTCCTTGTGGTCACATGTGGCTTGCTTTGGACTATGATACAGGAGCTCAGGTAATGTGTAACTTTAACCTCAAAGTCTTGAAGAGCCAGCATGTGATTCACCATATCTTCCTTCTACCATCACTGCAAATGGTTGAGCCTGCCCCCAGAGTGAGGGTGACATTGAGCAGAGCCTGTCTGCAATGAAGCTATAGCAGATGCAAGAAATAAGCATTTGCTGGGTTAAGCCACTGAGAGCTCAGAGTTGTTTGTTCGGCAACAAACCCCATTTCAGGCTGACTAATGAACTTGTCCATTCAAGTCATCGGTTTTTTATATAAATGCCCCCAAGGAATCAGGTAATGCCTGAGAAGGTAGTTTTGAATAACTCTCCACCTATGCCTCCCCAAAGAATAGTAGTAATCCAAGAGCATTTAATTTAAATCTTCACTATGCAGAGTGTATTTTGTCTAGGAAAAATCTTTATTGATATTAGTGATGAAAATTATAGAGCAGGAGAAAAAATAAGAAGAAAACAAATCTCGAATGTCAGCATTTGTAGGGATCTTGGTTGTCCTCTCTTTGCAAATGAGGAAGCAAGTTCCCAAAAGGCTATGTGAATTGCCTTCAACAAGGTGTGTGTAAGGTATGTGTTAGACCAGAGGCCATGAGAAGAAAGTAGACTGAAATGCATGTTTTCCTCACCAGTGAGGGGAACAGCGTCTTCTCCCACCAAAGACAGAAGCAGTCAAAGGTTCTTCGTATCCTTTCCCTCAGGCAAGTATGAAAGAAAATACTTGCATTTGAAGGAAAAGGTTGATTATGTCTATTTCTTAAAACATTCATCCTTCATGATTATGTGACTGTTATCTTTTCTTGTTGTCCATTCACTCAGTCGTGTCTGACTCTTTGTGACCCCATGAACTCCAGCACACCAGGCTTCCCTGTCCTTCACTGTCTCCCAGAGTTTGCTCAAACTCACGCCCATTGAGTCGATTATCTCTGGAGACTCTCAAAGGACTTTTGCAAAAGTGCAAAAGGAATGAACACCAACTGTGTGCTCAGCACATCACTGGTCACCTGTGTTTAGGTCTAGAAATTATATAACTAAGAGTCACTCTTTCTCTAAAAAGAGAAAAAACAGTGGCCATCCTTCCTTAACGTATCCCTGAAGCCGGCACCTTTTCCATGGAAAGGGGTAGTTCGCTCGATGACCGTAGACGTGATATCACCGATCCACAGATTTCTTAAATGCTGTGTTCTCATCTTACGATAACCTGAAAGGCGAAATTTCTCATGTGCTGCAACAACACACAGTTGAGAAACATTTTCACGGAAGAAGACTGTATTTTCTTGAGGCAGTGTTCCTTAATATAAATTCTCACAGGACTCAGAATTTATTTTTCCTTTAATACATTCATTACTCTAGACCAGGATGGCAGTTTGCACACAAACCTTGTTTCCTGCTGCCATCTGGTGGAAACCACAGAGGAATCTTGCCCGAACCTCAGCGCTGCTGGCAGGGGGGTCAGGCTCTCCCTCAGTCGCAGGAACCCACGTGGTGATCAAAAGGCAGGCCTTTCTATTAAACTCCCTGGCAGGGCGATGGCAAAGGCTGGACTCCCTGCCCTGGGGACTGTGCAGACTGTCTCATTTTGGACGCCCAGAGCATTTTTCTCTTCTTTTATCTTTAGACTTCCATGGCTCTCAGGCCTTGAATATAATTCTTTCCCAAAGATCCTTTAAAACCACTATTTGTTCTTTCTTTGCTCTTTCTTCCTTATTTTTCCCTTCTTTCTCTTTGTGTGGTGTGGTAGAGGGGAGGAGGCAGGGGGTGGGTGCTTTAATGTAAGGAGGATTGCACTAAAACTATACAAATTGCTTGGTTTCATCAACTTGCTGCAATAACAGTTGGATATGACAGGTCATTTACATGTCACTCATCTGAGTCTCTTGTGCAGAGAAATCATGAGCCAAGGGCTGGGAAGTGCTTTGAGTATGATTATAAATGGTCCACAATCACTTAGAGGAGTGACATAGACAGAAAAGAGATTGTTTTGTCATAAAGTCTCCTTCTAGGTGATTTGGCTGCTTCTCTATCAAGTATAATGGGAAAACAAGCCAGTCTTGATATTAAATACCCCAATGATCCCTCAAGCTTTTTATTTCCTAATAAGTCAGTGCTCAATTTTACAGCAATATGTGTTACCCATGACAGTCATTTAGTCGGTCAATTTCAGGCTAGTGATAAAACTCTGAGTAATAGGACAGTAATGGTGATGCTCCATATTCTCCGAGGAGATGTCTATAAATTAAAGTGCCCAGGTACACACTCAACTTATATTTAACAGCCATTACTAAATGTAATATCTAAGTAAAACTGGATTATGACCTACATATATGAGAAACTAATTAAAACTGTTGGAAACAACCCATTTCTCTTTGGATTATTTATATAAACACATGGAGATCTGAAAATTTAGTGCATATCAGATGTGTCCCTGCCTATAGCTATTACAGAAAGCAAAGAACATTTTATGAGGAAAATGGTGATTCTCAAAGACTGAGCTCCAAATGGAAATGTTCATACTTTTGTAAGGATACAGGTTGGATTATTAAACATCAGTGCTTTTCGAAATAGCTTTCTGCTCTCACAAGATAAGTCTTATAAAAATCTCTTCTATCAAGAAAATAATAATCTTTGCTAATTGATTAACACCTCTGCTCTAAGTGCTGCATCTGAACTCATTTTTAGAGAATACCAGTGCTTTCTCAGCTCCAAAATGAACGACTGTTAGTTAGTACTATAATTTCTCACCTTATAATCAAATTTGCATTCACTTTGTAATGTTAAAATTTTTGACAGTCATATGAAGTGTACTTTTTTCCTTAAAACTTTTGAAGATTAAGCATACTGTCTCATAAAAGTTTCTAGATGGGATAACATTGCTCTGAGCCACCTCTGGTGTGTACCACCTCTGACACACAGGAGAGAGACTGCACTCTGCATTTTATGGGGAGGCAGGTGTGACTGGTGGTGATGGGGAGAGATGAAAGCAAAGTGCGAACAGTCACGGAGCCCAACAAAGCAGATGAAGGCAGGGGGTGAAGCGCTGGGGGGAGGCAGGGGGTGTTGATGCCGGCGCGTGTGTTCTAGGCTTGGCCAGGTGTTCAGTCGTGACACAGAGCAACCTGTGAGGTAGCTTGTGAGTGATGGATGCACCAGAGTGATGACAAGGAGGAGTGAACGTAGGCACTGACCTGCCTTCAATGTTAACATTCCTACCAGAAATTTCTGCTTTATTTACACAAAGTTTTTCTGGTAGTTTCTGAATGTAATGAAGTCTGGTTAGCTCCCACCCACTAAAGTTGGCAGAACATCCAAGTGCAGCCATTTCAGCATGTTGAATTTAGAGTTCAAGGGGGAGGAAAAGTACCAGGAAGAGATGTACAGGGTCTAAGAGAATTGAGGGGTCCCTTACCTGCTTATCACTGTCACTAGTCACCCCTCTGACTCTCTTTGAGCTGGGAGAGTTGGGAAGCATAGTTGGCAAATGGTTGCACAAAATTGAGAAAATATGAGTTGACAGTATCCCAGATGTGCACATCCGCACTAATACCCCAGAGGGGCCAGGCCACCCCTACATTAATTCACAGTACCAACTCCATCCTCTCACCCTCTGAAAAATCCAGTGGATTTAGGCAGTGTTCCTGTCACTCTTTTAAGAAAGTAGATGACACAGCCAGACTCTTTTCAATCATATTGTTCTACTATATAAGTCCAATTCAGTCGCTCAGTCGTGTCTGACTGTGACCCCATGGACTGCAGCACACCAGGCTTCCCTGTCCATCACGAACTCCCAGAGCTTGCTCAAACTCATGTCCATTGAGTCAGTGATGCCATCCAACCATCTCATCCTTTTGTTGGCTCCTTCTCCTCCTGCCTTCAATCTTGCCCAGCATCAGGGTCTTGTCCAATGAGTCAGTTCTTTGCATCAGGTGGCCAAAGTATTGGAGTTTTGGCTTCAGCATCAGTCCTTCCAATGAATTTCAGGGTTGATTTCTTTTAGGACAGACTGATTGGATCTCCTTGCTCCAAGGGACTCTTAAGAGACTTCTCCAACATCACAGTTCAAAAGCATCAATTCTTTGGTGCTCAGCTTTCTTTCCATACATGACTACTGGAAAAACCATAGCTTTGACTAGACAGACCTTTGTTGGCAAAGTAATGTCTTTGCTTTTTAATATGCTGTCTAGGTTGGTCATAACTTTTCTTCCAAGGAGCAAGCATCTTTTAATTTCATAGTTGCAGTCGCCATCTGCAGTGATTGTGGAGTCCCCAAAAAATAAAGTCTGTCACTGTTTCCATTGTTTCCCCATCTATTTGCCGTGAAGTCTACCATGTTAAATCTTCAATAAATTGACTTTCTCATATTGCATGTATTGAGTTTCTGCTGGATTTCAGTCCTAAGCATGGTCTGCCCCTATTAAATCATTAAATGTCTCATTTAATCATGAAATAACTGTCAGATCCAACGTTGAAAAGGGAATAATTGCAGGGAGCTTAATTTGGCCAACCAGTAATCTTTTAAACTCAGTTTCTTGCTCAGTGCTCAGTCGCTCAGTTGTGTCCAACTCTTTGTGACCCCATGAACTGTAACCCACCAGGCTCCTCTATCCATGGGATTCTCCAGGCAAGAAAGTGGGTTGCCATTTCCTTCTCCAGGGACTTGGTTTCTTAAGGAAGATTTGAAACTGTGTCTTTAAGAGGATTAATGCTTTAGAGTCCAAGGGATTTTAGAAAGATCCTTTCTGGCTTAGTCTGCTCAGGCTGCTCTAACAGAATATGATAGACTTAGGTGGCTTATAAACAATAGAAATGTATTTCTCATAGTCCTGGGGCTGAGAAGTCTAATATCAAGGCACTGGCTGATTCAGTGCATGGTGGGGACTTGCTCCCTGGTTCATAGATGGCCATCCTCTTGCTGTGTCCTCACAGGGCCTCTTTTGCAAGGGCACTAATCTCATTCACAAAAGGAGAAGAGGGCAGCAGAGGACAAGATGTTTAGATAGCATCACTGACTCAATGGACATGAATCTGAGCAAACTCCAAGAGATAGTGAAGGACAAGGAAGCCTGGCGTGCTGCCATCCAGGGGGCTGCAGAGTCAGATACGACTTAGCAACTGAACAACAAAATCCCATTCATGAGGGCTCCATTCCTCAAGACCTGAGCACCTCCTAAAGGTTCCACTTCTCAATCCCACCATGTGGCATGTTAGGATTTAGTATGTGAATTGGAGGGGACAAACATTCAGTCTACAGCCCTTTCTTTAGAATGAAATACTTTTCTTTGTTCTTTCTTTAATGTCCATTTATTAGTTTTATGAATTAAACAGTATCCATTTATTTCAACAAAGTTATCAACATTTCCCAAATATTGATAGATTACTTGTTTACTTATACAACTAACAATTAAAACTTAGAGATTTAACAAATTAAATTTCCCACATACTAAAAACATTAATTGCAAACTTAAATAAGTTTTTATAAGCAATACATTTAAATAAAAATTCTGCTATGTCCAATTTTCCTAATTATGCTAAATACCTGAAAAATATATAAAACTCTCACAACTTTATACAATATAAATGTTATATAATTTTATACAATATAAATTGTATATACAATTTTATATACAAAAGTATATAAAACTCTCACAAAATTGTTATAAGTACAAAGGTAATCAGTAATTCTAGATTAAAATCAGTTATAAACATGCAAATATAGTGAATTTAATTTTTTCCTTAGTCTTTATCCTGATTTATATTTCTGTTGCTAGGCTACATTACTAACACATAAGCTATTTTACTAGTGCTGTGGCTTCCTAGAGCTCAAAAATATTGGCATATCCCAATGAAAACAAAAGAGTAACTGTCTCAGAGCAGCCAAGGGTTTAAGTTGTGAACCAGTTGATTCTTGGTAAAGACAAAGGCCCTGGTTTCTAAGGAGGTTTAAACCCTAGCCCATGATCATTAGATTACATTTCACTTAAATCTGCAGATGTCAAGCTAGCTTGTTTTTTCTTTGTGCTGCGTCTTCCTTGCTGTGCCAGGGCTTCCTCTAGCTGGGGCGAGGGGCCCTCCTTCACTGCAGCGTGCATGGCCTTCTCACGGTGGGAGCTTCTCTTGTTGTGAGCATGGGCTCTAGGAGCAGGCTCAGTAGTTGTGGCAAAGAGACGTTGTTGCTCCATGGCATGTGTAATCTTCACAGACCAGGGATCGAACCCATGCTCCCTGCATTAGCAAACAGATTCCTAACAACTGGACCACACGGGAAGTCCCTGGTTTTAGCTATAAATGATCTTTCTTGACAAATGATTTGACCAACATCACATAACCTAATTGTATGATCCTATCATCGCAATGTGTTGACTTGTGTTGATCTGTTAGAATATCATGTTGGGAAAATTTTAAGTAATTTTATTAAGATTATTAGAACCATATAGGAGCATTACTCCTAGTAGACAACACCTTGAGTCCACATTTGGCTCTCCTCTTCAAGACACTGGCTCAGATGATAATTTTCTGAAGTCACTGTTGATTTCTGCTCAGTAGGGTCACTGATGCTAATGAATGACGAGCTTTGATTTTGTTCAGTTTTCATGTTTGACTCCAGCTACTGGCTGGTCCTTTCTGGTTTCATTACAATAACTACTTCTCTTACGGTTATTTGTCTTGCTGATTCTGTACCTGCCAAGCATATACTATATAATTAACAGTCAGGAATATAATTAACAGAGGAAATAGACTATTAACCCTCTATTTTATTTACCTTTATTTTACTTACTATTTTATTTACCCTTCTTTGTATTATAAGTGTCTTTGATATGCCTTATATTGACTTTTGTAAGTATCATTATAAGCAAATGGCTGTTCACAGACTAAACTCAACTTGTTTTAGTCAACTGTAACTCATGCTCACTTGCATTCCACCAACCCCCCCACTTCGACTCATCAATGTTTTGCTGACAGGAATCTCTACCTTGATTCCATTCTTTTATTATTCTACTACTACTCCCAGGATTCTTAAAAACATGCTTGAAAAAAAAAGAAAAAAATGCTTGGTTTCTGGCAACACGATGCACCAGAGACGTGAATCCACACCCCTACCAGAAATAGTAGAGAATAAAAAAATCCAAAATCTGGGCACCAGGTATAACCAGGAAAGTGAATGGTAGGTAAACACGCTGCAACTGGGCCACAGTAAATCATGACAGAGAAGGAATATACATGTGGTTTTAAGGTCCTAAGTTCACAGTGATTTTCTGATATAAAATTATAGATTGCTGTGATCTTCCTTTCTCAGGGCATCTGATTTTGTTAAGGCTGACTTTTTTTTACATTGAAACATTTGGTCCTCATTCTTTCATGCTTAGACAAAATGCACTGAAATAGTTCTTATGCCTGGTTCTGTAAGGATTCCAAACCATATATACCTTCACAGAATTGCATTTAGAATTGTGTGTGTGTGTGTGTGTGTGTGTAAATGTCAAGACTGTGGATCTATTTCTAGCAGCAGGTAGTATCTTTTTATCACGGACCTGTGGCAAATACATGTTGCATTTTGCTTTCCCACTCTCCAATGAATTAACATAAACCACAACGTTTGTTTAAATTCTTTTGTTTCTATACCTGTCCATATCAGCTTCTTCATACCCTCCCATAAAAATCTATATTTTCCTTTTGGAATAATATACTTATCCCAGTTCTCAAAATTGACAAGTAATTAATTTAAAAATGTGTTTAGTCACTCAGTCATGTCTGAGTCTTTGTGACCCCACGAACTGTAGCTCACCAGACTCCACTATCCATGGGATTCTCCAGGCAAGAATACTGGAGTGGGTAACTATTCCCTTCTCCAGGGGATCTTCCTGACCCAGGGATCGAACCAGGGTTTCTTGCATTGCAGGCAGGTTCTTTACCATCTGAGCCACTGGAGAAGCCCAAATTAAAAAATAAAGTGACTTAATTTTACTTATATAGGTTTGAGAGAAGCCAATGAACACAGGTCAAAATCAGAATAGGAAAATGCAATTTTCTTAAGATTAAAATAATGTCTACAAATAGCAATTTGTTCTTCTAAGACACCATTAAAGGAAACCAAAGGTTGGGAAGAGTTCTGTCTTCACACTTTTTTCCATATATAGTCTTCATCTTCAGTGGCTTCAACCCATCTCATGATATCTGCTACATCCTCCATTGCACTGTCCCCCTGATATCTGCTCCATCCTCCATTGCACTTTCCCCATGACATCCACTGCATCCTCCATTGACTGTCCCCATGACATCTGCTGCATCCTCCATTGCACTGCATCCATGTTATCTGTTGCATCCTCCATTGCACTGTCCCCACGACATCCGCTGCGTCCTCCATTGACTGTCCCCATGACATCTGCTGCATCCTCCATTGCATTGCGCCCATGCTATCTGCTGCATCCTACATTGCACTTTCCCCACGACATCCGCTGCATCCTCTGTTGACTGTCCCCATGACATCCACTGCATCCTTCATTGCACTGCATCCATGCTATCTGCTGCATCGTCCATTGCACTGTCCCCACGACATCCGCTGCATCCTCCGTTGCACTGTGTCCATGATATCCGCTGCATCCTCCATTGCACTGTCTCCACGACATCTGCTACATCCTCCATTGCACTGTCTCCATGACATTTGCTGCATCCTCCATTGCACTATCCCTATGACATCCACTGCATCCTCCATCACACTGTCCCCATGACATCCACTGCATCCTCCATTGCACTGTCTCCATGACATCCGCTGCATCCTCCATTTAACAGTCTCCATGACATCTGCTGCATCCTGCATTGCACTGCCCCCATGATGTCCACTGCATCCTCCATTGCACTGTCTCCACTGATGTTGTCATAGGTCAGGTGTAACCTCAAAGGCACCACAAGCCAAAGAGAAGCCAGCAGTGTAGCAGGAGAAGGAAGGAAAGGAACTCCTCCCTACCCGGCTGGGAGTCGATGCCTATGTGGATGCAGGGATGTTAGAAGACAGGCCTGAAGCACAGGGTCCAGATCAGACGGCTTCCCTCAAGTTCGAGAGACACAAAGTGAAGGGTTTATGACCCTCAGTAGGAGGTTATTTGCTGAAATCCTCATCACAGAACCAAAAAGAAAGAAGGATGCAGACATAATTTAATAACACTAAAGTGGCCTGGGAGCTGTCTTATTCTACCAGTTGTTATTCAGTCGCTCAGTCGTGTCCAACTCTTTGTGACCCCAGGGACTGCAGCACACCAGGCTTCCCTGTCCTTCACTATCTCCTTGAATTTGCCAAACTCATGTCAATTGTGTCGGTGATGCTATCTAACCATTTCATCCTCTGCCACCCTCTTCTCCTTTTGCCTTCAATCTTCCCCAGAATCAAAGTCTTTTCCAATGCATTGTTGTTGTTGTTCAGTCATCAAGTCATGTCCAACTCTTCCCAACCCCATTGACTGCAGCACACCAGCCTTCACTGTCCTTCAGTATCTCCAGGAATTTGTTCAGACTCATGTGCATTGAGTCAGTGATTCCATCCAACCATCTCATCCTCTGTCGTCCCCTTCTCCTCCTGCCCTCAGTGTTTCCCAGCATCAGGGTCTTTTCCAATGAGTTAGCTATTCTCAGTGATTTTACTAAAAGTTATTTTGCCAATGACTTAACTAAAAAGAACTCACAAAAGGAAAACAGAGTAAACTCATGGAGGCTCTGGTCTGGATCTTAAGACCCCATCTGTTTCATTTCCTTGGGGAAGCAGGTACCTAATTCTTAGAGCCATTTGGGTTAAATGTAGACCAACAGAAGCAGATGTTATATCCTGTTTGATGGGCAAAGTCCTTATTTTCTGTGTAGTCTGGTGAGGAGCATCAATCCACACAGAAATATTCATGAGGTGTTTCCACCTTGAGGCATGGCATGATTCCAGAAGGGCAATGAGCCAGGAGAGCTCTGAAGCCTCCCAGAGAAAATGGAGAAGCTCGTTACATGTTATGCTTGGCTGGCACAGATGGAGGGATGGGGCAGGCAGGTCCACCAGGACTGCAGATCCACTGCTTCCTGGAACCTGGATCATAAGTAAGAAAAGAGCTTTGAAAACATTTTACTGTGGCTTTAAAACCCTTCGGGCTTCTCTGGTGATGCGGGTTTGATCCCTGGATCAGGAAGATCCCCTGGAGAAGGAAATGGCAACCCACTCCAGTATTGTTGCCTGGAGAATCCCACGGACAGAGGAGCCTGGGGGGCTACAGTCCATGGGGTCACAAAGAGTAGGACACAGCGTAGCGACTAAACAACCATAGCCACAAAAGCCCCTCACTGCCGCTATGCCCAGCTGTCATTCTTTCAGCGTGCCTCCCATTTCTCAAGCATCTCCCGGCACTGGGGTTGCCACATCCACAAATGCCTTGACTACCGTTAGGGGAGAGAAGCAGCAGAAAACAGGTCTGATCCCCCATCACCTATCACAGAGCTCGTTTAAGAGTGCATGAATCTTTATGAGATACACAAGAAGAGTTGCCGTGAAGAAAGGACCTACAGTCTCAGTTTTTAAAAAAAAACCTCTCAGGCGTTGGCTTATGTGCCCGCCTCCTGACGACATGGATCAGCAGTTTAATCGATAGCTCTCCACATCTTCACAAGCAGTGATCTGTCCCAGTTATCACAATTTCTAAACCGAATAAAACATGCTGATGTTCTTTAATAATATCTACGGGGCTCAAAATAAAAATAAACAGCACAGTCTATATACTTATAAATACAAAGACCATTGATATTTCAGAATTCTGAAATTAGCGGTCTGTTGAATACATTTGGAAAATGCTGAACTAACCAATCTGTTTATGGTGGAAGGAATTACAAAGTTCCTCAGCCATTAACAGTGAACACATTTGAAATCTATGAGCATAAAAGTAAAGCATGAATTTAAGAAGCTGTGGCCATGGAGTTCATCCTCTAAGATGTATGTTTGTTTTATAGGCAGTATAGTGACAAGCTCACCCTGAGCCAACTGAGTGACTAAACCCATCACTGTTCTCCACCCACCATAGAATAGAAATTATTTTATATGCATATAGTAAAAATACTCTGCACCGTATTTATTCAAGGACAATGAAAATAGGCAGTGAATAATAGGAATTATAGATGTTGGATTCAGTCAGACTTACTCTGAGGTCCCTCTTACTACCCATGTGAACTTGAGCAGGTTAGTTAATCTCTGAGTCTCTACTGCCTCATCTGCAAAGGGGAATAAAAGCAGCATCTGTGTTTTAGGGTTTCGTGACTCAAGTGGGATTGTGCATATCAATACCTGGCAGAGGGAAGGACACGTACAGTGAACTGTCACTAAAGATTAGTGTGATCATTATCTCTACAATTCACAGCCTTTGTGTAAACCAAGATGAAGAAAAGAAGGAAAACAAAAATGAAATGTCATCACAGATAGAGGGGGTTGAATCTGCGGGTTGGATTCATGACCTGTGTGGCTAATTTGGTCTGTGTCAGAAAGCGGTCCTGCTGGCCCAGTGGAGGATGGCAGGATGGCTCGGAGTGGGAAGGATGGTAACCAGGGAGACAAACACGATGGGGAGAGAGAGCAGGAGATGCCTGGAGATGCGCCTCAGAGGTAGAAGTGACCGAATTTGGCATCTGATTTAGTGAGTTGGGAGAACTGTGCCTCGGGCTAGACAGCGAAGCTACCTATTCGTGGGGACTCCGAGCACAGCAATCCTTGAGATGCAGACCCCAGAGGGCCTCATCGGGGGATGAGGGCAGTCAGTTTGGTTTTACACTTGCTCTTTTAAGCTTCTGGTAGGAAGTCAGAAAAATGGGCATGCCCTGCTAGGATTTTGGCACTTCATCCTGGAACTCTGATTTGAGTCTGTGCAGGGGACATGGATGGCAGTCATCAGAGGCAGGAAGGTGGCGGTCACAGCTGGGGTGGGGGGTTGAGGGGGGGTAAGAGGCTGGAGAGAGAAGAGTTGAGGGCCTGAGTGCAGCCTAGGGAGGACAAGTACTTAAGAGATGTGTGGAGGCCGCAGAAGCGATGAATGGCCCAGGAGTGACTTGGTGGGGAGAGAACCAGGATGAACAACGTCCTGAGCGTCAAATGAATTCAAGTAAACAAGCAGGGAACTGCAGGAGGAAGGCTGGGTGCCCAGTCTCTGAGCTTCTTCCAGGGACGCCCAGAGCAGCCCAGTCTGGCTCCCAGCGTGCAGATCTCTCTGGCAAAGGAAGCAACATGCTTGTGCATCAAAGCTGATGGACCTGCGCTCTCAGGGTCTGGGAGGTTTCCAGGCTGTTCCTGCTGGCTGAAGCCTGAGTCAGGAGTGAAGGCGATTTCTTGGCAGACTTTCCTCATGTCCTGGTCCAGCTGCATCAACAACAGGAAGGAATGGCACGTTTGCCCTTCACAACATTCAAAATAATGATATTCACACTAAGACAGGCTTATAGAAAGGTACCAAGACTCCAAAGCCATGTTTCCAGTGCTTCTGTAGAAAACATCGCCCACATCAGAAGCAGCTGAGGTTCTGATTAAAAGGGCAGATCCTGGACCCGGGCCTGAGTGATGCTGAAGAACTGAGATTGAGGCTCGGAAAGCTGCATGTTTAGCAAGCCCCGCAGATTATTCCAATGCACACTGAAGCTTGTGAGCTGTTGATTATAAAAGGATAAAATACCAGGTTGAGAGATGCACAAAGAGTTGTACCTGGGAAAATTATCTGGAGGGAACACTATGCTTCACTCATGGGAAATAATCCTTCGTAGAATGGTGATACCTTGTTAAAACTAATCAGGCCTAGTCTCTCACCTTCCAAATGATTTCCGTGAAAATTTGCTCCCTTTCTGCTCTGAGTTCTCTGATTAATACACAGTAGACTGCTTTAGAGTTTTTCAAGCATGTGAAATAGAGCAGAAGGAAATTTTCCCATCTATTTTCTTCAAAAAGAAAGATATTTTGAAGTTTAGTGTTAAAAGGAAAAATCATGAAATGGTTTAATCTTCATCCCTGGAGTGGGGTAAGTTTTGTTCACTGCGTTATTTTTATTAAGCATTTTTCAATGTAAACTTCATTTTCTAAAGTTGTTGTTCAGTCACTGCCTTGTCCACCTCTTTGTGACCTCATGGACTGCAGCATGCCAGGCTTCCCTGTCCTCCACCATCTCCTGGAGCTTGCTCAAACTCATGCCCTGCAACCATCTCATCCTCTCTTGGCTCCTTCTCCTCCTACCCTCCTGCCCTTTTATTCTATTTTTATTTAGAAAAATACTTTTTATAATTTAGAAATACTTTTTATAAAGTATTGATATCCAAGTTCATTGTCATAGGTCAACTTTGGAAGGCTTTACTTGATTCTTCTTAGTGAAGAAAATTAGAATTGTATGGTCCACTTTTTATTCTAATGTTTTCCCCTCATTTGTCACGATTGTTAAGTCAAATGTTTTTCTGAGGGTCTATATGTATGCTGGCACTGAAACATAGATCATGAATGCAAGGCAACTATTAATACTAGATAATTATTATTGGTATAAATATAGACCATGGGATATTGAAATATTTATTCCCTACCCTGTGTTGATACTTGAAATCATGCCATTGAACATTAGTTTGAATCCTAAAGGCATTTCAGTCTTCAAGAATCACTTATTAAGATAATTTTTTTAATAGGATGAGTAATTGTTAAGCCATCAGCAACCACCACTTTATGAATGTCTCAAGGACCTTATTCTTTCTCCGGATCAGGAAGAATGGCCCCTTTCTTGCTGCAGCTCCAGTATGGCTTTAGAGTAAGGTCCAGAGACCCACTATCCAGATGCAAAAGCTGAGGCTTCCTCTACCCCGACTGCTCAGTCCCATCATGGGATTTCTTCTGGAAAATATAATCCAGTGACTAAAGGTAATGGGAAGATAATCCGACCTTTATTTGCATCCCACAGGAACATCCAAGGTCACGGAATTCTTAGCACAGAGCACGTGTATGTTCTTCGGCCCACTCTGTGCGCCACGTTTCTCTATCACTCTCCATTCATGCTCAACCCCACCCTAAGTTCCTCCCCCAGCTCCCTTTCTTGCAGCCTTACTTCCTCTTCCGCTTAACTTTCTCTTTTCTTTTTTCCTCTCTCACACAAACACACAATCTCAGTCCTTCCCAATACAAATCCTCCATCCATTACCATCCACAAAGGTAACCAAACAGTGTTAAAGTTTGATGTGCATTCTTCTAGACTTTTGCCTTTCACTCTGTGCTTAAAGGAATGTACACACCCTTGCAAGTATCAAGGTGTATGTGTTCTAATTTTTTGTTGTTCAGTTGCTAGTGAAAGTCGCTCAGTCATGTCCGACTCTTTGCAACCCCATGGACCATAGCCTGCTGGGCTCCTCTGTCCATGGAATTCTCCAGTCCAGAATACTGGAGTGGGTAGCCTTTCTGTCCAATTCTTTGCAGCCCCACGGACTGCATTATGCCAGGCTCCTCTGTCCTCTGTCTCCCAGAATTTGCTCAAATTCATGTCCATTGCACTGGTGATGCTATCTAACCATCTCATCCTCTGTCATCCCCTTTTCCTCCTGCCTTCAATCTTTCCCAGCATCAGGGTCTTTTCTAATGAGTTGACTCTTCACATCAGGTGGCCAGAGTATTGGAGCTTCAGCCTCAACATCAGTCCTTCCAATGAATATTCAGGGTTGATTTCCTTTAGGACTGACTGGAATATTCAATATGTATTCAGTCAATTTTGACTGATATATTGACGGGTATATTTAGGATTGACTGGTATATTCTATATATGTGTGTATATACCTGTATATAAGGCTTCCCTGGTGGCTCAGACAATAAAGAATCCGCCTGCAAGGCAGGAGACCTGGATTTGATCCTTGGGTTGGGAAGGTCCCCTGGAGAAGGAAATGGCAACCCACTCCATTATTCCTGCCTGGAGAATCCCATGGACAGAGGAGCCTGGTGGGCTACAGTCCATGGAGTTCAAAAGTCAGACAGAACTTAGTAACATATGCTTATTCTTAGGCTTACACATGTATATGGCTTCCCTGGTGGCTCATACGGTAAAGAATCTGCTTACAATGCAGGAGACCTGGGTTTGATCCCTGGGTTGGAAAGATCCCCTGGAGAAGGGAATGGTTACCCACTCCAGTATTCTAGCCTGGAAAACCCCATGGACAGAGGAGTCTGACAGGCACAGGACATGGGGTCACAAGCAGTCTGACACAACTGAACGACTGACACTTTCACTTCACATGTGTATGTATGTGTATAAGGCACTACACATCCACTTTTTATCAAAATGGAACTATCGTATGCATTTCACTCCACAAATTGCATGCCATGTCGCAATATACAATTGACCGTTTGCTTGGGTCTATTTTACTATTTATGCCACATTGTATTATATTTTTAAATGTACCGTAATAGATTTACACATTGTGGTTGTTTGCATTTTTTTTTTTTTACTATGAAAAGCACCTTGAAAATTTTACAAACCAATGAAGCATCAGACTAAAACTGTGTGTCTGTGTGTGTGTGTGTGTGTGTGTGTGTGTGTGTGTGTGTGTTCAGCTCAAGGTAGAGTGTGGAAGATTAAGGGGAAAGTCAAGTGGATTGAAATCAGCAATAAAGCGACCATTCTCCAATACTAAATGTACTTGAAATTTATTCCCCCGCATCTGTAGGTAAATGTCCTTCTGTTCTTGAAACAATAAATCCCCATAAACTTCCCATAAAGTTTTGCAGAGGTGAAATGTGAGATTGGTTCCATCAGCATCCATTCGGGGCTCTGTTTGTGCACCTTCCAATCTGAATTTTAAAGCCTTTGTTCTTCCTCCCAAGCCTGAGACTGAGAAAAGGTCAGAATGCAGCATGTTTCAAAGCCAGTGTGCTCTGGGTGCTGCCAGGCTGTTGGAAATCATTGCTTTCAAACCCCAGATTATGGCACCATCTACTCAGTTTCAAATTAGCATAACCCACAGCAGTAGGTAGTGGCAGTTAGAACTCTTGACTTTTGCTTTGTGTTATAATCTAAATTCACTTTAAAAATATTGATATTCCTGAGCAGCTGGATTCTGGGCAGCCAGCCTTCACATTGTTCTCAGTAATGTCAAAGGCAAGAATGAGAACGGAACGTCCATGTTACATGGACATTTCGAAGTAGGAAGTGTAAGTCTGATCATAGAGTGGCATGTCACACTGAATTTCATTGTAATGACTTCTTTAATAGTTCATTATCCAGGCATGTACTTTGGTACCACATTTTGCTCAATAAATATGGAGTGAGGCTCCACTGCGTGGGGCTGTGGCAGTGCCTCTGCCTTCAGTGAAAATCTTTTACACTGAAATCCAGTCGGCCCGAAGGTGCAGCTGGCACGTGCCCTGGGGTCTGCAGTGGTGTGATAATGTACCAGCTGCACCAAGTGTGTGATAACTGCACACTCAGCAGCATCTGCTATGGATCCTGCTCTTCACGCTTGAAGCCGCTTCAGCATCTGGTCACCACTCAAGCCATCCATCCTGCCCTCTGACAAATTCCCAGATTCCCTTAACATTAGGTCTAAATCAGCACATAGGGGCTTCCCTGGTCAGTCAGTTCAGCCGCTCAGTCATGTCTGATTCTTTGCGACCCCATGGACTGCAGCATGCCAGGCTTCCCTGTCCATCACAAACTCCCAGACCTTATTCAAACTCATGTCTGTTGAGTCGGTGATGCCGTCCAACCATTTCATCCTCTGTCATCCACTTCTCCTCCTGCCTTCAATCTTTCCCAGCATCAGGGTCTTTTCCAATGAGTCAGTTCTTCGCATCAGGTGGCCAAAGTATTAGAGTTTCAGCTTCAACATCAGTCTTTCCAATGAATATCCAGGACTGATTTCCTTTAGGATAGACTGGTTGGATTTCCTTGCAGTCCAAGGGATTCTCAAAAGTCTTCTTCAACACAGCAGTTCAAAAGCATCAATTCTTCAGCACTCAGCTTTCTTTCTAGTCCAACTCATGTATGTGAATCCATACATGACTACCTGAAAAACCATAGCATTGATTAGACAGACCTTTGTTGGCAAAGTAATGTCTCTGCTTTTTAATATGCTGTCTCAGTTGGTCATAGCTTTTCTTCCAAGGAACAAGTGTCTTTTAATTACATAGCTGCAATCACCATCTGCAGTGATTTTGGAGCCCAAGAAAATAAAGGCTTCTCTGGTGGCTCAGTGGTAAAGAGTCTGCCTGCAAAGCAGGAGACCTGGGTTCCATCCCTAGGTCAAGAAGATCCCCTGCAGTAGGAAATGGCAACTCTCTCCAGTATTCTTGCCTGGGAAACCCCTTGGACAGAGGAGCCTGGCAGGCTATAGTCCGCAGGGTTTCAAAAGAGTCAGATACAACTTAGCGACTAAACAAACAAGTCACATATTGGATGCCATCGCACTCACTTTATTATCTGTTTTAACTATGTGACACAAAGTTCTAAACTCCTGTGGTCTTACATCATCACAGATTGACGTATGTCCTCTGCAGTCAGCTTTAATTCCACTTTGCAATCCTCACCCCTGTGATCAGACCAAAGCTCAGTGTCTACACACCCCAGCCTCACACTGTGAAACCAATAGCAGAGACTCACTATCTCAAAATGGAATTCATCCTCACTGTGTTCTTCTTATCCTTAATGTCTGAATGCTTTTTTTCTCCTCAATGTACCATTCACTTTCATATTGGGAATTATTTTCACTTAGCTCCCAAACAGGATTTGATTTTGTACTTTCTTTTGACCATGCTCTCAAGCTTTATTTTGTGTTTTGAGTTGGCAAGAAACTGCAGCAGATATGTTATGCATAAATCCAAAACCAGCTATCCCCCTTCTACATACATTGAAATACATGCTAATTTTCTACCATTATTAGTAAATACAGGCATGAAGGAATTTTTGCCTTTCTGTAGTTCTTTTATGTTTCATGATGTGCTGCACGCCATTGCTGCTTTCTCTTGTTACCACAACCCTGTGACCAAGGAGCTACTTTTCTAATTTACAAGCAGGTTTATTTCTGTATAATTACAGGACGGGTGTCAAAAGCTCACGTTCCTTTGCTCATGTCCTTCACTTTGCTCTGTGGGTTGTTGGGTTCTGATGCTGCTTCTGGAGACATGAGGACTGTGTTAGTTTTCAGTACAAAACTCACCATTATCTATGAATAGGACACATGAATCTTTTTATTTCCTGTAATAAAAAGCGCACCAACAGGAAACTTTGATTTGTGTAACATAATTGCAGGGATTGTAGCAATCCATTACTCTGCTGGGTAGAGCAGTTTCTAAGGTTCACACCCACCATTCTGCTGAAATGAACCACTTTTTTCCACATTTTACTGAGCTAACAGAGTTGTTGGAAAATCTGTTTTCCTATGGCTGAGGGGCTCTGAGGGGTTTAGTCTGTCAATACGGAAGGGCTGCTCTCGTTAGAGCCTCCTCCTCTGCAAGGCGGCGGAGGTGGCTGCATGCACAGCTGTGTTCACCATTTTGCAGGACTCCTCCATGACAGCGGGGCAGACCATGAAATGGGAGCTTCATGGTATTAGACCATGATCTGCAATTATGCCAAAAGAGAAAAAATGAGAGGTAGAGGCAAAGTAAGACCTAGTAAAGACAGACGTGACCTCTGTGCATGTCAGATCTCTGAGAAGGGAAGTCCTGCATGTGCCCAGAAGTCCAAATAAATAACACCAAACCTAGAAAAGCTTCTGTCCCTGTGGGCCAAATAACTCCAATTCTAAAACTAGAAGGTCAGCTTTGCAGATGGTCACGTCAAGAAACGATATTAACTGGTAGTGGGATTATCAATGCTGCAAACTTTTTTTAAAGAACATTTTTTCACTAACTCAAGAAGCACATATTGATCACCTCTGTGGCTCAGGCTGGATACTACAGGGAGAAAGAAATAGAAAAGATGATCTTTGCTCTCTGAAATCCATAGTGTAGCAGAGAAGGGGAATACAGGAAATAATTATAATAATACAGTAAGTTGGGATAGTTGGGTAGCATCACCAACTCAATGGACATGGATCTGAGCAAACTCCAAGATAAAGTGAAGGACAGGGAGCCTGGCATGCTATAGTCCACATGGTCACAAAGGGTCAGATGTGACTTAGTGACTGAACAACAACAACAAAAGTTGGGTGTGATGATAAATTCAAGACGTCACAGGAGATCAGGGAAAGTGCATGGCACACGCAAGGGGAGGGGACAGAATGCCATCTGGAGGAGGTGACACCTGAGCTGAGCCTTCAAGACTGAGAAGGAGCCAGGTCAGATACAGTGTGCAAGTTGGGAGTTGGGTAAGGGGCAGATTGGAAAAAAAAAAAAAAAGGAGATTTCAAAACGAGGAAGCCGCACAGAGGAAAATAAGGAGTCTGTACATAGGACCATGGCTGGCGGAAACTGGGCAGCCGCATGTAGCTGATGATAGGCAAGGGGTAGGGAGAAAAGAGGCTGGGGAAACTGGGTTCACACATCACATCAGGGAGTTTGCAATGCATTCCGAAGGCATTTGGAGCCATTAGGGGTTTTGACACCATCAGCTGTGCATTTTAGAGAGATTTCCCTGTTGGCTTTGTAAAGGCTAGATGTAAGATCCCAACACACTGGAAACAGAACCAAAAATTATCACAGAATCCAGGCAAGAGGTGATGGCCAAGCCAAGATAGCAGAAGAAGTGAAAAATGCAGGCAACACCACAGAATATTCTGGAGGGTCCACCGTCAGGTGTTGGAGTGGATACCCAGCAGTGACTACCAAGTTCCTGGCTTGGGTGACAAAGTAGGAACAGCTCTAAAGTGGAGACTACAACAGGTAGAGCTAACGTGGAAGGAATATGCGTTCACTCAGGGCTTCTCTGGTGACTCAGACGGTAAAGAATCTACTGCAATGTGGGAGACCCAGGTTTGATCCCTCAGTTGAGAAGATCACCTGGAGAAGGGAATGCAACCCACTCCAGTGTTCTTCGGAGAAGGCAATGGCACCCCACTCCAGTACTCTTGCCTGGAAAATCCCATGGACAGAGGAGCCTGGTAGGCTGCAGTCCATGAGGTCTCTAAGAGTTGTAGTTGTTGCCTGGAGAATCCCAGAGACGGCGGAGCCTGGTGGGCTGCCGTCTATGGGATCGCACAGAGTCGCACACGACTGAAGTGACTTAGCAGCAGCAGCAGCAGCCAGTGTTCTTGCCTAGAGAATTCCATGGAAAGAGGAGTCTGGCGGGCTACAGTCCATGGAGTCACAAAGAGTTGGACAGGACTGGGCGAATCCCTGTCACTCTCAGGCATTTAGTTTGAGGTATTTGTAAGTCAAGGTAAAACTGTCCAGTAAGAAATGCATGTGTTTAAAACCAATACAATACTATGAAGCAATTATCTTTCAATTAAAAATAAATAAAATTTTAAGAAAGAAATGCATGCGTTAATCTTATACTAGACAGCTAACTGTATACATCAATCTGAGGATCATCGATCTAAGGATAGTACTTGAAGTGCTGAAAGTAGATGAAATCACTCAGGAAAAGAGAAAATCAGAGAATTCATCCTTGGGACATATAAAGGTCTAGAAATTAGGCAATCTGCAGCGTCATCCTGCTGTGGCCATTTCATTGCACTAAATACATGTTAAATATTTTTTCATACCAACCTGCATGTTGTGGTTCAGATGCTATGTCATGTCCAGCTCTTTGCAACCCCATGGACTGCAGCACACCAGGCTTCCCTGTCCTTCACTATCTCCTGGAGTTTGCTCAAACTCATGTCCGTTGAATCAGTGATGCCATCCAACTGTCTCATCTTCTATCATCGCCTTCTCCTCCCACCCTCAATCTTTCCAGGATCAGGATCTTTTCCAGTAACCTGCATGTAGTGGATATAAATTTGTTCTACAAGCTCCAGATGCAACAAACTTTTATTTTTCCTAAATCAAACAAATCTCCCTGCAATCCCTTATTCACAGGTATATGAGAGACTCCGTCTTGCTACTCTCTCATTCTTTGGAATTGTTCACACAGAAACCTTTTGGGATTTACTCAAGACAGAAATTCGAGGGAAGGGCAGGAAGCCCACGTGTTTCCATTACATACCTAGCTATTCATTTCTCCACTTCCGGTTATTAGCTTTTAACTTGAACCCCAGTATACTTAGGATGACTCAGGCATAGCCTGTAGACGCAGTGAGGAAAGTCTGAGGAGATTTAGGGATCTAAGGTGGAGACCCTGAAGAGCTTCCAAGCACACACAGCTATTTCCAGCATTCCAAAGGAACTAGAATGACCTCTTAAATACTGGTATGTTTAGATGTACCATTAATGGATTTGATTATGTGAATTTTCATGACTAATTGGGAAAGTCCAGTTTTTTCACACAGACCCCAGTCTATTTATTGGTCAGCTCACAGCCATGCAGGAGCCCCCCCAAGTGAGCATGATTACCTTTGGGGTTTCACCATCATATTTTTTTTTTAAAAATGTCTATTGAAGTATAGTTGATTTATAGTTATCCAGGTGTACAGCAAACTGATTCTAATATATATATATATCAAATTCTTTTCCATTATAAGTGATTACAAAATATTGAGTATAGTTCACTTCCTATATAGTAGGTTATCTATTTCATATATAGTAGTGTATACCAGAGAAGGCAATGGCAACCCACTCCAGTACTCTTGCCTGGAAAATCCCATGGGCCAAGGAGCCTGGTAGGCTGTAGTCCATAGGGTCGTGAAGAGTCGGACACAACTGAGCGACTTCACTTTCACTTTTAACTTTCATGCATTGAAGAAGGAAATGGCAACCCACTCCAGTGTTCTTGCCTGGAGAATCCCAGGGATGGTGGAGCCTGGTGGGCTGCCATCTATGGGGTCGCACAGAGTCAGGCACGACTAAAGCGACTTAGCAGCAGCAGTGTATACATATTAATCCCAAACTCCTAATTTATCACTATCCCTGTCCCCTTTGGTAACTGTAAGTTTGTTTTCCATGTCCATGGATCTATTTTGGTTTGTAAATAAGTTCATTTGTGTCTTTTTTTTTTTTTAGATTCCACATATAAGAAGTATCATATGATGTTTGTCTTTCTCTGTTTGACTTACTTCACTTAGTATGGTAATCTCTAGATCCATCCATGTTGCTGCAAGTGGCATTATTTCACTCTTTCTATGGCTGGGTAGTATCCCATTGTGTGTATACCATGTCTTCTTCACCACTCATCTGTCAGTGGACATTTAGGTTGCTTCCATTTCTTGCCTATTGTCAGCAGTGTTGCAGTGAACATTGGGGTGTGTCTGTGTTTTTGAATTAGAGTTTTCTCTGGATCTATGCTTAGGAGTGAAATTACAGGCTCATATAGTATTTTTAGTTTTTTAAGGAACTGTTTTCCATAGTGGCTGTGCCAGGTTACATTCCCAGCAACAGTGTAGGAGGGTGCCTTTTTCTCCACATCCTCTCTAGGATTTATTATTTGTCTCTTGGCCATGTCCCTGGAAATGTTTATTTAGAAATTTTGACCATTTTTTGATTAGGCTATTATTGAGGGTTGTTATTTTTTTATATTGAGCTGTTTTGGAAGTTAATCCCTTCTTAGTCATATTGTTTGCAAATATTTTCTTCCATCCTGTAGATTGTCTTTTCATTTTGTTTATCATTTCTTTTGCTATGAAAAAGCTTTTAAGTAGGTCCCATTTGTTTATTTTTGTTTTTGTTTCCATGACTCTAGGACAGGAATCCAAAAAACTGTTGCTGCATTTATGTCAAAGAGTATTCTACTTGTGTTTTCTTCTCTAGTATTCAGTCTTCGGTTTAGATCTGTAATCCATTTTGAGTTTATTTTTTGTATGGTATTAGAGCATGTTCTAATTTCATTTTTTTACAACCTTGGGTAGGTTCCATTTTCCCAGCACTACTTATTGAAGAGACTGGCCCTCTTTTCTCCATTGTATATTCTTGCCCCTTTGTCATAGATTAGTTGACTATAAGTCCATAGGTTTGTGTCTGGGCTTTCTATCCTGTTCTGTTGGTCTATGTGTCTGTTCTTGTTCCACTACAATACTGTTTTGATGACTGTAGCTTTACAATATAGTCTGAAGTCAGGGAGCATGATTCTTCCAGCTCCATCCCTTGCTCTCAAAATTGTTTTGGCTATTCAAGGTCTTTTGTGTTTCCATACACATTGTAAAAGTTTTTGTTCCAGTTCTGTGAAAAAAAATGCTTTGGTAGTTTGATAGGAATTGCTTTGAATCTATAGATTGCCTTGGGCAATATGGCCATTTTTATAATAATTGATTCTTCCAATTCAAGAACGTGGTGTATCTGTCCATCTGTTTGTGTTGTCTTCAATTTATTTCATCAGTACCTTACAGTTTTCAGAATACAGGCCTTTTGCTTCCTTAGGTAGGTTTATTCCTAGGTATTTTATTCTTTTTGATGCAATGATAAATAGAACCATTTTCTTAATATCTCTTTCTGATTTTCATTGTCAGTGTCATATTCTTTTTCTCTGTTGGACCCCATCCCCATTCTTGCCCAAAGGAAACAAGTCACAAAGAGACACAGGGTGAAAACTTCATATTATTGACTCCTCTCACAAGGTTATAACATCACCCATTTGGGTTGTAGCCATGGAAACTGCATGCCGGAGAGAATGAAACACTGCAGAGGGAATGGATGGCTCCAGGGCAGGTCTTAACTTGCAGCCCTTGGTTCTGGGTTGAGCTCACCCCATAAAATGAGGCTGTTAGCAGAACAAAGCTACACTTACCTCTCCTGAATGCACAAAATGGTTTAATTAAGGAAGTAATTTTTTTTCCTACCCATAAGAACACCTCTACAAATAGACTCAAATCTGCATGCAAATGAAGCCATCTGGTTTATTGTTGTAAATAGCACCCAGCCATAGTAAACAATAGAGCCCTCATTACATAACTCAAAGAATGCTCCAATTTTCTAACCTCTGGGTCACTAAAAATTTTCAGAGTAATTAGTCCCCTGAGAGCTAGTACTTAGGTTGGAAAGCGCCTTCCACCTTAACCAGAAGCTATGGCGATGCTTCCCGGTGCAGTCCCAGCGCAGGGCCCATTGGTGGCTCTGAGAAAGCTGCTGAGTCCGGGAGGGAGTGGACGTGTCCACTGGCATCCAGGCCACTCCAGTGGCCACACAGCCCCCTAAGCCACAGCTGGGGGAGCCACGCCCAGTCTCCTCCATGTCAGCTCAGTGCCAGCTCTTCCAGTTGCTGCCTCACCACCTTTTTCTAGTTCCCTGTGCCCCCTCTGAGGAGGAAGGGAGGATAGCAGGCATGGATGCATGAAGGTGAGGCCGCGGCTTCTCCTCCAGGTCTCTGCCCACTGCGTGCCTTGGGTCATCTTTGCTCATGTGAACCTGTGTGTAGTATTTGGGTAACTCTGTTTTCTTGTTGTTGTTTTTCTGTCACTCAGTCACGTCTGACTTTTTGCTCAGTCACTCCTTTCATCAGACTTTTTATGTAATGGCTTCTCTGCAAAACCCTATGTCACAGTGTCAGGGCTCAAGGAGCGTTTTCATTTGCGTGTCTGAATGGATGTTTTCTAAAGTCAATAATGAGGCAAAAGGAGAGGGTGTGCACAGCTTTGAATTCCAGTGAACGGGGGGCAGAGAAGTGAGGAAAACAGGACTAAAGGCAGCTGGGCGTGGGTCAGGGGCATGCCAGTGACTGGAGAGGCTGGGGTTGTGGGTGAGCGCTCTGTCTGCCTGGGAAGTCTGCTGCCTTCTCCCTCAGAGAAGGGGGTTCCGGAGAAGCTCAGGGTGGTCGGGTCATACGTTTAAGGAAGGAGGTCCTTTCCCAGCCTCCCAGCTCCTTGGCCAAGCCCTGGACAGTGAGTGAATGTGACACCGAAGCCCCCTGTTTGGTGGTGGAATAATCCCATGTGTTGAACAGTTATTCTGTACTCAGTCCCTGAATAATCTCCTGGGATTCCAACAATCTTTAAAAGAGATTCCAATGTTATTCCATTGTACAAGTGAGGACATTGGGATTTAGGAAGATAAGACAACTGTCCAGAGTCGCCCCAGTGGGCAGGGGCAATGAAGCCGGATTGTCTGATTCCGGAGTCTGCACATGGACCAGTGCGTGTCACCAGCTGACAGGCAGGCCAGTGCAGCCCCTGAGTTCACCTGCGGTGTCCCCTATACACCCCACCCCTCCTCACCACCATCCGGAGGGAACCTCGGGGTATCATGTGTTCAGTCTCTTCATCACTGACAGTACAGGAACGTCTGTAAGTCCAAACTGTTGATGGGCAGATGAAAGCTGAGAAACTCCACAAGGTTCAGGAATTGGAGTCATCAGAAGGCTGGGGGAGGAGAGGCTCAGAACAGGTTTGGTTAAAAGTCTGTGTAGACATCAGCCTGGCATGCTGCAGTCCACGGGGTCGCGAAGAGTCGGACACGACTGAGCGACTGAACTATAGACATCAGCCGTGTAGACACCAGTTATAACCAACTTCATCTCCTCCCACCCCCAAGGTGACTATCCTGTTCTACCCCAGAGGGAGGTGAGAGGTTACACTCCAGACACGAGGCACCAAAGAAGGTGGAGGTGGCACTTCTTCATTAAAACAGAATAAAAATATGGACATCTATTTAAGTGGGAACCTGCTCAGCCTCCAGGACACTGACCATCACACATATATGCCTCATGAAACTGCAGGATCCTTCTCTCAAGAAATTGAATGATCTGTAATCAAAAAATAAAATCCACAGTTACTGACACTTGGGGTCCCTTCGATGAGATGGGGAACTCATCCTTACTGTGGTGTGACCAACTGGTCAGCAGACCATCACTCCTAGACACACACTCATGGAGCACCAGACCGTCTCTAGAGCATCACTGTTCAATGTGAGTGTTGTAGGAAGACTCGCCAACCAGGCAACATGGAAAAGGAGCCCAAACTAACAGTAGGGCAGGAAGAGACAGAGGCAACTCAGACAACAAAAGAAAGCTTTTAACGATTAAATCAATATTCTCAGACAGATAAGAGAAGATATCGCACCCAAAACTGAACAAAACCTACAACAGCATGCTCCAGAAATGAGGACCCTCAGAAGACAAGGAGTAACACTGAGAAATTTAAAATATGATTGCTGAAACAAAAAGACAATAGCAGTGTTGGAAATAAAGCTGAAGGAACTTCCAAGGAAGTCAACCCAAAGAAAAAAGATCAAAATTAGGAATGCAAAGGATCAAGAGAAAGAGATAAATATAAAATTAACAGGTGTTTAAGAAAGAGGGCTCAGAGAAACTATCGAAGTCCAGACCTGATGTGGGAAAGATATACATCAAGGTCATTGTATGAACTTTCTTTTTTTTTTCCTTTTTTAACTTTTTCTTTTTTTTAAGATTTTTTCCTTGTGGACCATTTTTAAAGTCTCTATTGAATTTTTTACAATATTGCTTCTCTTTTATGCTTTGGATTTTTGGCCATAGGATCTTAGCACCCCAACCAGGGATGGAACCCTCACCCCCTGCATTGAAAGGTGAAGTCTTAACCAGTGGACTGCCAGGGAGTCCCTATATGAATGCTCAATTAAGGGAGTTAAAGGAAATATCCTCTAAGTTTCCAGAAAGAAAAAAGATATGAGTAACTCAGGAGATCAGTTTCTCTAGGGGTCCTGGCTGAGTTTCATTAACAGAAAGAAAGCATACAAGTTTATTTAACAAGTGTTTTTACACGACACGGGAACCTTCGTGATGAAATGAAGACCTGAAGAAATGCTTAAATTTCAGTGTTTTGATGCTTGGTTTAATGAAGGATAGGAAGTCAAAAAAGATGGGATGACAGTGTGAGCTGAGTGGAGTCAACCGTGCAAGGCCTGTTCCTCAGCTGCCCCTCTGCCCCTCTGTCTTTGGAGATGGTGGGTGGTGATGGTAGTTGGGCTGCTCAGCCGTGGCTGACTCTTTGCAACCCCGTGGACTGTAGCCCTCCAGACTACTCTATCCATGGGCTTCTCCAAGCAAGAATACCTGAATGGGTTGCCATTTCCTTCTCCAGGGGATCTTCTCAACCCAGGGATCAAACCTGTGTCTCCTGCATTGCAGGCAGATTCCTTTCCTCTGGGAAGGAGGGCACCTTGCACAAGATTCTCCTGGCCTGCTTCCGAGGAAGCCCAGGAAGTCCTCCGCACCTGCCTTGCCTCACATCCCTTCGGCTGGAAATACTCAGTCTCCCAAGGTGTCATATTTGGGGTAACACATCCCGAACCCCATCAGTGACACGCATGATGTAGTGGTCTGAAAGCTTTAGTTTTCTCAATGACAACCCCGAGCGCCTGAAGACAGTGGAGAAATGCCTTTAAAATTCCCCATGGAAATAATTTTCTGGAGTGTCTCCATTACATGTGAAAGCTGAATAATGACTCTTTAGAGGAGCAGGGATTTAGGAAGTTGACCTGATACATCACTTTTCTCAAGGAGCTACTTGAGTATGTGCTCCATGAAAATGAGGGTGTAGATACAGAAAGAGGGAACATCCAAACTCAGAGAGGCCCAGGAATTAAGGGACTTAATGTGGATGATGGACAAAGGAAGCCCCTGCAAAAAGGGCAAGAAGGAGGCCCTCGACCAGCAGCTGGGCAGCTGCCCTGAGAAGAACCAGCATGGACGGTGGCAGACAGATGGGGCGCTGTCAGGCAATGCCCCCAGGGGACAAAAACGTGACTGATGGACAGCCTGATGTGTCAGATGTCAGAAAAATTTTAAGAAGAGTTTTCAAGTGCGTTGGAGGATTTGTAAAGAATTCATGACAGATACAAACAAAAGTAGGCAAATGGAAAGAAAAAGTAACTCTAGGGAAACAAAAAATTATACAAAACAAGAAAATATAATTAGATTTCACTTCTTGGCTCATTAGTGGATAATACTTCGTGAAATGAAGTCGCTCAGTCATGTCCAACTCTTTGCAACCCCATGGACTGTAGCCCACCAGGCTCCTCTGTCCATGGGATTTTCCAGGCAAGAGTACTGGAGTGGGTTGCCATTTCCTTCTCCAATAATACTTACATAGTCCTGAAGAAGGGGCAAAAGTGGAGGCAGTGACAAATTTTATTTTCTTGAACTCCCAAATCACTGTGGATGGTGACTGCAGCCCTGGAATTAAAAAATGCTGTCTCCTTGGAAGGAAAGCTATGACAATGTCTCTGCTTTTCAATATGCTGTCTTGGTTTGTCATAATTTTTGTCACTTTGCCAGCAAAGGTCCGTGTAGTCCAAGCTAAGATTTTCCCAGTAGTCATATATGGATGTGAGAACTGGACCATAAAGAAGGCTGAGTGCCAAAGAGTCGATGCTTTTGAATTGTGGTGCTGGAGAAGATTCTTAAGAGTCCCTTGGACTGCAAGGAGATCCAACCAGTCAATCCTAAAGGAAATCAGTCCTGAATATTCACTGGAAGGACTGATGCTGAAGCTGAATCTCAGATACTTTGGCCACCTGATACAAAGAGCCAACTTATTAGAAAAGACCCTAATTCTGGAAAAGATTGAAGGCAGGAGAAGAAAGGGACAGCAGAAGATAAGATGGTTAGATAGCATCACCAACTCAATGGACACAAACTTGAGCAAACTCCAGGAGACAGTGGTGGACAGAGGAGCCTGGCGTGCTGCAGTCCATGGGGTTGCCAGGAGTCGGACATTGTAGCTGAACAGCAGCAAAAAGTCCTAAAGATATTAATATTGTGTTTCAACACACCCCCAAATCTGTGATCTTGCTATTTGGGAAGAACAGGGGGTTAGGCTTGTAAAAATGCTCAGTTCTCATCTTGCATTCAGGAAAGTCAGTAGAGACTATTTAAAATGCATAAATTAATAAACAGCTAACAAGTCTATGTTAGAAATTCTGGGATACAAGAAGAGCTGTCACTAAGAATTGGGTTTGGTGGGGGTGGGGTGGAGCAGGGAATGGCATTTTGCTATATTCCTTCTAGCACCACTTGGCTTTTAAAATCATGTATGTGTAATACTTTGTTAGAAATTGAAATTAGGCTTACAGTTAATGGCTGCCCATCAAGAAAAAAAATATCGTTAGAAATCTTGAAGGCAGAATCCCATGCTAAATAATCACTGATGAGATTAAAGTGATTTCATGTTAAAGAATTTGGCTGAGTGCATTTTCTAGCAGTGATTGACTGAGGTTTTAAGTGACCTACTCCCCTGCACCGTCTGGAGGTACCTCCCTGGTTCTTCCTCCCACCCAAGATGAGCCCAGGCCTTGTCCAGAAGGTACTTTAAAAGCTTCTCATGTGGTCAGCTGGTTTCCAAGCTGGCAGAACCCTCAACCTCACCCCAGTGGTTTTGCTCAGACTTTGCTGCTGACTGTTGCCTCTGCCCTGGGTTGGATCCTTCACCCCTGTCCACGGCCTCTTTATTCTGTTACTGTGGCCCATCCAGCCTCTTCCACCTCAGATGTTCTGCTTCACACTTCCCCTCTCAGTCTCCACCCTTGCCCGCTCTGCCTGTCCACGCCGGCCATCCCACCATCTGCCATGGGACACGCCTGCCATCCAGCAAATCTCGTTCCCAGCTTGGTGTTCTCAGCCAGTATCACTTCACCCTCGCAGCTCTGACCTTGAGAACAAGTACAGATTGCAGCCATTTCAACAACCTTAAGGGTATAAGCATCATCAGTCTTGCAAATGCACGGCATCATTCAATGAGGTCTCTGGGAAATAATAGGAATTAAGTCATGGATAAGGGAAATTATGGTTCTCCAGTGGGAGCTGTGTCCAGTTATAATAGGTGCTAAAGCAGCATTCACTTTTATTTATATTTATTTGGTATCTTTAATACTCATGTTACTATAAAGTAGATTTTTGTCCCATGAGGGCTTTGCATATAGAATGGAATTGGATATAACTTATCCAATTGTTTCACATACCCATTGATTTAATAATTATTTATTGAGTACTTAATACGTTGTGGAGCCAAAGGTTACAGAGATGAAATGGTTTTCTCCCAGCTTTCAAGGAGCTTACGGTCAGCTGGGAACAATAGAAACAAACAGTAATAAGGCTCTAATCTCCATGCACCAGAGAGTGCAAGAAGCACTAGAAAAAGCGCTCATGTTATTTCATTTTAACCAGAAATCCTGAGATTGGGCAACAACTCACGAGAACAGAGTCTCATAGAAGTTCATCAGGGTCTGGAGTAGTGGCACCCAAACTTTCTTATTATGCCCCTGCTCACTGAAGCCTTTAACCTCACATCCCAAAAAGCTTACTCATGAATTCTATCCATGTCCCACCGTTCAGTTCAGTTGCTCAGTCGTGTCTGACTCTTTGCAACCCCATGGACCACAGCACTCCAGGCTTCCCTGTCCATCACCAACTCCCAGAGTTTGCTCAAACTCAAGTCCATCAAGTTGGTGATGCCATCCAACCATCTCATCCTCTGTCATCCCCTTCTCCTCCTGCCCTCAATCTTTCCCAGCATCAGAGTCTTTTGCAATGAGTCAGTTCTTTGAATCAGGTGGCCAAAGTATTGGAGCTTCAGCTTCAGCAACAGTCCTTTCAATGGATAGTCAAGACTGATTTCCTTTAGGATTGACTGGTTTGATCTCCTTGCAGTCCAAGGGAATCTCAAGAGTCTTCTCCATGTCCTACTAAATTCCTATATTATATACATTATCAAGTATAACTGAAATAAATATTTTAAAGAATGAGGGTTTTTAAATTTTTTTCTAAATAGACTTTCTGGTGTCCTCTGCTTGTGCCCCAATGGCTCTCTCCTTCAGCACCTCCCCAGAGTAGACACCTCACCTGGCACTACCAGTCGGGTCCAAGGTAGAATCCTCACTGTTACTGATCAAGGATCTGCACTTAGACATCACAGAGGACTGAAGAAAGAAGATGTGGTACATATATATACAATGGAATGTTACTCAGCCATCAAAAATAATGGAATAATGCCATTTGCAGCAACATGTATGGCCCTAGAGATTTTCTGGAGGAAGAGTGGAGGAAGTCAGACAAGCAGATTGCAGCCATTTCAACAACCTTAAGGGTATAAGCCCATCAGTCTTGCAAATGTGTGGCATCATTCAATGAGGTCTCTGGGAAATAATAGTAATTAAGTCATGGATAAGGAAAATTATGGTTTGCCAGTGGGAGCTGTGTCCAGTTATAATAGGGAATCATGAACTCCTTATTGCCAAATTCACACTTAAATTGAAGAAAGTAGGGAAAACCACTAGACCATTCAGGTATGACCTAAATCAAATCCCTTATGATTATACAGTAGAAGTGAGAAATAGATTTAAGGGACTAGATCTGATAGACAGAGTGCCTGATGAACTATGGACAGAGGTTTGTGACATTGTACAGGAAATAGGGATCAAGACCATCCCCAAGAAAAAGAAATGCAAAAAAGCAAAATGGCTGTCTGAGGAGGCCTTACAAATAGCTGTGAAAAGAAGAGAAGCCAAAAGCAAAGGAGAAAAGGAAAGATATAAGCATCTGAATGCAGAGTTCCAAAGAATAGCAAGGAGAGATAAGAAAGCCTTCCTCAGTGATCAATGCAAAGAAATAGAGGAAAACAGCAGAATGGGAAAGACTAGAAATCTCTTCAAGAAAATTAGAGATACCAAGGGAACATTTCATGCAAAGATGGGCTTGATAAAGGACAGAAATGGTATGGACCTAACAGAAGCAGAACACATTAAGAAGAGGTGGCAAGAATATACAGAAGAACTGTACGAAAAAGATCTTCATGACCCAGATAATCACGATGGTGTGATCACTCACCTAGAGCCAGATATCCTAGAATCTGAAGTCAAGTGGGCCTTAGGAAGCATCACTACGAACAAAGCTAGTGGAGGTGATGGAATTCCAGTGGAGCTATTTCAAATCCTGAAAGATGGTGCTGTGAAAGTGCTACACTCAATATGCCAGCAAATTTGGAAAACTCAACAGTGGCCACAGGACTGGAAAAAGTCAGTTTTCATTCCAATCCCAAAGAAAGGCAATGCCAAAGAATGCTGAAGTTCAGTTCAGTTCAGTTCAGTCACTCAGTCGTGACCGACTCTCTGCGACCCCATGAATCGCAGCATGCCAGACCTCCCTGTCCATCACCAATTCCCGGAGTTTACTCAAACTCATGTCCATCGAGTCGGTGATGCCATCCAGCCATCTCATCCTCTGTCGTCCCCTTCTCCTCCTGCCCCCAATCCCTCCCAGCATCAGAGTCTTTTCCAATGAGTCAACTCTTTGCATGAGGTGGCCAAAGTACTGGAGTTTCCGCCTCAGCATCATTCCTTCCAAAGAACACCCAGGGCTGATCTCCTTTAGAATGGACTGGTTGGATCTCCTTGCAGTCCAAGGGACTCTCAAGAGTCTTCTCCAACACAACAGTTCAAAAGCATCAATTCTTCGGCACTCAGCTTTCTTCACAGTCCAACTCTCACACCCATACATGACCACAGGAAAAACCATAGCCTTGACTAGATGAATCTTTGTTGGCAAAGTAACGTCTCTGCTTTTGAATATGCTATCTAGGTTGGTCATAACCCTCCTTCCAAGGAGTAAGTGTCTTTTAATTTCATGGCTGCAATCACCATCTGCCATGGTTTGGAGTCCCCGAAAATAAACTCTGACACTGTTTCCACTGTTTCCACATCTATTTCCCATGAAGTGATGGGACCAGATGCCATGATCTTAGTTTTCTGAATGTTGAGCTTAATCTACCCCTAAATAGAAGAAGCAAAACAAAAGCCTTTCTGAAGGAGTTGTACACTTATTTATCTACAATGCTTGTGATTTAAAAAATACTTATATAAAAGAGATGTCATGGAAAACCAGAGCAAAAAGAAACATTAAAAAATTTCCCAGGGTATTTAGCTCTTGAAGTTACCTGACAAAGAGTTTATTTTATTTAATTTATTAATTTTTGAGTATAATTCTTTTACAATGTTGTGGTAGCTTCTGCTATACAGCAAATTTAGTAAGTTATACACATATATATGGGCTTCCCAGGTGACTCAGTGGTAAAGAATCTGCCTGCCAAACAGGAGACTCGAGTTCCATCCCTGGGTTGGGAAGAGCCTTTAGAGAAAAAAATGGCAATCCACTCCAGTATTCTTGCCTGAGAAATCCTATGGACAAAGGAGCGTGGCAGTCCATGAGGTCACAAAATGAGGTCAAGAATGCTCAAACTGCCACACAATTGCGCTCATCTCACACACTAGTAAAGTCATGCTCAAAATTCTCCAAGCCAGGCTTCAGCAATACGTGAACCATGAACTTCCAGATGTTCAAGCTCGTTTTAGAAAAGGTAGAGGAACCAGAGATCAAATTGCCAACATCCGCTGGATCATTGAAAAAGCAAGAGAGTTCCAGAAAAACATCCATTTCTGCTTTATTGACTATGCCAAAGCCTTTGACTGTGTGGATCACAATAAACTGTGGAAAATTCTGAAAGAGATGGGAATACCAGGCCACCTGACCTGCCTCTTGAGAAACCTATATGCAGGTCAGGAAGCAACAGTTAGAACTGGACATGGAACAACAGACTGGTTCCAGATAGGAAAAGGAGTACGTCAAAGCTGTATATTGTCACCCTGCTTATTTAACTTATATGCAGAGTACATCATGAGAAACGCTGGGCTGGAAGAAGCACAAGCTGGAATCAAGATTGCCAGGAGAAATATCAATAACCTCAGATATGCAGATGACACCACCCTTATGGCCAAAAGTGAAGAGGAACTAAAGAGCCTCTTGATGAAAGTGAAAGAGGAGAGTGAAAAAGTTGGCTTAAAGCTCAACATTCAGAAAACGAAGATCATGGCATCTGGTCCCACCACTTCATGGGAAATAGATGGGGAAACAGTGCAAACAGTGTCAGACTTTATTTTTGGGGGGCTCCAAAATAACTGCAGATGGTGATTGCAGCCATGAAATTAAAAGATGCTTACTCCTTGGAAGGAAAGTTATGACCAACCTAGACAGCATATTAAAAAGCAGAGGCATTACTTTGCCAACAAAGGTCCGTCTAGTCAAGGATATGGTTTTTACTGTGGTCATGTATGAATGTGAGAGTTGGACTGTGAAGAAAGCTGAGTGCCTAAGAATTGATGCTTTTGAACTGTGGTATTGGAGAAGACTCTTGAGAGTCCCTTGGACTGCAAGGAGATCCAACCAGTCCATTCTAAAGGAGATCAGCCCTGGGTGTTCATTGGAAGGACTGATGCTATAGCTGAAACTCCAGTACTTTGGCCACCTCATGCGAAGAGTTGACTCATTGGAAAAGACTCTGATGCTGGGAGGGATTGGGGGCAGGAGGAGAAGGGGATGACGGAGGATGAGATGGCTGGATGGCAGCATCGACTCGATGGACATGAGTTTAAGTAAACTCCGGGAGTTGGTGATGGACAGGGAGGTCTGGTGTGCTGCGATTCATGGGGTCGCAGAGAGTCAGACACAACTGAGCGACTGAACTGAACTGACCTGAAAGCAGCATTCGCTTTTATTCATATTTATTTGGTATCTTTAACACTCATGGCTATGGTTTTTCCAGTGGTTATGTATGGATGTGAGAGTTGGACTATAAAGAAAGCTGAGCGCCAAAGAATTGATGCTTTTGAACTGTGGTGTTGGAGAAGACTCTTTAGAGTCTCTTAGACTGCAAGGAGATCCAACCAGTCCATTCTGAAGGAGATGAGCCCTTGGATTTCTTTGGAAGGACTGATGTTGAGACTGAAACTCCAATGCTTTGGCCACCTGATGCGAAGAGCTGACTCATTGGAAAAGACCCTGATGCTGGGAAAGATTGAGGGCAGGAGGAGAAGGGGATGACAGAGGATGAGATGGTTGGATGGCATCATCAACTCGATGGACATGGGTTTGGGTGGACTCTGGGAGTTGATGATGGACAGGGAGGCCTGGCGTGCTGAAATTCACAGGGTCGCAAAGAGTCAGACACAACTGAGAGACTGAACTGAACTGAACTAACACTCATGTTACTATAAAGTAGATTTTTGTCCCATGAGGACTTTGTGTATGACTTCCCTTACATGAAGAATCTAAAAGGACATGATCCAAATGAGCTTATTTACAAAACAGAAACAGATCCACAGACTCACATAATGAGCTTATGGTTGCTGGGGAGGAGGGGTGGGGAGGGATAATTAGAGAGTTTGGGATGGTCATGTACAGGCTGCTATATTTAAGATGGATAACCAAGAAAGACTACAGTATAGCACAGGGAGCTCTGCTCAATGTCATGTGGCAGCCTGCATGGGAAGGGGTTTGGGAGAGAATGGATACATGTGTATGTATGGCTCAGTCCTGCTCACCTGAAACTATCACCACATTGTTAACTGGCTATATTTCAATACAAAATAAAAAGTTTTTTAAAAAAGAATCTGGATTTAGTCAATTCATCGAGAGATGAGGGACAGCCTACCAGCAAAGACTCCAAATATGTCATGTGATCAGCCAGACCTTTCCGGAAGCATGACTAGTAACCATTTGTACAAGGCATACTTTCCCTGTGAATGTATCCATTCCAGAGACCAAATTAATTCAAAGTTGCTTAGTGAGCACAGAATGAGAGCAAATGGAACTGTGGCCTGTCGGGATATTTCTGCAAATGAGAATTAACGGATCGAACTGCCCTCCTCTCTGGAGATATTTCTGTCTGATTAACCAGTGCTGGACCTCAAATAAATACTGACATATTTTACTTTTAGCTTTCCTTTTTTCTAGAATCACTTTAAACAGCTGCCCTTCTGTTAATACAACACATCAGAAAATAAGAATGCATTTGATTGGAGGAAAACTTGAAAATGTCAATTACATCTCTGTCCTGGGGATTCAGCCTAAAGAGACAGAATTGCTTGACTTTCAGGTTGACACATGGCTGGAGACTGACCCTTGGCAGCTCCTAGGTTGTTAAGAGGCTCTCACCCATTAAAGAAAAGTGAAAGTGAAGTTGCTCAGTCGTGTCCGACTCTTTGCGACCCCATGGACTATAGCCTACCAGGCTCCTCTGTCCATGGGATTTTCCAGGCAATAGTACTGGAGTGGATTGCCATTTCCTTCTCCAGTGGATCTTCCCAACCCAGGGATTGAACCCAGGTCTCCTGCATTGTAGACAAACGCTTTACTGTCTGAGCCACCAGGGAAGTCCTCTCATCCATTAGGCAGGCTGAAAGCTGCTGGCCCTGGGCGCTCTTCATTCCAGCCTAGAACTCTGAGGGTTGCAGAGTTTAGCTTTTATCTTGAGAGAGCTTCATTTTCACCTCCTGGGAGAGGTGAGCCTAAACTCGCCTCTCCAGACTTGAAGGCAGATCTTGAGCGGAAAAGAGGGCTCAGTGCTCAGATGATAGCAACTTAAACAATAGTTAAGATTCTTTCTTTTTGGGTATCTGTCTAACCAACGTCGTATCACATCCTTCTTCCCAAAAGGAAACAAGTCTATTTTTCTCCTACTGAAAACAATGATATTGTAATTAAAAAAAAAAAAAAAGAGCTTAAAACTACACCTAAGACTTTTGGTACACTTTCAACAGTGGACTCTCCACCACTACTGTTTTTACCTTAATGGAGATATTTGAAAACATGTTTTGCACTGACTTGTTCAGTCACTCAGCCGTGTCCAACTCTTTGTGACCCCATGGATTGCAGCGTGCCAGGGTTCCCTATCATCCACTATTGCAGTTTGGCCAAATTCCTGTCCACTGAGTCAGTGATACTGTTTATACATTGCCATTCACTTATCTAGGTGTCACTGTACCCTAGATGTCCTAAGAACAAATTAAATAACATAAATTAAATGAAGACACTTTATTATCTCATAATATAGCAACATTATATACTTAATTTGAACTTATGGCATAAGCATTCAGTTCAGTTCAGTCGCTCAGTCATGTCTGACTCTTTGTGACCTCAGGAATTGCAGCACGCCAGCAGTACCAACAAAGTTAATTCTGTTTAAGAATAGCAGCTGAACTTATTGCATACGTGCATAATTTGCATAAAAGGAAGGGAAAAATATAGTCGATAGAAACTAACAAAATGCATGTAGTTGGTTCAGTGTGTTTTTTTGAAGGAAAGATATGGCAAAAATAAATTTTTAAAAACATATTGTATTTAAAATTTTTATTTACTTATTAATTTATTTATTTTTGGCTGTGTTGGGTCTTTGTTGCTGCTCGAGGGCTTTTCTCTAGTTGTGGTGTGTGGGCTTCCGTCTGTGGTATCTTTTCTTGTGGCTCATGGGCTCTAGAGCATGGGCTCAGTAGTTGTGGCACACGAGGTTAGTGGCTCTGCAGCATATGGGGTCCTCCTGGACAGGGGATTGAACTCATGTCCGCTGCGTTGGCAGGCAGATTCTTAACCGCTAAACCATCAGCGGCTGCTGCTAAGTCACTTCAGTCGTGTCCGACTCTGTTTGACCCCATGGACAGCAGCCCACCAGGCTCCTCTGTCCATGGGATTCTCCAGGCAAGAACACTGGAGTAGGTTGCTACTTCCTTCTCCGTGGAACCCCAGGGAAGTCCCCAAAATACATATTTTAGATGTTAAAATTTTCCACAGGCAGTTTACTCATCTAGTAGGCTTTTATTCAGTGATTGATGAATCAGGCGACCTCCAGCATAGTGGAGAGAAAGGAGCTCTGAAGAGCTGTGCAAGAGGAGAGGTGTTATGAACCGAAGGGAACAGGAACAGGAAGTTACACTGGGCGTGTGCTGATTGGCTGAAGCATGGCTGCACCCCTTACATCAGCAGAGGGAAGGCCTAGAGATTCAAGGACCCTTAGCTGAGCAGGCCAGTGCTGCCGGGATATCCTGGACCTTCCTTCTCTGGGCGAGCTGAGCTCAGAAGCTCAGTTAAGTGCTGGTTTGCTGACCTGGGGGTTAGCAAGAGTGACTCCATCTTGGGCCTCACCTGGTGACTTTAACATAGGTTTAATACTAAAGGTAAAAGCTTTAGTAACTGTTTTAAAGCATATTCATGTGGTTTAGTCCTTAGCTGTGCTGTCAAATGTACTCAAAAATGTGCACTTCCTAAAGGAATTTCTCCCCTGGAGATAAAGTCAGGAGTCTGCTCTTGGTGGGCTTCCCTGGTGGCTCAGCAGTAAAGAAATCGCCTGTAATACAGGAGTCAATGGAAGCACAGGTTCAGTCTCTGGGTCGGGAAGATCCCCTGGAGGAGGGCCTGACAACCCACTCCAGTATTCTGGGTCTGAAAAATCCCGTGGACAGAGGAACCTGATGGGCTACAGTCCATGAGGTCGCAAAGAGTAGGGCATGACTGAGCGACTAAGCATGCAGGCACACTGCTCTTGATGTCATATTAAATTCTTGGTCCACCTGTTTTGTCGGTCCTCTAGTTTAGTGCTTTTATTTTGTCCCATGAACTGCCTTTCTCCTGGGGCCACTGCCTACTACCAGGCACTGAGTGCAGAGGGGGTGAATACAACTGAGTCTACCCCATGAGTTCAAAAATAGGGGCTGATTGTAAGCCCTTCAGTGCCCTCAGCTCAGCATTCCCACCCCCACAAAACAGCCACAGGTCAGAGTGTCCCATGGAGTCCCCAGGGAGGAAGAGGCTGGGGATGGGACCCTCCCTTTACAGCAACTTGCCTGTGGGGCTTGGAGCAGGAGGGGTGGAGAGATGACTGGCCAGGTCATCCCACCTTTTTCCCTAGCTCCTCGCTCAGCCAGGCTTCTGCACTCCCCATGGTTGTATTTCTGCTTCACCTGCCCCAGGCTTGGAGCAGCTGCTGGCTGGAAGCAAGCATTGCTTATTCCAAGACAAAAACAGATGAGAAGCAGGAGCAGGATACCAAAGACCCCTTCCTAGTCTGTCCCTCTCCATCGAGTCCAGATGCTTCTTGCATCAAACATAAGCCTGGGGACTTCTCTGGTGGTCCAGTGGTTAGGACTTCACCTTCCAACGCCAGGGGTGCGAGTTCAATCCCTGGTCAGTGAGCTAAGATCCCATATGCCTCACAGCCAAAAAAACCAAATCATAAAACACAAGCAATATTGTAACAAATTCAATAAAGGCTTTAAAAATGGTCCACATCAAAAATGAAAAAAAAAACAAACATAAACCTGAGTTCAAAACAGCCACTCCCACCCACCACGTGAAACCAGGGGCATCACTCCCTTTTCTCCTCCTCTGACATGTACTCCTGAGAGGACACCTCTTAGAAGGATTTATCCATCCTTAGTCAAATATTTTATATACAGACGCACAGGTAACTTTTGGAAAGTTGAAGACACGTCTGTGGGGACTTCGTGCAGTGTCATTCACTGGGAAGAGCGGAAGCAAGGGCCACTGTCAGTGGGACTGTATTAAAACTCGGGAAGCGGCTCTCTTTTCCACCAGTGCCGTGATCGGGTGTAAATTACCCTGCCCTCTCCTTTGTTCCTTCCACAGGGGATTACTGGAATGCGGCCTCTTTCCCAAACCCATCATCCTACCTGCATTTCTCCACTTTCCAAGGAGAGACCAGTGCCGACATCTCCTTCTACTTCAAAACGCTAATCCCCCGCGGAGTGTTTCTTGAAAATCTGGGGAACACAGATTTCATCAAACTCGAACTGAAATGTGAGTATCCATTGTTTGTCGGCTCATGAATAACTACTCTTGTCACTTACAAGCTGATCTTAACCTCGATTATGTAATTGGCGCTAGGAGGTAGCGCCAGGTCTGAGAAAGACCTGGGTTCCTGTGCGCAGATGCTCAAAGGATACAGTCACAGACAGAGCTCCCCACAATGCTGTTCTAGGAGGAGGAGAGAGGATAAACTGCCCTGATAATGGGCGGGAAGAATGTGTATTTTTGTTGAAGTCTAGTCAATTTACAGTGTTATGTTAGTTTCAGGGGCACAGCAAAATGATTCGGTTATATATATATATAGCTTTTCAGATTCTTTTCCACTGTAAGTTATTACAAGATACTGAATACACTTCCCTGTACAATAAAGTAGATTCTCATTGTTTATCAATTTTATATATGGTAATGCGCATCTGTTAATCCCAAACTCCTAATTTGTCTCTGCCCCTCCACCTTCTCTCTCCCCCTTGGTAATCCTAAATCTATTTTCTATGTGTGAGTCTATTTCTGTTTTGTAAACTAAGTTCACTTGTGTAATTTTTTAGATCCCACCTATAAGTGATACCGTATGGTATTTGTCTTTCTCTGTCTACTTACCTCACTTAGTGTGATCATCTCCAAGTCCATCCACGTTGCTGCGAATGGCATGATTCCATTCTTTTTATGGCTGAGTAGTATTCTATTGTATATATGTACCATATCTTCTTCATCCATGCCCCTTGTTGATGAATATTTAAATTATATCCATATCTTGCTTATTGTAAATAGTGCTTGCTATGACTATTGGGATGCATGCAACTTTTCGAATTAGAGCTATATGCCCAGGAGTGGGATTGCAGGATCATGTAGTAGGTATATTTTTAGTTTTTCAAGGAATATTTTTTAGAAATATTTATTTCCAAAAATAAATATATTTTTAGAAAAATATTTTTAAGAAATATTAAGGAACAACATTCCATGTTGTTCTCCATAGTGTCTGTGCCAACTTACTTTTCCACCAACAATGTAGGAGGGTTCCCTTTCCTCCACTCTCTCTCCAGCATGCATTACTCATGGACCTTTTAACAATGTCCATTCTGACTGGTGTGAAGAATGTATTTGTTTTCTAAGGAGACAGGGTTAAGAGTAGATGGAGGATTGGGTAAAGTGATCAGGAATAAGAAATAAGAGAATTGGGGTAACAACGCACATGAAAATAGGAAAAATCAGAATTAACATCTGCAAGAGTGGATGAAGCAACCTAGACAGCAGAACGGTGTTGCTGTGCAACTCTGGGTCTGCAGCTTTGCAGAAGAGGCTCCTCATCTACCCACCCTCTGAAGGTTTGAGTCCTTGGTGTTCTCACCTAGGGTGCAGAAACTACCAGAATCCCAGCTGCCTGGCTCAGCTCAGCCCTGTGATCCCAAAGACCCTCGGAGGTCGTGTGATTTGAGGATGCCACCCATGGAGGGCAGGGAGTCACTGCATCTGAGCAAGGCAAGTCTCATCATACGGGGGACCTTTTATCCATGGGGCACAGGTGCAGCTGTAGGAATCTGTGTCCACAAACTTCCAGGTCTGGTGCACATTTGCCGGGCTCCCCTGGCTGTTCAGACCCAGGAACAGCCAGAACCAGGAGGGGAAGCGGGTCAGTGCCCCAGGTCCCTGCATGGAACCTCCCCGCATCAGAGTCCTTCCTCCTGGCCTGTGCTCTGTGTCTGAGCGCCTGTGTTACTGGATCTAGTCTGCAGATGATCCCAGACATATTTTCCAGAAATAGCTGATGGTGTATTTTCCTCCTTTTGTAGTTACAATTGTGCAATATGGTCTTTGAGAAAGGGAATCTCAGGCAAATGTTTCTGCTGAAATCCTATGGGATTCTTTCTGTTAAATGCTGGACGGTGATGTGGCAGAAGTGCATGGACTTTGGGATTTTCATTCTCAGGTTGAAATCCAGGTCCTCAGGCAAATTGCTTAATCTGTTTGAATCCTAATTTCCAAATCTATAAAATGGGGATGATAATTTGCTGGGGTTATGATGCTAGAATATAGCTACTCATGAAGCATTTATTTCAGGGTCTAGTAGTTACTGTAATTATCATCTTTCTGAGAATGCTCGTAACAGATCTAGTGTGAGCCAGATCTGGTTGAAAGGAAGACTGAGAATATTCTAGCCCTGGAGTTACAAAGTACACAAATAGAAATCATTTATTTTCATGAATTATGGACTAGAATTATTTAAAAGGGATTTCCACAGAATTTAATTGAATCAGACTATTTTCTCACTTACACAAAGTTGGGTTGTATTTTAGAAATATCTCATGGCACAAAAGGAAAATTGACAATCCCATATCTGAGTAATTCTATGAGCTTCTATAAAACTACTTGAGTTCTCCCTGTCCTTGCTTTATACCCCCATGTTTTGTAAACCCAGTCCTGGGTTGGAAATAAGACAAATTAAGTACAGAGAGAGCAGGCATTTCTACTAGAGTATCTGTATAACAGAATTTCACTCATTTCTAATTATGAAAAACCTCCATAGATATTCTCAAAGTCCTCCCAGTCTTTCCATGGTATGAAAACTCCATGACAGAGGGCAGAGTATAGCCTCATTTTCTCATGCAGCTCTTTTCTGTCATCCAGTTTACTTTTGGTGAAGAAGTGTGAGACTTTCAAGGCACAGATTAGAGGTTGGCCTCTCCTTGGAGATCTCTAGACCTTCTAATAATTACTGAAGGTGGAAGCACCTTTTATAAGGTCCCCTAAATGTTAGAGATACCAAATGTCCATCTTTGTATAGCACCTCCATTCAGGTTCAAAGGAACTTTTGGGAGGAACAGGGAGGGAAAGGCAGGTTGTTCTGTTTGAGCAAAACTTCTTCAAAGTATACAAGAAGTGGTGCTTCCACAAGGAACATGGAGGAAATGTGGCCATGATTGAGGCTTGCTTCTGCCCCATGCATCACGTTTCTCCAGACTCTTCTGTGCAGGATACGTGGGGTGGTGGGAGAGGTGGAGAATTATTGCAAGCCCTTCTCTCCCATCCTCTGATGAATCACTACAAACCTAATGGGTCCCGAAGTCAAACTTTTAAAGAGTGTCTCTACTTTTTTCCCCTGAATTTGCTAGGCTTTCTAATATCTTTCAGGTAGGAATTCAAATTTTGCTTCTCTACGTGTGTCTCAAAGGAGTTTTGTCACAGTTCATGTCTACGTAGTGGTTTCTAGAATAACATTTCCATTAATTAGTGACATTGTGTCCTTCTGTTGGAAATGGAAAATTCTTGACTCTAAGAACAGTGAGTCAAGGGCTTCCCTGGTGGCTCAGCAGTAGAGAGTCTGCCTGCCAACGCAGGAGACTCAGGTTTGATCCCTGATCCAGGAAGATCCCACATGCCTCAGGGCAGCCAAGCCCAAGCACCAGAACTATTGAGCCTGAGCTCTAGAGCTCAAAAGCCCCAACTACTGAGCCCTGGGGCCCATGCTGTGCAACAAGAGAAGCCACCGCAGTGAGAAGCCTGTGCCTTGTGACTAGAGAGTAGCCCCACGCTCACCCCAACTAGAGAAAAGCCCGTGCAGCAATGAAGACTCAGCACAGCCAAAAATTAAAAAAAAAACAACAGTGAGTCAGTTGCACTAACTTAATGAGACACCATCAGCATCTTAATGTGCAAGTAAAAAGCCCACATGGTAAAGTTAGACTGATGTTGCTCACTAGTATGCTCTACAGGTAAGAATTTAAGCTGTATTTCACTTCTTTACCATCTATATTTTTTTTATTCATTCGATGGGTATTTACTGAGTCCCAACCATGTCCCAAATGCTATGCTAGGTCAAACGTCGTTAAGTCAAGCATGGTGTCTTTCCCTCCAAAGATCTTTCTGTTTGTTTTGGAAAGCAGCCAAGTCAGTCAGCAGCTATGATAACAATAAAAATAGCTCAGCTTTGTTCAGACGCTCTGTGTCTCCAGCACTTTTCCAAGGACTTTACAGACAGCATCTCACTTACTTCCCTAACCACCCTTTGGGCTGGAGCACCACCATTAGCATCTCTGTTTTTCAAATGAGGAAACCGAGGCACAGGGTATAAGTTGCCTGGTCACAGTCACACAGAGAGGATATGACAGAACCGGTGCTTAACCCCAAACATTTTTTGTCTGTCCTAAGTCTGTTGCTGTTAACACCAAACCACACCACCTCCCGGAACAGACATTGAGAGAGATGGCTGAGTGCACTGAGGGGGCATTTAAACCCAACTGGAGTGGCAGGTGCTTCCCAAGGAATGTGATGCTTTAATTAAATTTTGATGGATGGCCAAGAGGCAGGAAGGGGAGGAAGGTGGGGGCAGAAGGAAGATCCGGAAAGGAAAAATGTTACTAAAAGGAGAACACCTGTCCATGAAGGTGTGAGCTGGCTTGCCTTGACCCTGAAATTTATGGTGAGAGAGGCCATAACGCGATCAGATCTGTGTTCACCCGAGGAAAGATGGAAAAGCCAGAGAAGAAGTGGCAGGGACTGCTGTGAAGATGGTGCAGAGTGAATGGGAGCTGGGGAAGATGACAAGGAAGGGTCCTAGATGAGAGAGCTGCTTAGGAGAGAGATTCCACAGGTTCTAACAAAGTGGTTATGAGAGTGAAGTGGGAGGGAAGGTTCTAGAATGAAGCCAACATTTGGTTGGGATGGTTTTGATGATTGTGTGGATAGAACGACTTTTACCAAGGATGATGGCATTGGAGGGCAAAATGAAAACTGCCTTTGGATGTTCTGAGTTTGAGGGCCCACAGGATCAAGGAATGTCTCTCCAAGTGGACACACGTAGAGCATGCCGTATACACAAGTCTGAAGCCCAACAGAGCACTCTGAGTTACAAGCATGCAATGTGAGCAACAGCGTCACTTAGAGAATCATCAGGAAATAAATGTGGGTGCCTCAGCATGGATGAGATTGCCCAGAACAAATGTGCAGAGAGAGGAAACCAGATGGCCAAGGGTGAAAACCACACTTAAAAGATAGAAGGGAGAAAAGGAGCTTGTAGAAGCCTGGCAAAGAAGTGGGAAGACGGTGATATCCCAGGACTCAAACACAGAAAGAATTTCAAAAACAAAAAAGGTGCCTGATGCCACCGAACTGAGAGATCACTAAAGGAAGAATGTAAGGGGCTCTTCGGCTTTCACGTGTAGAGGTCACTGTCAGAATGTGAGGCCGTGTCTGGGGTGAGCGGAGGTGGGTACAGAGATCAAGAGATGGTGGTTTTCTTCATTGTTCTTGTAGGGAGGGACTTGAGTACCATGTATATTAAAGAGAATTCAGTAAAGAAAAACGAAGTTAGAGATGTGGGAGAGAAAGGGACTGGTGGAAGGAGTGACGTCCCCTAGGAAGTTGAGAATGAGTGAAATGTAGAATTAGAACATCTGAAGGGACTGATGGAAAGAGGAGAGATACGCCAGTCCATTTCCAAACCAGAAATTACTTTTGATTCTGTTGTTTGTTCGCTTATTTTTTGTCAGTTATTTTTGAGATGGCCGAGGAGCCGTGCTTTAGAAAATATTCACTAACAACCACAGACATTCCCATTTATTTTTCCAGAGTTCCCCGTAGGGAACAACTTGACTTCCCTACATCCCTTTTCTGGCCAAGATGCTCCCATCTTGACCTTGACTGTGGTCCCATCAGCAGGCCACCTCTCACTGAGCACCTGCTGTGTCAGAGGCACTAGGGTGGGTCCTGGAGGTTCCAAGGTGAAAACAAGAGAACCCAAGACCCTCACCTACTAAAGGAGACAGGCACACTGACTGCAGTATGGATGCATAACTTTTATTATGAACTTTGGAAGTGCCACGCACTGCTCTAAAACTTTTATAGATACTAACATTTTTAGGTTTCATAACAAGTTCTGTCCACATTTTATAGATAAGGAAACTGAGACACACAGGTTATCCAGCTGATTTCAGATATAGTGCTTATGATCATTTAAATACAATAAATAAATTACAACGATAGGTATATGCTATCTTAAATCTCCAGAGGAGAGATACACAACCCAAGCTGGGAATGAAGAAGAAGATGAGGTGATACCCAAGCTGGGTCATAAAGAACAGGCAAAGAAACTAGCTACATGAAGAAGTAAGGGAAAGAACTCTAGCAGGAAGGACAAGGCAAGGAGAAGCATAAGGATAGGGAACGTGACGGGTGCTTGGGAGCTGCAAACATTCAGTGTTGTTAGAGTAGGAAGTATGACACAGGTGGTAGAGACTTTTAGGCAAGTCTCAGGCCTGATTCTAAATACATGGCAATCTGAATATTTCAGCCCATTAGTTATTGGGTACCTACTCCATACGTGTCAAAGAGGAACTCAAGAAGAATAAGAATGTTCCCATCCCATAGCACACAGTCTAGTGGGAGAGACTAGAGTATAAAACAGTACTTTGGATGAGATGAAATGTTAATAAATATTAGGGCAATACATGGCAGTGACCCAGATGAGGCAACAATTACTTCTGCCTGGAGAAGAAGAGAAGATTCTTTGGAGATTAAGCCATTGTAACTGAGGCTCAACCAACATTTTGGCTCTGGATACCAAAGGAAGAAACTAGTCATAGATGGCGTGGATGCATCGCAAAGGTGAGGTGCGTGGTTCACCAGTGCAGCAAGGGCTGTAGAACTCTGTGCTTGATGGGATCTCCAGGCCCAGAATACTGCCTAGCACATCGCAAGTGCTGAGTAAACATTTGTTGAAAGAATAAAATCAATGAATGAGGTGCTAGGCTAATGGAGAAACATAGGAAAATCTAGGTGGAAAAGGACAGCACCGCTCAGGGGAGGTGGGGATCAGAATGATGATAGACATACATGGAAAGGTGGAAGGATGATTGTGGTTGGTGAAATTTAGGAATTCAAGATTTCACGGGAAAGCAGTTTGGGCGATGAGCAGGTCTATGGTGCATCATCTGGCCATGCACATGGGCTTCTGGGTTGTATGAAAAGGCTGGGGAAAGTCATGGCAAAGGGCGCAGTGGACAGGGAGCCTGTGATCCAAGCATTGCAGTCCCTGGGTTCAAGGATGGCAGTGGTAAGCACGGGAGAGGAAGTCTCCTGGGAGGATGCATTGCTGAGTGCAGTCTCTGGAGCCATAGAACAGAAGAAGCACTGAGGCCAAGGGTGCTCCCAGCTGCCCTCCTGGCCCCAAGACATGGGCCCCAAGGGAAGGGGTTTGGTGACTGATTGGTAGGTTTTTCCTCAAGGTGAACTGTAATCAGAGGAAGTGTTTAGAAGTATTTGATGATAAACGGTGACCATAGCATTTCTTAGGGCTTCCCTGATGGCTCAGATGGTAAAGAATCTGCCTGCAATACAGGAGACCTGAGTTGGATCCCTGGGTCAGGAAGATGCCCTGGAGGAGGGAATAGCAATCCATTCCAGTATTCTTGCCTGGAGAATCCCAGGGACAGAGGAGCCTGGTGGGCTATATAGTACAAGGGATCACAGAGAGTCAGACATGAGTGATTAACACTTTCACACTTCACTATAGCATTTTTATTCTTTGTTTAACGATTTAAAAGAACTTACACAGTGGGGGGATTTTGAAGGGGATGTTCGCTGTCTGGAAAACATTCAGGAGAAGCAGCCAGCAACTGAAACTGAACCAGGAATTGAAACTGAAGCTCTAATACTTTGCCCACCTGATGCAAAGAGCCGACTCTGGGAAAGACTCTGGCGATGGAAAAGATTGACGGCAAGAGAAAGGGACAACAGAGGATGAGATGGCTGGATAGCATCACCAACTCTATGGATACGAGTTTGAGCAAACTCTGGGAGATAGTGAAGGGCAGGGAAGCCCAATGTGCTGCAGTCCATGGGGTCGCAAAGAATCAAACATGACTTAGCAACCCAGCAACAACAACCAGCAACTGTTGCGATACTTTAGCATAAGCTTCCCTGTTGACAAAGCTTGAGCTTTTCCAGGTATCAGGTTGACTCGGAGCACAGATTTGCATTTAACCGGCGTATCTCCACAAAATGTGCTGGCAGCAGTCCAACGTCCTGCTAATCTTCGGGAAACGTATTAAGGAAAAACCTTCATTTTCCAAGATCCCGGTTTCTGCAGTACACATGCTCAAGAATGTGACAGAAGAAAATATTCTGCAATATATAGAAACTGATGAATCAGAGGAAATAAACTAATGGCAATTTATGTTCCACTATTCCAGAATTGGAACAACTTTTTGTATTAAGGGAGCTTCCTTTGTGTAGACATGAGGAATGTCTAATTCCACTTTACTGGTCTCTGTGCCATGGGGACGTTATTTAGGGTGTTTTTTCTTTGATAAATATTGTGAGTTTTTAGTAATACAGATCAGATGTTAGCACCTGGATTTTTCCTTTTAATTATCCTACCCTTCTTGTTATCAACATAGATTCAGGAAAAATTTTAGTATTTCTACTTCTTTGTAAGTCCAGCTATGAGCTCAATTAGTGTAAAAGATCTGGGAATCTAAATGATCCTGACTTGCTCATTATAATACATAAGAAAAAAAACACTAAAATGTTTTTTAACCTGCATGGTAACACTGTTGTGAATTTTTTTAATGTTTACAAAATTTTTCTAATTTCTGGTTTAAACTTTTCAATTTCAGTTGTGGACCAAAACAGTTCAGAAATATAAATGAAGATGAAACTTGTGCTCTATTAAAGTTATTTAGTGTATTAGCCATGTACATTTCTAAGTATTAAAAGATATACAAATAATTGGTAACACTGTCAACTTTAATGTACCCAGATTTCTTTGCCAGTCTCACTGAAGAGACAGTTATTTGAGTAGATGGCATAGGTGTGTGTGTGTGCTAAGTTGCTTCAGTCATGTCCAACTCTTTACAACCCCATGGACTGTAGCCCACTAGGCTCCTCTGTCCATGGGATTCTCCAGGCAAGAATACTGCAGTGGGTTGCCATGCTCTCCTCCAGGGCATCTTCCTGACTCAGGGATCAAGCCTGCGTCTCTCCTCTCCTGAATTGGCAGGTGGATTCTTTACCACTAATGCCACCTAGGAAGCCCCCAATGGCATAGGTACCCTAGAGTTAAAAGAATAGACTTTAGGATGTCCTCTTGATAGGAAAAATAACAAAATTACCTTAGATGTTACTGATCTACCCATGTCTGCTGATTTGGAAATTTCTAGAGGTTGGGAAGTCCTCTAAGCCAGATAGAGTCACCTGTTCCTACAAAGTTTCTGTTCCTGCCCTTCTCTCTCCATACTCCAGAGGCATCTAGAAGACAACCTCCCTACTGAAATCCTGCCCACACAAAAGATGTTTTTACTGTATCCTAATTTAAAGTGTAAAACATACATAAAAGAGAAGTCTTTCATTTTCCTTAAAAAAAAAAAAGCAACATTTCTATAAGACAATTAATTTGGTGCATTGCCTGGAAAATAATAGGCATCCTCATTAGAGAGCATGTTCACTTAGTGTTTGAGGAATGTGTTGTGTGTCGTCTTTAGAGAAGTGCTGACATTTCTTAGAGATTTTTTGGGAGTGGAATTTCTCTTCTGTCTCATTCCCTTTGATTCAAATGTTTTCTACATTATTTATAGCGTGTGATCGTCCACAAAACCTTTCCCTTCAAAGAGATGGCATATTAAAGTGTCAGAAAGGCCAGCTACTAGAATCAGCCTGCCTGTGGGCAGCTGGAAGAGAGCAGACGTCCTAAGAGGAGAAGAAACTAAAGAAGCGAGGATTCATGCGTCCTGACCCGGGACAGAGCTGGGAGAAAGAGTGTGTTATCCTGACAGAAACAGACACGCGGATTACTGAGAGAGGCAGAAATGTATGTGTGGAGTTGTAAGGAGGTTAGAGACCTTACATCTGCCTTTCTAGATGCTACCAGTGTCTCTGAAGGCTTGATATTTTGTAAAAAAAAAAAAAAAAAAAAAGGCAAATGCTTGGAGAGGGAAGGGTTGGTGCCAAAGTCAGTTAGTGCTTGTTACAAACACTGGAGAATTGATCCAACCAAGGACGACACTTGGGACCAATTAATTCAAAGCCAGTTGCAAAAAAGGATACAATAAACCAGGGAGCAGAGCTTCATTTAAATATATTGAGTGACTGGGGAAGATTACTGGAAATAGCTCAAAACCAGAAAAATCTCCAAGGGCCGAAGGCAACTGTAAACATAACAGCTCTAGGCTCTCACGAGTCATCAGACAAATGTAAATTAAAGCCGCATGACAAAACATTGGCCAACCGGATGTCAGCTGGAAACCTTACAAAAGCAGTATTTTACAAATGAAGAGTTCAGGGACTTATCTCCTCCAAGACACAGTTTGCTCAAATTTCAAGGTGATATTTAACAGTAATCAAGATAGGAACTTTGAATAGACAGAGAGAAATATAAGGCTTAAATGAAATCTAATAGAGGACTAGGATCACAGATTGAATATATTTTGCTTTAATACTTTAGGAAAGACTTATTTCTACCTCTATGATATGCTTTTTTAAAAAAATAAAATTTTAGTTTAGGTACTTTCTGACTTACAAAGGGACTGTGTTATAGGAGTTTCTGAGCCTATTATTTAGAACCTGGAATATATCTTCCTATAGATGTAATATTGTAAATGGCACTCATATGCCACTGCTGGCCGTAAGGAGCTTTGTTGTTTGTCTGAGTTTCAAGAGTGGCTTACAATAGAGCTGCACGTGCCAGCTTAAGAGTTCTGGGATCTGAGTCCATACAGTTTAGAACAGAAGTATTGAGGAGCAAAGGGAACTTCCTCCCCTATTGATGAATGTTGACCTTGTCCTGGACAAACTTCTCAAAGTAGGAAAAGGTTTTGTTCACCTTTATAGTAGTCAAGACACAGCGGTGCCTCTCCATTCTTTGGGAGCTCAGTTTGGTGGGTTTAGTAAGGAGGTGGCTCAGACATCCTGAGCACGCACAATCTAAAACCTCCGTAAGACTCTCAGACATGTCTCTTTGCTCTGAAACTTCATAGTTTTATGAATTGTGTTTGTGTGTGTGTGTGCGCATGCACTAAGTCACTCAATCACGTCCAAATCTTTGAGACCCTATGGACTGTAGCCCAGCAGGCTCCTCTGTCCAAGGGATTCTCCAGGCAAGAATACTGAAGTGGGTTGCCATGCCCTCCTCCAGGGGATCTTTCTGACCCAGGGATCGAACCCACGTCTCCTACATCTCCTGCATTGCAGGCAGATTCTTTACTGCTGAGCCACCAGGGAAGCCCATTTTATGAATTAGAGAATTCCAGGAATTCATTCAAATATCATATTACAACATATATATTTTTAAACTATGGCAGTGTTCTGATACAGAGCAGGGTATTGGAACTAGAATAAGCCCATGCAACACCTTTCATCCCATCAAAATTTCAGTGGTCTGAGGGAGAAGATCCTTTGGTTATAGTTTTTAATCTTATGAATAAATATTTTACATGTGATAAGGTCATAAAAGACTTAGGAATAAGAAATACTATTGTTTAAGACTAAGTTAAGCTGCTGTAACAATAAAACCCTGTGTTTCCATGACATTACGGCAGTGCCATCTGCAGGCTTCGTTCCAGGAAGTCCTTCCACACAGTGAAGGCTCCTTTTGTGCTGTGATTCCACATCTCCTAGAGCCTGGGCATTTCTAAACCAGTTGGCAGAAAGAGGAAGAGAGCTGGAGAAGAATTCTCTCTTCGTACCCACACTGGTCCAGAAGAGACACACATTCCTTTTGTTCTTGTTCTGTTGGTGGTAACTAGGCATGTGGCTCCACCTCCTTGTCCAGGAAATGCCACTCCCAGATTTATGGTACTTTTTCAGGGGTCTCGTGGGAAGGAGAAAATGTTTCATGAGAGGTTAGCAGTCACAGGCACTATGGCCTGAGAAGGAGTAAGCTTTCACCTTGTCTAAAGACGTCAAGGTAGGTTTCCAGAAGAGAAAGATCATGGAGCATTTGAGGAATTGAAAAGAAAATAGCAAAAGCCCAGTAACTGGTTAGAAGACACTTCTCGTTCAAGTAATGACCCTCCGCATACCCATGTTAAGAGTTAGACAAAAGAAGGCTAGCTGGATGGACTTAAAGCCTCTTAGGAAATGACTCATTTTACCTGCCTTTGTGGATAGTATTAAAATGATCAGATTTGGTTTTCTGCATCTCTGAATTTGATCCCTCTGCTGAGAACTGCAGAGAATGCCAAATGACTTCTCATGGAGAGGGTTGATATTTAGTATTCTACAGGGTCTTTCTGGGTAAGTGCAACCAGACCCAATGAATAATAGAAACAGTGTATATCTGTCGAGTGTAATTATAACACTGAATATGCTCTTCTTGCATTCTGACTCCTGTAGGCATTAAACATCTGAACATGCTGGCACTCCAGACCTGTGAGGATTCTTCTTTGAGAAATAGCATGACTTTATTATTTGGGCCATTTTTAATATGGAAAAAAAGCTCACATCTTCTTCAAAATGGTTTTATGGTACAGTTTGACCACTCTCTTTTTTAAAGAATCTTCTCAGAGCTCTTAAGAATAGGAAAGAAGTAAGGAAGAATGTTTCAATCTAGTTTTAAATTTTCTCTAATTTTCTGTATTTAAATGAAATTTCTTCTTTGCATTTTGATTAATCTCTCTGATTAAATACTGGCTAAAATTATAGAATAGAGTAGCTTAAAATGTCACCAACCTTTGCAAAAACAGTGAAAAATGATCAGATAGTAGCTTTCAAAAATTACACAGTGTTTATTTACTGTTGAATGATTAAAAATCCAGAAAAGCAAAAAGAATAACCCCCCAAAATCAACTATACTCTCAAATTCTGACATATGTAACACCACTCTTTTGATGTGCACATTTCCACACATTTTTCTATGTGCTTATATATAATTTTTTACAGAAAGGTGATCATAGTAGTACATACTGTTTGTAACATATTTGTTTCAAGTAACCGCATTTTAGAAACACATTTCCATGTCTTTGTATTTCCTGTTATAATTTATTACAAGATATTGAATATAGATTCCTGTGCTATACAGTAGGACCTTGTTGTTTTTTTTAATTATTTATTTTACTTGGAGGATAGTTCAGTTCAGTTCAGTTCAGTCAGTCAGTCGTGTCCGACTCTTTGCGACCCCATGAATCGCAGCACGCCAGGCCTCCCTGTCCATCACCAACTCCCGGAGTTCACTCAGACTCACGTCCATCGAGTCAGTGATGCCATCCAGCCATCTCATCCTCTGTTGTCCCCTTCTCCTCCTGCCCCCAATCCTTCCCAGCATCAGGGTCTTTTCCAAAGAGTCAACTCTTCGCATGAGGTGGCCAAAGTACTGGAGTTTCAGCTTTAGCATCATTCCTTCCAAAGAACACCCAGGGCTGATCTCCTTTAGAATGGACTGGTTGGATGTCCTTGCAGTCCAAGGGACTCTCAAAAGTCTTCTCCAACACCACAATTCAAAAGCATCAATTCTTCCGTGCTCAGCTTTCTTCACAGTCCAACCCTCACATCCATACATGACCACTGGAAAAACTGTAGCCTTGACTAGACGGACCTTTGTTGGCAAAGTAATTAATGTCTCTGCTTTTGAATATGCTATCGAGGTTGGTCATAACTTTTTCCAAGGAGTAAGCATCTTTTAATTTCATGGCTGCAATCACCATCTGCAGTGACTTTGGAGTCCAAAAAAATTAAGTCTGACACTGTTTCCACTGTTTCCCCATCTATTTCCCATGAAGTGATGGGACCAGATGCCATGATCTTCATTTTCTGAATGTTGAGCTTACTTTATAGTATTATAATGGTTTCTGCCAAACATCAATTCCATGTCATTTGTTTTTTTAAACTCTGCAACAGTGATTGTTTTTTCACCTGAGGGCAGAGACTGTATCAGAACTCCCAAGAGAGCATGTATAATTTTGATCATAATTTTATATTTACAAAATAAAACAAGAAGGCTATGGTTTTGTTATACATCCTACAGAACATAAAACAAAAGCATTCTTATTGGCTGGTATGGTGTTTATCTGAGATCTTCAGGGCTTTGTTTTATGGTCCATCAGCCTCCTACATCTGGTCATATCAGCGTCGAGAGATGACAATTAAGATTATTACGTCAACAAATGGGGGCAAGACTTAAGAAAAAGAACTGGGAAATATGGTGCCTCAATTTCCAATTGCTCCATTTAGCTAATTATCCTCTATTGTTTGGCTTCACTTTTAGAAGACAAATTTTCACACAATATGATCTACTGGCTTCCTGCTGCTGCTGCTAAGTCGCTTCAGTCGTGTCCGACTCTGTGCGACCCCATAGACAGTGGCCCACCAGGCTCCCCCGTCCCTGGAATTCTCCAGGGAAGAACACTGGAGTGGGTTGCCATTTCCTTCTCCAATGTATGAAAGGGAAAAGTGAAAGTGAAGTCGCTCAGTCGTGTCCGACTCTTCGCGACCCCATGGTCTGCAGCCTACCAGGCTCCTCCATCCATGGGATTTTCCAGGCAAGAGTACTGGAGTGGGGTGCCATTGCCTTCTCCACTGGCTTCCTATTACTAATCCTCAAACCATCATGCCAGTGCATATGTAGAGTAGGTGGTACATTGTTGCTATTTCAGTCTTGCTCACATACACAGCACGGAGCAGCAGGGCAGGCTGGAATGATGGACGTTGAAGACCTCATTCAGGAAAGCCACACAAGGATGTGCCCTGCAGGGCGGCCCTCCTAAAGGATGACCTATTCCCAAGGCTCTTCCATCCACTCACTCTGTTTTCAGACCAACTGAGGCAGAGGCTGGCAAGTAGCTCAAACCCACCCACAATTGTTCTCTCATAAAGAGCTCTTGAGACAGAATGATCCATTCCTTAATCAAATCAAGAAAAAAGTAAACATGCTTGTCTGAACTTTATACAAATTGGCCCTTAAAAACGTTCTCACATGTTTGATATTTACAGTCTTTGAGTCAGTCAGTTCAGTCACTCAGTCGTGTCTGACTCTTTGCGACCCAATGAACTGTAGCATGCCAAGCCTCCCTGTCCTTCACCAACTCCTGGAGCTTACTCAAACTCATGTCCATTGAGTCAGTGATGCCATCCATCTCATCCTCTGTTGTCCCCTACTCCTGCCTTCAATCTTTCCCAATGTCAGGATCTTTTCCAATGAGTCAGCTCTTCACCTCAGGTGTCCAAAGTATTGGAGTTTCAGCTTTAGCATCAGTCCTTCCAGTGAACACTCAGGACTGATTTCCTTTAGGATGGACTGGTTGAATCCTTGCAGTCCAAGGGACTCTCAAAAGTCTTCTCCAACACCACAGTTCAAAAGCATCAGTTCTTTGGCATTTCGGTACAGTCTTTCAGTTCAGTTCACTAGCTCAGTCGTGTCCAACTCTTTGCGACCCCATGAATCACAGCATGCCAGGCCTCCCTGTCCATCACTAACTCCTGAAGTTTACCCAAACTCATGTCCATCGAGTCGATGATCCCATCCAGCCATCTCATCCTCTGTCGTCTCCTTCGCCTCCTGCCCCCAATCCCTCCCAGCATCAGAGTCTTTTCCAATGAGTCAACTCTTCGCATGAGGTGGCCAAAGTATTGGAGTTTCAGCTTCAGCATCAGTCCTTCCAATGAACACTCAGGACTGATCTCCTTCAGAATGGACTGGTTGGATCTCCTTGCAGTCCAAGGGACTCTCAAGAGTCTTCTCCAACACCACAGTTCAAAAGCATCAATTCTTCAGCGCTCAGCTTTCTTCACAGTCCAACTCTCACATCCATACATGACCACTGGAAAAACCATAGCCTTGACTAGATGGACCTTTGTTAGCAAAGTAATGTCTCTGCTTTTGAATATGCTATCTAGGTTGGTCATAACTTTTCTTCCAAGGAGTAAGCATCTTTTCATTTCATGGCTGCAATCACCATCTGCAGTGATTTTGGAAGGCAAAATATTTGTTTATGTAGACTGATTAAGAAAGTTGTCTTTTTAGCTATTATGACCAGAAATAAGAGAAAAGGAAGAGTACCTGATGGTGAATCACTTTTGTTATTTAACATGATCCATTTTCATGGGATGCTTTGTTTGGGTAGAAACTGGTTGGCCCAATCACTGGCGATACTGAGAAGTGCTGTCCTGTCATTTTGCAGAGGCGGAAATGCATGACCTCAGGGGTCTATTGACTCTTCTACAATGTTAATTGGGCATTTCTCCTAGGATGCTCTCAACCTTGAGATTCTAAGATACTGTATTTTTAATGTTCAACCCTAAGATTCCTGATTTCTAATATTCATTACTAAATAGAAGATAAGAACAAATTTAAGTAATTATAGCTAGAGGAAAACTGTTAAGATAATTTAGATCTTTCACAAAGATTTCAAGGCACATTTACGGAAGTCTTTCACATTTTAAGAAGGTTGTTATGTAGAAAGTGATTCTCCCCTGCTGTCATCTCTCTCTGCTGACCCCGTGGCATGGTTTCACTTTGTCTCCATTATTTGCCTGATACTCCAAATACTGTAGTTGAAGAGCATCTGGTGGTGGTGTGGAAAACAGAATAAATCTCTGTTTTGCATTCTGAGTTTATAGCATGTGGAAAATAGAATCTTCATGTGGCACTTTTCCCCCTCATTAGAGAGGTCATGTCTGAAGTCATACCAAGCTGGCATTGAAAGAATCTGCTCGATAGGAAACAATTTGTTGTAGAACAGAGACAGAAACAGTGTCCATGATGTGACCTATAGTCTGGGCTGGAACTCAGCCCGTGGCAACCAGGAAGCAGTCTGTTTTCCTTATGATGGCTTGTTCACAGCCCTCATCAGCAGGCATGCACCTTGCAAAGCCTCATCCTTTTCTCCTTGGATCTTGCCTTTGGCTTTTACTCACGATGTGTCCTTGCTCCTTGGAAGAAAAGTTATGACAAACCTAGATAGAATATTAAAAAGCAGAAACATCACTTTGCCAACAATGATTCATATAGTCAACCTATGATTTTTCCAGTGGTTATGTACAGATGTGAGAGTTGGACCATAAAGAAGGCTGAGCACCAAAGAACTGATGCTTTTGAACTATGGTGTTGGAGAAGACTCTTGAGAGTCCCTTGGACTGCAAGATCAAACCTGTCCCCCTAAAGGAAATCAACCCTGAATATTCATTGGAAGGACTGATGCTGAAGCTCAGTCTCTAATACTTTGACCACCTGATGTGAAGAGTCAACTCACTGGAAAAGACCCTGATGCTGGAAAAGATTGAGGGCAGGAGGAGAAGGGGACAACAGAGGATAAGATGGTTGGATGGCATCACTGACTCAATGGACTTGAGTTTGAGCAAACTCCAGGACATAGTGAAGGACAGAGAAGCCTGGGTTGTTGCAGTTCATGAGGTTACAAAGAGTTGGACACGACTGAGTGACTGTACAACAATACGATGTGTCCACATAAACACAGGCATCCATAGCTCAGCCATTTATAAATTATAACTGATTAATTGACTGGTGTTGTATCTCCTTATAAGCTTCAGCTTGGTCCATGTTAACACCTGTGAACTTCTTTCTGATTCAAGCTGTTTTTGCATCCAGTTGTATTACCTTTGTTGGCCATCAAATCCCACATTCCATTCTTTTTGAACTCTCCATCACCAAATATCTCAGTAAACCTACTCTCTCTGACATCACCTGAAACCAGCCCCGTAAATCACCCCGGTCCTCCACGAAAGCACATTTCCCCCAATGAATGGTTTCCATTTTGCTGCACAAGTTAATCTTAATCAAGAGAGAAGCTTCTTTGACATCCATCCCGTCTTTGATCCACTCTCCTCTCCATCTCGGGAGAATCCTTAGGCATCCAGTTTTGTGGTTTCTCTCCTGAAGCTTCTACATTTCCTTTCATCACAAATATTCTCTCACCACCATCACCATCTGGGACCTCCATTTATCCTTCCAAACTGGCACTCTCTGCCCAGCAGACAAGTCCCTGCTGATTCCAAACATGTGGGTATTTAAACCCTGACTACATGTCCCTTACTGAGGATAGGGGCTGTTTCAAGCCACATGCCCTTTTGGAAAGCTTTTTGTCTTTTTCCTTTTTATATAATATAGGTCCATTAATATTCAAGAAGTTATCCTCAGAAGTTAGTTAAATGCATGGAGAAAGCTAAAATTAGAAAGGCTTTGCATTTTAAAGACAGCTCTCTGTTTTTGCATGGCCAATGGTAACTCCCTTCTGTTTCCTTTTCTCTATGGATGCCTTTGTGAAGTTATTTTTTAACCATAATAAAAGGCTTAAAGGCCAAAATACATAAAGAGAAAGATCTCTCATACTCAGGAGGTTATCAAGATACCAGAAGTTTAAAAATTAGTTCAGCGCATTGATTCTTAAGCTCCAGGCATTTCCTTGAAGAATTTCCAAAAGACTTCAAATAATATTTTTCCTTGCCAGTGTTCATGTTCAAATGTGTTTAACACTGAGATTTTGGGTGTGAATATGCATATTTGGCTCTAGAAATTTCCATCCTCACAAACTAAGCCTCTAGTAAAGATTAGTAGGGTTTATTTCCTGCATGATATGAAAAATGGTACAGCACAATTAGAAAAATAGAAGCTCACTGGTTAGTTACAACCGGATGTGAGCATCTTACAGACTCAGCTTCCTTCTGTAGGCAGTGAAGGTGAGCTTGGAAGTTGGACTTCATTCTCGGACATCCGTCAGCCTTAACACTGATGGGTTGGATTATATGCTTCAAAACTGAAGTGAAGTTTTTCGCAGAGAATTAGACCAACTGCAGACTTGGAAGGACCACAGCCCACACAAAATTGCACACACTTCTGACACCACTACAAGTTCAGTGGGTCCCCCAAACCAGGCTCAGTTTCAATGATTCTCTAGAAGGACTCACAGAACTCAATGGAAGCTGCTCTACTCATGTTTATGGTTATTACAGGGAAAGAATCGATGCGAGTCAGACAAGCAAAAAAGCACAGAGGCACAGACCAGGAGAAGCCCCAGGGGCCGAGCCCGCAGGCATGCTTTTCCTATGGAGTCATGGACACTTTCCTTTCCCAGAATTGATTGTGCCAGTACGCATGGGGTACTGCCAACCAGGGCAGCTTCCCCGAGCATCGGTGTTCAGAGTCTCTATTCAGGCTCCATTACACAGGAATGCCCCACTGCCCCCATGGCCAGCCTCAGTCTCCAGCCCCTCCAGGGACTGAACTGTGTGATCCAAACCCCCATCATCACATTATTGGTCTATCTGGAGTGGTCAGCCTCCACCCTAAATACTATCTGGCAAGGTCCCCACCCCAGATACTGTGTGGTAAGGCCAGCCATCACCCAAATCACCTTGTTAGGCTACCTGGCATGACCCGAGGCCCCCAGGCAGACAGGGACACCCCTACCAGGCATAACACTCCAAAGCTTTAGATACTATCTGCCTAAAACCAAGGGCAAATCCGGACCCTTCCTTGGACAAATTTAAAGTGTTTACTATACAGTTTGAAAATCTCTTGATGACAAAGAAGCAAAAGATCCCTAGGACCTGCCTACTGGAATCAAACTTGGCAACCCTAGTGTTGAAAGTAGTATTCCAGGACCACCTGCATCCGAGTCACTGGGCATTAGCAAAATACAGACTCCCAGGTGCACTGGTGGTAAATTACGAATCCAGCTGCCAATGCAGAAAACATAAGAGACGTGGGTTCCATCACTGGGTCAGGAAGATCCCCTGGAGAAGGAAATGGCAACCCACTCCAGTATTCTTGCCTGGCGAGTCCCCATGGACAGGGGAGCCTGGTGGGCTACAGTCCATGGAGTCAAAAAGTGTCAGACACAACCAAAGCGACTGAACACACACACACAGAGCCCCACCCCAGCCTACTAAGTGAAAGGAGCCTTGAAATATTCATTAGGCATGTTTCTTTTCTTTAGCAGTTTCCTATGGAGGCCAAAATTTGAAAAACGTAATTATGATCCCGTCCTTGTTCCTAACAGTAGAGTGGAAATAGCACAAGATGTGGAAATGAGTGAAAATTCTGCTACTAGCTCCACTACAGAGTTTATCTTGGGCGTGTCATTGTTCCTCAAATGTCACATGTTTGGGAACAACATTTGGCACAGTCTGTTTCAAACAGAGGTGACTCATGTATCAAGTTCCTAGACTGAGAAATATACATTATGTTACTGTATGATCTCAGGGAAGATGCTTACAGAATTATAAGATGGCATTCCTTATATACGCCAGTGTGTTAAGTTATGGTTTGCCTTAGGAAAATGCAGGGAGCTGTTTTTCTCAGAGTAACTACCTAATTGTTTGGCCTCCAAACAATTGAATGGCAAGAGTGTTGCTCTTCATTCATAAATTGTCAAGTGCTTACTCTGTGTCAAGCATTGTTCTAGGCAGTGAGCAAAAAAGAGACAAAACAGGAAATAGCTCCTCTGCTTTCATGAGGCCAAGAGCACAAATATATATTGTGCCAGATGCTGATACATGCTATGTAGATCCAAAAAATTAGGATAAAGGGGGAAAGGCAGCTAAAGGATGGGATGTGGGTGGGGGAGACGCTATTTAACATAGAATGTTTAAGTGAAGTCGCTCAGTCGTGTCCAACATTTTGCGACCCCATAGACTGTAGCCCACCAGGCTCCTCCGTCCATGGGATTCTCCAGGCAAGAATACTGGAGTGGGCTGCCATTTCCTTCTCCAGGAGATCTTCCTGACCCAGGAACTGAACCCCAGGGTCTCCCGCATTGCAGGCAGACGCTTTACCATCTGAGCCACCAGGGAAGTCATAGGCATAAACATAGAATATTTAGGGAAGGAATTTCTAAAATTCAGGCTGTTCGCAGAGGGGTGGAAAAACAGCCGTACAGTTATTGGGTTAAGGGACCAATAAGTGTTTAGGAGCTGAGAGGAGAACAGTGTCACAAAGTAATAAAGGAGAAAGCCTTGAGTGATGGGGTTGCAGAAAGACTAACAGGAGCAACACAGGCAGAGAGCACAGAGGCAGCTCTTTCAAGGAATTTGGCAATAGCAAGGAAGAAAGGAATGGGATGCAAGGACCAGAGAAGGGCTGTGTAGTGGCGGTGGTGGCGGTTAGCGTTAGAGGTGTGTCGGTACTTCATGTGGAATGATCCAGTAGAGGACAAACGATAGAGGCTGTACAGGGAGGGGGGAATTGCCGGAGACATGCCCTGGAGCAGGCAGGAAGGAACGGCATCCGGTGTGCAGTGGAGCACCTGGCCTTGGACAGGAGCACCGGTGTTCTCCTTACTTCTTCCTCCTGTTCCACACCTTTCTGATCCCCACGGGGACCTCATTTCAGCCTCCCTGCACCTTCTCATACCCTCTCCTCTTGCCTAAATTATTTTGCCTCCTAATGGACACGTAGCCCTTCCTTCATGGAAAAGAAAAAGAAAGCAGAAACTGTTATTTATAACATTCTCTACTCACAGAGTGAGGCTAAAGTGTCCGCTCTGCCTGTTACCAGTTTTGTTACATGGATCCAATGAGATCTGGTGCAGAATAGCCCTTGGGAAGCTATCCATCCTTGAAGTTCACTTTAGAAGGGAAAGAAGAAGTCACCAGGATTGTAACCGTGCTGGCTGGTCTTCTCAGCATGCTCACTTTGTGTACCTTCCCTGGTCTTTTTACCCACTCTGTACTGAATGACCAATTTTTTCTGCTGCTTCCCGATAGCACTTTGAGTCTAATGTGTCTGAAGCTTACCTCACCTGCTGGCAGAACCCAGAGTCCAAAAGTCTACTCTTCTAGGCAGTTGTTAAATTCATCTCTCAATACAGTAAGCCTGGAGTGATTTGTTTGAGAAAAACGCATGGTGAGTTAGAATGAGAGCAAATAGTGCCACCTGCTGGAATTATACTCGAAGAAGGGGAGGGGAGATAGTCTGTATTAATACCAAGAGCTGTCCATGGCTTTGTCCCATTCATTACTTTGTCACTCAAATGCAGTCATGATCCAGAGGTGATCAAAGACAGTTTCTGCCATCTATGCTTGTTTCTAATGCCCATCTACCAACTTATGCATTTCTTTTTCAACATCCCTCTTTTCTCCCTGTAGTGTTCCAATACATATAACTGCCAGTAAGATCACCAGGGCTTCCCTGGTAGCTCTAAAGAATCAGCTGGTAAAGAATCCGCCTGCAATGCAGGAAACCGCAGTTCGATTCCTGAGTCAGGAAGATCTGCTGGACAAGGGATAAGCTACCCACTCCAGTATTCTTGGGCTTCCCTGGCGGCTCAGATGACAAAGAATCAATGTGGGAAATGTGGGTTCAGTCCTTGGATTGGGAAAATACCCTGAGAATGGAAGAGCTACCCACTCCAGTGGGTATTCCATGGACAGAGCTGGAGAATTCCATGGACAAAGGAGCCTGGTTGGCTACAGTCTATGGGGCTAAAGAGTCGGACACGACTGAGCAACTTTTACTTTCACTCACCAGTAAGACCAACTGTATTTCATTTATTGTCTCTCTAAGAATCTCTTGGAAATTAGATCATAGAATGTTCACATTCAAAGGGAACTTAGAGCTTGTCAATATGTTTTCAAACACATTTTGGACACAGAAACTCTTGGGAAACTATAGATGTAATCCCCCTTTCAGATACCAGTAGACTGAACCCAAAAAGGGGACAAGGCAGAGTGAAGACTAGAAATCATAAATACTGATTGCTAAACCGTTCTCTATATCAGTTAAGATGCTTTCAGCTGCAACACAGATGGCTTTAGCAATAATGGGATATCTCACATAAGAAGCCTTGTGGGGCTACAGGAATACCTTAGGGGCTGAGCAATGTCACCTAAGCCCAAGCTTCATCCCATTTCCCTCCCTGTTCTCCTCAGTGTGTCTGAGGTTTGCAAGATGGCCCCACCAACATTGGGAACCACATCTCCACCCAAGATCAGGGAGTGAAGATGGATGACTCCCTCTTCCCTTATGAACTAATAGATTTGTCTTCTAAAGGCCCCCCCTCATGCCTTATTGGCCAGAGGAAATGAAAGGTCCCATCTTAAGTGGGTTACTGGCAAGGAGCACAGCACTCTCGTGTTTGACTTAGAAAAAATCCAGATTCACCCGCTGGGCCCGGGGTAGGGCCATCCATATGTGAAGCACAGAGTTGTGTGGAAGCACATAGCTTCCTGGGCAAAATTGGGTCAGCTCACAGGGAGGAGGGTAGGGGAACAGCTAGCTGTCAGGCAAAATTCTCCGTGGGTCTCTCCCATTTCTGCTTATCTTCTGAACAAGAGGCATTGTCAGCTTTGTTCATACCTTTGAAAGGATGTGGGTATAGTGGTCTTGGAAGATAGATTGTCTTCCTCCAGAACAGAAGGTAGATTTATTTCCTGACTGGGTAAATAAAGCTAATGTCTCTTCCCAAGGCAAACATTAAGCAGACTTGCCAGCAGCCCCTCTAAAACTTAGGGGTTTCCTGAGGTCAGAGTGCACCGGCTACCTGAGCAACATCCCCCCTGGACTGCTCCACGCAGCCCCCATGGGAGCCGGGTCCCAGAGAAACCAAGGCAGACGGACGCTCGTGTTGCCTGCTGCCCCGTGAGGAATGCAACGCTTTGTCTCTGACCCAGGAGCGGCCTGTCTTCCATCCACATCTACAAAATGATGGCAAGCCAGCTTGTGAGCTTGGAAGCAAGTTGCTCCCCAGTCTTCCTGACACCAACAGAAAGGCAACCATCGTGTTTGCTACAGTGTTCTCCCTAATGAGCCTCCCTAGAAACACCCAACTCTCAAATACTTAGTTCTGGAAATAAGAATAGTTTCAAGATGTCAGAAATCCCTTTTCCATGGGCAGAAACAGGGCAGCCCTTCCATCTCCAACCGGAGGCGCATGTTAAGTGACGATGGTGTCGTTGGCCATGGTGTCCTTTACGCTGTCTCCCTTTCATTCGCTGGCTGACTCTCTCTGTAATTATCTTTTTTAAAATGTCAGCTCTTCTCACCCAGAAGACCAAGAGCAATCAGCCGCAAACTGAACTTTACAAGCTTTTAAAACACACTTGCCGTTTGGCAGGGAGATGGGATTTCTCAAAGGCAATGTCAGGGAAGCTGATGCTGAATGACAGATGAAGGAACTCTTTCCTTCACTCTCACGTGGGGCCTCATGGCCCCTTCCTCGGGAAGCACCACAGGAAAGTGGGATGGGCTGAAACTGCAAAGGTTTCTTCAGTGAAGCCTGGATGGAGGCTCTTGGAGGAGGATCTGTTCTCGGTTTTTCCACTAGTCATGGACAGATGTGAGAGTTGGACTATAAGGAAGGCTGAGCACAGAAGAATTGATGCTTTCAAATTGTAGTGCTGGAGAAGATTCTTGAGAGTCCCTTGGACTGCAAGGAGATGAAGCCAGTCAATCCTAAGGGAAATCGATCCTGAATAGTCATTGGAAGGACTGATGCTGAAGCTGAATGTGAAAAGCTGACTCATTGGAAAAGACCCTGATGCTGGGAGAGATTGAGGGCAGGAGGGGACGGGGGTGACCGAGGATGAGATGGTTGGATGGCATCACTGACTAAATGGATGTGAATGTGAGCAAACTCCAGGAGATGGTGAAGGACAGGGAAGCCTGGTGTGCTGCAGTCCATGGGGTCGCAAAGAGTCAGACACGACTGAGCAACTGAACAATAAGGACTGTTCTCGGAGTCCCTCTTACTGCACCCAGTTGGGGAGAGAGGACTGAGCTACAGTGGGCTCCTGGGGACCTTCTCTCCTTCTCTAGAGGGAAGTGTTAAGAAGACCATGGCCCAGAGACAGAAACAGGGGATCCAGTGTGACAAGCAGAGAGGGAAGCATGGGTATTTCCTGGTAGCTGCTGGTCCTCAGGGTTTCTCCTAACGGTGACAACTTAAAGACATGAACAAAAATCCATCATAGCAGGAGGAGAGGAGTGGAGAAAATTAGAGCAGCATCAGTCCCTCCAAGTCAAACCTTAGGGCTCAACTCAATTTATCCCTACATTGTATTTCCCTGATGGCTGCTGATGCCTCTTAAAATGAAACCATCTTTCCTACTTAGCTCGGAAAGCCTTGTTCTCTGGCTAGTCTGACAACTTACATTTTAAAAATGCATCTGCTAAAACACGGCACTGCAAGAACAGAACAAATTCAATCTTAAAACCTGAAGTTACATTTTCCCCATCGACTCATGCCAGAAATTCAGGGAAAGATCATTCGGTCCATGAGTCAGATTATTGTTGACCTGCATTCTCATCATACTTGTGTAGAAACCTTGGTGAAGGTCACTCCAGTGAATCCTGGAATGCAGGAGCCCCTAATTCAGAGAAGAAATGTCACCAGCACACGTGTGGGATCACCACAGGTGTTAAAATTAAAGTCCCCTTTCTAATGACATAAAGGAGCCAAAGTCCCCAGTACAATGAGGTTGATTACATTGAGCTCTGTGTCTAATGTCTCTGGAGCTCAATAGAGTAAATGCCTCCTCAGAAGGACCTGACCCAGGGGTGGGGAACAGTCTAGGTCCCAAGAGAATCCAGCCCACTGCGGTTTTTAAATTAGAAGTTTGATTGCTTGCAACATCATCTCGAAATGGTACCAGTGCCAAGCGGCTGAATTTTTCATTAGCCTGGGGGAGAAAAAATGACAGATATTTAATTAAACTGCTTGGCGATTCATAAGAGGCTTATTGATAGATAGAGGCACCAAATCACTTTCTAAGCAAAGCTAGGCCCTCCAGTGATGTGGGGAATCTGTTCTGTCAAAAAGCATTCACCAAGCTGAGGAGCTGGGATCCACATGCTGCTTCCCCATCACTCTGCCTTTCCTGCCAATGGCAGGAAAAAAAAAAAAGTTAAAAAAAGTGTTTATAAAGCACTTGGTGGTCACTGAGGAATTTAAAACCTAACATGTGAAGTAAGAAAGCTACTAACAATTGAAGTTACCAGCACACCCTCCTAACCCATTTTTCTGTTGTTGGAAGGTGATTTAATCAAGGAGGTTGACTGGGAGCAGACCTAGGAAAATAAAAGGAATGATTTGTGGTCAGTGCCGGAGGGGAAGTTATGAGAAGGACTCGGCATCCCAGATGGCGAGTGTTCAAGGTGTGCAGCAGGTGATTCCGGAAGGGGGTCTTAGGCAGGACCCACGCTGCCCTGCGCACAGCCCCAAGGTTCAGGAAAAGAGGAGGGTCATCCTCACTGCCTGCACAGATCACAGCTCCCAAACTCTCCAGAGGAACTTTAAAGATTAGATTGAAAGTGTCAGTTGCTTAGTCGTGTCCCCATGGACTGCAGCCCTCCAGGCTCCTCTGTCCAGGGATTCTCCAGGCAAGAACACTGGAGTGGGTTGCCATGCCCTCCTCCAGGGGATCTTCCCGACCCAGAGATCTCGTTACTGAAAGAGTATGTGTGGGGGGGGTCTGGCTGCCTGCCACTCAGAAGCCAGTAAAGAGGCCAGGTCGATGGAAAGGAAAGTTTGCTTTATTTCAGATGCTGGAAACCAGAGGGGTAGGGTAGCAGACATCTGCCCAAAGGCTGACTTCCTCCCCGCAACATGCAGGGTGAGAGCTTTTATAAACAGAGGAGGGGGGTTACATGCAGAAACAGCACAGTCATCTGTAACAGTCATCTTCAGTTGGTCATCAGTGGTCTGCCTCACATCATCTTGGTTGTTTCAGGACAGTTAGTTAATCTCCAGTTCCGGGGTGCACTTGTTTCCATTTCTTTGCGGTCAGTTCTCGGAATTGTGGCAGCTCAAGTCCTGGGTACAGTCTGATCATCGTGTAGTTAATTTCTCCACCTGGGGTTTTGGTATCTGTAAGACAGCTCACAGGATATGGCTCGAATATTATCTACAGCCCTTGAGAAAGAACTAAAGGTCCTTGACTATGCTTAGTGACTACATTATTTTTATTTAGTCTCCTTTGACTGTTTTCCTTTGTTTCAGCATTTCTCACTCCTCTGATTAAACTTACTTTTTGACTAAAGTTTTCCACTGGCAGAGGACACGGTGGGGGGCAAGGACCTGCCTCCTGTGTGGGTCCGGCTCCGTTTCAGTCGAACTCAGGTGTTCTGCATTGCAGGCAGATTCTTTACTATTTGAGCCACCCAGAGAAGCCCAACAAGTAGATTAAGGAAATAAATTTTTGCAAATTCCCCCAAAGCATTAGCTCTCAACTCTAGGTATATATTAATATTTTCCAGGAAGCCTTTAAAAAATACCAACACCTAACCCAGACCAGCTGAGTGGGGATCCCTGGGGATGGAGCTGCATACAGGTATGTTTCATAAAGCACTCACATGGGTCTAAAGTGCAGCCAGGGCCACAAGTCACATCCTAGGAGACACTGAAGAGTCGCAGAGTATGTCGAGTTGGAAGATCTCAGGTTTTGGAAGTTAACAAGCCTGGTTCAGATCCTGACTCCACTACTCACTAAATCTAAGAAGCTCAACGTAGACTTAAGTGTCCTAGGCTTCAGTTCTTTATTTGGAAAGACTCAATGAGGGCAACTTCTTGGTAAAATAAGAAAAGAAATGTATATCTGGCCCCCAATCTAAGCTCACTTTCCTCCCCTTGGTTATGATTCATTAACAATGAATTGACTCTTTATCCCTCCTCCAAGATTGTATACCACTGTATACAATAGCAGGTGACAGGTGTACATTCCTCTCTCTATCTGCTTTGTTTTTCCTCTAGAAAAAGTGAAAGTGAAGTCGCTCAGTCATGTTGGACTCTTTGTCACCCCATGGACTATACCCTACCATGCTTCTCCATCCATGGGATTTTCCAGGCAAGAGTACTGGAGTGGGTTGCCATTTCCTTCTCCAGAGGATCTTCCTGACCCAGGGATCGAATCCGGGTCTCCCACATTGTAGGCAGATGCTTTACCATCTGAGCCACCAGGGAAGCCTTAAGCTTTAAAGCTCTTTGGTATCTGGGAGGGAATACTGCTTCCCAGGTGGCACTAGGGGTAAAGAACCCACCTGCCAATGCAGGAGATGCAGTTTCAATCCCTAGGCCAGGAAGATCCCCTGGAGGAAGGGATGGCAACCCACTCCAGTATTCTTGCCTGGGAAATCCATGGCTCCACAGAGGAGCCTGATGGGCTACAGCGCTTGGGGTCGCAAAGAGTCGGACATGACTGAGCGACTTGGCACTCCCACATGCGTGCAGGGAATACTCATGTGGCTCTCCTGTTTCTGTTCCTCCAGCTGCCACAGAAGTGTCCTTTTCATTTGACGTTGGGAATGGGCCAGTGGAGATGGTGGTGAGGTCGCCCACCCCACTCAACGATGACCAGTGGCACCGGGTCACCGCCGAGAGGAACGTCAAGCAGGCCAGCCTGCAGGTGGACCGTCTGCCACAGCAGGTCCGCAAGGCCCCGACAGAAGGCCACACCCGCCTGGAGCTCTACAGCCAGCTGTTTGTGGGTGAGTGATGGGACACGGGACAACCAGCGGGACTTCTCTATTGCTTGTGATGGCGTTCACCTTGGGGAAAGGAAAACCGCCTACAGGGGTTCTGATAGAGATTTTTCTAAAAGTGTCTTTGCCTCTTGTGGTCTCCTCCGAGACAGGATGCGAGATAAGGGAGAAGACACAGGAGCCCTCAATCTGATGTCACTCTCTGCTTTCTGGAAGTCACAGTCCTCACATCCTACAAGATGATAGGGTGGCTAGGGTTTCTTTGAGGTCCCTGATCTGTGCAGTTTTAGGTTTATAGTTTTAGACCTTCACTGAAGTCCTTACAGTTTGTAGAGTCAAAACTGTGGTTTTTCCAATAGTCCTGTATGGATGTGAGAGTTGGACCATAAAGAAGACTGGGTGCCGAAGAGTTGATGCTTTCAAATTGTGGTGCTGGAGAAGACTCTTGAGAGTCCCTTGGACGGCAAGGAGATCAAACTAATCAATCCTAAAGGAAATTAACCCTGAATATTCATTGGAAGGACTGACACTGAAGCTGAAGCTGCAATACTTTGGCCACCTGATGTTAACAGACAACTCATTGGAAAAGACCCTGATGCTGGGAAAGATGGAAGGCAAAGGAGAAGAGGGCAGCAGAGGATGAGATGGTTGGATGGCATCACCGACTCAATAGACATGAACTTGGGCAAAGTCCGGGAGATAGTGAGGGACAGGGAGACTGGTTTGCTGCATTCCATGGAATCACAAAGAGCTGGACATGACTTAGTGAATGAACAACAACAACAAGAATTCCTTAATGATTTAGAGCACTCATAACTGTAAAAAGAAGGATGGACAAAGAGGGAGGAATGGTGTAATGGGCTCCCTAAGTTCAAGTTTGCTTGAAATGAGAAGTAGAAATCCACTCCATTGTCTGCCCAGCCTCAAAGTTCTAGGCAGAGGGAGATGGAGCCTTCTCCTTATGTAGCATCTTCACACAGAGGAAAGAGATCAACACTGAGAAGAAACTCAACCAGAGCAAAAAGTAAAGCACCCTTTGCAGGAAGTGGCTCCAGCCCCACAGTCTGGGCTCTGCTTCTGACATTTTCTAACTGAACCTAATGTTACTTCTAAGCAATACCTGTGTCCATGGTTAGTGAGATTTTAAATTTTATTTTCCAGAATACTAATATTTCAGGCAATTTGCTAATTTTCCTCTGTGGATTACAAAGAATGCAAGTTTGAAGGACTCTGCAGCTGCCGTGCCACCTTAGACCTCCCCTGTGGGTGTGTGGGTGTTCGTTGGTCAAGTCGGTCGGCTATGGTGGTCTCAGACTCAGTAACGCAGAGGTGACCTGCCCCCTGGGCTCTTACCCAGTGGAGGTCAGAGTCCCCATGGTGTCATTCATGATTATGGTGGGATGCTTGAAGAATGTTAGAAAGCCACAGGAAGACAGGTGATGTAGGTGTCCACTCCTTGGTGAAATGTTGTGAAAAGTGTGAACTTGGTCAGTCAGCTCTGGAAGTAAGACTGACTTGAGAACAGGCCACTTAAACTTTTTATTGTGGTAAAAGTCACATAATATAAAACCTACTATTTTAACCATATTTAACTGCACAGTTCGGTGGCACTAAGCGCATTCACAGTGCTGTACAATTCTCACCATCATCCGTCTTCTGAACTCTTCACCTTCCAAACCCGAAACTCTGCCTGTTAAAGTAACTCCCCATCCCCTCTCCCCACCAACTCTCAGCCCCTGGAATCTACCAGTGTGCTTTCTGACTCTATGAATTTGACTGTTCTAGGCACCTCATATAAGCGGAATCAAACAATATTTGTCTACATCTACTATATATTCGAATGCATTTTTTATTAGAGCTGGAATGCATTTTGTCCTACAAACACATTGGCCCTCCATTTTCTTTTACCAGTGCTATCTAATTGGTTCTCGTTAGATATCTATTTTATCCATAATAGTGTATATATACAGACTTCCCACTTCCCAGAAGTGGGCCCGGTGGTAAAGAATCCACCTGCCAAGCAGGAGACACAAGAGATGAGGGTTCGATCCCTGGACCGGGAAGATCTCTTGGAGTAGGAAGTGGCAGCCCACTCTATTTGTCAGTCCCAGTCTCCCAACTGATCCCACTCCCTTCCCCTGCATAGTGTCTATATATCTGTTCTCTATGTTTGTGTCTCTGTTTCTGCTTTGCAAATAGGTTCTCCTGTTTTTTCTAGAGTCCACATATATGCATTAATAATATTAAATACCAGGTCCACAAATTCCTGCTGAATACTGTGAGCAAATCTCCCCTTATCAATACCTCTTGGCCAGATCACCTAGATATAAGTCTCTTCCTAAATAAACCCTGCTCATCCCAGGCATGCAGGGTAGATCCACTTGGTTGTCATTATAACAGGTGACCCTAATTGACCCAGGTCCTCATTTTTCTGAGATAACTTTGGATGCAGAGGTTCAATTTTACTTTTATCTCTTTCGGTCTACTGACTATAGTTGTCTCCAATATTTTTGGAGACTAAGTAAAATTGTAAAATTAAGAAGGTAGGGAGAGTATTTATTATGGTCTTGGAAAGAATTTTGATTCATTTCAATGAGATGACCAGAAACAGCTTATAAAAAGAGCAGAGGAGAGGGCTGAGGTCAGAATTCAACAGAATACTTAAATGTAAGGGACAGACAGAAAAAAAGCATCTCAGGAAGAACGAAGAGGGATGAAAAGAACAAGCAAGAAAAAGCCAGGAGAGGGGCTGTCACAGGAGGAGAGAGTTTCATGAAACAGTTTGCTTATTACTGACAAATCATACCAAGTGCCATGCGTGAAATAGGGCCAAGAAAATATTCTTTGAGTTTAGCAATTATGAAACCACTGTTGACCTTGGAGAGAGAAAAGGTTCACAGAAGTTGGCTTATGTGATGAGTTAGCAATTTCCTTTCACTTGATGAGAAAGAGAAAGGCCCCCTGCCCCAATTTCTAATTTCCTGTTATCTGAGATGTGGACGTGGGTCTCATCGCCAAGACACAAGCTGTTTGAGCTGGTATGAGAAACGCTCTTCGAGCCAGTATGAACAACATCTTCTGCAATAGAAGTCTACCCCAGGGGACATGGGAGGGGGCTTGTTTTCAGAAAATAACAAATTCAACGGCTATGAAATCCTGGAGCCAGTTACCTGAAGACTACTCAATAAGGATTCAGATAACCGGAAGCAGTTCTCAGTTCAGCTCTAATAACAAGAGTTATCACTTTTCCTCTTTTCATCTAATAAAAATCTCCTTTTTCATCTAATCAAGGTGTTGGATTTGTTGCTCTCCAAACTTTCTTCTAACTTTAACCATTTAAGATTATGTGTTAAGAAGTGGTTTGAAAAGGTCTGAGTTGCCAAGTGATCACTTGTAACCACCCCACCTATGCCACTTAGCATCTAGAGACCACTGACAAGTTACCCAGTACTTCCGTCAGACGGGAATACAGTTCCTGCGTGTCAGGTGGAGATGAGCCCGTCCATGCTAAGCGCACCGTAGAGTACCCGGCTCAGAGCCAGCACTCATGAGCTGGGAGCTGTCTCACCACCTTTCCCTTGACCTTTTATTCCCTTAGCTTTCTCCTTCTGCTGGGTCATGTTTACCCGCTCCTACAGAACTCACTTCCAACTGGCTTATTTCTTCCTTCCCCAAATACTCACCTGGCATCTTTTCAGCCCACCAGCCCTGAAGGAAAGTTCATGGGCTAGATGCCCCTTGATATCCAAAATCAGTCTTCAGCCACTCCACTCACCTGCCACAGTGGCCACAGAGCAGCTAGCCAGGGTGCAAGAATTTTCTCGCCAAGATGGTGAGTGAGTGTCCATCTCAAATACCGCCCAGCAACACTGTCTGCAGTAGAGACGTGACCAGAGCTGACCGAGGGCTTCTAGAGGTGGACAGGCATAAAGTTCAGCTTAGAGCTAAAACAAACCCAGGGTCATTCTTGGCTTTGGACCCAAAGTGGACTCCCAGGACGCCCACCCTCTGCCCGCTGCCTTTGTTAGCCAGAGCCGGGCTCCATCTCCTCTTCCACAGTCACTAAGAAAACAAGAACACAGTTCTCATCACCCCGCTGGTAAGAGGCAACTAGAAGCTGCCATGAAAAGCCGGTTAACACAAGTCGTTTGGAAGTTACGGGATCCAGCTATGATGGTGGTTTAGTGAAAAGATAATGATTCCATTTTAAAATGAAAAGTGACACAGGGAAGAGAAGAGCGGTTGCTGGGATTTGTCTGAAAAGCACCGGAAGCTTTCTTGTGTCTTTGGTCCATGATGAGCGAGTAGCCTGGGATGCATTCCAGCATGGCCTGCAGAGGCCTATGAATCATGAGAGGCTCAGACCTGCAGCCTCCGTGCAGCCATGGGCCAGATTTTACCCAGTAGGTGGAGAAGAGCAGACACACTTGAGGTCATTATCTAAGTACAAACAACACCAGGCTGCATTGAGCCCAGGTTAGCAGAAAGACATGCCAGTGAGTCCGGAGTCCTGACCACCGAAGCTGCAGTGGCCAGGCTGGGAAGGAACAGGGGTCTGGCAGACCCTCAGCCTGGAGCCCAGCGGCCAGCCTGGGGCAGGGTCAACGTGAGCCTTTGGGGACAGGTGAGCGGGCTCTTTGGGGCTGGGGCGGCGGGGAGCAGTACTGGTGCAGGGGTTTGTGTGCAACAAAATCTACCCGGGCCAGAGCGTGGGACTGTGCTCAGCAGTGGTTTAAGGAGGAGGCCAGCATTCAGGAGAGCTGGAGGCTCCAGCAGGATGTCAGGCTCCTAAGGGCTCCTTGGGCAAGATGGTTGGTGGTGGTGGTTTAGTTGCTAAGTTGTGTCTGACTCTTGTGACCCCATGGACTGTAGCCTGCCAGGCTCCTCTGTCCATGGTTGTTAGGTCCTCTGAACTATGACAGATGTTCGGGCCCAGCTCACTTGACTCTGACCTCTTCTGATATCTCTCTGGAAGATAAAGGAGGCCAAGCCTTTTGTGCAAGATGTGACCCCGAAAGAAGCTGGGAAGTAGTCCTCCATCCTTCAGGATCCTCTGTGCTGCACTGGCGCCTGGCTGGTATATGATGGGAGAAGCACCATTTTGGGAGGACATCCTGGCCCATGAGAGCAGGAGGGCTGCAGTCGCCTCTTCCTCTGCCAGACAGTGTGTCCATCAGGAAAATTTTCTCATGAGTGACAGCTCCTGAGTTTATGGCAGTCAAGGTTTGTTAGATAGACTCATAAGCAAAGGGGACAGCGTGCGAGGACCATTCTCTGGGCTACGCTCTGCGAGCAGCCCTGGACAACTGCCCACATCCCTGAACCCAACAGTGGGGCTGGTTCGGTCAGCTGCTCCTCACATCCTCAGCATTGCAGACTCATAAGTAGATGATCCCATGGCCGTCTGAAATTGGCAAGGTCACTGAGGCAGTAAAGAAAATCACCATTTGTACGCAAGGGAGAAAAATGGAATTCCCTTCATGAAGTGCACTCAAATCTGTATATGAATAAAATGGCTCTTTCTAGTATCTGAAAAATCTACGATAAAAAATTTCCAATCCAGATTGAAGGAATCAAAATGCAGGAAATACGTCAGTTGTTCCCCTTTCCCACAAATTTGAGTCTGTAGCAGCAACTTACAAACTGGCAAAGACGTTCCAGATGATATTTAAGCCAAGGGCTCACATGCTTTATTTACATCAATTAAGTTGAATGGTTCTACGAAGACCTTCAAGACCTTTTAGAACTAACACCCAAAAAACGAGACTGGAATGCAAAAGTAGGAAGTCAAGAAACACCTGGAGTAACAGGCAACTTTGGCCTTGGAGTACAGAATGAAGCAGAGCAAAGGCTAATAGAGTTTTGCCAGGAGAATGCACTGGTCATAGCAAACACCCTCTTCCAACAACACAAGAGAAAACTCTACATGTGGACATCACCAGATGGACAACACCGAAATCAGATTGAATATATTCTTTGCAGCCAAAGATGGAGAAGCTCTATACAGTCAGCAAAAACAAGACCGAGAGCTGACTGTGGCTCAGTTCATGAACTCCTTATTGCCAAACTCAGATTTAAATTGAAGAAAGTGGGGAAAACCACAAGATAATTCAGGTATAACCTAAATCAAATCCCTTATGATTATACAGTGGAAGTGAGAAATAGATTTAAGGGACTAGATCTGATAGAGTGCCTGATGAACTATGGATGGATGTTCATGACATTATATAGGAGACAGGGATCAAGATGAAGCAAGAAAAAGAAATCCAAAGAGGCCAAATGGCTTTCTGAGGAGGCCTTACAAATAGCTGTGAAAAGAAGAGAAATGAAAAGCAAAGCAAAAAAGGAAAGATATACCCATTTGAATACAGAGTTCCAAAGAATAGCAAGGAGAGATAAGAAAGGCTTCCTCAGCAATCAGTGCAAAGAAATAGAGGAAAACAATAGAATGGGAAAGACTAGAGATCTCTTCAAGAAAATTAGAGATACCAAGGGAACATTTCATGCAAAGATGGGCTCAATAAAGGACAGAATTGATATGGACCTAACAGAAGCAGAAGATATTAAGAAGAGGTGGCAAGAATACACAGAAGAACTGTACAAAAAAGATCTTCATGACCCAGATAATCACGACGGTGTGATCACTCACCTAGAGCCAGACATCCTGGAATGTGAAGTCAAGTGGGCCTTAGGAAGCATCACTATGAACAAAGCTAGTAGAGGTGATGGAATTCCAGTGGAGCTATTTCAGATCCTGAAAGATGATGCTGTGAAAGTGCTGCACTCAATATGCCAGCAAATTTGGAAAACTCAGCAGTGGCCACAGGACTGGAAAAGGTCAGTTTTCATTCCAATCCCAAAGAAAGGCAATGCCAAAGAATGCTCAAACTACCACATAATTGCACTCATCTCACACACTAGTAAAGTAATGCTTAAAATTCTCTAAGCCAGATTTCAACAATATGTGAACCATGAACTTCCAGATGTTCAAGCTGGATTTAGAAAAGGCAGAGGAACCAGAGATCAAATTGCCAACATCCGCTGGATCATCAAAAAAGCAAGAGTTCCAGAAAAACATCTATTTCTGCTTTATTGACTATGCCAAAAGCCTTTGACTGTGTGGATCACAATAAACTGTGGAAAATCCTGAAAGAAATGGGAATACAAACCACCTGACCTGCCTCTTGAGAAACGTATATGCAGGTCTGGAAGCAACAGTTCAAACTGGACATGGAACAACAGACTGGTTCCAAATAGGAAAAGGAGTACGTCAAGGCTGTATATTGTCACCCTGCTTATTTAACTTATATGCAGAGTACATCAGGAGAAATGCTGGGCTGGAAGAAGCACAGGCTGGAATCAAGATTGCTGGGAGAAATATCAATAACCTCAGATATGCAGATGACACCACCCTTACGGCAGAAAGTGAAGAAGAACTAAAGAGCCTCTTGATGAAAGTGAAAGAGGAGAGTGAAAATGTCGGCTTAAAGCTCAACATTCAGAAAACTAAGATCATGGCATCTGGTCCCATCATTTCATGGCAAGTAGATGGGGAAACAGTGGCTGACTTTATTTTGGGGGGCAGATCACTGCAATCAAAATCACTGCAGATGGTGATTTCAACCATGAAATTAAAAGACACTTACTCCTTGGAAAGGAAGTTATGACCAACCTAAACAACATATTAAAAAGCAGAGACATTACTTTGTCAACAAAGGTCCATCTAGTCAAGCCAATGGTTTTTCCTGTAGTAATTTATGGATGTGAGAGTTGGACTATAAAGAAAGCTGAGCACAAAAGAATTGATGCTTTTGAACTGTGGTGTTGGAGAAGACTCTTAAGAGTCCCTTGGACTGCAAGGAGATCCAACCAGTCCATCCTAAAGGAGATCAGTCCTGGGTGTTCATTGGAAAGACTAATGTTGAAGCTGAAACTCCAATACTTTGGCCACATGATGCGGAGAGCTGACTCATTGGAAAATACCCTGATGCTGAGAAAAATTGAAGGCAGGAGAAGGGGATGACAGAGGATGAGATTGGATGGCATCACCGACTCAATGGACATGAGTTTGGGTGGACTCCAGGAATTGGTGAAGGACAGGGAGGCCTGGCGCGCTCTGGTTCATGGGGTCGCAAAGAGTCGGACACAACTGAGTGACTGAACTGAACTGAACTGAACTGAATCCACGTGAGAACCTTAAAAGTAGGTACTGTTTTCTTTTCACAGTGAAGAAAGTAATGCTAGAGGTTAGTTAACAGCCCAAGATCAGGCAGCTGGTAAGAGACAAGAAGTGGAATTTGATCCCAGGTTTTCCCAGTAGTCATGTGTGGATATGAGAGTTGAACCATAAAGAAGGCTGAGCACTGAAGAATTGGTGCTTTCAAATTGTTCTGGAGAAGACTCTTAAGAGTCCCTGGGACAGCAAGGAGATCAAACCAGTCAACCCTAAAGGAAATGAACCCTGAATATTCATTGGAAGGACTGATGCTGAAGCTGAAGCTACAATACTTTGGCCACCTGATGCTAACAGATGACTCATTGGAAAAGATCCTGATGCTGGGAAAGATTGAAGGCAGGAGGAGAGGGGGCGACAGAGGATGAGATGGTTGGTTGGCCTCGCCAACTCAATGGACATGAGTTTGAGCAAGCTCCTGGAGATCGTGTAGGACAGGGACGCCTGGCACGCTGCAGTGCCTGGGGTTGCAAAGAATCAGACACGACTGTAAGAGCTTAGCATGCACACACACACATCTCAAAGGAAAGGAGCGGCGGAAGAATAAAGGCTCTAAGAATAGGAGAGTACAGAGTCTATGATCAGAAGAAACATGTCTGAAGTTGAGCCAAGCTGAGGAGAACATTAAGGCCATCTTGATCATCGCCACTGCAGGTCCCTCATCTGGGGAGCGACTCTGGCCCCCACATATTTGGAAAAGTGTGATGGCTTTGGAGCACTGCCTTCAGCTCCAGCTTCAGCAAAGGCTGACCACAGTGCCTGGGAGAACCAGTCCCCAAAATCTTGCACTCCCAGATGATAGCTGTACCCCACTATGAAATGCAACTGTCAGTCACAGAGCCTGTAGTAGAAGACCCAGCGTTCAGGCAGGACTCCAGTCACTGGGCTTGGGTCAGCCCCGGCAGGTGGTCCGTGGATCACATTCAAGTCTCAGAAGCAAAAATCAAGGCAGGCAGGGACTCACCATCTGACAAGTGCACAAAAGGCTTGGAAGAACAAGAGAATTTTATGCCAAAGCACTGGCGGCAGGGGACGAACAAGACGACTTACTTGAGAGTCTCTCTGATATAGAAATAAGCTGCTTTTCTCTTTAGCTCTTTTGGTAAACCCTTTACGAAGGTGGTCAGGGTCAACATGGAGCTGTCTGGAGCTGTGTCCAGAACACGACCTTCCGGCTTCTGCCAGGCTCTCAGGAGCAGCTCACGTGCCCTCCTTCCTGAAATGCATTCTTTTCTTGGAGTCCATGGCACGTGGCCACTTTCCCTCGACCTCACTGGCCAGGACTCAAGTCTATCTTATGAGTTCTTCCTCTTGCACTAAATGTTGGCACATCGGACACAGAAGCTTCTTCTCCAACTATCCGTTTCCCTGGGTGATCTCATCCAGTCCAGTGGCTCCAATACTACTTATGCACCAGTAACTCTGAAATGAGCGTATTAAAAAACAGAGACATCACTTTGCCAGCAAAGGTCCGTATAGTCAAAGCTATGGTTCTTCCGGTAGGCATGTATGGATGTGAGAGTTGGATCATACAGAAGGCTGAGCGCTGAAGAACTGATGCTTTCAAACTGTGGTGCTGGAGAAGACTCTTGAGAGTCCCCTGGACTCCAAGCATATCAAACCAGTCAATCCTAAGGGAAATCAACCCTGACTATTCCTTTGAAAGGACTGATGCTGAAGCTGAAGCTCCAGTACTTTGGCCACCTGATGCGAAGAGTTGTCTCAATGGAAAAGACCCTGATGCTGGGAAAGATTGAAGGCGGGAGGAGATGGGGACGACAGAGGATGAGATGGTTGGATGGCATCACTGACTCAGTGGACATGAACTTGGGCAAACTCTGGGAGATGGTGAGGGTCAGAGGATCCTGTGTGTGCTGCAGTCCATGGGTTTGCAAAGAGCCAGATACGACTTAGCAACTCTGGAATCAAAAGCTCCAGGCCTCACTCTTCCCGAAAACTCTGCATCCAAATACAGGACTGTCTTGTCAGCAACAGGGGATGTCTGTCTGGTGTCATCTCAGAGTAAATATGGCGGGGAGAATTCCTGGTGCCTGCCCCAAGCCTGCTCTTCCACCAGCCTTCCCATCTCAGTAAAGGACATCACCCTCCACCCATTTCGGCTTGAGCCCAGAATTTGGCTTTAGCCTTGGTGTCCTTTTTCCCTCTTCACTGCCCATCAATAATGAGTCTTATGACTGCATCCATCTAGACTGTGCCTCAAATACCTCCACTGCTATCTCCAGCCACTGGGCCCACTCTTGTCGAAGCCATGCTTGTTTCTTGCTTGGACTAAACAGTCTCCCAACTGGTCTCCAGTCTTGGTATGTTCCTTGAATGCACCAAGCCTATTCCCACTTTAGAGCATTACACTCCCATTACCTGAAACTCCTCCCCAGACATCAAAGCTGGCTCCTTTTTTTTATTGAAGTAGGGACTTTCCTGGTAGCCCACCTGGTAAAGAATCAGCTTGCCAATGCAGGAGATGGCAAGAGACGCAGCTTTGGTCCCTGGGTCAGGAAGATCCCCTGGAGGAGGGAGGGTGTGGCAACCCCCTCCAGTATTCTTGCCTGGAAAATTCCATGTACAGAGGAACCTGACAGGCTATTGTCCATGAGGTCGCAAACTGTCAGACACAGCTGAGCGCACATGCACACACACACACGCACACACAGTTGATTTATAATATTAATTTCAAGTGTATAACATAATGGCTCGATGTGTTTTATAAATTATATTCCATTTAAAGTTATTACCAAATAATGGTTACATTTCCCTGTGCTGTACAATATATCCTTATTGCTTGCTTATTTTATACATGTATTAATGGTAGTGTGTGTCTTTCACTCTCCTGCCCCTATCTTGCCCCTCCCCTCTCCCCATTGGTAACTACCGGTTTGCTGTCTATATCTGAGTCTGTTTCTGTGTTGTTGTATACATTTATTTGTTTTATTTTTTAGATTCCACTGTAAGTGACAATATACAGTGTTTGTCTTTCTCTGTCTCACTTATTTCACTAAGCCTAATACTCTCTAGGTACATCCACCTGACTGCAAAATGCAGCATTTCATTCTTTTTATGGCTTAGTCATATTCCATCGTGTGTATGTACCATATCTTCTTCATCCATTCATCTGTTGTTGGACACTTAGGATGCTTCCATATCTTAAAGACTGGCTGCCTCTTGTCATTCAGTCTCAGCACTGTACCTCCTCAGAGAGGCCTTATCTGACCACCCAATCTGACATAGCCAGTCATTTGCCATTTTACTTTCTCCTTAGAACTTGTGATATTTTTGTTTATTTTTGTGTCCTTCCCCTAGAAGTGGAACTACATGACAAGAGAGACTTAGAAGAACACTGGGGTAGTTGCCCAGTGGATTTGCTGGAGCAATAACATGAATGAATAAGCAATTTATATTTTTGTTACTACTCTGAGTTAACGGGCTTCCCTTGTAGCTCAGTTGGTAAAGAATCCACCTGCAATGCGGGAGACCTGGGTTCGATCCCTGGGTTGGGAAGATCCCCTGGAGAAAGGAAAGGCTACCCACTCCAGTATTCTGGCCTGGAGAATTCCAGGGACTTACAGACCATGGGGTCGCAACGAGTTGGACATGACTGAGCAACTTTCACTTTCACTGAGTTAACAGTCACATTGCCATCATTGGAAATACCTTTTTCTTTGGGTACCACAGACTAAAATCAACCATGACTGAAGCCTAAAAAAGAGTCACAGAAAAATTCATTTGATGAAAGATAGCATCTCAGATCATTCTAGGCCCTAAATATAGTTTTTAGTCTCCCTCTTTCAAATTGAGGTCTCAGATTGCTAGCTGGGACCCTCACAGTTTCTCCCCCGACTCTTAAAATTGATCTCGTGGTTCTCTTCCAAACAGGTGAGGAGAGATGTTGTAACTAGAAACCACTGATGCAGATAAAATAATAAAAGAAAAAGATGTGCTGTATATAATCTAGTTTTAAAAAATCACTAGATGAAATCAGTAAACTATCTAAAAGCAAATATGCAAGCAAAATACAGAAGCCTCTCCATGGACTGTCACTCCATCACAGCTGTTCTCTGCAAGCATTGTCAGCACATTTATTCTTTTCTTAACGTGACTGGCTTCACCAGGCTCTGCCGTGAAGTCACAGGTGAGGTGTCTGCTCTCTTCTTAGTAAAACAACCCCCTCCCTGCCAACCTCACAGGCCAAGGAGGGTCCTTCTCCACTAACAGTCACCATATGCTTTCCTGCTCTTTGTCTTCTAATGGTCAAAACTAATTAACTTTTGCAGTCCCAGCTGTCTGTTTTACAATTAGAGTTTTAACATATTAAGTGAGTTATGAAGACAAAACTGTTACCTTTCTTTCATATACTTCCAACATAATCAAACTGACAGTGTGCTTTCAACCTCCTGTGAGTCTCCAAAAGGTGGTCTTGGTTTTCAGTCACTCAGTCGTGTCCAACTCTGTGACCCCATGAACTGCAGCATGCCAGGCTTTTCTGTCCTTCACTATCTCCCAGAGTTTGCTCAAACTCATGTCCACTGAGTCGGTGACGCCATCCAACCATCTCATCCTCTGTCATCCTCTTCTCTTCCTGCCCTCAATCTTTCCCAGCATCAGGGGCTTTTCCAATAAGTCGGCTTTTCATATCAGGTGGCCAAAGTATTGGAGTTTCAGCTTCAGCATCAGACCTTCCAATAAATATTCAGGGTTGATTTCCTTTCGGATTGACTGGTTTGATCTCCTTGCTGTCCAATGGACTCTCAAGAGTCTTCTTCAGCACCACAATTTGAAAGCATCAATTCTTTAGTGCTCAGCTTTCTTTATGGTTCAACTCTCACATCTGGAAAAACCATAGCTTTGACTATCCAGACCTTTGTCAGCAAAATGATGTCTGCTTTTAATACACTCCCTACCTATTTCCATAGGCACTCAGCTAATTTTCTACAACAGAGATTCCATGTTTAGAAACTTTTAGAGGGATATTTTATAGTCAAATGCTCTACTACTGAGCTTTAAAACCTTTTACCCCTTTAAAGAGAGATTGTGAACCTAAGAAAGCAGCCAAAAGATGCTGAAGCTGAAGCTCCAATACTTCGGCCACCTGATGTGAAGAGCCGACTCATTCAAAAAGACTCTGATGCTGGGAAAGATAGAAGGGGATGACAGAGACCGAGATGGTTGGATGGCATCACTGACTCAATGGACATGAGTTTGAGCAAGCTCCGGGAGATGATGATGGACAGGGAAGCCTGGAGTGCTGCAGTCCACGGCGTTGCAAAATTCAGACACGACTGAGTGAACAACAAGAAAGCAGCCAGACTACTGTTCACCTTCCATGTAAAACACCTCGTGTTCCACAAGAACAAAAGCTTCAAGGATTCTGAGGTCTTTCATTCCAGATTTTCTCATAGCGGTTGGAATGGTCCAATTCAGAAAAGATATTTTAATGTAAAGGCATGCGTGCATGCTAAGTTGCTTCAGTTGTGTCCAACTCATTGCAACCCTATGGACTGTAGCTGCCAGGGTCCTCTGCCAGTGGAATTCTCCAGGCAAGAATACTGGAGTGGGTTGCCATGCCCTCTTCTGGGGGATCTTCCCAACCCAGGGATCAAACCCAGGTCTCCCGCATTGCAGGCAGATTCTTTACTGAATCTGTCTGAGCCATCAGGGAAGCCCCACGATGTGTATATCCACTCTTTCTTTATTCCATCCCATGGTGATAAATATTTGTTTCCTGAACTCTTTGCTTCTACAAATAATTATTCAGCAAATCTATTTGTGCGTATCCCCGTTATCTGTATATTTTCTCACGTGAACACACATGCATCTGTGTATGGCCAGGAGAATTACTGAGATGTAGGGTATGTACATATTTAATTTCTCTAAGTACTGCTTGTCTGATCACATTCTGAGTGTAAACGTCAAACTACCATTGGTATTAATAGCTCTGTATTCTTTGAGACTATTATGTTCATAATCCTTTTGATTTATTGTTCATTTTACAGGTATGTAATTTCCATCTTTATTCCTTCTGATGTTTTCCATCACACAATTTTATTTCTATTCTTATAACTACTGTGCAGTTCTTCTTGTTGTTAATATTTGCCTGGTGTTTTTATATGGGTGTTGGAATCCTTTTACTTAAATGTGTGTCTTAGATAGTATAATGCTGAATCTTTTCTAAATCTAATTTGAGAGTCTCTTTTTATTCATTTATTGAAACTACTGTTATATCAGGGTACACTTTCTACCACCTTACCCTGCGTTTTCAATTTACAATGTTTTCTTTGTTTGCTCACCCACCCCACAATCTATTACCTTTCACTGGTTAGTGAAGTGAAAGTCGATCAGTCCTGTTGGACTCTTTGCAACCCCACGGATATACAGTCCATGAAATTCTCCAGGCCAGAATACTGGAGTGGGTAGCCTTTCCCTTCTCCAGGGGATCTCCCCAACCCAGGGACCGAACCCAGGTCTCCTGCATTGCATTCTTTAAAGTTGGATTCTTTACCAACTGAACTATCAGGTAAACCCTTCACTGGTTAAACTGAATATTATTCAGTTTTAAAAGTTTTAAATCCAGATTTTAAAGCTGTGTGTTCTACTTTCATTCCTCTGGCAGCTATGCCTAACTTCTTAAGACTCAACGTATGTTTCGTCTCTATCATCTACAAAACCAAATTGATGTCTCTATTCTGAATGAGACCAAGAACCCTCTGACCTCCTTTGCCACCTCACTACTTGCTATGTTGACATCGTCTATGGTTTTAATTGCAGAATCTTATGAATATCCTTATTTTAACTGCTTATGAAAAAAACATTAATATTTGTGGTTTTCTTTTCACTTACTCTTATTTCCCACACTTATCTACTCTTAGATTTATTTTTCTTTTTACTCAAGAACAGTTTTTTTCTAAAATGTCATAGATGAGTCCTTCAGAGTCTCATATACTTGTGAATGTCTATTTAAAGCAACACTATGAGAATAGTAGTCCATTGTATTTTATAGGCAGTGTTGATACTCAGAAATTAGATGTAAGTTACATTCTTTTCCTTTACTATGTCTTAACTTCATTATAATGCATCGGTTCTTAACCTTTGGGGAGCAATTTGGTACTATCTATATCTCTCTTCCCAAGGAAATGTTTTCTATGAATGAAAGTCACAGAATTATAAAAGAAACGAATACACTTATCAAAGCATTTAAAACAGCGCGTTCATTTTACAATAATAATATGTTTGCTTATTACCAGTACTTTAAATAATAGGACGTAGAATCAGGTCTTATAACTGCTCATAACTCATAATTTCAAATTCATCATGGTCTTTATGATTATGATATTTCCAAAAATCTAGAACATAGAAAATCTATGCTTTTTTGGTTAAAAATAGTGATACAAAAGTGGCTAATGCTACTGTGATTTTTCCTACATTTCTTTTTTTTTTTTAATAGTTTCCTACATTTAAGGGTTAATAATTACGTGGTTTTTTTTTATAATTTTATTTTATTTTTAAACTTTACAATATTGTATTAGTTTTGCCAAATATCGAAATGAATCCGCCACAGGTATACATGTGTTCCCCATCCTGAACCCTCCTCCCTCCCCTACCCTCCCTCTGGGTCGTCCCAGTGCACCAGCCCCAAGCATCCAGTACCGTGCATCAAACCTGGACTGGCGACTCGTTTCATACATGATATTATACATATTTCAATGCTATTCTCCCAAATCTCCCCACCCTCTCCCTCTCCCACAGAGTCCATAAGACTGATCTATACATCGGTGTCTCTTTTGCTGTCTCGTACACAGGGTTATTGTTACCATCTTTCTAAATTCCATATATATGTGTTAGTATACTGTATTGGTGTTTTTCTTTCTGGCTTACTTCACTCTGTATAATAGGTTCTAGTTTTATCCATCTCATTAGAACTGATTCAAATGTATTCTTTTTAAAGGCTGAGTAATACTCCATTGTGTATATGTACCACAGCTTTCTTATCCATTCATCTGCTGATGGGCATCTAGGTTGCTTCCATGTCCTGGCTATTATAAACAGTGCTGCAATGAACATTGGGGTACACGTGTCTCTTTCCCTTCTGGTTTCCTCAGTGTGTATGCCCAGCAGTGGGATTGCTGGGTCATAAGGCAGTTCTATTTCCAGTTTTTTAAGGAATCTCCACACTGTTCTCCATAGTGGCTGTACTAGTTTGCATTCCCACCAACAGTGTAAGAGAGTTCCCTTTTCTCCACACCCTCTCCAGCATTTATTGCTTGTAGACTTTTGGATCGCAGCCATTCTGACTGGAGTGAAATGGTATCTCATAGTGGTTTTGATTTACATTTCTCTGATAATGAGTGATGTTGAGCATCTTTTCATGTGTTTGTTAGCCATCTGTATGTCTTCTTTGGAGAAATGTCTATTTAGTTCTTTGGCCCATTTTTTGATTGGGTCATTTATTTTTCTGGAGTTGAGCTGTAGGAGTTGCTTGTATATTTTTGAGATTAGTTGTTTGTCCGTTGCTTCATTTGCTATTATTTTCTCCCATTCTGAAGGCTGCCTTTTCACCTTGCTAATAGTTTCCTTTGTTGTGCAGAAGCTTTTGAGTTTAATTAGGTCCCATTTGTTTATTTTTGCTTTTATTTCCAATATTCTGGGAAGTGGGTCATAGAGGATCCTGCTGTGATGTATGTCAGAGAGTGTTTTACCTATGTTCTCCTCTAGGAGTTTTATAGTTTCTGGTCTTACGTTTAGATCTTTAATCCATTTTGAGTTTATTTTTGTGTAAGGTGTTAGAAAGTGTTCTAGTTTCATTCTTTTACAAGTGGTTGACCAGTTTTCCCAGCACCACTTTTCTAATTGAAGCAAATGCTGAATTTCTTTTAGAGGTTAGTGAAAAATGATCCTGTTAGCCTTTTCCCATCTGTGTTGTCAAGCTTTCTCTCATTTTATGTACAACTGGAGTGGTGGGCCTCTGGTTAAGTGAGAACTACAGCTGTAGGTGTAGGTGGAAGAGATTTTTTTCTTATCTACTCCGTTCATCACTTCATGGGCTCCTTCTTTCTGAAGTCTAATATTGTTTATTCCAGAAAATTCTGGCCCCTTATTTCTTCACATAGTTCCATCTTGCATCATTCTTTTCTCTTCCTCTGAGCTTATTGTCATGTAAATAGTGACACTTCTGCATCCACCCTCCATAACTTTTCTTCCGTTCTTTCACTCTCTTTGTCCCTTATTGTCGACCTTGAGGAGGACTGACTGACCCAGGATCCCAACCCACTGAAGTGTTCTTCTGCTCTGTCTATTCTGTTCTTCGACACTTACAGGTGTTTCATTCTCAGTACCCCCAGCCAGTTCTCCTTCGTGAACCTCTGTCATCGCCCATGTCTCCATCCTGAAGGAATCCTGATGCTCACTTACAGCTGCATCACATCAGTGCAACGATGATGACATCAGTGCGACGAAGACTACGTGAGTGCGACGATGACGTCAGTGCAAGTGTGATGACGTCAGCGCGTTGATGATGACGTCAGTGTGACAAAGACGACGTCAGTGCAATGATGTCGACGTCAGCGTGACGAAGACGACGTCAGCGTGACGAAGACGACGTCAGCGTGACGAAGACGACGTCAGTGTTACAAAGACGACGTCAGTGCAATGATGTCGACGTCAGTGCGACGAAGACGACGTCAGTGCGGCAAAGACGACGTCAGTGCGACAATGACGACGTCAGTGCGACAATGACGACGTCAGTGCAACAATGACATCAGTGCGACCATGTCGACGTCAGTGCAATGATGATGATGTCAGTGCAATGATGTCGACATCAGTGCAATGATGACGACAGACGACATCTGCTGGGTTAGCTGTCTTTTAGCTGCCTGTCCCAACACAGCTCGTGCTGTCGTCCACTCTGCATAGTATTTGCTATCCTCAGGAGTCCTGTCCAGTCACATATGTCCCGCCGAGATTACCGAGTGACTCTTTTACTCTCGTCACACACGCACACACACACGCACAGGCCCCGAGCTGAGCTTCTCGTGCAGAGTCGAGGGTGGGAGGAAACACCCACCTTGGGATGTAGAGGTGCCCATGCCCCCCTGTCCCAGCCCCTCCTGTCCCCACCTCTGCGCCTCCCTCACGTGCCTGCACCCGGCTTCAGAGGGGCTCCCCACATCATGTGCTGCGGCTAACCCTTAAGCCAGTGCTGGATCTTCACCTACTGAACCCACTCTCTCACCACACATTCCCTCACTAATAATGACCAGGTGGATTCTTTACCAACTGAGCTATTGACAGTTCAGTTCAGTCACTCAGTCGTGTCCGACTCTTTGCGACCCCATGAATCGCAGCACGCCAGGCCTCCCTGTCCATCACCAACTCCCGGAGTTCACTCAGACTCATGTCCATCGAGTCAGTGATGCCATCCAGCCATCTCATCCTCTGTCATCCCCTTCTCCTCCTGCCCCCAATCCCTCCCAGCATCAGAGTCTTTTCCAATGAGTCAACTCTTCGCATGAGGTGGCCAAAGTACTGGAGTTTCAGCTTCAGCATTGTTCCTTCCAAAGAAATCCCAGGGCTGATCTCCTTCAGAATGGACTGGTTGGATCTCCCTGCAGTCCAAGGGACACTCAAGAGTCTTCTCCAACACCACAGTTCAAAAGCATCAATTCTTCGGTGCTCAGCTCTCTTCACAGTCCAACTCTCACATCCATACATGACCACTGGAAAAACCATAGCCTTGACTAGATGGACCTTTGTTGGCAAAGTAATGTCTCTGCTTTTTAATATGCTATCTAGGTTGGTCATAACTTTTCTTCCAAGGAGTAAGCGTCTTTTCATTTCATGGCTGCAATCACCATCTGCAGTGATTTCGGAGCCCAAAAAAATAAAGTCTGACACTGTTTCCACTGTTTCCCCATCTATTTCCCATGAAGTGATGGGACCAGATGCCATGATCTTCGTTTTCTGAATGTTGAGTTTTAAGCCAACTTTTTCACTCTCCTCTTTCACCTTCATCAAGAGGCTTTTTAGTTCCTCTTCACTTTCTGCCATAAGGGTGGTGTCATCTGCATATCTGAGGTTATTGATATTTCTCCCAGCAATCTTGATTCCAGCTTGTGCTTCTTCCAGCCTAGCATTTCTCATGATGTACTCTGCATAGAAGTTAAATCAGCAGGGTGACAATATATAGCTTTGACGTAGTCCTTTTCCTATTTGGAACCAGTCTGTTGTTCCGTGTCCAGTTCTAACTGTTCTTCCTGACCTCCATACAAATTTCTCAAGAGGCAGGTCAGGTGGTCTGGTACACCCATCTCTTTCAGAATTTTCCAGTTTATTGTGATCCACACAGTCAAAGGCTTTGGCATAGTCAATAAAGCAGAAATAGATGTTTTTCTGGAACTCTCTTGCTTTTTCCATGATCCAGCAGATGTTGGCAATTTGGTCTCTGGTTCCTCTGCCTTTTCCAAAACCAGCTTGAACATCAGGAAGTTCACAATTCACATATTGCTGAAGCCTGGCTTGCAGAATTTTGAGCATTACTTTACTAGCGTGTGAGAAGAGTGCAATTGTGCAGTAGTTTGAGCTTTCTTTGGCATTGCCTTTCTTTGGGATTGGAATGAAAACTGACCTTTTCCAGTCCTGTGGCCACTGCTGAGTTTTCCAAATTTGCTGGCATATTGAGTGCAGCACTTTCACAGCATCATCTTTCAGGATTTGAAATAGCTCAACTGGAATTCCATCACCTCCACTAGCTTTGTTCATAATGATGCTTTCTAAGGCCCACTTGACTTCACATTCCAGGATGTCTGGCTCTAGGTCAGTGATCACACCATCGTGATTATCTGGGTCGTGAAGATCTTTTTTGTACAGTTCTGTGTATTCTTGCCACCTCTTCTTATTATCTTCTGCTTCTGTTAGGTCCATACCATTTCTGTCCTTTATCGAGCCCATCTTTGCATGAAATGTTCCCTTGGAATCTCTAATTTTCTTAAAGAGATCTCTAGTCTTTCCCATTCTGTTGTTTTCCTCTATTTCTTTGCATTGATCACTGAGGAAGGCTTTCTTATCTCTTCTTGGTATTCTTTGGAACTCTGCATTCAGATGCTTATATCTTTCCTTTTCTCCTTTGCTTTTCATTTCTCTTCTTTTCACAGCTATTTGTAAGGCCTCAGGAAGGTCTCAAAAATAACCCAGTCAAATAGGCCTTTCCCATATTCCTCTCCTACTTGGCCTCAGGTATCATTTAAGACACATAAGCATGCCTTCCGGGCAGCCCTGACCTCAGAACGCCAGTTCTGTCCTCAGCCTCTCCAGCTCCTCTCCCACTCCATCCCAACCCTCGCTTTTTTTTCTGCTGTCTCCATCTTGGGAGCTCATGCAGCCTGCGAGGTTGGTGATGAGAGCTGTGCTGATCCCTCCCAGATCCATAAATCCAGCCTGTATCTGGGCCTGAGGTCTGCAAATGCTTGCTTGGAGCCTGAGAGTGAGAGAGTGTGAGCTAACAGCTCTGATTCTTGGCTGCAGATGAAACAGCTCTGATTCTTGACTATGTGTGTGAGAGAGAGAACACGGGACATAAGACCAACAGAAAGAAGATGCTAATTTTGCTCCAAAGATGAGCAGAACTCTCCTGCAGGACACATCATATGAGCATATGTGCATGCTATTGCTTCAGTCCTATCTGACTCTTTGTGACCCCATGGACTGTAACCCACCAGGCTCATCTGTCCATGAGATTCTCCAGGCAAGAATACTGGAGTGGGTTGACATGCCTTTCTCCAGGGTATCTTTCCGACCCAGGGATCGAATGCATACCTTGGCAGGCATGTTCTTTACCACTAGCGCCACCTGGGAAGATATTTGTAAAAAAAAAATGTTTAGACAGAGTTGTAAGCTAATGTATTTGAAATTTGGCTTGGTATTGAAGTTTACTGAAGTAACTATTAATAATTTAAAATATAGATCCTGCTGGGATCTGGAGGTTTATCACCAGACCCTCTGTCTGCCCCCACTTCCTTGAGGGACTTGGAGTCATAAGACCCGCTGCAATGATGGTCCTCTGAAATAGCACTGTCAGACCAAAAGTAGAGAAATAACCAACTTCCCCCCATCAGGAGCCAGAGCTCATCACTGCTCTGATTTTGAAAATGAAGTATGAAGCTTTTGCTTCATGTGACAAGAAAATATACATATGACTTCAAGGATAGCATGAAGCAAGCATCTCCTCTTTGTGGCCTAGAGACCAGGTTGAGCATCCATATGTCCAAATTTCTGATTCTGAACTCTGAGTGTTACATTCCCCTTCAAGCTTCAGCCATCCCAGGACAGTACTCTGCCAAGGGGTGGATAATTCATCTCAGATAGTAATCATTCTGTTAGCATTTCCCATACCTAAGCACAGCAATGCCTAGAAACTTGTTAAAAAGCTGGCGAAGAGTCTCATATGATGCAAGCCCAAAATCAAGATGTAGCTACAGCATTGCAAGAGCACTGAGTTATGCAGGGAACTCTACTCAATACTCTGTAGTGACCTATATGGGAAAAGAATCTGAAAAAGGGTGTATGTATGGATCAGTTGTACATATACATATGTGGACACCACAAACCAACACAACATTGTAAATCAATTATACTCAAATTTAAAAAAGAATTTTATTTTTAAAAGAGTGCTGACTTCATAGCTAGAAAGCCCAGGGGTGAACTATGGCCTCTTACTACCTGCGTGCGTGCGTGCATGCATGCTAAACCAATTCAGTCCTGTCTGACTCTTTGCAACTCTATGGATTGTAACCCACCAGGCTCCTCTGTCTATGGGGATTTTCCAGGCAAGAATACTGGAGTGGGTTTCCATGCCCTCCTCCAGGGGATCTTCTTGACCCAGGGATCAAACCCACATCTCTTATATCTATGTAACTCTGGGCAACTCCATTCTCTTGGTCTCAGTTTCCTTAGCTGTAAAATAAAAATGATAATTACCTTTGAGAGTGAACACAAAAATGTAAAGTTTGAAACAGTACCTGGAGAAGCTAGTATTCAATTAATATTAGTTTTTTAAATATCTAATACTTTAGCATGCTTGCCTTGCCACCATGGCCTCTGGAATGAATTAGGACCTCTTAGCATCATCCCCATCAGGGAACAATTCACATTCAGACATATATGAGTGCCCTCTGCTCCCAGAAACCCGGTTATCTTCTCCATATCGATTTTGAAGTTTTCTTCTCATTTAGATACTTTGGATTCACCTATTTTGCATGTCCTCTACTCAGAGGACATGGGAAATTCATGCAGTGATAATGAACTTTAAAAAGATCCATCCTATTGAATGATGTTACAAATGAGAACTCGGGAGCATTATCTGAAGAAGCAATCCTCCAAAGCCCCGCTCTAGAGTGTGGATAAACATTTTCACGTATGCCCTCCAATATCCAACCGACAGAGGCATCCCTGATCAGTACTTGTCAATCACACAGCTCTACGCTGAGTAACAGAAGCACACATCCTTGAAGTCCGTCCCCTACTAAAGAATCTGGGCCATTCTGAGGTCCTCAGCTTAACCAGATAGCTGGGTTTTTCACGTCTGTACTGACACTACAAGTCTTTTTCCATGTTCAAGTTGACAGTCAAGATCTAAGAGACAATGCTAACTTGGAAAACAAACACGGTAGGAGCAGCATCAGTCACTCTGGGGGCCCAGCCTGTCCAGGCAGCAAACACACAACTGCTTTTGCCCCCTAGCCTGCATGGCCAGGTCTGACTGCAGTGAAGAGCCAGGGGCTGGGTGGGTCACCGGGACACAGGAATCTCAGCTCTGTTTCTCATCTGTATTTTATGCCAGCCAGTCATGCATTCAATGCCTCTATGCCAACTCAGGTGGTACAGTGGTAAAGAATCTGCCTGCCAATACAGGAGACCCGAGTTCAATTCCTGAGTCAGGAAGATCCCCTGGAGAAGGAAATGGCAACCCACTTCAGTATTCTTGCCTGGGAAATCCCATGGACAGAGGGGCCTGGTGGGCTACAGTCCATGAGGTCATAAAGAGTCAGACATGACTTAACAATTGAGCATGTGCCGGCTCACGGCTCCCCCAGTCCGGATGCAGTCCCCCACAGAAGACAAGACAAGAAAAACACTCAACCTAACCCTGAACCTCCCAAGGAAATAGTCCAATTAGACAATAGGAACGTGGACTCCAAGGTTACTATCTCAGGCAGGCCTGGACCAGCCCAGGCTTGAAGTTAACCCTTTACTCACTGTACTGGTCTGCTCAGTCTGCCCTGAGAAAATATCACAGACTGTGGCTTAAACAGCAGAAATCCATTTCCCACCATTCTGGAAGCTGGAAGAGCAAGATCAAGGTGCTGGCAGGGCGGGTTTCTCCTGAGGCCTTGGCTAGCTCTTGTCTTCCTACATGCTCATTTTCTATGTGCCTGCATCCTGGCACCTCTTCCTCTCCTGACAAAGGACACCCCTCAGAGTAGATTAGGGACCACCCGTGTGTCCTCATTTACTCTTAGTTACCTCTTTAAGGGTCCAACCTCCAAATGTAGTCACGGTGGGCGTTGGGGCTTCAACATAGGAATTTTGGGGTGATAAAACGCTCATGGGGTCACAAAAAGTCAGACACAACTGAGCGACTGAACTGAAACCACTCATGATGCCTCTCATATCAGATTTGTGTACTGCTCTTAGCCATATTTAATTTCCAACTCTGTGCTTCTATAGAATTCTGTCTATACTGAATAATAGGAATAATACTAAACATCTGCCATTAACTGAGCATTAGTACAGAGGGGAGTATCCTTATTACTGTTATTAATATGACCCTGGCTTCCCAGGTGGTTCTAGTGGTAAAGAATCTTCCTGCCAATGCAGGAGACATGAGACATGTATTCAATCCCTGGATTAGGAAGATCCTCTGGAGGAGGGCATGGCAACCCACTCCAGTATTTGTGCCTGGAGAATGCCATGGATGGAGGAGCCTGTCGGGCTACAGTCCAGGGGGTCACACAGTCAGACCTGACTGAAGCGACTTAGCATGCAGCATGCATGCAAGGTGTATATGTTTGTCAGTTTCATCCATGAGGAGACTGAGGCTCAAAGAGGAGCTGGGAAGATCGAGCAGGGAGCCGCAGAGCTGACACCCAGGTGTAGGGCTTTGTGAGCTCAGTTCATACTCTCCTCGCTTGTTTGCTGCCCCTCCTGTCACACTGCACCTCACACCATAGTATGGCTGTGATTACATTTGTATCAACCTGTGGGCAACAAGTACGTCTCCTCTGTCTTTTTATTTTTATTTATTTCTTAACGTATTTTTTGGCTGCGCTGGGTCTTCATTGCTGCACATGAGCCTTCTCTAGTTGCGGTGAGTGGGGGCCACTCTTCGTTGTGGGTAACGGGCTTCATAGCGGTGGCTTCTCTTATTGTGGAGCACGGTCTCTAGAGTGTGGGTTCAGTAGTTGTGGCACATGGGCTTAGTGTGTCACACTCAGGGCTCTGGGATCTTCCCTGACCAGGAATTGAACACATGTCCCCTGCATTGACAGGGAGATTCTCAACCACCGGACCAGCAGGGAATTCCTCCTCCCAGTGCCGTAACACGTGAGCTGGTGGCTTTGCTTCTCTTGGCAGTTCCTGTCTCACCTCCCTTCCCTCACCACCCTCCCCCTGCCTGCAGGGAAGTGCCCCCTGACCTCTGTCTTCCCAGGGCTTTTGTCCTTGGATACTCTTTCTGGCAGTCTCTCAGTGGGATGTGCCCTAAGGGCTCCATTTGAAACAGGAATTTCCCTGGGACTTCCTTGGTGGTCCAGGGGTTAAGACTCCACCCTTCCATCCCTCCCATCCCTGGTCTGGGAACAAAGATCCCATACGGCACAGCCAAAAAATAAAAACAAATAAATAAAATAGGGGTCTCCCCCACCCCACTCCAGATCCCACCTAACCCGCACTGACTTCAAACACGGCATAACTTACTGAGCTTTTTGTTAAATTTCCTTCTCCCTCGGCAAGAATGTAAGCTCTGCAAGGGCAAAGACTTGTGTGTGTTTTGTGTCACAGTACCTTCTAAACATCTAGATGAGGCTTAGGAGCCATAAAATTAATACTTATTGAATGGATAAATTAGATTCTGTGTGTGTGAGCTTTGGTGAAGTTTCTCTCTATGGCGAGTGACTGACCTGTCTCTCAGGGCACAGGTGCTCTGGAACCCAACTTAGCTCCTTAGAAAACTATTAAGCTCCTAGTTTGAGGACAGTGTTTTTTAGAATTCCTCCTGATCATTAGTTTCACCCTTTATGTTTAATTTAATACCTGATTATTTTGCCCCAATCTTCTGTACCTTTGATGACTGTATTATTCATTATGGGTAGTTACAGCATTTTCATAATTAATCTTTAATTGCAATACTTGAATAGCATTTCACATGGAAAATGATTTACAAATTAAACCCACGTCTCCCCTTGGGTAATTATCAGAGGTCTGACTAATGTGCGTGAGGCCCTCACGTGGCACGGGGCTCTCTTCAGTGACAATGTGTTGATTTTCTAATTAACGAAGGTTAAGTAGCATTTTTGCTTGCAGACCTACAATTTAAACTTATGACATTTGTCACCAAGACAGATTTCTATAGAGCAGACAACTTGAACTCAAATAATTATCACTGGCTCTAGTGCATTAGCATCCTTTGCATAATATTTAATGACCGTTTTCAGGACAAAAGACTTTTCTTTATATTGACTAGGTCAGTAAAAGTACTTTCCAGCTCACTGACCCATTTCAGAAATCAGGGACCATCTAAAAAAAGAATGTAAGTTATTTGGTTTTCCTTTATAGAGAGGGAAATGGCATTCCACTTGCCTTCTTTATAAATTAAGAAAATACTGTAAAACTTTATTTAATCAATGCAACAAATACAAATTAGACTATAGCTGTATGCTATGGTCAATTAAGGAAAGAAGCAGGGGGAAGGTCAGGCAGCAGTGCAAAGAGGGAAAAGGAAGCAAAAAGAAATTTAGGAGAAATTGAGAGTAATTTGCTGAAAGGTAGAGAGGGAGACACACAAGCCTCCAGGGAGAGATTGTGCATCATGGACCAGAGTAATTCATAGCTGGAAGGACCCGAGACATCCAGTGCAGCCTCCTTTATGGAGAGTAAAGACTGACGCTGAGAGAAGGATGCTGCGATTTGATTGAAGCCACAGAGCTGACCAAAAACAGTCAGCAGTCAATAGGGAGAGAGCCATACAAACACAAAGGCAGGAAGGAAGACTGGCGGGTGTAAGAACTCAGAAAGAACAGGTCCAGAATGAACCAAAGAGGCTAAATCCTCTCACTGAATGAAGTTTGTTTATGTACATAATGAAGCATATACACATATCTCTAAATACTTATTTTGATACAATTAAACTATGAATTAAGCTATACATACTTTCTCTGACAACTGAAACTTACTAAATCTCCATTTTTATCAGATTGTCATTTAGAGTCTTTTAACAAGTCTCTTCAAACTCTCAACCATTGCTGACACCCTTAAATATGCATTATTTCAAAATTAATGTACATCCCAGATAGATTAAAGAATGAAATGTTAAAAGAAGTAAAATCATAAAAGTTCTAGAAGAAAATATAGTTGAAAAATTATATTATTTTGGATTAGAAAAAGTTATTATAAGTCTAATATCAAAGGCAGAAATCATAAAAATAAGATAGATGTGACTACATAAACATCAGAACCTTTCGTAGGGAAAAAGAAACATTATGTACAAGTTAACAGATGCAAACTGGAAGGATGGAGTTGCCAAATTTATTACAAAAAGTTAAAGCCCCAAATATTGTTATCAATCAATAAGAAATGTATCTTCTCCTGTAGTGCAGTGTTAGTCTCTCAGTCATGTCTGATTCTTTGCGATCCCGTGGACTGTTGACCACCAGGCTCCTCTGTCCATAGCATTCTCCTGGCAAGAATATTGGAGTGGGTTGCTATTCCCTTCTCCACTTCCCCTCAAAAAACAAAGGTCATGAAGAAACCAAAAAATAGGAATGAGAAAAAAAAAATTATTCAACTCACAGTATTGAAGCAATGCAAATTAAAAGAATGAACTCTTTCCCCGCGCTCCAGCCTATAAATTCGAAAAGATTCTGTCTAGTATTAGAATCGTCGTGGAGAAGACAGGGGTCTGATACCCTACTGGTGAAATATAATACAAATTGATAAAGTCTTCTAAGAGGGAAATATATTGTAAATGACTTTAAAACGTATATTCCCTTCTACCCAGCAATTACACGTCTGAGAATTAATTCTAAGGAAAAACTGGACAGCATGAAAAGGTTGTTACAAAGCTGTTTATAACAGTATCATATACAGTGGAAATTGGAATAAGCTGCTTAAAGCCCAAAGGTAGGGGAATGACAAAATAACTTACAGTGTTTTGCAGGCTGGGCTGCTGTGCAGATGTTAAACAAGATGTTCTATTTGAATATTTATTGCTGGGGAAGTGTTTTATGATATGTTAAATGAGAAAAGCAAATTTCAAAGCAATGTGCATACCCCGCTTTTTCCTTTGTTTTATTTTTTACACATAGGTATGTTCACAGATAAAAGAGAGAAAAGCTATTTGCTAAGAATGAAGGTAATTCTATCTGAGTAGCATTACAGATTCTCTTTTTCATTTTGCTTATCAGTGTGTTTATGGTTTCCACAATGAAAAACTATTATATTTGTAACCAGGGGAAGGAGAGGCAGACATCCAAAAACACAGATTTAAAAATTTCAGCATATTTTGGCAGGATATAATATTTTAATTGAGTAGTGATGAAAATTTAAATGATGAGGCATTTATTGAACAAAAGACCCTTTGGAAAAACCCTTATTGCAAGAACAAAAGCCATAGCTGATAAAATGATAGATGCCAAATGGAAATTTTAGCACACAAATGGTGACTCATGGATTGAAATTCTTCAAATCATAGCTAAGGCCCAAATTCTCCACAGCCCAGAAGTGTGCAAAGGTGCTGATGAGCAGATTGCAAAATGGGAAATTCTTCAAAGTGGTTGTTTTTAGTAACTTCTTTTGCCATCTACTCTCCCACAGCTATTGAAATGGGCATTGGACTCCCTTCAATTAATCCTCTTCTATTTAAATATTTTATTAGAAGGAATAATCCCTGGAGAATCATCACTCAAATCTCAGTACTACCCAATGAGAGAACTGCAAGGCTTGGGTTTACAAAGATAGTAGTGCAAGTCATTTGCTGTTTCACGGCTGAGGATACACAGGCATAAACAAAGGCTGATCCATCTCTGCAACTAAAGCCTCTGATCCACAAGCCCTGTCTGTTGAGTCGTGTAATTGCACACTTTTTCTCAAGATACTGGAATAAGTGATCAGAATCCATCTCCAGTGTGCAACCTCACCCAAAGTCTGCCAATCCTATTGACCATGCTGTCTTAAAGACATCCAAATCTACACCTCAGAAACATGTATGTCTGTGCCCCTCAGACCCTGAAGATCTTCTGTATTAGACGATCATCACAGAACAGAGTCTAAAACCACAGCTCAAGAATAAGGCAGAGCTGACAGTGCCCTGGCACTGCAGAGTTATGAGTCCTAAGTACAGGACTTCATGTCTCTAAACCTCAGTTTTGTTATCCAAATAATTAGGGCAAGATAACAATGTATGGATGTGAGAATTGGACTATAAAGAAAGCTGAGCACTGAAGAATTGATGCTTTTGAACTGTGGTGTTGGAGAAGACTCTTGAGAGTCCCTTGGACTGCAAGGAGATCCAACCAGTCCATTCTGAAGGAGATCAGTCCTGGGTGTTCTTTGGAAAGACTGATGTTGAAGCTGAAACTCCAATACTTTGGCCACCTGATGCGAAGAGCTGACTCATTGGAAAAGACCCTGATGCAGGAGGAGAAGGGGACGACAGAGGATGAGATGGTTGGATGGCATCGCCGACTCAATGGACATGGGTTTGGGTAGACTCCGGCAGTTGGTGATGGACAGGGAGGCCTGGCATGCTGCAGTTCATGGGGTCACAAAGAACTGGACACGACTGAGCGACTGAGCTAACTAACAATGCCTACCTTGTCAGGTTGTTGTAAGATTTAGGTGAATATCATACATAAGGTGCTTAGTAGAATACCTACTACATTGCCCTCAATAAAAGAGTAACTTTCACTTTATTAACCATATCTTTTTTTTCTAAATCCCCGTCAGATTTCTTTTAATAAGTTTAACTATTATCATTGTATTTAATTTCCAGAAGAGCTGTTAGTCTAAAACCCAGGCACATTTATAAATTTGAGTTCCTCTTTTTTTGTACCAGCTGCTTAAAAAATCATAGCAAAGGTTATTATAGACACAATCCACTTGTGATATATTAACAATTCTCCAATGAATTCTGCTATGAAATTTGTTAAGAATATTTTAATATTTTCATGCTCATAAACCTCTAACTCCATAACTTAGAAAATCACAGTGAACTTGCTTTTTGTGTTATGTGTCTTGAAATGGCATTAAACAAAGGCAATAAAATCTAAACTGACCTGGTAATAAATGTGGTATAGTTGACTTCTGTGTGAAATCGTCAATTCCAATTTCCAACAACCCCAGACAAGGAGCTCTGGGAATCCTTAACATGAATTTCAAAGCAAAGCTTTTCTTGAGACAAGAAGAACCAGGACTTACAACCACATTCCAAATGGATTTACTTCTTCTGACTAATTGACTTGTTAACTATGCTAATATATTCATATCCCTCTGCCTTTTTATATCTCTTCCAGTAGATAGTGCTGTGGAATATAACAACGTGAGATTAAAAACCAAGGAACTTAGAGATTCGTATGAACTTCTCTCCTAAGGAAACCAGATTAGACTTCCAAAACAGCTTATAAAATTTGTGTGTGTCTCCAAGCATTTTAGTTCTGTAGCAAATTTATTGCTTCTCCCAAGACAGCCTCTTTTTTAAGTAGGCGTTATAGCCTAAGGGGGGGAAGTTGCAAGCTCTTCTATTGACAGTAAGACAGCCTGCAGCACTTGGCAGTCTCTCTCCTCCCACAGTGGTCCGAGGCGTGAGGAATGAAATAGGAGCCACGGCAGAGGCGATTCTGTCTGAGCTCCGTGCCTTCTGTCTTCCAGGTGGTGCTGGAGGCCAGCAGGGCTTCCTGGGCTGTATCCGCTCCCTAAGGATGAATGGGGTGACTCTGGACTTGGAAGAGAGAGCCAAGGTCACATCTGGTTTCAAATCTGGGTGCTCAGGGCACTGCACCAGCTACGGAGCCAACTGTGAGAATGGAGGCAAGTGCATAGAGAAGTACCATGGCTATTCCTGCGATTGCTCCAACACAGCCTATGATGGAACATTTTGCAACAAAGGTAGGTCAGAACCAGTTTCCAGAGCCATGTTTAGATATCTTTGAAGCCCAGATCATCTGTTGAATTGCTCTCCAGCTGGCATAAGGGTACTTCATTCCAAGGGTAAAGTGTTTGGAATTCTTCTCTCATCATAAGTAGGAAGTCCCCTAAAACAATCCCTTCATCTTTGTTGTTCATTAAGAAGAGAAAAGCTTTGAGTGTGGTGCAAAGTTTCCCCCTAAATTCAAGCAAACTTTGAAGTGACTAGAACATTACAGAGCAAATAGCCATGTCATGCCTTAACAATGAGGAATAAAGTAAGTAGCCATTGAAAGGGGTCCGTGATGGGCCTCCTGACCCTCTCACTCGCTTAGACCTGTACATCGTGCAGTGACTCAATCTGTGCTGCCCAGTGCTCTTCATGTCCACTTCTCCCCCAGCTGCTAAGAGAATGAATTCAGGTTGGACTCACAAGAAAGCCCCTCTGTTCAATTCTTGTCACAATCATTTTTTATCACTCTTCTATAGGACACCTCAGTGGCGGGTTCTCAGCCCCCTCAAAGTGCAGGAATACTGAGATACTACATCTAATAATGCAGTAACATCTAACAATGTTACTGCCTTATTTCAGTCTTGAAAGAGTAACCCCTAATAAATTCAGCAAAGCCAATCAGCTGACTCCAAGAACCTGGTGTATATGGCTGTTGTCATTCAGGATACACCCGGTGATCTTGCATAACCAGAAGAAATTCACACACCTGGCCTGTGGCTTCTTTTCTACTTGTAAGCAAGAGGGCTGGGGAGAGGCAGAGCTGACCCTCTTCTCAAGCTACAATTGAAATGCATGTAACTCACTCTTCTCTTTCTAAATGAATGTATAGCGTTTGGGTAAAGTTTTCTGTAAATGGTTGGTGCATCTCTTTATAAGAAGCTTTACATAAGTAGCCTTTTCATACTCTCATGAATACATGGAGGGTTGTTTATGCTGCCATCATTCACACAAGATGCCACACAGAAGGAGGAATTGTTCCCTAACACTCTCTGTACATCCAGGCTACTGTCTCACAGTGCTGTCATGTAAGCATGTAAATTCGGTCAGACTGGGCTTGAAGGATGAGCATGAGACAACAACCAAGGTGGAAAGGAACACCACTGCTGAATAATCCACAGCACATTAGCACTGCTGTTACAGAGCATCCTCCCACTTGCAACAACATGGTTCCATGGTTTTCCGGTGTCACACAATGGGAAGGGTTTGCAGAACACATTAATTTTGCACTTGTAGAAATGACAGCCTTGCAATTACCATTCATTGTGCTTGATGCTAATTTAATGTAGTCATTCCCTTGCCAAAGTGGTGTCTGAATGCAATCAAGTGAGCGCTAATGTCTGAGAGATTCCACTGCATAAGTACCAATTTAAAGAAAATCATGAGCCCCTTATTTTTGGAGAGTTAGGTTAAGTACAGTAGCTCACACACAACCTCTGGGGGTTAATAGGCAATATTCACAAACAGAAAGATGAGAGTATATACCCTTTTGCCTTGCCAGTTCTTGAGATGGAGTCCAAGAAAGCCTGTGAATTCCCAGTGACATTATTTCAAAGGGTTTACATTAAAAATCCCTAAATATTCTCTTAATACCTGTTTAGCAGGGTGAGTTTACATTTGACTCAGTTTATGGCTTTACCAAAAAAGATTAAAAACAGCAAACTGTATTTGGAAAGTATTTGTGGGCATCCTTCTGGGTCAAGACAAGTATTCTCTTGACCTGGGGAGGATGAAGTTGGTGCTGGCTGAGAGGAATCAGAAAAGCTTCACCTGCACGTAGGCAGGCTCATTCCCAGATGGGGTCTTCCAGCCGAGGCCTGCGGCCAGGTGGTGACTCTAGTCTGGGTTTCACCTCCCAGAGCATCAGCTCCTGTGACCACACCCTCCAGGGGTCTACAGCCACATGACTCAGCCTCCAGAGAGAGCAACCACAGTCATCTGCCTAAGAGTGAGCTCGTGAAAGTACTTTGCAGGCAGGCTTCCTCAGGCTTCTCTGATAGCTCAGTTGGTAAAGAATCTGCCTGCAATGAATTCTCCAGGCCAGAACACTAGTGGGTAGCCTTTCCCTTCTCCAGGGGATCTTCCCAACCGGGGGATCAAACCCAGGTCTCCTTCATTGCAGGCAGATTCTTTACCAGTTGAACCACAAGTGCAGCCCAGAGAGCATGAAGGCGTCCCAAAAACTCTATAACTAGACCTCATAGCCAGTCACCTCGTCTCTACAGATAACTGTGCAATGTCCCCTCTTCTTAGAATGCCCAGCCAATAGCCACCACTTCACTCAGCGCAGACAGCGCCATCCCATGGACAGTTCCTTGGCAGCCCATTGGCTGAGACCATAGATGCCTCTGGGAGCAGGGCAAACCCAGCTTACATGGAAGGCTTGGCTGTGGGTCTGTCATACCCAGCATTAGTGGGGACCCCCACTGGGGACCCCTGGACACGCCACTGGTTGTCTTCTCTAAACGGACCTATTCCTTCTTGGACAGTCAAACCTCAAAACACATTTATGACTATCAACCTCAATTTTATTTCTAACCAGAAATTAACAACATGATTAGAAGTAAACTCTGTCTTCTCCGGGTTTTCAAGCAAGAGGGAAAGTAGCAGACCTATCGCAGCCACAGCAATTTCTGTATTAAATGTTTGTAGCTGAATACAACCACGGATTGAATAGGGTCCCTCTCTGCCAAGCACTTGTCCACCCGGAGCCTCAGAATGTGACCTTGTCTGGAAATAGGCTCCTTACAGATGTAATTAATGTGGAGTCATCCTGGACTAGGGTGGGCCAGGAACACATGGGGGGCGCCCAGAAGCTCGAAAAAGCAAGGAAGAACCCTCCCCTGGAACCTTCAGAAGACGTGTGGCCCTGATAACACCTTGCTTTTTACTCTGAGCCACTATAACTGTGAGAGAATAAATTTCTGTTGTTTCAGGCCACCCAGGGTGTGAGCCATTGTTAGGGCAATCATAGGAAATCAACAGAAGTGCATATGAAAACCTTTGGTGCGTCTTAATTCCTGTGTTTAACCGTGGTAAAAGCTGACATTTATTGAAAACTTGCTATGTGCCAGGCAGTGTGCCAAGGTCTTTAATTATGTTAATATCACCTAATAATCATGACAGCCTTATGTTGGTACTATAATTATTTTCCCCAGTTTACAGAGAAGGAAATTTAGGCACAAGAGGGTATTAGTCACTTGCCTGAGGTTCACATACCAGTAAGTAGCAGGACTGCGATTTATATGCGGGCAGTTTGACTCAAAGCCCCGGTTCTTCACCATCACTGTGTGTTACTGCTTCTCACCAGGGCACGGTCCTTCATGTTTGTTTAGGCGCTCAGTCCTGTCCGACTCTGCCACCCCATGGACTGTAGCCGCCAGGTTCCTCTGTCCATGGGATTCCCCAGGCAAGAATACTGGAGAGGGCTGCCATTTCCTTCTCCAGGGGATCTTCCAGCCCAGGATCGAACCCGTGAATGCAGGTGGATTCTTTACCGCTGAGCCACCTGAGAGGCCTGATCCTTCATGTAGCTTCATGTAAAACTGAAAAGAGAACCCCTGGTCTTAAAGCTTTTTAGTTATAGTGATTCAGTTAAAAAAAAAAAAAAACAGCACGTTCTTGGATGCAAATTTTATCATAAGAAGAAACAGAATACAAGATCTGAACACAACCTCTTTCTCTCTCTCTCTCCCTCTTTCCCTCCCCTCACCCCCCACCCTACACCCACACATTTAGGTGTAAGCAGTAATCACTTACTGATTTATTTCTTTAACAAACATTCAGTGAACAGGCGCTTTGAATGTACAGTTGAGTCTGACTATACTGAAATTTTCAAAATATTTCAGTGGTTTACATCTACAGAACCAGGACAATCTAGTGTACACAAAAGCAGGAGATGAGAATTAGCCATCATCCAGGCTGCCAGAAAGAGTTCTTCATTAGGATCCCTTCACTGAGCCAAGTTTAGCAAGAACTTATCATCAAGAGGCACAAAAATATCTCCTAATTCACTTCTCTGCATTTTTTTCCTGTAAAAATTTTCACGTTCCTCTGCCAAACCAGGACAGCAGCTGAAGCTTCACTGTTGTTCAGTCGCTAAGTCACGTCTGACTCTTTGCAACCCCATGGACTGCAGTATGGCAGGCTTCCTTGTCCTCCACTATCTCCTGGAGTTTGCTGAAGTTCACATCCATGGAGTTGGTGATGCTATCTAACCATCTCACCCTCTGCCGCCCTCTTGTCCTTTTCTTCTCAATCTTTCCCAGCATCAGGGTCTTTAAATGCATATCTTTAAATACTCAGAAATCAGTGTCTGAGTTTAGGGAGTTGTCTTTTCTTCTCAAACATCCATTTGTTTGTCACTCAGATAAAGTCCAATCTTAGAAGGACCAAGGTAACAGGACTGCAGTGACCACAAGTGAAGGAGGAGGGTCAGCAGATGCAGCATCGCCTCATTTACAGCCACACGAAGCACGCCCCCCTCCCTGTGGTCCGGCTCCGCCTCCTGCTCTCCCTGAGTGTCCTGACATTGTAACTGATACAGAAGAGACTGTTTATGGCTAACTCAAGTCCCCACATAGAGAATGGATGAGGGAATTAGACGTGAGTTTGAATCTAGCGTCCTCACCTGCAGGTTCCATGACCTTGAGCAAATGTGTAACTCCACTCGGCCTCATCTTCAGCAGTATGTAACATCTATTCTTAATTCCACCGTGAGGCTCACATGGGATCATGTGAACAAATTTCTGAGCTGAAAACCTGGTACACATCAGCCAGACAACAGGTGTCCCTGTCCATTCTCTGCACTTTCTTTTTTGTTGTTTGTGTTCTTGTTTTTACTTTAAATCATGTCGTCCTTTCATCTGTCCCTAAAAGCTTTAAATATCAGATGCCTAACTAGCATTGTTTCAGTTATCTCTGAGTGCTGGATTCAGTTCAGTTCAGTTCAGTTCAGCCACTCAGTCGTGTCTGACTCTTTGAGACCCCATGGACTGCAGCAGGCCAGGCCTCCCTGTGCATCACCAACTCCCGGAGTTCACCCAAACCCATGTCCATTGAGCCAGTGATGTCATCCAACCATCTCATCCTCGGTTTCATCAGCTACCGAAGAAGCAATGGCAGTATCATAAAGTGTGCTCCCTACTAAATTGTGGTCACAGTCATATTTTTCTAAAGCTGAAAGTATCACTTCTGGACCCTAAACCCTGATGGACTGAGGAATATGCAGAGATGGGAATGGACACCCCAGTCTCTGCATCCCAGGGGTCACGCCCACAAGTGCAGTTCCTCATATAAGGTGTCCATCCCCACTAAGAGCCAAATTAGGTCACCTTAGCGATGGCTGGGTCCCTTCCTAAATCAAAACCCATCAGGAGACAAGAAGGCACTGAAAGAGTTCAGGACTCCATTTTGCTGAGAGGACTCAAATCCAAGTTCAAGGAAATTAAATTGTACCCACCAGTCCAAGTCCAAGACTCAAGTCCAAGTTCAACCTGTAAGGGACGAGGATCTTCCTTCTTGCCTCCAAAGGAGTGTTTCCTGGTAAGCAGGAGGAGGTGGCTTTGCCCAATGCACTTTGAATATTTCCAAACTCTGCTTCTCGGTGGCTCCAGGCACTGCTCAGGGAGCAGAGGAAGTCTATGGGCTGCCCTTGTAGAGTGGGGTTTGAAGCCTTTTAGGGAAGGTTCATTTCAAAATATTATAAAACAATTAGGGGAGAGAGAAAAGAGAAACGCATCTTAGGATCACACCTTTATATGAAACTAGATAATGGCAACAATCCCAGGGGGAGGAAATGGCAACCTACTCCAGTATTCTTGGCTGGAGAATCCCATGGACAGAGGAGCCTGGCGGGCTACCGTCCATGGGGTCTCAGAGTCAGACAAGACTAAGCACTCACACACCAATGGGAACACTGGCTATTTTTTCTGATTGGCCTCCCCACTCTTGATCCCAGCTTGGAGAAGAGTTGACACCAGCAGGAAGAAATGTCTTTCATGGGCTGCTTTTTCATTGCCAGTTGGAACAGGAGATTTTATAGATTTGGACTCATGCCTACAGGAACAAGAATTCTTTTTCCTCTTCCTCTTCCCCTTAGAATGTTATTCAAGAAGGGAAAACTCTCCTCTATTAATATGTTTTTTTAAATCTTCAGACCTTAAAAATATCATAAAAACATACAGTCATCTGATTTTAAAAAGAAAGAGGAAAAGTTAAGAAAACTCTTGTGGACAAAAGCCTGTAAATACTTAGGGATAAAAGGAAATGCTTTTGACTTGATTCTGAAAGGTCAGAGCTGCAGAGATGGCCTTCAAGCTTAGGTGACTTCATTATCAAATTTTATGGTGGTAAATAACATTCTCCCTGACCTGGGCTTTTCTTTGGGGTCCCAGATACAAAGTAAAACCTGACCTATTAACTTTTCTGCAGAAAGGGTTTTTTTAAAATTCAGTGGTAAAAACAAGCCCTTTGTAAAACACCAAATGTAATAAAGGACAGAGTTTTGGACTTTGCCTCACATAAACGATAAATAACTTTAAGTTTGTGCCCATTTCTATTACCTACCAGGTTTTGGACCTTTTTGGATAAACAGTTTTCATTTTCCTGTGTGTGTTGTTGAATGTTTTTATTCCTCATTCTTCAGCAGTAATGAGAATTCAGTAATTTATGAAGTTTATAAAAATAATACTCTATCATTTCCTAGAAATCAGCTGAAACTCTACCCATTTCTTTTCTTTCATGAACCTAAAAATTATCAGTGTCATAAATTTTCTGGAGGGTTTGCTTTTAATTTACTCACATTTTTTGCTTCCCTTACAAGCATGTCCATACCAACATTCTGATTGACCTTAAGTATTTCGTTACATCTGCAGGACATAAAGTTCTGCCTCTGGTGTGCAATGTCTCCTCTTTGCAACCTTCTTTCATGGTCATCATTGCCAGCAGGCAGCTCTGGCCTTAGCAGGGCTCGTCCGAGGCATCCCTTGGTTAGAGGAAATTCACTTTCTTAAATGATCAAACCTGAGGGGTCTTGAGCTGTGTTTAATCTGCCATCTTATAGATCACCCTGGCTCTGAACTCATTCACATACTTTTACCTCCATCAATTGCAATTGACTGTAATAGTGGATGGTTTAGATAAATGGATATTTTGCTTGTTTTGCCCAGTGAGGGCCAAACCCTAAGGAAACAGAAATAATTAGGGTCAACTACTCTATCTGAGCTAAGCTTGGCATCTTAAATGTATGATCTGCAAATTCTCATGAGGTCTGGGCATATGATATAGATTTTGTGTAGTGTTTAATCTAGCCTAACAATAATCCTCTAGGTAGGCGTCCAAGTGATGAGTTCATGAAATATAAGGTGGCTTCTAAACTATTCAAGTTCTGTAAGGTAAAGATTCTCAGTAAAATTGAATCATTGGCAGTAAAAATTTAACATATCTATGTTCTGAATGAATGAAGTAAGATCAAGTGGTTTGATCAGTGCTGCTGCTGCTGCTAAGTCGCTTCAGTCGTGTCCGACTCTGTACCACCCCATAGACGGCAGCCCACCAGGCTCCCCTGTCCCTGGGATTCTCCAGGCAAGAACACTGGAGTGGGTTGCCATTTCCTTCTCCAATGCATGAAAGTGAAAAGTGAAAGTGAAGTCGCTCAGTCATATCTGACTCTTAGTGACCCCATGGTCTGCAGCCTACCAGGCTCCTCCGTCCATGGGATTTTCCAGGCAAGAGTACTAGAGTGGGGTGCCATTTCCTTCTTCAGTTTGATCATTACTAACAATTTAATTTCCTTATAAGCACCGGGCACAAGTATAGTGAAATACAGACATTTACTGTAAGCTTACTTTGTGGGAAGCAGTGGATTGACAGTGAGGAGACCGAGATAAATGAGATGAAGCCTGGAATGAAGTGGAAGCTGTGGACCCAACTGCAGTACAATGGGAAAGCGAGGCAGAAGTGCAGAGTGATACCTGGACATGGAACCAGCCCATTGTGTTAACAGCAGAGCTGCTCTTACTGTCCCACCCAAGGTTAGCAGGGCAGACCATGCTGGGCCGCACTGAATTCTGGGGACAGGTGTTTGGTTAGAGGAGAGGGCTCTTAAAAAAATTTGTCATGAATGAATCTCAAGCTTAAAAATTCAAGAAGCCTTATGAACCTCCAGTATAACAAAAATAAAAAACATTTAAAGATACATTACTGAAACTTAAAGACAAAATTTTTTAAACTCATAATTTTAAAAAAAAGGATTTATTCTTGAAAAATAAATTAGAAGTTTAAAAAACTGATATAATCAGTATTTTTAAAATAGTTATTTGCTTTTAATATTGCAAAAAGAGATTGCTTTGGAAAATTAACAGTGAACAAGATGTTCTAGGATTTAGATCAGTTAGCAGTTTTTCAACTTGTTTCCCATGAATCAATGATATTTTATGAAGTTTTGCTCTCTTTAGTTTCTAACATGAAAAAACTAGGGCAATTTTTAAATGGGCCAAAGATCACACCAAACAAGTTATACAAATGGCAAATAAGAATATGAAAAGATGATCCACAGTATATATAGTCAGGGAAACCCAAATTGAAACAACAGTGAGATACCACTACACATCTATTAGAATGGCCAAAATCTGGAATACTGACAACCCAAAATGCTGACAAGAATGTGGAGAAAAAGAAACTCATTGCTGGTGGGAATGCAAAATGGTACAGCACTCTGAAAGACAGTTGGGCAATTTCCTACCAACTGAACATGTTCTCACCATACATTCCAGCAATCATGCTCCTTGCTATTTACCCAAAAGAGTTGAGAGCTTATGTCCACACAAAAACCTGTACACAGATAATATATATCGCAGCACTATTCATAATTGCCAAAACTTGGGAACAACCATGATGCCCTTCAGTAGGTGAATGAATGAATGAACTGTTGTACATCCAGGCAATGGAATACTATGCAGATTTTAAAAGAAATGAGTTGGCAAACCATGAAAAGACATGGTGGAAATATCAATGTGTATTACTAAGTGAAAAAAAGTCAGTATGAAACTGGATAATTCCAAATATATAGCATTTTAGGAAAGGCAAAATTATAGACAGTAAAACCATCAGTGGTTTCCTGTGGTTGGAAGTAGGAAGGAGCAATGACGAGGCAAAGCACAGAGGGTTTTTAGGGCAGTGAAACTCCTCTCTAAGACAGATACTATTATGATGGGTGTATGTGCACGCATGCTCAGTCACTTCAGTCATGTCTGACTCTTTGTGATCTCATGGACTGTAGCCCACCAGGCTCCTCTGTCCATGGAATTCTCCAAGCAAGAATACTGGAGTGGGTTGCCATTCTCTTCTCCAAGGGATCTTCCTGACCCAGGGATCGAACCTGTGTCTCCTGTGCCTCCTGCATTGCAGGTGGATTCTTTACCACTAAGCCACCAGAGAAGCCCCATTATGATGGGCACATATCATTATTTGGGGCTTCTCAGGTAGTTCAGTGGTAAAGAATACGCTTGCCAATGCAGGAGACCCAGGAGACACAGGTTTGATCCCTGGGTCAGGAAGATCCCCTGTAGGAGGGCATGGCAACCCACTCCAGTGTTCTTGCCTGAGAAACCCATGAAGTGGCACGCGTGTGATGCAACTGAGCAGCTAAACCACCACCAGGCATCATTGTACATTTACCCAAACCCAGAGAATGCAGAATACCAAGAGTAAGCCACAGTGTAAACCATGGACTTGGGGTGCCTCTGATGAGTCAGCATCCTTGACAGGTCAACAATGTGACTATATCAACTGTACTAATGTGGTGTGGGATGCTGACAGTGGCGAAGGCTGTGCATGTATGAGGACACAGAGCATGTGGGAAACCTCTGTATCTTTCTCTCAATTTTGCTGTAAATCTAAAACTGCTGTATAAAGTATTAAAGAAGAATAGGGGATTTTTTTTCAATTTTACAAAATTTTATTTTCATCCTCCCAGAGTTTTCCCTCAGCCCTGCTTCCTAAGACTTTATATGTGCTTAATGAACTGAACTGAATGGTACACTCTCTCTTTACATTTATACTTTAAAGATACCAGTTCAAAAGTAGATCAACAAATAGATATGTAAATAACAGCTTATCCCTGCTTTTTTGTTGAAAGAGGTCTTCTAAGAACTCTTTATTAACTTTAACATGACCAAATTTTATTTTAATATTCTATCCCAAAATTCAGACTTAACTGACCTGAATTTGCTTCCTTTCAGTTCAGTTCATTCGATCAGTTGTGTCCGACTCTTTGCGACCCCATGAATCACAGTACACCAGGCCTCCCTGTCCATCACCAACTCCTGGAGTTCACTCAAACTCATGTGCATCGAGTCGGTGATGCCATCCAGCCATCTCATCCTCTGTCATCCCCTTCTCCTCCTGCCCCCAATCCCTCCAAGCATCAGGGTCTTTTCCCATGAGTCAACTCTTCGCATGAGGTGGCCAAAGTATTGGAGTTTCAGCCTCAGCATCAGTCCTTCCAATGAACACCCAGGACTGGTATCCTTTAGAATGGACTGGTTGGATCTCCTTGCAGTCCAAGGGACTCGCAAGAGTCTTCTCCAACACCACAGTTCAAAAGCATCAATTCTTCGGTGCTCAGCTTTCTTCACAGTCCAACTCTCGCATCCATACATGACCACAGGAAAAACCATAGCCTTGACTAGACGGAGCTTAGTTTAGACATCTACAAATGTACCACTCCAGGGAACAGTTTTACTTCCTGTGTTACTCTCAGAAGAGTTGGGTTAAGTACAGCTTAAAGAAGGTTCCCCTAAAAACAAACAAACAACAAAAAAGAAGGTTCCCTGATTTAAACTCCTACATGAATCATTCTCTCTGCAGGCACCAAAATATTCTTTAATATCTTCTATTCCTTTCAATCCTTTCCTTATGACCAGCAATGCAGCCAACATCATTCTAAACTAATATTGTTTTTTAAAAGAAGGAATCTGTACATTTTAGAGTTTTCTCAGTTGAAAGTTATTACTATTTAGAACAGTGGAGCAAGAATACCTTGAATTCTAACATTATCGTTCAATTTCAACATTATTGAAAAAAAAAAATTTGAACAGTCATGTGACTCTCTTGACTTGCAGTTTCTGTATAAATTGTATTAATTATATAAAATGTATTATTCACAGGACTGTGAGGATCAAATGAACTGATGTAGGTGAAAGTATTTTGAAAATCATTAATGTTATGAAAATGCAAATTATTATGAAGGATATTAATCACTAAGTCAGAGGTCCTGCAGTTTAGGGTCTCTTTAGAGAGAGGACTGCAAAGTGTTGACGTTGCCTTTCAAGAGCTACCAGGAAACCAGCTCAGAACTTCTCTGTCCACATGGGTAGTTTTTCCCTAACTGGCAGCAGAAAGCTGAATATCCCTCATGTTTACATTACTGCTCGCCCACATCTATAGGGCAGTGACAAGCTTTCTCTGGAGCTCAAAGATTACAACGTCCCACAAGACATTAGACCTCAGAGCAGTCCTGCTCCATGGCCTGCAAAATGGCATTCAGAGTCAGTGCAACACTTGCATGCCACGACCCTAATTACATCTCTGTCTGCATCATGGAATTTTGATGAATTGTTTAACCTGGAGCACCGTTAAAGCAGCAGATACACTTGAGATTAAGTAAGAATGGATTCTAAAGCAGCTTCTTGGGGTTATGATTTATTGAGGTCTTTAGAAAATAATACTGGTTGCTTGAATATAGAGTTGCAAAAAAAATAAAAAGGAACTCCTAGACCCTAGAAGCCTCATCTAAAATTTTTCCCTTACCCCGAACGATTAACAGTCTCTCTGCCCCCTCACTGGGCTTTCCCAGTGGCTCAGCAGTAAAGAATCTGCCTGCTATGGAGGGGCCACAGGAGACAGGGGCTCAATCCCTGGGTCAGGAATATCCCCTGGAGGACGGCATAGAAACCCTTGCCTGGGAAATCCCATGGACTGAGTAGAGTCGAACATGACTGAAGCAATTTAGCACACACACACACACACACACACACACACACACACACTGCCCCCTTATTAAGGATTACAGCTTCAACTCAGATTAATGAGCCCAGGTATTTCTCATGCTTAAGCCAAATGTAATTCAAATATTTGCACTAGACCATTGCCAGTCACTTCTTTCTAAGAAGTTAACAGAGATTATCAAGGTTGCCAGTGAAATGCTTTCTAAACTTTACTATTAGAGTAATTGAAATCAAATCCCTTTTAAATAGATCTACTCTAGCCTGTTGGCTTTTTATAATTCCTTAATAAGTGTCTCCTATAATGGAATCTTATAAATTTGGTTTAAAATATAAATTAAGTCATGAAAATCAAATTAAAACAGGAAACCAAGTTATAAATTTCAAAGTTTATAGGCCCCCCCTCTCCTATTAAATAAACAAAATTATTATCTTGTGTGACTTTGTAGTCTCCTACTGAATCAGAAGCCACGTGTGGTTATTACAGCACTTTATAACCCCTTTAGAAATATAAAGGACTAGTGCAAAAAGTTTTATTTCTATTATCATAATGAATTTATCATTATTCAAACTTTCAGCTTTTACTCTAACATTTAAATGTCATTGGGTGATTTATTTCAACACTTCTTCAACTTCTCTTAAATTGTTAAGTTTGTGAAGCTCTTTTTGTCACAAAATCAAAGTATCTCAGGGTTGAAAGGAATATTACATTTATTCATATTCAACTGACATTTTGTTGAACTCTTCCTTTTAGGCCAGGCACTGAACTAAATACGTTCACATATCTTACTTTATTTAATCATCACAGCAATTTTGAGCTGTCGGCATGAGCACTCCTATTTGAAGAAACTGAGGCTTCTAAGAGATTCAGTCTGTTATCCACAGTCACAGGGCTTTGGAACAACCGCAACCCCAAGCCTGGTGTTTTCTCCATGATATACACCAGCTCAGTGACCCCTTTATAACACACCAGTGACTGGGATCCACACCACACCACAGGAAGGGGCTCATTCCATATCTAGACATTTCCAACAGCTAGAAAGGCTTCCTTTACCCTACACCACCAACGCTATCAAAGACAGCAAATGCATGAAGAGAGAGTGGATATCCAGCTCTGGCTTCAAATCCCTGTGCCTTTAAGAACTCAAGAATGTACACATACCTTCAAACCTCCCAACTCCAAGAAGGACAAGTGAAAACATCTAACCTAAAGGTTGAAATAACCTGAAGCCTTGAAATAATCAGAACTCTAAATAATGTGAAGGTCACAAAAATGATGCCCTTTTTCTTTCCCACATATTAACTTCACGGTTCCAGCTGAAACACTCTGCACTTCTTTCATGAATCTAAAAGGAGCCAGTCTAAGAAAAGTTGTCCTGAGGGTGTTGCTTGTAGATTACTCATGTTTCGGCTCCTCTGCAAGCAGGTCTACTCAGCCATGTCCACGTTGCCCTTGAGAACCTCAGCACGTCTCCAGGGTGTCCTTCTCTAGACAATAGTCCTGTGTATAATGGCCAGTTAGTGAGTGCCGTGGAGAGTAGGTAATACATCCTGCCCAATTTGTCCTCTTTTTATCTCACCACTCTGAGAGCTAAGAGTAGGCCTAAGTCCCAAAAGTTCTGAATAATTTTCCCTTCTTTCTTTGCCTGCCTTCCTGAGGTTCTATCTGTGTGGCTGATTAAGGAAGCAAACACACACACACACACACACACACACACACACACACACACACACACACACACACAGAAAAACAGGCACATTTGAACTGGACCTATGGATTTCTAACTGTGAGCCTCAGATAACAAGACATTTCTTTGTGTTTTTTAGGGCACCACCCACCCACACAGCTTGTCCACAATTTTGTGTTTGTAATGGATCAGACCTTTCTCTCCAAATGTATAAGGTGAGGGATGAAACAGGGACATTGGGAGTCTGACCAAATAAATTCTTCTGACACGAGAGACCACTCTAGATTGCTTTATAACAAAGAAGTGATTTGCAGGGTAAATACAAGCCATGCTCTGTGAGTTTTCCTATTGATGAAATTCATGCTTTGAATTACTGATTGATGGCTGCTGAAGCATTGCAATATCTCTGTTCTAGTCTGGAAACAGTGCTGTAAGCAATGGGCTTCTGATGACTGAAATTCCAAAAAAAAAAAAACAGAGAAATTACCAAAGTAAAGCTCTATATCCAGTTTTATAAGGAGCTAGGAGGGCAGACGCACTTGATCAGCCACACTGTCCACTCACATCCTTGCTCAGAGGTCACAGAGAGGAATTCAGTCTAGCTGGGCACTCTCAGCCTCGGCACAGCCCACGTCTTCATCATGACTGCACAACAACCCTCTGCTCACGACAGGAGCTCTGCTTCCTCTGGTCAGAGGACAATGTGGAAATTATGACACAGATAAAATATTTATCCTCTGGACAAGAGTAAGGAACTCACAAGCCAGGACATGGCTGGCTAGCACAGTAGATAGAATCCAGAATAAGTGTCTATCTGTCCTGGCTGCTATAGCAGAGTACTATAGACGAGGCTGCTCGTAAACACAGGAATTTATTTCTACAGTCTGGAGACCAGAAGTCCAAGATCAGGTGCCAGCATTGTCTGCTGAGTGTTTTCTTCTTGGTCACGTACTTCTCTTTGTATCCTCACATGGCAGAGAGGTCCCTTTTATAAGGGCCCTAATGTCTTTCATGAGGGCTCCACCCTCTTGACCCAATTACCTCCCAAAGGCCCCACTTTCTAAAACCATCACTTTGGGCTTGAAGATTCCAACGTGAGATTTGGGGGGAGCACAAATATGCAGGCCATAGCAGTCGGCCTCCTCTTTTACAAACACAAACGTGAACCTTTTAGTAATCATCTGCCCCGGCCAGGTCTCCCCTTCCTATCGCTGACCTCACCCCACCCCAGCAACACACACACACACACAGAAACACACACACGTGACTCATACACACACACACACACATGTGTGTGCATTCACACACATACACATATATATACACACATACACACGTTACTCATACAGACACACACATTCACACACACACATATACACATATATACACACACATACTCACATGTTACTCATACAAACACACATACACACACACACTATTAAAGTTACTCACCACCATTACATTGCTGGGATATTTGGTTTTTTTTTTTAATAAATTTTTAGAGCATCTGTAAGTTTAAAAGGAAGAAATTGTGGAAGAGTAGGAACAGTTTAAGGAATATACTTGGAGAGTAGCCGTTCTCCCCCTAAATAACTCCCTGCAAACTCACTCACTTCCTTTCCTGTGGCCTAATGCTCCACGCATCAAAGCACCACTCGAGGTAGCAAGAGTGGGTCTGGAGAATGGCGAGGCTATTGCTGTTTGGCATATAATTGTGAATTTGGTTCTTTAGAGCCAGGTGGAATTTAGGGGTGAGGAAGATGGCAGGCAAGCTCTGTGAGGTGGCTAAGATGACTTCTGTGAGGCCGGAATTGTTTAGTGAGAGGAGGAAAGAGCAGGGTAGGCAGAAGGAGGCTGTCAGAGAAGCTCTCCTTCTTTCAAGGTCTTGCCTGAGGCCACCCCGCCAGACAAAGACAGGGGAAACTTGTCCTTCCTCTTCCTGGCAGTTTCCTTGTGCCTAAATTCCAGGATGCAGGCTAATTGCATAATTGCTGTAACTTAGTTACATTGTCAAATAAATAATCTCTAGTTATTGATCCATGTTAGAACATTGTACTGTAGGAAAATGTATTCCAAGCTCCTAAAAGCAATTTATACTATTATAATGCACTATGTATCATTATAAACGTGCTATTAGCATAGACAGTGTAAGCATTTTTCCTTGAAACCACTTGGTCTTCATACCCATCATTTAAAAAGACTGCCTAGCATTCTGTCCAGTGGATTTGCCAAAATGTATTTAGCCTAAGTATCTCAGAAGAAGAAAATGGCAACTTCTATTTTTGCTCTTGAAATTGTGCCCAAGTTTTTATTGTTAAGTATTAAACAACACTATGGTAAGCGTGTTTGTAAAAGGCATCTCAGTATTTACATCATTTACTTAGGATGGATTGCCACACATGGAGAGGTGGAGTGTGAGGATGTAAAGTGTTTGACTTCCCATGTGTGGAGCCGATCTCTTGTCCCAGAACACAGCGCCAGTGTGCGCGCAACACACAAGAAACCCAATTCTCCCAAGGCCAGCAGCAGTGTGTTCTTTTCTTCATTGTTGTGAAAATAATAAGCAAAAAATGGTTCTTTGTCATTTTAATTTGCACTCCATTATTACTGGAGAACAAGGAATTCAAAAGAAAAACAGATGTGTCCCAGAGAAAGGTGGCTGGAGGGCTGCAGAGTCGTGCAGGGCCACATTACGAAGGTGGAGTCGGTGTCCAGGTTCTGACGTTGCCTTTGCTGGTGTCCCAGGGTGGGCAGGAAGGAGGAACACAGCTGACAGCCACCTCGTGCATGAGATAGTGTGAAAAGGAACTGCCAGAGGTCAAGTGAATGCTGTTCATCAAAACGTAGCCAATGTGTATTGTTAACCCAGCGATCATACTCAAGACACCTACCCTAGAAAACACTAGTATTAGAGACATATGTTCACAGAGCGGTCATCACGGCGTATTTCTGTGTGATAATGAGGCATGGGGACTATGATTTAACTGTGATACACAACCATGAGAAAGAGTGAGACAGACATATTTATTCATGGGACAGAATGTCCATGATATATTATTAAGCTTAAAAGCAGAAAATGTAAAGTTCAATTGTGTTTGCATTAGAAACTCATGCGTTTCCTGGGCAAGCACCCTATTCCAAAGGATTCCTTCAGTTCAGACACCTTCCGGTGATGATAAATGGATGCATGATACTACGTGTAGCATTCTTTCAGTTTTCTTTTACCTAGAAAAAAAGGTGAATCCACTCTGCTTTTGCCATTAATCTAAGCCATAACTCTTCCCTGCACCAAAAGGCACTGAATATTCCAATTGTTGACATCTCATAGTAGAGTCAAAGAGAGCCCTGGCCAAAAAAAAACCATGGATAGCTGTGCTATAATATACATCATCCACACAACACACACACGCAGGGTTATTTTCAACATGAGTGGAATCAGACTGTACATGGAGCAAAATACTGATGCAATCCTTTCATTCTTTAAAAAGTTTTATAAACTCTTGGCACTAGTTACCTCCAGAGGTTACCTCCGCAGGCAATGTGATGGAGTTGGGAAGGGTAGGATGGTAGAAATATTCTGCCCTTTTGCTGTATGAAAGAGTCCTTTTTTCCCCTTTACAATAAGCATGTGTGATTTTTGAAAGCAAAACTTAAACAAGTAGGTATGTCCTACCTCTCTGGATACCTTCATTTTCATATTTCCTAATGAGAAAAGGATTTGGACACTTCACCTGCACCCTGTTAGAGCAAACTACAGTGAAACAGAACAGTTTTCAACTTCTTTACTATCTGAATTCAATCTTTGATGAATTTTTAATTCATGCTCTTTGAGCCTATGTATTTGGTGAACTATTCATTAAGATATTAGAGGCTCCAGTTCCACTTAAATGTGACAGATTGATCACAGCTGTTAGCTTTTGCTTCACCCTTAAATCCTTGGAAAAGGATTAAAAAAATACAAGTCAACCTGAGCAAAGAGGACAGGCGAGGACAGAAAGCAAATGGAGGAGCTGAGGAGACAAAGGCTAGAGCCTTAGTTGGTGGAAGGAAAAAATCCTTCAAGCAACCGACTTGTGCTCTGACCCCCAGAAAGGCTTAGATATGGGGCCCCAGGTGTCTCAGAAAGATGGAGTTGACAACAGAGGATTGGCTTCAAATATATAAATGAAGCCAGGCTTCCCCTTGCAGCAGGGTAGTTGCCCCTAAAGCCGGATCAGGCAGAAAACTAGTGATTCCCTCACTGGAGGGACAGGCTCCAGATGGCAGGATTGAGTGAAAGTTTTCACTGGGGCTTCCAGGGTCCTGCCTGCAAACTCCATCAGAGAACAACTGGAGGACTGTTAGGGGGATAAAGCGTTATCTCTGAAAGAGGCAGCTGGTAGATAGAAATGGGCCAGACCTGCCACCCAGCTGTGAAGCCCACCCAGTAACAAGCTTCTGGGCAACACATCCAGCCTCACTCTCACCTCCCACACCATCCATCACTTGTCACGGGATTCAGGTCTCTAATATGACAAAGACCCAACAGAGGATCCGGTGTAAACAAAGATCATACTGGGAGAACAAGCTGTTTTGAAAAACCAAAAAACTACCATTCATATTCTCCAGTGCAGGTCCATTTGCTGCCTAACAAATTGCTCCCCAAACTTAGTGGCTTAAAATATCAGCAGACACTTCATGGTCTTAAATAAGGTTTCTGGGGACCAGGAGTTTACAAGGACTGTAGGGTGGTTCTGGTTTGGAGGCTCTAGGGGATTGCAGTTGGATGGCAGCCGGACCTGGAGGAGCCAGGAGCTGGCCAGTCTTCTCTCCCTCCTCCCGTTGACCCAGGGCTCCTCCATGTGGCCACCACACTGCACTAGTGTGACTTCTTCCACCAAGAAGGACTTGAGGCAGGCAACTGCTTTCCTGGCTAAGCATGGCTCCAAGGTGATTGGTCCAGATCCCAAGGCCGGAATCACATTGCTTTTTGTAACCGAGCCTCTGAGGCCATGCACCATCATTTCTGCCACATCCATCTGGTTCAAGCAAGTCCCAAGGCTGTCCAGACTCTAGGGGTGGGGAATGAGAGCTATTGTGAGAGTCACCTTTGGAGAACTTATCAGACAGCTAAGAGAAGACACTGCATCCATGAAAAGGGAAGGAAAGTATGCCCTTTCCCCATGCAACTCAGAGTTGAGAAATTAACAATTTGAAAATTAAAATCTGATAGAAGAATTTTTAAAATGAAAGATTTAGAGGGTAAAAATCTAGTAAATTGTTCAGGAAAAAAAGGAGAAAAGAGAGAAACAGAAAAAAGAGGATAAAATCAGTAAGTTCAAATATAGGTAATAAAAGATCTAGAAAAAGAAAACATAGAAAAGGGGATGGAGAAAATTGCCAAGTGGATCAAGACAATCTCCCTGGGCTGAAGGGTATGAGTTTATAGAATGAAAGGGTTCAACATAAAAGAAGGGGGAAAACTATATGAATTCATAATATTATAAAACTTATAACAATTGTATGATCATATAATAAATATATATTTACAACATATAATATATTTATAATATACTATATTATATAATTGTATGATTATTATAATATAATAAATATAAATATGTAATATGTTATATAATAATTATAATTATATAACTTACAAAACTTATAATATTATAAAATTATAATATTCAAAATACTATCTATCTAAAAATAGATATAAGTAGAAAACTCTAAAAGCTTCCAGGATGCTGGTAAAGAAGATTAGAGGACAGCAGCTATGCACAAGGCCAAGAGAGCAACCAGCTCAGCTTGAAAAAGGAAGATGGATGGTCCAGGGTGCCATTTCCAAGGAAAATACGAGTTACAGAAAGGAGAGCCACACTTCCAACCGAGGAAGGAGGGACTCGTGAGTGATAGGCACGCAGAA